>NC_135716.1:149023572-149645415 GCF_964656455.1 Halichoerus grypus
TAATACTTAGCTATTATTATTACTATTATTAATATATAAATGCTATTATTATCTTGGTTTTCTCAGTACTTGATAAGCTGCCTGCCTTTAAAAAGTGAGTATGTTAATAAAATGAATGTGTTTTGCAATTATCTTTGCAGTGACACCCTGGTACTGTGTCATTTCTGACATCAAGACTTCACTCTTTTTGGGGTAACCACACTTTCCTTTTAGGCTGATCTGCTTCTCTTGTCAGTTCTTTATCTGCTAGAATCTGTACCTGAACTCAGAGGCCTGGTGCATGTTTTTTTCTCTTTTCAACCTAAAATATATGTAGGGACCTTGGAACCAGTAAACAATGATTGCATACAGATAAGATGATGAAATTCAACATTGAGGTAATATAGCTGTTACAATTATCTGACAAGGATTTTAAAAATATATTTTTATATTATAAAAATACTTTAACAAGCTATTACAGCACACCTAAATGGGAAAAAGATAAGTTTCAGTAAAGAAATAGAAGCTGGAAAGAACTAATAAGAATTTTAGAACTGGAAAGTATAATAAACTAAATTAAAAAACTCAAAGGACTCAACAGAATGGAGAGAACAGAAGAACAAACAGTGAACTTGAATGTAGAACATAAAAATTACCCATTCTGAACAAAGTAGGAAAAATAGAAAAAAATGAACAGAGCATTAGGGACAGGTGGGAATGTAACAGATCTAATATTTGTATCATTGGAACCCCAGAAGAAAAGATGAAAGAGGTTGGGGCGAAAAAAGTATTCAGACATATAATGGTTGAAAATTTCCCAAATTTGGCAGAGATAAACCTATAGATTGAGTGAACCACAAAATGGATAAAACCAAATAAAACTATGACAGAACACGTAATAGTCAAACTATAAACAAAGGAGAAAAAAATTTCATTATCAGTAATGAAAAAACAATTTGAATGATAGAAGATTAATCCTCAGAAACCATGGGAGCCAGAAAGAAGTGCTTAACATTCAAGTTCTGGTAGAAAAGAACTGAACTGTCAACTCAGAATTCTGTATCCAGTGAAAATGTCCTTCAGGAATAAAGAGATAATCAAAGCATTTCAGATAAAGGAAAACTAATACAATTATTTGCTAAAGAGGTTTTCAAAATGAAAAGAATATGATAAAAGAAGGAATTTTGCAATTAGGAAGGAAGAAAAAAAACAACAGAGTAGAAATATAGGTGCATACAATAGATTTTTCTATTCATGAGTATTTTTAATTATGTTTGAAAGTTGAAATAAAAATTAAAACATTATCTAATATGGGTCTCAAAGCATGTAGAGGAAATACTTAAGATAATTGTTATATAAATGGTAGAGGGCAAAAAGATGCAAGGGGCTGAAAAGTTTTTAAACATTTTACTCAAATTGGTAAGTATTGATATCAATAGATTATGATAAGTTAAATATATATGTATAGTGCAATACCTAGAACAACCTATAAAAGCTAATCAAAGAGATACATTCAAACACACTGTAGATAATTCAAGTGGCATTCTTGAAAAAAGATAAAAGTCCAAGTCATCAATAGGAATACATGAAAAAAGAAAATAGAAAATGAAATACAGAGATAATCAATAGAAAACAAAATAAAATGGTAGGATTGTGTCATAACATTTCTGTGATTACATTAATTGTAAGTGGTCTGAATATACTAGTTAAAAGATAGAAATTGACAGTGCTAAAAAAATTGTATACTGCTTACAAAATTGTATACTATCACTTCAAATATAATGTTATAGATTGGTGGAAAACAAAACAATGGAAATACATACCATAGAAACACCAGTCTGGGGTGCCTGGGTGGCTCAGTCGTTAAGCTTCTGCCTTCGGCTCAGGTCATTATCCCAGGGTCCTGGGATCGAGTCCCACATCGGGCTCCTTGCTCAGCTGGGAGTCCGGTTCTCCCTTTCCCTCTGCCCCTGCTTGTGTCCCCTCTCTCGCTGTGTCTCTCTCTGTCGAATAAATAAATAAAATCTTAAAAAAAAAATGATACTATAATAGACTTAAAAAAAAAAAAAAAGAAACACCAATCAGAAGATACCAAGAGTGGATATATTAATATCAAAGAAAGTAGGCTTTAGAGCAAAGAAAATTATCAGAGAGGGACTTTACATAATGACAAAAGTGTCAGTTCACCAAGAAAATAATAAATGTGTATGCACCAAACAGAGCTGTAAATGGTATGAAGCAAAAACTGATAGAACTAAAAAAAGGAATACAACTTACCAAAATTTGTTGGATGCCATTTAAGCAGTGCTGAGAGGAAAATTTATAGTACTAGAAAGCTTATTGTTAGAAAAGAATAAAGTCTAAAATCAGTAATATCAACTATTACCCTGAAGAATCCAGGTAAAGAAGAGCAAAATGAACCTAAAGCAAGCAGAAAGTAAGAAATAATAAGGAGAACAAAGCAATATTAGTTGAAAAGAGAATACCAGTAAAGAAAATCAATATAACAAAAGTAGGAAAAATAGAAAAAAATGAACAGCATTATAACAAAAGCTGGTTCTTTGGAAAGGAGCAAAGAAAGGATTAAAAAAAAAATCTAGCAAGAATGACAAAGAAATAGATGGGAGACACAAATTATTAATATCAAGAATAAAATACAAGACATGACCAAAGACCCTGAAGACACCAAGAAGATGATAGAGCATTACACAGAAGAACTCATTTGGCAAGTTAGATGAAATGGAAAAATTCCTTGAAATCTACAAACCTCCACACTTGGTAAATATGAAATTTATAATTTGAATAGTTTTATAACTATTCCAAAAATTAAACTTGCAATTGGAAAAAAAAAAATCCCTAAAAGGAAATCTCCAGGCCCAAAATATTTCATTGAAGAATTTTACCAAATGTTTAAAGAATTAACAATTCTACACTATCACTTCCAGAAAATATAAGACGAAGAAACACTTTCCAACTAATTTTATAAAGTCAGTGTTACTCTGATACTAAAAATGAATAAAAGAGTAAAAACAATACAAAGCAAAATTGTAGACTGATGTCCATCTATAATGTTGATGCAAAAATTATTAAGTATCAGCAAAGATAATTCAGTAACATGTGAAAATAATTATACACTTTGACCAAATGGTTTACTTCATTAATGCAAGGCTAGTTCAGTATTCAAAAATCAAGGATTGGAGAGACTTTGGAGAAAGGGCTTGAGTACCTCAAGATGGATAGATGAGGCAGAGACACTCTCTTTCCAAAAACCCCATCCTGGCATGGAACACATAATAGGGAGGAAATCTCACTAGTTTGGCACTTCTGGAGGAGCAAGGGGTTGATGCCCCACATCAAATATCCCATCTCCTGGGATGTGCACCAGAGAGACGAACCTCCAGAACATCTGCCTTAGAAAACTAACAAGGCTGACATCCGAGATATCAAAGTGCTATAAAAAACTGAGATTTCCAGGGATGCCTGGGTGGCTCAGTTGGTTGAACATCTGACTCTTGGTTTTGGTTCAGGTTATGATCTCAGGGGCGTGAGATTGAGCCCCACCTTGGGGCTCCATGCTTGGCACAGAGTCTGCTTGAGACTTTCTCCCTCTCCCTTTCCCTTCTGCCCCTCTCCATCCCCCTCTTGCCCTCTCCCTTTTCCCTCTTTCTCCCCTTCTACCCCTCTCCCTGCTCCTGCTCTTTCTCTCTCTCTTAAATAAATAAATAAATAAATAAATAAATAAATAAATAAAACCCCCCAAAACAAAACAAAATAAAAAACCCTGAGATTCCTCTTTTAAAGGGCTCATGTGTGATATCACTTGTCCTGACACCCAGTGCAGAAACAGCAGTTTGAAAAGTGGTTAGACTATATGTGAGAGAGATTCATCTGCTAATCTAAAAGCATATACTGGAGGGGCAGGGGACAGTTGAAACTCTCCCCAGAGATGGACACTCTGGCAGACACCATTTTTGCACCCTCTACCTACCTTGCTATCCATCCTTGGGTGAGGATGGATTTGGAACCCTCCTACCAACAGGCTGATACAAGCAGGGGCAAGAGGCCTGTGACATTATCCCCTTGACTTGCTGAAGCCAGACAGCAGAAGTGGATGTCTTACTCTCCTGCAATCTGGCTGTGGCAAGTGAGCACAAATGGACATGGCATTCTCATCCTTAGCTATAGTTGGTGAGTGAGAGCAGTTGTAATTCTTTCCCACTCCTTTACTGAGTCTGGTGAGTGTGAATGGTTGTCATTTTCTAGCTCTCAACCTAAAACTGGTGTGAGTACACAGAAAAGGCACTCTCCTGCTTTATTCCTGAAGCCTGCAGTTGCACATAAAGACATTTTCCTACCACCTTTCTGAGCATGCCTGCATCCCTGCACTCTCTAGCTGCCTAGCTAATGCCCATGGGCATGCAGACTCCACACAGGGACTACCCTTTGATATCCTGAGCCTGGTGGCCAAGGGAGCTGGCATTCCTGAACTCCATGGGAATGTAGCAATTGGAAAGATAGTTCTTGGCAGTATACCATCCCCAGGGCATTGCACAGACAGCAGTGTGAAAAACAACACCAATCTTCCTGTGAAAAAGGCCTATTTACTTAGCTTGGGGATTCAAGTGGAGGGACAAGCTTCAGGTATCCCACACATTTAGAGGCTAAGGAGGTGCTCCCAGAGAATGTAAAAAGGGAGATGCCATCCTTGCTCACCTCCTTGGCCTTGTTAGAGCTTGATAAGACCTCTCAGAAACGAATTTACGTACTTGTCTGGAGCCCTAATTTTTGCAGCTGTTACCCAGGGGATACTTCCAAATCTCTTGATCTGGATGCCAGGAGGGTTTATGATTGCAGCTGCAAGGTGCTGTATTTGCATACTTTAACAGATATTGCCTAGGATCTGGCTTCCAGTCAGCCTGAAACTGGTGCTAAATAAGATTCCTCCCCTTTGAACACTGATGGGCACACCCTCAACAATGGGGATCTGTCAGAATAAATCAGGTTGTTTAGATAATCACAAAATCTCGAGAGACATCAAGAACTAGGGTAAGGGTAAATAAGAAGTTTCATTCCCTATGCAAGTCCACTCCTTCAAAAATGAAAGAGGTAACTGTTTTTGTACATAGAAACAAACACAGGGAGTCAAGAAAAATGAACGAACAGAGAAATATGTTCCAAATGAGAGAATAAGAAAGAAAACTCAGAAAAAGATTTTAATGGTATGGAGATAACTCATCTACCTGAAAATGAATTCAAAGTAATGGTTTTAAAGATGCTCACTGAACTTGGAAGTACTGTTGGAAGAACACAGTGAGAACTTCAACAAAGAGATAGAAAATATGAGAAAGTACCAAACCAAAGTCACAGAGCTGAGGAATACAATAACTGAACTGAAAACCACACTAGAGGGGATCAATAGTAGACAAAAGAGTCTATCAACGTGCTGGAAGACAAAGCATCAGAATATACTCGGCACAGCAAAAAGAGAAAAATAATTTAAAAAATGAAAATTTAAGAGATGTTTAGGACAATATCAGGTGGAATCACATTCACATTATAGGGGTCCCAGAAGGAGAAGAGGGAAATAAAGGGGCCAAAACTTATTTGACGAAATAGTGGTTGGACACTTTCCTTACCTGGGGAAAGAACTAGACATCCAGGTTCAGAAAGTCCAGAGAGTTCAAAATAAAATGAACCCAAAGAGATTCACACCAAGACACATTATCATTAAAGTGTTAAACTGGATGTTGTATGCAACTGATGAATCGTTGAACACTACATCAAAAACTAATGATGTACTATATGTCGGCTAATTGAACATAATAATAATAATTAAAAAAGTTAAAAAGAGAATCTTAAAAGCAGAAGAGAAAAGCAATTTATTATGAACAAGGGAAACCCCATACAGGTTACCAGCAGATTTCTTAATAGAGACTTTGCTAAGGGTCTCCAGACTGCATTTGGACTGAAGACTGCAGTATTAACTCTTGCCAAAATTGCTTGCCTGCCAGCGTGCCCTGCAGATTTCAGACTTGCCAGTCTTTTTTAATCATGTGAGCCAATTTCTTAAAATCTGTCTCTGTATTTTTTGTCTCCCTCTCTATAAATATAAATACATTGGAATATTGAAATATATATTAAAATTCTATATACATAAATACATAAATAAATCTTCATGCATCCTGTTGGTTCTTATTCTCTGAAGAACCCTGAGTAATATATACTTGATATTAGGCCTTTTCAGCAGATAATTCTAGAGCATTTGGGTATTTCTAGACAATAAAGAACCTTGACATAATCCTCATATCTTATACAAAGTTATGGATTATAGTTTTAAATGTAAGATATAAAAGTGTAAAAATTTAGAAAACATCATAGGAGAAGATTTTAGAGATTTAGGGCTTGATGAAGAGTTATGAGATATGGGGCGCCTGGGTGGCTCAGTTGTTAAGCGTCTGCCTTCGGCTCAGGTCATGATCCCAGGATCCTGGGATCGAGCCCCGCATCAGGCTCTCTGCTCAGCGGGAGGCCTGTTTCTCCCTCTCCCACTCCCCCTGCTTGTGTTCCCTCTCTCTTGCTGTGTCTCTCTCTGTCAAATAAATAAATAAAATCTTAAAAAAAAAAAGTTGTGAGATATGACATCAAAATAACAACCTATAAAAGAAAACTGGAATTTGTATAAATTAATAACTTTTTCTATGCCAGTGATCTTATTAAGATGATGAAAGGAAAATTTACAGGTTGTGAAAAATATTTGCAAAATACATATCTGACAGAAGGGCCCTGTTTTAGTCTGGGTTCTCCATAGTAACAGAATGAATAGGGTGTGTGTATATGTTATATATCGAGAGAGAGAGAGAGAGAAAGGGAGAGAGAGAGAATAGTATATATGTGTGTGTGTGTGTATATATATATATATATATATATATATATATATATATATATATAGTGAGAGAGAGAGAGGGGGAGGGAGAGAGAGAGAGAAAGGTATTTATTTTAAGGAATTGGCTCACTTGATTATAGAAGCTTGTTGCAACATGGGCCATCAGGTTGGAGCCCAGGGAAGAGTTACTGTTTAAGTCCAAAAGCAGTCTGCTGGCAGAATTTGTTTCTCAGGGGAGGCTATTCTTTGTTTCATTAAGGCTTTCAACTGATCGGATGTGGCTCCCCACATTATAGAGACTAATATACTTTACTCAAAGTTCACCCATTTGAATGTTAATATGATCCAAAAAATACTTTCATAGAAGTATCTGGGATAATTTTGACCAAATATCTGGCTACCATGACCCGGCCAAGTTGACACTTAATGTTAAGTACCACAGGCCATATCTAGAATGTTTAAATACCTCTTAAAATACTGAGGGTTGCTGGAGTGTTGGGGGGTGGGAGGGATGGGGTGGCTGAGCGATAGACATTGGGGAGAGTATGTGCTATGGTGAGAGCTGTGAATTGTGTAAGACTGTTGAATCACAGACCTGTACCTCAAACAAATAATACATTATATATTAAAAAAAAAAAAAGAAGATAGCAGGAAGGGAAAATTGAAGGGGGGGAATCAGAGGGGGAGACGAACCATGAGAGACTATGGACTCTGAGAAACAAACAGAGTGTTCTAGAGGGGAGGAGTGTGGGGGGATGGGTTAGCCTGGTGATGGGTATTAAAGAGGGCACATACTGAATGGAGCACTGGGTGTTATATGCAAACAATGAATCATGGAACACTACATCAAAAACTAAGATGTAATGTATGGTGATTAACATAACATAATAAAATAAAAAAAAGAAATTGAATGGTAAAAACGAACAATTCATCTAGAAAAGAGGCAAAAAATCTGAAGACGCATTTCACTAAAGAGAATATGCATATGAAAATATACATATGAAAATAAGCCCACAAAAATGTTCAGCATTACTAGCCATTAGGGAAATGCAAAGTAAGACCACAATGAATTGTCACTACATGTCTAGTAGAACAGCTAGAGTAAAACAGTAGGATATGGAAAAACTAGATAGCCATTTTGGAAAATAGCTCAGCAGTTTCTTAAGAAACTGAACATGCAACTATCATATGACCCAGCAGTTGCTTTCCTGGGATTTCTGTCAGCAAGTGAAAATTTTATGTTCTCTCAAAAATAAGTATATGAATGTTTATAGCACTATTATTTATAACAGTTTTATTTATAATAGCCCCAAACTGGAAATAACCAAAATCTCTCTTAATAGGCTAATGGGAAAATGAATTGTGTTAGATATATATTATAGAGTAATACTCAGCAGTTAAAAGGAATGAATACTACTGATGCATGCCACAACTTGGATGGATCTCAAGGGCATTATAGAGGATGGAAAAAAGCCCCACAATCTCAAAAATTTATGTACTGTATGGTTCCACTTATATTTTGAATGACAAAGCTATTGATATAGAAAACAGATTAGTGATTGTCAGGGGTTAGGGTAGCATGAAATAAATCCTTGTGGTGATGGAATAGTTCTGTATCTTGATTTCAGTGGTGGTTACATTAATATATGAATGTTACAAAAGGACATAGGACTATACACACACAGTACCAATGTCAATTTTGTGGTTTGGGTATTACTATAATTATGTAAGATATAGCTTTTGGGGGAAACTGAAGAGTTTATGGACTTCTCTGTACTATCTTTGCAACTTTCTGAGAATCTATAATTATGGCAAAATAAGAAGTAAAACAACAAACAATCCAGAGATTGTAGGATGCTTCAACATCTATGAACATATTGGTAGGTATAATTTTAACTCAAGCTCTAATTTATACCTCTTATTTGACACCAGCCCCTTTACCAAAGGAGATTATAGAACAATTGTTTTAAGATCATTCATTCTTCACCCTGACTAAACTCAGTTTGTTCAGTAGAGTAATAAATTCAATTCCTACAATTGATAGATACCTGTAGTCTTCAATGATTAATGCAGGATTCCTCAACAAGGAGGAGAGAATTTGAAAGGAGTACATGTTCTATGTCATCTTAAATTTAGGAAATCAATGGTGTTTTTTAAATACTACCCAGAACAAATAATGGAAACAGGAACACAAGAATGCTCAGGGTGTGGAGTGGACTGGGAAGTAGAAGTCAGATACTAGGTTCTAGCCCCAGTTCAGTCATTAGCTCACTCTGGATCTTGGGCAAGTCATTTTGCCTCATTGGGACATACTAAAGTGAAAGAACTATACAATATGACCTCTAAATTTGCTTAAAGTTCTAAAATCCTAGTAGTCAGTCTGTTTCTTTATTAGCAAAATTAGGACATGTTAAAATGAATGAACTATAAACCTCAATCTGAGTGCCCTCCACACAAAATAATTTAAAATGAATTCTTCTGGGAATCTAGTGCCTTCTTCTCAGGTCCCCCCCGGTTGGAATCTGTGAGGTTTTCTACATAGTGCAGGTTCTCAACCAGTTTTGTGTATTGCAGGACTGATTGGGTGATTTCGTTGAAATATAGGACTTTAAATACATTACCATCTTCATTCTAGAAGTCTCCCAAATTTGTATCTTCAACTCCAACCTTGCCTCTGAGCTCCAGACTTGTTTACCTAACCACTATCTCTATTTAGATTACTGTATTTAAAACTTAAAGTGATTAAATTTGAGTTCATGATACTCATTCCAAAACCTCTATTTCCAACCTCAGTTAATGGTAATTCTTTTCTTTCATTTGTTCATGCCCTAATCCTGGAGTCATCTCTGTATCCTGGATTCCTTTCTCTATCTTGTACACCATACCCAAATCCAGCAGTAAGTTTTGTCTGTTGAATTGTCAAAATATATACTTCTTGTCACTTCTACTGCTATTATCCTGGTCCAAGTCACCAGAGAATTCTCTTTTGGCTAAATTATTGAAGTAGCCTCCTGGTCTTCCCATTTCTGCTGTTACCCTTTTTTCAGCTTTTCTCAACATATTGTGTCATTCTTCTGCTCAAAACCCTCTAGTGGTTTCCTGTCTCAGGCTGAGTAAAATTTAAGTCCTTACAACTGCCTACATATCCCTGGAGATAGAGCTCTGTTAACTTTCTAACCTCATATCCTTTTTCTCTCCTAGCAGTTCACTCTAGTGCAGGCACATTGGCTTCTTCGCTATTTCTGGAACACCCTCACAACAATGTGTACCCTAAGTAGACTTCTACCTCAGAACCTTTGTATTTGTTTCCTCTTACTGGAGAGCTTTTCTCAATATATCCTAATGGCATATTATCTCATCTCCTTTAGATCTTTTCTTAAATATTATTTTCTTAGTGAGACCTAACTAACCATCTTATTTAAAACTCCAGTTCTTCTAAGTATCCCCATCTTCTGTCCTTTTTCTTCACATTTGTAATGATACAACATACTGTATATTTTGCATGTTTGTTTTATTTTCTGTCTCTTCCTTTTAGAATGTAAGCTCATGAAAGTTAGAACTTCTTTTCTGCTTTATTCATCAATTGAACATTGGTGTCTAGAAAAGTGTATGTCACATGGTAGATAGTACATATTTGTTGAATGAGTGAATGCATGAAGATGGAGCATCTGAAGACCCTGTGTTTGATATGACAGAGAAGATTTCTGGATATCCTGCCCTGTGCTATGCTATATAGAACAACACTTTTTTAAATTTTAGTACTTCACAGATATTTACTGAAGTCCTGGTAGTTTACCCTGCCTAGTGTAGACATTGGACTAGACATTTTAGTTACAAAGATTAAAAAGATGTGGTCTCTCTCCTTAAGGAATTCAGATCAGTTGCAATGTGATTATATCTTGAGCATAGAGAAGGGGGCAATGACTTCTTTTGAGAGGTAACAAGAAATGGTTTCTGAAGTGTTATAGTTGAGCTTGGTCTGAAAGGATGAATAGTAGGTGTTCTCTAAACAAAGAAAGGATACTCTAGGCAGATGGAATAGTAAAAGACACAGCTGCAAGAACAACCATGGTATATCAATATACCATGCATTCTTAATGATTTTTTTAATCTCTGGGCATAGGCATATTTGCAGTTATTATTATTAGGAGGCAGTGTTACATAGTGGAAACAGCACAGGTACTATACTTAGCTAGGTCTGAATTAAAATTTCAGATTTATTACAATATCTACATTACTTAGATTCCCCATCCAAAAATGTGACTAATAATACCTATATATAGGATTGTTGTGAGGATATCATAAATGAAATAGTGTATATAAATGCCCACCTCTGTGTTTAACATATTATATTGCTTAATATGTATAATTATTTTATTAATACATTAAATAGATATTTAAAAATTATTTGTGGAGTCTTTTTTAAAAATTTTTTTTAGTTTTTTTTATTATGTTATGTTAATCACCATACATTACATCATTAGTTTTTGATGTAGTGTTCCATGATTTATTGTTTGCATATAACACCCAGTGCTCCATTTAGTATGTGCCCTCTTTAATACCCATCACCAGGCTAACCCATCCCCCCACCCACCTCCTGTCTAGAATCCTCAGTTTGTTTCTCAGAGTCCATAGCCTCTCATGGTTCGTCTCCCCCTCCGATTCCCCCTCCTTCATTTCTCCCTTCCTACTATCTTCTTCTTCTTTTTTTTTTTTTAACATATAATGTGCTACGGTGAGCGCTGTGAATTTTGTAAGACTGTTGAATCACAGACCTGTACCTCTGAAACAAATAATACATTATTTGTGGAGTCTTAATGGTGGCCAGTTAAAATAATAACTGAACAAAAACCAAGCAGCAATACAAAAAGCCAGTATGTGTGTTCCCATCTTTAGAAGGGAGTTGTGTATATTGTATGGCAATATCAGTAAAGAAGGGATAAAATAATTTTGATAATTTTGAGACGAGGTTATTATTGGTTATGAATAAACAGGTCTCTAAATGATCTTCCCTAGATGGAGGTTTTTTCAGCGCCAGATGGTGTTACCTCCGATCAATACCTGGGTTGTATTTAGACTATGTTGAAGACTAAATTGAAGATCTGGGCAAATTTCAGACTATATATGCTCTCATGAAGTTACCTCATGCTGTAATACCTGATCATCCTCTAAAAGGTGATGAAAATAGAATGGAACCTAGATTAAGACCTCTTGGTGTCTTGAGAATGAAAACAATACTACTTAATAGAAAATTATTAAATGCAGATGAATTAATGGAGAGGCTTGATAAAAACAATGGATTTGGGATCAGAAATACTGCAGTTCAGGTCTGTCAATCCCAAAGTATCCATGTGACCTAGGGGAAGTCATTTTACCTTTCTGGATTTTTGCTTTCTCATCTACAAAATACTAATAATAATCCTTAGTATGCCTACCCCTCAGGATTATTATGTGCATCAAATGAGATAACGAACATAGAAATGCTTTGTAAACCAGCCAGTGGTACAGCTGTGTAGGGTTTATTATTAGTGGCAGTACTCACAGCTAACTTGCAGTCAGGAAACTGGGTCCTTAGCTAGATCTGCCACTAATATGAGGTAGGACTTTGTGTAGATCTCAGTTTCTTAATCTGTGAAATTAAGTGGTTCATTGAAATGAGTGATTTTGAACTGGAAGGTGTATGCTCCCTGGAGAATGATTTTCAAATCTTACTTCTTTCATGTGGAGTGTTTGATATATACTCTCTCCCATCAATAGGTACAGTTGTAATGTTAAGAATCATTGCTACAGTAATCTACAGGTTGGCCCATTTCTTGGATAGGGCAACTAAGATGGCATATCAGGGCCTTTTGTTTGAGGTAAGATGTGGACTCCTAGTACTATTTCCTGATATTTAAATTTAAAATTTCCTTTTTAAATGATTCTTCTAAGGGGCTCATGAAAGATACCAACAATGTAGCTTCCTTTCATGAGCAGTTTTCTCAGCTGGGCTCCTTCTAGGAATGCCCTTCTTGAGAGTGTCCTGTCTCTTTGGTGGAAAACAGAACAAAAATCAATGGATTAGATGATCCATAGGGACTTCCATTTTCCACACCTCAGACATGAAACTTAAAATCTCTGAGACATTTAAAAGCATATTAGTTGTCAATAATTTTTAATTCTAGTTTCAGCAGTGCCTATTGCTTAAGGAAAGCTAATACCCAGGTGTTCTAATTTCTTATCTTGGTGTAGCTGTCACTCAAATGTCAAAAGCTCATTATAAATGTCATAAACAAAATCAGTATGGAGTAAGGAAGATCATGATATTAACTGCATGTGCTGCAGTTTTGTTGTGACTTGACATCTTGTTTTGTTACTGCTTGACGTATTTTCATTGTATCAAGTTGTGATTAATCAAATCTCACAGTGACACCTCACTATCTTTCAAAGACTGTAATTGTACCATTTAATGGTGATTTAGTTCTTTTTTTGGAAAATAGTAGTTTGCAGATGAAGGTAGATAGGCTGTTACCAGGTAATGATTTTTTCCTTCTGTCTCATCAGCCTGAAGAAATGCCAAACTAAGGGTGGTTGAAAATTTATATATATATGTATATATATATATCTTTCTTCTTCACAGGGCCAGTTTTGTTTAGAGGAGAAATGGCAAGCATGGGCTGGGGAGTTGGGAAAATTGAACTGAAGATCTGATTTTGTTTTATTCTGTGAGATTAAGGGGATCATAATAGGTTCAGGCTAGGCCTTTTATTTTTTTAAACTTTTTACTTTATTATTTTTCATGTTTTTATTTAAATTACAGTTAGTTAATATGCAGTGTAATATTAGTTTTGGGTATAGAATTTAGTGACTCATCACTTATATACAACACCAGGTGCTCTTCAAAGTGCCGTCCTTAATAGCCATCACCTGTTTAACCAATCCCCCTGCCCACCTCCCCTCCAGTAACCATCAATTTTTTCCCTGTAGTTAAGAGTCTGTTTTCTACTTTGCCTCTGTTTTTTCCCCTCTATGTTCATTTGTTTTGTTTCTTAAATTCCATATATGAGTGAAATCATATGGTGTTTGTCTTTCTCTTACTGACTTACTTCATTTAGCATAATAGTCTCTAGCTCCATCCACAGCATTTCAAATAGCAAGATTTCATTCTTTTTATAGCTGAGTAATATTCCATTGTGGTATATACATATGTTGGTCTGTGTGTGTGTGTGAGTACACATACAACATTGTCTTTATCCATTCATCAGTCAATGGACATTTGGGCTCTTTCCATAATTTGGCTATTGATAATGCTGCCATAAACACTGGGGTGCATGTATCCCTTCAAATCAGTATTTTTGTATTCTTTGGGTAAATATGTAGTAGTGCAAAAGCTGGATCCTAGGTAGCTTTCTGAGGAACCTCCATACTGTTTTTCAGAGTGGCTGCACGGTTTGCATTCCCACCAGGGTAAGAAAGTTCCCCTTTCTCTGCATCCTCGCCAACACCTGTTGTTTCCATGTTGTTAATTTTAGCCATTCTGACTGGTGTGAGGTGATATCTCACTGCAGTTTTGATTTGTATTTCCCTGATGATGAGTGATGTTGAGCATCTTTTCATGTGTCCATTGGCCATCTGGATATCTTCTTTGGAAAAAGTTCTATTCTTGTCTTCTGCTCATTTATTAACTGGACTATTTGTTTTGGGGAGTTGAGTTTTACAAGTCTTTATAGATTTTGGATACTAACCCTTTAACAGATGTGTCATTTACATAGATCTTCTCCCATTCTGTAGGTTGCCTTTTAGTTTTGTTGATTGTTTCCTTTGCTGTGCAGAAGTTCTTTATTTTGATGAAGTCCCAATAGTTTATTTTGTTTTTATTTCCCATGCCTCAGAAGAGATATTCTAGTAAGAAGTTGCTATGGCCAATGTCAAAGAGGTTATTGCCTGTGTTCTCCTCTAGGATTTTGATGATTTCCTATCTCGCACTTGCATCTTTCATCCATTTTGAATTTATTTTTGTGTATGGTATAAGAAAGTTGTCCAATTTCAGTCTTTTGCATGTTGCTGTCCATTTTCCTCCAACAACATCTCTTCAAGAGACTGTCTTTTCCATTGGATATTCTTTCCTGCTTTGTCAAATATTGATTGACCATCTAGTTGTGGGTTCATTTCCGGGTTTTCTGTTCTGTTCCATTGATTGTATGTGTCTGTTTTTGTGTCAGTATGATACTGTCTTGATCACGACAGCTTTGTAATATAACATGAAGTCTGGAATTGTGATGCCACCTGCTTTGCTTTACTTTTTCAAATTTGCTTTGGCTATTCAGGGTCTTTTGTAGTTCCATACAAATTTTAGAATTGTTTGTTCCAACTTTGTGAAAAATACTGATGGTATTTTGATAGGGACTGCATTGAATGTATAGATTGCTTTGGGTAGCATAGACATTTTAACAATATTTGTTCTTCCAATCCATGGGCATGGAATATTTTTCCATTTTTTTGTGTCATCTTCAATTTCTTTCATCAGTGTTTTATAGCTTTCAGAGTACAGATCTTCTACATATTAGGTTAGATGTATTCCTAGGTATGTTATGGTTTTTGATACAATTGTACTTGGGATCAATTTCTTGATTTCTCTTCCTGTTACTTCATTATTGGTGTTTAGACATGCAACAGCTTTCTGTATATTGATTTGGTATCCTGCACTTTGCTGAATTTGTTTATCAGTTCTATTAGTTTTTTAGTGGAGTCATTTGGGTTTTCTAGGTAAAATAACATGTCCTCTGCAAAGAGTAGAAGTTTGACTTCTTCCTTGCCTGTTTGGATACTTTTTTTTTTTTTTTTGTAGTCTGATTGCTGAGGATAGGACTTGCAGTACTTTGTTAAATAACAGTGGTAAGAGCGGACATCCCTGTCTTGTTTCTGACTGTAGACAAAAATCTCTCATTTTTCTCTCCTTGAGGATGGTATTAGCTGTGGGTTTATCGTATATGTCCTTTATAATGCTGAGGTGTGTTCCCCCATCCCCACATTGTTGAGGGTTTTTTTTTTTTTTTTAAGATTTTATTTATTTATTTGACAGAGAGAGACACAGCGAGAGAGGGAACACAAGCAGGGGGAGTGGGAGAGTCAGAAGCAGGCTTCCCGCTGAGCAGGGAGCCCAATGCAGGGCTTGATCCCAGGACCCTGGAATCATGACCCGAGCCGAAGGCAGCCGCTTAACCAACTGAGCCACCCAGGCACCCCATTGTTGAGGGTTTTTATCATGAATTGATGTTGTACTTTTCAAATGCTTTTTTTTTTTTTGCATCTATTGAGAGGATCATATGGTTCTTATCCTTTCTTTTATTAATGTAGTATATCACATTAATTGATTTGTGAATATTGAATTATCCTTGCAACCCAGGAATAAGTCTTACTTGATTGTGGTGAATGATTCTTTTAATGTACTGTTGGGTTCAATTTGCTGGTATTTTGTTGAGAATTTTTGCTTCCATGTTCATTAGGGATATTGGCCTGTAGTTCTCTCTCTCTCTCTTTTTTTTTTTTAGCAGAGTCTGTCTGGTTTTGGAATCAGGTTAATGCTGGCCCCATAAAACGAGTTTGAAAGTTTTCCTTCCATTTCTATATTTTTGGATAGTTTGAGAAAAATAGGTATTAACTCTTCTTTAAATATCTGGTAGAATTCCCCTGGGAAGAATTCCCCTGGACTTTTTTTTGTTGAGAGATTTTTAATTACTGATTCGATTTCTTTGGTGTTTGGGGGTCTGTTCAAGTTTTCTGTTTCTTCCTTTTTCAGTTTTGGTAGTTTATATGTTTCTAGGAATTTAACCATTTCTTCCAGATTGTCTGACTTGATGGCATAAAGTTTTTCATAATATTGTCTTATGAGTGTTTGTATTTCTGTCATGTTGGTTGTGATCTCTCCATTCTCGTTTGTCATTTTATGTATTTGTTTCTCTTTCCTTTTAGATAAGTCTGGCTATGGTTTTAGCAATTTTATTAATTTTTTCAAAGAACCAGTTCCTGGTTTCATTGATCTAGTCTACTGTGTTTTTTAGTTTCTATACCATTTATTTCTGCTCTAATATTTGTTATTTCCCTTCCTCTGCTGGTTTTAGGCTTCATTTGTTGTTCTTTTTTTAGCTCCTTTAGAAGTAAGTTAGGGTGTTTTTTTGAGAAATTTCTTCCTTCTCAAGGTAGGCCTGTATTGCTATCTACTTCCCTCTTAGGACTGCTTTTGCTGCATCCCAAAGGTTTTAGATAATCGTAATCTCATTTTCATTTGTTTCCACATACTTTTTTATTTCTTCTTTAATTTCCTCATTGACCCATTCATTCTTTAGTAGCATGTTCTTTAACCTCTATGTATTTGTGGTCTTTCCAAATTTTTTCTTGTGGTTGACATCATATTTGGTAGCATTTCTGCGGTCAGAAAATAGGCATGGTGTGATCTCAATATTATTGTACTTGTTGAGGCCTGATTTCTGACCTAGTATGTGATCTGTTCTGGAGAATGACCCATGGGCATTTGTAAAGAATGTGTATTCTGCTGCTTTAGAATGAAATGCTCTGAATATATCTGTGAAGTCCATCTGGTCCAGTGTGTCAGTCAAAGCCAGTTTCCTTGCTGATTTCTGCTTAGATGATCGGTCCATTGATGTAAGTGGGGTGTTAACGTCCCCTATTGTTATTAATCATTATCAATGAGTTCCTTTATGTTTGTTATTAATTGTTTTATATATTTGGGTGCTCCCAAGTCGGGGACATAAATATTTACAATTGTGAGATCTTCCTGTTGGATAGTCCTCTTTATTATGATATAGTGCCCTTCTCCATCTCTTGTTACAGTCTTTGGCTTAAAATCTAGTATACTGGGGCACTTGGGTGCCTTAGTCAGTTAAGCATCTGACTTGATTTTGGCTCAGGTCATGATCTCAGGGTCGTGGTTTCGAGCCCCACGTTGGGCTCCACAATCAGTGTGGAGTATTCTTGTCCCTCTCCCTCTCCTGCCTCCACTCACGCATGCTCACTCTCTCTGTTTCAAATAGAGAAACTCTTATAAATAAATAAATAAATAATAAAATCTAGTTTATCTGATATAAGCATTGTTACTCCAGCCTTCTTTTGATGTTCACTTGTATGATAGACATTTCTCCATTCCCTCACTTTCAATCTGCTGGTGTCTTTAGGTCTAAAATGAGTCTCTTATTGGCAGCACATAGATGAGTCCTTTTTTTTATCCATTCTGACACCCTGTGTCTTTTGATTGGAGCGTTTAGTCCATTTACATTCGGAGTAATTATTGATAGATATGTATTTAGTGCCATTCTATTACTTTTTTGTCATTGTTTCTGAAGATATTCTCTGTTCCTTTCTACTCTTTGTCATTTTTGGTCTTTCCTTCCCCTTCAAAGAGTCCCTTTTCATATTTCTTGCAGCATTGGTATAGTGGTCATGAACTGGGAACCCAATGCAGGACTCCATCCCAGGACCCTAGGATCATGACCTGACCAGATGCTTAACTGACTGAGTCACCCAGGTGCCCTTTATCTCTCCTTCTATTCTGAATGATAGCCTTGCTGGATAGAGTACTCTTGGCTGCAGATTTTTCCCATTCAGCACATTGAATATATCATGCCACTCTCTTCTGGCTTGCCAAGTTTCTGTGGAGAGATCTGCTGCTAACCTCATCTGTCTTCCCTTGTAAGTTAGGGACTTCTTTTGTCTTGCTGCTTTTAGGATTTTTGTCTTCATCACTATATTTTGCAAAATAACTACACTATGTCTTGGTGTTGGCCTGCTTTTGTTGATTTTGATGAGAGTTCTCTGTGCCTCCTGGGTTTGGATCTATTTCCTTCCCCAGATTAGGGAAGTTTCAGCTATTATTTCCTCAAATAACCCCTTCTCCCCCCTTTTCTGTCTCTCTCTCCTTCTAGTGAGACTCCTATGATTTGAATATTATTATGTTTGATGGAATTACTGAGTTCCCTAAGTGTACTCTCATGATCCATCATTCTTCCTTCTCTCCTTTGTTCAGCTTCATTATTTTTCATAAACCTACCTTCTATCAGTTTTTCGTTCCTCTGTTCTTCCATCCTTGTGGTCAATAAATCCAGTCCATTTCAGATCTCAGTTATTGCAGTTTTTCATTTCTCCTGATTGTTTTTTTAGCTGTTTTATCTCTGCAGTAATGGTCTCCCTGAAGTCTCCCATGCTTTTCTCAAGCCCAGCGAGTATCCTTATGATTGTTGCTTTAAATTCTACATCAGGCATATTACTTATATCTGTTTCAATTAGATCTCTGGCTGTGACCTTTTTTTTGTTCTTTCTTTTGGGCTGAACTCCTTCATCTTGGCATTCTGTCTAGGTTTCTGTCTTCTTCTGTGTGTTAGACAATCTTGTTATGTTTTCTGCTCCTGAGAGTAATTGTTTGGTGATGAACAGGTCATATAATGTCCAGCGCCTGACAATTCAGGAAGTGTCTCTGGTATATGCTTCGTCCACTCTGCTGCTGTGTTTTGGCTGCTCTATCCCGCAGGACAGTCATCTGTAGAGGTTCTCCTTGGCTGCAGTGAGCGGTGTTTGGACCTTGGTCACAGTGTGGCGAGTTTTAACTAGGTGTGCTCTGGTCTGCCTGTTCCATGAGACCTGATGCTATTTCCACTAGAACTGAAGCTTTGCAGAACTCTATGATCAGTAGATATGGTTTGTGTGTGTGTGTGTGTTGGGGGAGGGGGTTTGTGCTGGTCTTCTGGGGGAAGGGACCTGCTGTATTGGTCAGTTAGGCACACTTCCTTGAGAAACGCAGTACCAGCAGAGCACACAGTGGCAGGACTTGGTGTAAGTAGGTGAGTCAGTCAGTGTTTGCACTGCGCAGTTTATTGAAACAGGTTTATGTTGACCAGTGGTAGGGGGATTGGGGTTGGGAGGGAAATGGCATCAGCCAGCTCCTTTGTACCTGGAGAGGGGTCACTGTGCTTCCTGCTCTCAGGTAAACAGTTCCAGAAGAGTAAATAATGTATCCTAGTGTTTCCCAGGGATTTTTCAGATCTCCATTTTTATGCTGTCTATCTCAGGTTGTTTGGCTGACAGGAGCAGTGCTGTTCACTTTGGGCTCTAGCCCAGCCAAGCCCGCTGACTTTTAAAACTCCAAAATTTATGGACATGTTGTGTCAGATGGCTGTGTTGATCTTCTCGGGGCGGGGTGGTTCTCACTGTGCTGGGAGTGATGGAGGTTAGACTGAGAAGGGCAGTAGTGCCAGAGTGCTGGGGAGTAGGATTTGGAGTAAGTAGGCTACATGCTAGGCCTTTTAAAACAGATGCTTTTAATAATAGGAGATTTTCAACAAATACAGATACTTGTTTAGCATCAATTTTCCCACCTAAGAGTAAAAGAGTTAGATGAGAAGATGTCTTAGTAGCTTCTAAGGCTGATGTTATTCTAAGAGTTTTTTTTTAGTTTTTATTTATTTAAATGCCAGTTAATTAATGTACATTTGTAATATTAGTTTCAGGTGTACCATTTAGTGATTCAGCACTTACATAGAACGCCCAGTGCCCTTTACAAGTGAACTCCTCAATCCCCCCCTCACCTATTTAACCTGTCCCCCCACCAACCTTCCTTCTGGTAACCATCCGTTTGTTCTCTGTGTTAAAGAGTATGTTTCTTGGTTTGGCTCTCTTTTTTTTCCCCCAAAGATTCTAAATAGAGTTCTAAGAATGGAAAGCTACTTCCCATTTAATGGATCCTTAGAGATCACTAATGGACTTGGTTCATATTCTACCTGTGTGAGTTTTATGAGCAGTAATGGAAACAGTCTTGGGCTATAAACACTTATGTTTCTGCTGCAAAGGATTGTCCCATTTCCTGAATTTCTTTTCTGTTCTTTCTCATCAGGTGATCATTCCAGTGATCATCAATTAGTCTTCATTCAAGTTCCAGCTCAAGATACCATCTTTTGGCCTCTGTTCTGGAAGAATTAGACATTTCTTCTCTTCCATAGCATTTTAAAAGTCTTAACATAATGGATCATGATTATTTTATACCCTTATTGCTCACAGCATTGTGTGCTCTGTTTTACAGGCAGAAGCTATTTTTTCATTATAGTGTCAGCAATAGTCAACATAATACCTGGCTAATCCAGGAGCTCTGTAAATATTCACTGAGTAATTGTTGAAGTTCATTGATTTCTGAAAAGAAATTCCTTCAAATTTGATAGGGAGATAGAAATTACAGATAGGGTAATACTTAGGGCATGACTCATTCCAAGTTGTTGGAGCTATATTAAGGAAAATGATACTTCAGAACCTAGAGGCTGGGTCGTAGACCATCAAATTGTATAGAAATGAATGCTGAAATTAACTACATGAACTGGAGTAGGTGGTGAACTTTTATTGTCTTTTGTAAAGTCAGTAGCAATGTTTCAGCTTTCATTACTTATTTTGGAAATGTATATCTTTATTTTTCCTTCTTGGTTAGTTTCTACCTGAAGGTCTGCCAACTTTTTTGATCTTACCAAACAGTCATTGTTTTGTTTCATCAATTCTACAGTTTTTCTGTTTTCTTTTTTATTGATTTCCAGTCTGATGTTTTTTGTTTTCTACCTTCTGCTTACTTTGTTTTTGATTTGCGATTCTTTGCTAGCTTCTTGAATTAGATTAGATTATTGATGTTAGATTTCTTCTTTTGTAAAAAATATTTCTTACAATTTTATTGTGGTATAATTGACAAAATTGTAAGACATTTATTGTGAAAGGCTTCCTCCCATTGAATTAATTAATAAAGCATTTTAAGCTATAAATTTCACTTTAAGGACTGCTTCAGCTGCATCATATATTATTTTTATTATTTTACCTGGCTTCCTGTAAGTCACCTCTATGTTTTCATTGATGAGCTGTCAGCCAATGAATTGTGCATTAATTGTTCTCAAATACCTCCAAGCCCTTAAGGCTTCCACCATCTTGCCAGTGGATTAGTGTGAGGGCTGGGGAGTTCATTCACATTAGAGGTAGTTCTCAAGTCTGTCTTGGCTTTCACTTCTTTCTAGACTCTTTCAAGTCTCCCAATCCATGCTCATAGTTTCCAAGTAAGCCCGTGGAGTGATATGTGGCAAGTTTATTTCAGTCTTCCAAAGGCTTTTTCATTTCTAGGATCTCTTTAAATGTCTAACTGTTCCATGATAGCCACAGTTGGAACTGCAACCTCAGATCAGCTAGGTTTTTTTTCCCAGTTGTTTTCTAACAAGTTCGCCATGTTAATCTGACAAAGCTGTAGCCTTTTGCCACTGTGTCCTGGTTTTTGTGGTCATCCCCACATTGATAAAACAATTGTAGTTTCATCTGTGGAACTGGGGAGTGGAATAGGATCAGTCCCAAGCAAGAAGGCTGCTAAGTTCTGTTATTCTTACCCAAAGCTTTAAAAGTTTTTCTTGAATAAATGCTTCTCATTTTGTTGGCTGCCTTTGCTAAACTTCCAGAGACCTGATATTGTTTTGGACAACTTTGTTTAGTTTTGTACTTGTTTTCTTATAGAGATGATTAATTTACCTCTTCACAGTGCCATATCCAGAAATATTTTCCATAGCATTTAAATGCAAATAGTTGCAATAGGTAAGAGCAGCACTGGTACCTATATATTCCTGTATTGTATAGTGCTCTCTAGCCCATTCCTTAACATGCACTCTTACCTCTCCCCTTTTTCCAGGGAGGTAAAGTGGTATATTGAAAAGATAAAAAGCCTTGGAGATTGACAGCCTTGGGGTAGATCTTAACAATAGCTGTGTGTTTGTGGGCAATTTAATTCCTCTGAGTCTCAGTTTACAAATCTTTAAAGTGGATGCAGTAAGACTCAACTCATGGTGTAGATGAAATGAAAATATATTCAGAGTACTTAATACAGTATATCACTTGTGGTAGATAACCAGTCAATGACTTTTCTCTACTCTCTCCTCCCTTTGTCTCTTGTTGAATTTCTTAAAGTACATGGATTCAGCAAGAGGCCATTTATAGCTCAGAGAACACTGTTATTAAGAACAGTTAAAGGATCCAAAAAGCTGGTTTCTTTCCAATGATGTTAATATAGAAATACAATACTGTCTTCTGCATTTTGGGGTTGTGGGCCAATGGTCATGTGGATTAGCCCAGATACTGGCGTTTGAACTTCTTTTCACCATATGAGGTGAAAATGTCTTTCAACACACATGCGATCATGCCACTTACCAGCTTCAAATCAGGCCTCAGGATGAAGCCCAAGCTCCTCAAAATAACGTTCAGGTTCCTTCATGAGTTGCCCTCTCTTTACCTTTCTACCCTTAGATTTCCCTTCTCTTACTAGGTTTTAACCATCTTGTAACACCTTTATTTATCTGACTATGCTAGGCATTTCATCTTCCATTGCCTTTGCTCATATAGCTCCGTCTGTGTGTATTCAAGGATTCTATCCTCATTTATTGATCATTTTGTATTCATCATCCAGGTAGGTGCCCATCATCTCAGCACCCTATGTTGTAAAGATTATTGGAAATCTGTGTTTCCCAGTAGATTCAGAGATACTTGAGAGAAGAGACAATATTTTATTTAATATTGTTTCTCCATTGCCTTGATCATAGTTTTCCTATGCAAATGAGGGAACCTAACCCAGCCAGCACTCTGATTAAAAGATGATAGATGACATAATAGCATCAACCATCCCAACATGCCCTGATATGTAATACAATTGTAATACAATTAAAAGTTCCTAAAGCCTAGGGGCACCTGGGTAGCTTGTCAGTTAAGCGTCCGACTCTTGATTTTAGCTCAAGTCATGATCTCAGGGTTTGAGATTGAGCACCGCATTGGGCTCCACATGTGTAGCCTACTTAAGATTCTCTACCTCTCCCTCTGCCCCTACCCCCTTTCTAAAAAAAAAAACATTTCCTAAAGCCCAAACCCATTTTTCCTTAATCTGAAAAATAAAAAACTCTAAAACACCCAGCTATGTCTAACAAAAGAAACTCTGCCTTTCTCCTTTCCTATTAGGGATGTAAGGGAAGCAATGTATATTTTGGTTGCTATCTTGGCAAGACTGAGGTTCGAACTCAGATTCCCGAACATGGGGATTGATAATTGTGTTTCTAATCAACACAGGAGTGGGATTTTAGGTGAGAGCATCTTATTTTCATAGCAAAGCTATTTTAGTGCTCTGTCCTTCATTACAGTAAACTGTTGACAATTGGTGATGTGATTATAGACAGTAACTTTCTGTTTAAGGGACACATAAGGTAGTTACTAGTAGACACACCATTACAAAATGCTTCCTGTTAGCAGGTAAAGGAGAGGGAAATGAATGTGAACCTATTAGTATCAGAATTACATGTCAAAAAGCTAGAGGAGAGTTCAATTTATTTCTGCCATAACAAGCAAGCCAGAGATTGACTGGACAATTATTTCTAGTATTGCTTGTTTTCTGACATGAACATTCCAGTATAAAATCAACTTTTTTGGACACCTTTTATTAAATAATATCCTGTGTGAATTAAAATTATCTCATAGAAAATAAAATTAAACCATTTCTTAGGTAGGATGAGTATTTTATAATTCTCTCTGGTAAAGAAAAATACAAAGTTACATTATTTTTTAAAAAAGATTTTATTTATTTATTTGAGAGAGAGAGAGCATGAGCCAACTAGCTCGAGTTGGAGGGAGGGGCAGAGGGAGAGGAACAACCAGACTCCCTCCTGAGCAGGAAGCCCAACACAGGGCTCAATCACAGGACCCTGGGCTCATGACCTGAGCCAAAAGCAGATACTTAACTGACTGAGCCACCCAGGTGCCCCTAAAGTTACATAATTTTTGACAAAATAATACTGGAGTAAGAGTTAAAGGATATAAAGTCTAGTTGTATTTCTTTTGTACACAATTGTGTGACCTTGAACAAGTTATAACTACTTGGGGTTTCAATTTACTTAGCGGTATAAACTCATGATGATGATAACCACTACCATTTATTGAATAATGAACCCTAAAATGGGCTTTTATCTATAATGTGCCTAATAAAAACTATGTCATTACATCTGCACTAATTACTAATATTACTCCCATTTAACAGATAAGGAAACTCATGTTCAGAATGGTTAAGTAACTTGCTCAAGGCCACATAGTTTAAACGGCAGAGCAGGACAAAAACCCATGTCTTCATCTTCCACAACTTTGTTCTTTTTTTCTTCATTCCTTTTATCAAATGTCACAGATATTCTTTTTTCTTTTAAGATTTATTTATTTATTTATTTTAGAGAGAGAGAGAGAATAGGGGGCGGGGCTGAGGGAGTGATGCTCAAGCAGACTCCCTGCTGAGCGCAGAGCCTGAGGCAGGGCTGGATCTCATGACTCTGAGATCTTAACCTGAGCTGAAACCAAGAGTGTGATGCTCAACTGATTGAGCCACCCAGGTGCCCCAAATCTCACAGATATTCTTGATCTTGAAGAGTACAGTAACAAAGTAATAGGTTTCAAAGAACTCTTATGCATACAAAGTTAAGGCATTGTGACTTCTATTTATAGTTCAATTTGTTATCACTAAATTGGAATGGGGTATTTTTCTATTAATGTTGTTAGAAAACTCTATAAAACTTTTTGAAGGGTTGTGCAGATTTAAAAGTTTGTTATTTAACTGTTCCTGAATGGAAATTTTTTGCTACCAGGCCTACAAAAGTATATTCTCTATTGTTATTTTCTTATAATTGTGCTTATCTTTTTTTCTCCCTGTATTTTCATAAATTTTAGGGATAAATCTACATATGCTAAGGAGAAAAGAATGCTTCCTTAGCCATATCTGATTATACAATTTGTAAAGGACATTCATATACAGTATATTATTTGTTTTTCAACTATGTTCTTATTTTAGTAGTTCTGAAATAAGTATCTTTTTTTTTCATTTTACAAATGAGGATCTTCCCTAAGTTCAGAACGCATATTAGTGGGTACTCTTACAGGCTCTCGAGTTCAAATTTTGACTCGTTTGTATGCCCTTGGGCCAATTAAATAATTGGCCTAGTAACTGGGACAATTAAATGCCAAATCTCTTGGTAACTCCAATTCCATATCAATAAAATGAAGTTAGTAATATTATCTATTTCATAGGGTTATTGTGAGTATTAAATGAGGTAATATATGTGAAATGAGTGAAATAGTGACCAATACATAGAAAGCACTCAGTAAATGTTAGCTGTTATCATTTTTTTGTACATTAGTTTAGTATTATGAGTTATAGTCATGTAATTATATAGACTATCGCTATAAGCCATTTAAAGTAAACTTTCAGTTCATTTATTCAATAAACATCTATTAAATGCCTCTGTGTGCTGGGTATTATCTAGGCATGAGGCGTACAGGGGTATACACAATAGAGTTCCTGCTCTTAAGGAACTGTTTTTTTTTTCAAAGATTTTATTTATTTATTTGACAGAGAGAGAGACAGCGAGAGAGGGAACACAAGCGGGGGAGTGGGAGAGGGAGAAGCAGGCTTCCCCCTGAGCAGGGAGCCCGATGCGGGGCTCGATCTCAGGGCCCTGGGATCTCGACCTGAGCTGAAGGCAGACGCTTAACGACTGAGCCACCCAGGCACCCCAAAGAGCTAATTCTTTTTAAGAAAAAAAAATGATGGGGATGAGACCAATTTTGTTGACTTCTGTGACATCTGACTTGAGAAGGGTCTACTTGATGGGTATGTTGATTTAACTTGTTTTTAAACTGACTTTGGGTTTTTATTGTCATTGTTAAAATTATTTTACTTAAAGAACTGTAGTACATTTATGGAGAGTGTCCCTTTTAGAAATCTGGTAAGAGAAATGAGAGATGCAATTGAAATTTATGTGTTTGGCAGATAAATTGAGATATTTTTATATGGAAACATAGATTTCCTTGGTCTTTTCTAAGAAAGATACAGAAAGGAGAATCTTTGCAATTGTAATTCTTATATTATTAATTAAAATAGTATCTGTATATTTATTAAGTGCTTACTATGTAACTTATAGATTCCTGATAGATGCCTTTAGATAATGTAAATTTTCACAAACACTGAGTTAAGTAGTATTATTTCTATATAATAGATGAAGGAACTGAGGCTCAAAGAGGTGAAATAACTCGCCTAGCATCATAAAATTTGTGGAATTGGGCTTTAAGCCCAGTGATGTCTGTCTCCAGATCCTACATTGGAACTGGAAAAAATATTTGGACAATTTGAATTTCAGCTTTAAGCTTGACTCTTGCTTCACTGTATTCAAAAAATGCTCTTAGATAAAACTATATTGTACACCTGAAACTAGTATAACACTGTATGTTAACTAACTGGAATTAAAAAGTTAAAGAAAAAAATTCTATTAGACTTGGTGGAGCTCTAGCATACATAGTGAGGAAATGTAACCACTGGATTGGATTAAGGTTATATGTGATAAATTCTGATAGGAAATCTGAAACAAGTTAATATGACTGCAGTTTTTCTGACTGTTTGGAAACAGACAAAATATTTCAAACAATATGTTGCATGATTTCTAAAAATGTATTTAAGTAATTCTACCAAAGTAATATAATTACTAATTTTTACAAATTACTTTCTCATACCTTACAAAAATTTTATATAATAAATTAACCAAAATATTTGTCTTGGTTTACAATTTTCATTAGATTTAACATATAGCATCTAGTACTATAAATTTGTTTTTGAAACTCCTTAATTTCCCTGTGTATTCCAACATAGTGAATGCTGTTTGCTTAGCATTATATTTGCATCAAATTTGCAGTGAAAATCTTGTTAATATATATCCATGGCTAATATCATTAACTAAGAGTGACATTGTTTTTCCATAGTAACCTCTCAGAAATGTGGGACACACTGAATTTGAGCCAGAGATACTGATTTCAGAGAGAGATTTTTGAAAAAGCTTTATTAAGCAATGTCAGGATTGTGTCATTAACATATTCTTTAACTTGAGTTGATCTGAAAGAAACACTGGCATCCTGCATTTTGCTAATGATTTATTATTAATAATAATAGATTAGCTGTATTCTTGAAACATCAACTAGGTAGGAGTGCCTGGGTGGCTCAGTCGGATGGGCATCTGCCTTCGCCTCGGGTCATGATCCTGGGGTCCTGGTATTGAGGAGCCCTGTGTTGGGCTCCTTGCTCAGGGGGGAGCCTGCGTCTCCCTCTCCTCCCTGCTCATGCTGTCTGTCACTATCTCTGTCTCTCTGTCTCTCAAATAAATAAATAAAATCTTTATAAAAAAATATCAACCAGGTAAAGAAATATCTTGGTACCTAGTATTTCTGTAATTAGAAAATTATTAACAAATGAAAAATATTTTGTGAGAATATGTTCTAGCTTTATAAGACTGGTTTGAAAATGTTGCATATGTTGCCTATACATATGTTGTCTGTTGAATAATTGTTTATGATGTAATTATTATAATTTTAAAGAAAGCAGTATGGTATAGAGATGAAAATTAGGTAATTTTTTTTTTGACACAAGCTTTTTCTGACAGTACTCATTATTTGTTGCTATCTTGTATTCTGACATTTTATCTCAACGAGGAGAAACATAAAACTGTCATTATATTTATTCCATTGTAGATAACCTATTTTCTCCTCCCCATGCTTGTTTTTTTTCCTTCATCACTATAATTTAAATATCTTACCAGAATATGTCTCCATGTAGGTCTTATTCCATTTATTCTATCAGAAATAGTTCACATACTTGGGCTTCTTTCCTGCTCTGGAAGTTTTTTTCAGGTATATCTTTATTACTACTTTTGTTTGAGTGATTCTGGTCTACTTTCTTGGAATGATATAATTCCTGTTCTTTCTCTGCCCTCAATATCACATTCTTTCTCATTGCTTTCAACTCTTTTTTTTTTTTAAGATTATTTATTTATTTATTTGATATATATAGAGAGAGTACAAACAGGGGGAGTGGCAGGCAGAAGGAGAGGGAGAAGCAGGCTCCCCACTGAGCGGGGAGCCCAATGTGGCGCTTGATCCCAGGACCCTGAGATGATGACCTGAGCTGAAGGCAGACGCTTAACTGACTGAGCCACTGAGGCACCCCTGCTTTCAACTCTTGTTTAGTTTATTTACCCTTTCTTTTGCGATCAGGAAGACTACTTTCTTTTTAAATCAACCAATTATAATAGTATTATTAGTAATTTTAATTATTGTATATCATACTATTATTTAATATTATATATTAATATTAAATAAATATGTTATTTATATAATTTAAATTATTATATATTAGTATATAATTTAGTTAATATAAACATAGTTTATATTTTATATAATTTTAATAATTACACATAATATATTATTATGTAATATTAATATATTACATATTAGTTTTAAGTATACAACATAGTGATTCCACAATTATATACATTATTAAATGCTCACCACCATCTGTCACCATACATAGTTATTACAATGTTCTTGAATATATTCCCTATGCTGTACTTTTCATCCCCATGACTTATTTATAAGTGGAAGTTTATACCTGGTAATCCTCTTCACCTATATTGCCTATCCCTCCCCCACCCTCTCCTCTAGCAACCACTATTTTGTTCTCTATGTTTCTCTTTTGTTGTTGTTTGTTAACTTGTTTTTGTTTGTTTTTTTTTAGATTCCACATGTAACTGAAATCATGTGGTATTTGTCTTTGTCTGACTTATTTCACTTAGCCTAATTCCCTGTGGGTCATCTCCAACTGTTGGTTATATTTAAGCAATATTACCTTTTACTCTCTTTTTTCTTTTTACTATTCCCAATGAATAATTCAGTAACATTACTTATACTTTTTGTTTTCTTATTTTCTTTTTGGCATCCAATTCTTTTTTATTTTTTCATTTATACTATTGCATTTCATTCTGTTAACATTTCTTATCAGGTTATTCTATCCTGGTGGCTTTTGCTCCTGTTTTATAGAGGCCACATGTATTAACATGTATTAATAGAGGTACCAGTAACTGCTATTACAAGCCCACTTTGTAATTCAATAGGCTAAACACAATAGAGTTCTGTTTCTCACTTGTGTAATAATCCAATGCAGATTCCTGGTTGCCAGGTGGGTATTCTTCACATGTTGATCTAGGGACCCAGGTGCTTTCAATTTTGTAGCTCTGTTATTTCACAGAGGGTCTCAGCATCCTCTGCATTTAAATAGTGGAAGGTAAATAGAAAGTGGAGAAATTTGACCCACTTTTGAAAAGTTCTGACCTATAAGTAACACACATTATATCTACTCACATTTCAAATTGGCAAGAACTAGTGGCACAGCAACACTTAGATGCAAAACGTTCTGGGAAATGCAGCCCTAGCTGAGCAGCAACAATTCTATGCTGTGGAAGGGAAACATGGAATTTTGATGGGCAGCTAGATGTCTTTTCTCCACCATGTCTTCTTAGAGTGTATTGATTGTGCCAAACATTTTCTAAATTTTTCTACATGCTTTAGTAAATAATTTTCTGAGTCATAATCCTCCAATGAGTTTTCCAGATGATGTTCTCTTTTCCTTTTTTTTGCCACTTATTTTTACAAGCTAACAGTTTTTATTTTATTTGATACAAAGCGGTATTTATCCAAACCCAATCAAGAAACATTATTTGTAGTATGCCTTTGATCCTGCTCACTGTCCATTTATATGTAGAAGCCTCTACACAGATTTGCAGTTGGGAAGGTGGTGTGTGTACAGTTCTTAGCTTGGTTTTGTTGTAATCTAATGAAGTTTTCTGGATAAAGGTGAGAACCTTAACTCTCTGATTCTCTCATTCTCCAAACTGAGGAGAATACATAGAAGTTTTCCTATCTTCCATCAATTCCTATGGAGGTTTTATAAGTTAGGATACAGTGTGTCATTGTAATTTCTAGGATTGACTATATCTGAATCTATATAGAATTTGCGGCATAATTCATTGTATCTTTTCCTGGGTTTGGATTATCAGAGACTGCACATTTCTAAGACAAAAACAAAAAGTTGAAGAACAGTGACTCACTGCCTGTCTCACCTGCAACTTTGCTGAATTTCAGGTGGCAAAACATGTTGGTTGCCAATTACTCTGTTTTCTACTCTATAGGTCTTTTAACTAATGGAAAAGTTGCCTAAATCTTTTAAATGTGTTAGCTGTTTAGCTTATATGTCATTGTTTGTAAAAGATGTTTCCCTATGCCTTCTTCCCGGTCTTTTAAAGTATGTTTTAGGGAAATTGGAAAAGGTAAAGTAAAAGACTGCTATATAGTTGATGTTAACAACTCAATACTCCATTTCCCAAAGTTATATTGAGGTATAATTGACATGTAAGAAACTGCACATGATTAAAGATGTAATTTCATAAGTTTTAATATCTATCATCTATCTCATATATAAAACCATTATGGTAAGCAAGATAATGAAAATATTCATCATTCCCCCAAATTTTCTTAAGCTCCTATCCTTCCATGTCTACTACTCTATCATCAAGCAACCCCTGATCTGCATTCTGACACTACAGATTGATTTTCATTTTCTAGATTTTTATATAAAAGCAATCATACACTATGAACTCCTTTTGTGTGACCTCTTTCACTCAGCACGATTATTTAGAAATTCATCCATATTGTATATATCAATAATACATTCTTCCTATTGCTAGGTAGTGTCATTGCATGGATATAGCACAATTAGTTTGTTCATTTAATTGTTGATAGACACTTGGGTTGTTTCCAATTAGGGACCATTACAAATAAAGCTGCCATGAACAATTCTTTTTTTTTTTTCATTTTTTAAATCTCTTTTAATAGCCATAAGAATAATAAGATTAATAACAAAATAACTCTATAAATTATCCCTCCAGGCTACAATATACATGGTTTTTTTTGTTTGTTTGTTTTTTAATTTTATTATGTTATGTTAGTCACTGTACAATACATCAATGGTTTTTGATGTGGTGATCCACGATCCATTGTTTTCGTATAACACCCAATGCTCCATGCAGTACGTGCCCTCCTTAATACCCATCACCGGGCTAACCAATTGCGCCTCCCCCCCGCTCTAAAACCCTGTTTGTTTCTCAGAGTCCATAGTCTCTCATGGTTCATCTCTCCCTCCAATTCCCCCCCCATTTTTCCCTTCCTTCTACTAATGTCCTCCATACTATTCCTTATGTTCCACAAATAAGTGAAACCATATGATAATTGACTTTCTCTGCTTGACTTATTTCACTTAGCATAATCTCCTCCAGTCCCATCCATGTTGATGTAAAAGTTGGGTATTCATCCTTTCTGATGGCTAATATTCCATTATATATATGGACCACATCTTTATCCATTTGTCTGTTGAAGGGCATCTCGGCTCTTTCCAGTTTGGCTATTGCGGACATTGCTGCTATGAACATTGGGGTGCATATGGCACGTTTCTGCCCTTTGTGCTTCTAGAACCGCCAGCCGCTCCCAGTTCGCACGCACGACCCCGCCGCTCCGGGTTTCTGCCCTGGGGGCTGCCCTAGAGTCCTTTCCCTGCCGCTACTGGTCTGCGAGTCTATGCCCCGTCCCCAGCAAACGAGGCTATTGCTCAGTGGCGGTGTAGGATCCCCACGGCCAGGTTCCCTCCCGCTGCCGTTTATCCTCCGATATCTGCCCGCGGAATCAGGGCTCCCCGCTTCATACCTCAAAACCAACCGCCTGCGATATTCTGCTTGTAGAGATCCAGATCTTCTTACATCTCAGGCTGGTTTCGTGGGTGCTCAGAGGGTCTGGTAGATATCCAGCTCAATTCCGGAGACCAGTTGAAATAGGGTCCCCTACTCCACCATCTTTCCTTCCGTCTGCCATGAACATTTCTATACTAGTCTACTTATTTCTCATAGGTAAATACCTAGTAGTGGAATGACAGTCATATGATAGATCTATTTATATAACTTTCGAGAAACTTTCAAAGAGCTTTCCAAAGTTGTACCATTTTACATTTCTACTAGTAATGTACCAGTTGCACACATGTTGACCAACACTTTGTAGGGCTAGTCTTTTTAATTTTAGATATTTTTATAGGTGTATATTGGTATTTCCTGGAAGTTTTAATCTGCATTTCTCTAATGACTAATGATAGTGAATTTTCTTTCATGTTGTTATTTGCCATCTGTGTATATTTCTTAGTGTCTATTCCCAAACCTTTTGAACATTTTAATCTAGTTGTTTATTTTCTTAACATTGTATCTTGGAAATTATTTATATACTCTGGATATAAGCTCTTTATCAGATATGAGATTTTCAAGTACTTTCTCCCATCCCTTGCTTATGTTTTCATTCTTTTTTTTTTTTTTTTAAAGATTTTATTTATTTATTTGTCAGAGAAAGAGATAGTGAGAGCAGGCACACAAGCAGGGGGAGTGGGAGAGGGAGAAGCAGGCTTCCCGCGGAGCAGGGAGCCCGACGTGGGGCTCGATCCCAGGACCCTGGGATCATGACCTGAGCCAAAGGCAGTTGCTTAACGACTGAGCCACCCAGGCACCCCTTATGTTTTCATTCTTAATCTTGATGAGGTCCAAGTTATTAATTTCTCTTTGTGGATTTTGATTTTGGTGCCATATGTCTAAGAAATCTTTGACTTACCTGAGGTCCAAAAGATTTCCTGAGTTTTCTACGTTTTATAGTTTCAGATTTTACCTTTAGGCATGTGTTCCATTTTGAGTTGATTTTTGTGTATGGAGCAAGTACAGATAGATTTCTCTCTCTCACTCTTTCCCCATCTTCCCCCTCCCTCTTTTCCTTGCCTCCCTTCCTTCCCTTTCCTTTTTTTCTTTCTTTTTTTTTGCTTATGGATGTCCAATTGTGTTAGCACCATCTATTGAAAGGACTGTTCTTTCACCCTGGAATTGCCTCTGTACTTTGGTTGAAAGCCATATGCGTAGACCTGTTTCTGGACTCTCTATTCTGTTTCTTTAATGTATTTTGTCAGTCCTGATGCAAATACAACACTGTCTTGAATATTGTTGCTTTACGATATCTTGAAATCAGGTAGTGCAATTCTTCTAACTTTGTTCTTTTTCAAGATCTTTTGGCTATTCTAGATCCTTTGCATTTCCGTATGAATTTCTGAATCAACTTCTTTATTTTTATTTTTATATTTTTTAAAGATTTATTTATTTATTTGAAAGGGGGCTAGGGGCAGAGGGAGAGGGAGAGAGAGAATCTTTAAACAGACTCTCCACCGAGTGCAGCGGCTGACAAAGGGCTCAATCCCAGGACCCTGAGATCATGACCTGAGACAAAACCAGGAGTCAGCTACTTAACCGACTGAGCCACTCAGGCACCCCTCAACTTTTCTGCTTCTCTGTTTTTATATAAAAGGCTTTTGAGATTTTCTTGGGACTGTATTAAATCTATAGGTAAATTTGGACAGAAATAATATTTTAATGTAATGAATCTTCCTTTTGGTGAACACAATGTATTTTTTCATTTATTTAGGTCTTTTTAAATTTCTCTGAATAACATTTTGCAGGTTTCAGTGTATAGGATTTTCACATCTTTTGTCATGTTTATTACTAAGTATTTCATATTTTTGATGCTATTGTAATAGACATTGTGTTTATTTTAATTTCCAAGTGTACATAGAAATACAGTTGTTTTCTGCATATTGATCTTGTTTCCTGAACTTATCAGTACTTGTAGCTTTTTAATATAGAAGCTTTTAAAATAGATTTTGTAAGGTTTTCTGCACAATTATGTCACCTGACAATAAAACCGGTTGAGTTCTTTATTCATTTTATTCTTTGCTTTCAATCTCTGTCTTTTATTTACTTGGTTTTCCTTTGCCTCAGACTTTATTTTTTTTTATTTTCATTTTTTTATTTTAATTTTTTAAATTGTTTATTTAAATTCTATTTAGTTAACATATACTGTATTATTAGTTTCAGGGGTAGAATTTAGTGATTTCATCAGTAGTATGTAACACATAGTGGTTACATCAAGTGCCCTCCTTAATGCCCATCACTCAGTTACCCCATCCGCCCACCCAGTTCGTTTTGCTTTATTTCACTGATTAGAACTTCCACTACAATGTTGAATAGGAGGAATTACAGAAGATATCTTACCATTGATCTTGATTTTAGGGGGAAAGCATGCAGTATTTCATTAATAAATATGATCTTAGTCACAGGTTTTTTTGGTAGATGTCTTTTATAAGGTTGAGTAATTTTTCTTCTGTTCCTAGTTTACTGGCAGTTTTTATCAGAAACAAATGTTGGCTTAGGGCAAATGTTTTTTTCTGTGTATATGTAGGTAACAATATATTTTTCTTTTTTTGTTAGTTAAAATGGTGAATTCCACTAATTGTTTTTCTAAACCAACCTTACATTCCCCACTTGGTCATTATTTAATATACTTTTTATCTACCATTGGATTTGATGTGCTAAGTATTTATAAGAAGTTTTGTATCTATATTCCTCAGGGAATTTGGTATGTTTTATTTTTCCCAAAAATCTTTTTCTCAGTTTGGTATTAGGGTAACATTTATTGACAGAATTTTTTGGTTAATCCATTTTTATGTAGATTGGATATAATTTATTCCTTAAATATTTGGAAGAATTCACCAATGAAGCCATATTCGTGTGGAGTGTTTTTGGTGGGAAGGTTTTTAACTAAAAATTCGATTTCTTTTTATAGATACAGGGCTATTCGATGATTTTTTTCTTAGTGAGCTTTGATAGTCATGTTCTTTTTTTTTTTTTTTTAAAGATTTTATTTATTTATTTGTGAGAGAGAGAGAGACAGAACACAAGCAGGGGGAGAGGCAGGCAGAGGGAGAAGCAGGCTCCCCGCCGAGCAAGGAGCCTGATGTGGGGCTCGATCCCAGGACCCTGGGATCATGACCTGAGCCGAAGGCAGCCGCTTAACTGACTGAGCCACCCAGGCGTCCCTGATAGTCATGGTCTTAAAGTGATTTGTACATTTCTCTCAAGTTGTCAAAGTTATTGACATAAAGTTTATATTTTTAACTTATAGACTATAGTGTTTTCATCTCTGATACCTGATATGGTTAATTTGTATCTTTGCTTTTTATCCTTTGTTCTGGATACATCTTTTCAAAGAATCAGGTTTGCATTTCATTGATTTTCTCTGTTGCTTCCTCTATTTTGTTTTATTTACTCATTTCTTTTTTAAAAATTATTTTTTATTTTTGTATTAAGTAGACTCCATACCCAATGTGGGGTTTGAACTCATGACCCTGAGATCAAGAGTTGCATGATCTACTGACTGAGTCAGCCAGGAGCCCCTCATTTATTCATTTCTTGCCTTTATTTCCTTTTTTCTCTTTACACTGAGTTTAATTTCCCTTTTTTTTCTAGTTCTTTTGATGTAAGTTAAGATTATGACTTGAGACCATATTTTGTTTCTAATATAGGTATTCAGTGCTATAAAAATTTCAAGCTATTTCTATTACCATTTATAAAATTTTAGTAGATGTTTTAGGTCTGGTTATCACTCACCTTAAGATTATATGTGATCAAGAAAATAATTATTGATGTACAGTATAGCATTTGTCATATCATGCTTTTTTAAAAGTGGTAGCAGAAATTTTGTTTTTATGATTGCAATATTTTTATTGTATTATATTGTTTTTTTGTTTTGCTTTTCCATACAGTTATAGTGAAATGTAAAATCCAGCCATAAAGCACTAAAAAAAAAAATGTGAAAATATTAAAAAAGTTTAGTCCTATAAAGTCTTTTGATAAGTACAAAATACTTTCTAATTTCACTTGTGAATTCTTCTTTGACCTATGTGTTCTTTAAAAGTGTGTTACTTAGATTCCAAATATTTGGGCATTTTCCACATATTTTTTTGTCATTGATTTTGAATATAATATTATGTTATTTGTTAATAGGTTAATTGTTACGATCAATGAACATGCTTTTGATTTCAATTCTTTGAAGTTTGTTGAGACTTGTTTCATGGTCCAGTATATGGCTTACCTTGGTAAATGTTCTATGTGCTTTAAAAAGAATGTGGATTATATGAACATTGGGGTGCATATGCCCCTTTTTTTTACTACATCTGTATCTTTGGGGTAAATACTCAGTAGTGCAATTGTTGGGTCATAGGGTAGCTCTATTTTTAACTTTTTGAGGAACCTCCATACTGTTTTCCAGAGTGGCTGTACCAACTTGCATTCCTACCAACAGTGTAAGAGGGTTCCCCCTTCTCCGCAACCTCTCCAACATTTGTTGTTTCTTGCCTTGTCAATTTTTGCCATTCTATCTGGTGAAAGGTGGTATCTGAATGTGGTTTTGATTTGAATTTCCCTGATGGCTAATGATGTTGAACATTTTTTCATGTGTCTGTTAGCCATTTGTATGTCTTCTTTGGAGAAGTGTCTGTTCATGTCTTCTGCCCATTTTTTGACTTGATTATGTTTTTTGGGTGTTGAGTTTTAGAAGGTCTTTGTAGATCTTGGATACCAGTCCTTTGTCTGTAGTGTCATTTGCAAATATATTCTCCCATTCTGTGGGTTGCCTGTTTGTTTTGTTGACTTTCCTTTCCTGTGCAGTAGCTTTTTATCTTGATGAAATCCCAAAGTTCATTTTCACTTTTGTTTCCCTTGACTTTGGAGATGTGTCTTGAGAGAAGTTGCTGTGGCCAATGTTGAAGAGGTTACTGCCCAGAGGATTCCTGTCTCACACTGAAGTCTTTCATCCATTTAGAGTTTAACTTTGTTTATGGTGTAAGAGAACGGTCGAGTTTCATTTCTCTCCCCAATGTTCATAGCAGCAATGTCCACAATAGCCAAACTGTGGAAGGAGCCAAGATACCCTTTAACAGACAAATGGATAAAGAAGATGTGGTCCATATATACAATGGAATATTACTCAGCCATCAGAAAGGATGAATACCCATCATTTGCATCAACATGGATGGAACTGGAGGGGATTACGCTAAGTGAAATAAGTCAAGCAGAGAAAAGACAATTATCATATGGTTTCACTTATGTGTGGAACATAAGGAATAGCATGGAGGACGTTAGTGGAAACAATGGAAAAATGAAGGGGGAAAATCAGATAGGGAGATGAGCCATGAGAAACTATGGACTCCGGGAAACAAACTGAGGTTTTAAAGGTGAGGGGGGTGGGGGGATGGGTTAGCCCAGCGATGGATATTAAGGAGGGCACGTATTGCATGGAGCACCAGGTATTATACGCAAACAATGCATCACAGAACACTACATCAAAAACTAATGATGATGTACTGTATGGTGACTAACGTAACATAATAAAAAAAAAGAATATGGATTCTGGTATTGTTGAAGATAGTATTCTATAAGTGTCAGTTAGGTTAAGTTGATTGGTAGTATTGGTCAAGTCATCTGTATCCTTACTAATTTTCTATCTAGTTGTTCCAAAAATAATCTAGAGGTATGTGTGTTGAAATCTACAATTATAGCTGTAGATTTGTCTATTTCTTATAGAAGTTCTTATTAGTTTCACTTAAAATACCATTTTTTATTTTCTTTTAATTCCAATATATATAAATTACAGTGTTATATTAGTTTTGGGTGTACAATATGGTGATTCAGCAATTGCATATATCACCCAGTGTTCATCATGATAAGTGAATCCCCTTCACCTATTTCACCCATCCTCCCACACTCCTCACCTCTGGTAACCATCTGTTTGTTCTCTGTAATTAAGAGTCCATTTCTTGATTTCTCTCTCTGTCTCTCTTTCCCTTTGCTCGCTTGTTTTGTTACTTAATTCCATGTATGAGTGAAACATATTTGTCTTTCTCTAATTGACATATTTCACTTACCATTATACTCTCTAGCTCCATCCATGGCAAGATTTTTCTTTTTATGGTTGAATAATATTCCTTTATATATATTATATATATTATCCCATTATATATATATAATTTTCCATTATACACATAATATATATAATATATAAATATATAAAATATATATAATATAATTATAAAACTATTGTATATATATGACATATATATCATATCTCCCATAACCATCTATCGATGGACACTTGGGCTGCTTCCATAATTTGGCTATTGTAAATATGGCAATATACATATTTGAATTAGTGTTTTCATATTTTTGAGTTAAATATGTAGTAGTGTGACTACTAGATCATATGGTAGTTCTATTTTTCTCTTGAGGAACCTCCATACTATCTTCCAAATTGGCCACAACAGTTTGCATTCCTACCAACAGTGCATGCAGGTTCCTTTTTCTCCACATCCTCATCAACATTTGCTGTTTCTTGAGTTTTTGATTTTAGTCATTTTGACAGGTGTGAGGTGATATCACATGGTGGTTTTGATTTGCGGTTCCCAGATGATGAGTGGTGTTGAGCATCTTTTCATGTGTTTTTTGGCCATCTTTATGTCTTCTTTCCAAGAAATGTCTGTTCATGTCTTTTACTCATTTTAATTGGATTATTTTTGTTGTTTTTGAATTATATGAGTTCTTTATATATTTTGGATGCTTATCCTTTATCAAATATGTCATTTGCAAATATCTTCTCCCATTCACTAGGTTACCTTTTAGTTTTGTTGGTTGGTTTGCTGTGCAAAAGCTTTTTATTCTGATGTAGTTCCAGTAGTTTATTTTTGCTTTTGTTTCCCTTGGCTCAGGAGATATATGTTGAAAGGTGTTATGGCCAACGTTAGAGAAATTACTGCCTCTGCTCTCTTCTTGGATTTTTATGGTCTTAGGTCTCACATTTCAAGTCCTTAATCTATTATGAGTTTATTTTTGTGTATGGTATAAGAAAGTGGTTCAGTTCCTTAATTTTGTGTGTAGGGGTCCAGTTTTCTCAACACCTTTTGTTGAACAGACTGTCTTTTTCATATTGGATATTCTTTCCTGCTTTGTTGAAGATTAATTGACCATATAATCATGGGTTCAGTTCTGGATTTCCTATTCTATTCTCTTAATATATGTGTCTATTTTTGTGTCAGTACCATACTGTTTTGATTACTAAAGTTTTGTAATATAACTTGAAATCTGGAATTGGATGCCTCCAGGTTTGTTCATTTTTTTCAATATTGGTTTGGCTATTTGGGGTCTTTTGTGGTTCCATACAAATTTTAGGATTGTTTGTTCTAGTTCTGTGAAAAATGCCATTGGTAATTTGATAAGGATGACATTAAATCTGTAGATTGCTTTGGGTAGTATAGACATTTTAACAATGTTTGTTCTTCTGATCCATGAGCATGGACTGTCTTTCCACTTGTTTCTATCATCTTCAATTTCTTTCAGCAGTCTTTTATTGTTTTTAGAATACATGTCTTTTACCTTCATTTTCATTTGTCTCCATGTAATTTTTGATTTTTTCTTTGACTTCTAGTTGACCCATTTATTGTTTAGTAGCATCTTATTTAACCTCCCTGTATTTGTGCTGTTTCCAGATTTTTTCTTGTTGATTTCTAGTTTCAGTGTTTTGGGCAGAAAAGATGCATGGTATGACTTTAGTCTTTTTGAATTTGTTGAAATTTGTTTTTTTTGGTCTAATATGTGATCTATTCTGGAAAATATTCCATGTTCACTTGAAAAGAATGTGTATTCTCCTGTTTTAGGATGGCATTTTCTGAATATATCTAAGTCCATCTGGTACAGTATGTCATTCAAAGCCACTGTTTCTTTGTTGATTTGCTGTTTAGACGATCTGTTCTTTGATGTATGTGAGCTGTTCAAGTCCCCTACTATTATTTTATTGCTATCAATTAGTTTTTTTATGTTTGTTATTAACTCTTTTATGTATCTGGGTGCTCCCATGTTGGGTACATAAATATTTACAATCATTATATCTTCCTGTTTGATTGTTCCCTTTGTGAATAGTGTTATTTTTGTATTTGTTTTAAAGTTTATTTTGTCTGTTGTAAGTATTGCTACCGAGGCTCTTGCTTCACATAGATTTTCATGACAAATATTTGTCCATGTCCTCACATTTAATCTGCATGTATCTTTGGTCTGAAATGAGTCTTTCTAGGCAACATACAGATTCATCTTTTTTTTTTTTTTTAATCTCATTATTCTATGCCTTTTGAGGGAGCATTTAGTCAACTTACATTCAAAGTAATTATCTGTAGTTCTGTATTTATTGCCATTTTATTATTTGTTTTTTATTCATTTTTCTGGGTCTTCTCTGTTGCTTTCTTTCCTTGCTCTCTTCTCTCACCATAAGTTTGCTTTCTTTAGTGATGTAATCAGATTGATTTCTGTTTATTTTTTGCATATCTATTACTATTTTGATTTGTGGTTACCATTGTGTTTGTATATAATAATCTTCTGAATAAAGCAGTCTATATTAAGTTGATGTTTGCTTAAGTTTGAACCCATTCTTTACTCCTCTCTCCCCACCCCAACCAAGTTTTAGGTAGATGGTGTCATAGTTTACATCCTTTTATTTATGAGTCCCTTTACCGATTTTTACAGATATGCTTATTTTTACTGCTTTTGTACTTCCAGTTTTCTTAGTTTTACTTATGGTGTTTCCTTTCTACTCAAAGGGTCCCCTTTAACATTTCCTGTAGGGCTGTTTTAGTTTAACTTAGGGCTGTTTCCTTTAACTTTTGTTTTTCTGAGAAACTCCTCATCTCTCCTTTATTCTGAATGATAGCCCTGTTGGATAGTATATTCTTGACTTCAGATTTTTTTCCTTTCAGCGCTTAGAATAGATCATGCCATGTATGGTCTGCCAAGTTTCTGCTGAAAAATCAGCTTATAGCTTTATGTGGTATCCCTTGTATGTAACTGTTTTCTTTTCTCTGGTTGCTTTGAAAATTCTCTTTTACCACTACTTTTTGCCATTTAATTTACTCTTTGTCTTGGTGTGGACTTTTTTGGGTTGATTTGTTTGGGGATGTTTGTGTCTGCTGGATCTGGATTTGTCTCCTTCTCCAAATTAGGGAAGTTTTCAGCTATTATTTTTTCAAATAAATTTTCTGCCCCATATTTTCTCTTGTCTTGTTTTGTGATCCATATAATGTGAATATTTTTATGCTTGCTAGAGTTGCTGAGTTTATTTTCAGTTTGCATAGTTTTTTTCCCTCTGATCTGCTTAGCTTGATTACTTTCCATTTCTCTGTCTTGCATGTCACTAATTCATTCTTCTCCTTCCTCTAGCCTGCTATTCCATTTAGTGTATTTTTAATTTCATTTATTGTGTTTTTCATCTGTGATTGGTTCTTTTTCATCTCATTGTTAATGGTCTTACTGATGTCCTTCATACTTTTTTATCAAGTTCACTGAATATAATTATGATCATTACATTAAATTCTCTATGAGGCATTTTACTTATCTCCATTTTGCTTATGTCTCTTGCTATGGTTTTGTCTTGTCTTTCATTTGGGACATAATCCTCTATCTCCTCATTTTGTCTAACTTTCTGTATCTGTTTCTGTTTGTTAGGAAAGTCAGCTATGTCTCCTGCTTTTGAAAGTTGTGGCTTTGTGAAAATGAGGTTCTGCAGTGGAGTGTCCCCTGTTCACTGGAACCTGGTGCTTCAGGGGTGTCTCCTATGTTTGTTGTGTGCTCCCTGCTGTTGGTCACTTGTTCCTTCAGTCCGGTCTTTTCCAGTGGCTCTCTTTGCCTATTTTGTTTAGGTTCTTTGGTATTAGTATTCCAGTCTTTGGCAGCCTTGGTGTTGAGTTTAGTCAGACCAGGTATTTTCCAGAGACGTAGTAGCACCAAACTACAGGAGGTTTTCCTTTTGTTGTCTCCTGAGAAGCTTTCAGTGGTGGGTGGGGCCTGCAATCAGACCAACTGTGTGCCCCCAGCCCACAGCTGGGTTGTAGTCTGACTGATGCATGTGTTTATCTTTCCCTCTCCCTGGGATAGGAGTCACTTTGGAATGGTTCTAGTCCCCGTTGGGGATGCTTGCACAGTGCCAGCCGTGTGGCCTCAGTTTGAATGAGCTTAGTCCAAGAGCATATTTGCAGGGGATGGATCCACAATATTCTCAGGGCAGGGTGCACTGTGCCCACAAGGTTTGTGTTGTGGAAGGAGGGAACATGCTACCACTGTTGCCAGGACCAGTCCTACTGGTGTGGGCACATAATTTTAACAAGGTACACATTGGTCTGATGAGAAAAGAAACATGATGCTGCTTACCCCAGGGCCTGGGGCCTCTGGGCCAGATCTGCAAAGCATACATGAGCAAGATGCACAGTTTTAAGGGGGTGCCCACAGGTCCTCCACAGGAGGGGATCTGTTGCCACCCTCTAGCCACCGCTGAGACTGAGGCCCCTCATTGCATGCATCAGGAGACATAGTATTGGCAACGTCTGTACTGGTCTTCACAGCTCCTGGACTTAGGCAAGCATGACTGGAAAGGATGGATATATGGAACCCCAGGTGGTGGGGTTTGGTGTAATCAAGTTGGGTAGTGAATGTCTGCTCCACTGGTTCCTGCAGGTGGCCATGTGTTTGTGCTTGGGGTAAGGGAGGGAAATGGTCCTGGCCACTCCTTTTTTCCTGGAGGAGTCTCCCAGGGATCTTTGTCCCTCCAAGACACACTCAGACATTAATAAATAACTTTCCTTCTTGTATGTCCCAGGCATTTTTCAAACTTCTGCTTCTCTGCTGTATCTTGGAGGGCTGTGTGTCCTGCTTTCTCTTTCAGTACGAGGACTCAGTTTCCTTTGGCCCTCCAGGATCTCCCAGTACCAAGTCCACTGATGTTTTAAATTTCAAGGCTTTAAGTCCTTCTTGTTTAAAGAAATCATGAAATTCAGCTCCAAGGGTTTTCAAAGCCAAAAATTATGTTTTGTCTTTCTGTTCAGGCTCCCTCGTGTGATAGTCTGTTTCACTCTCTTCTCTGTGCTCATGGGTCACTCCCTCTCAAGGTCCTGAAAGTCTGTTTGGATTCCCACTGAGTCTCTGCCCTTGCTACCCTCTTGGATGTGGCCTCTTCTCTACATTTAGTTGTATAGTCTGTTCTTCCAGGCTTCAGGTCATTTTCTAGGTTATTTACAGATGTGAGTGTTATCTAATTGTGTCCACGGGATGAGCTGAGTCTAGCGTCCTCCTACTCCACCATTTTCCTAGTCTCCCCTACTTAAGATATGTTATAACTTAATTTTAATACAGATAAGATTTTATGATTGTCATGTCATCTAGATCAACTGACCCCTTCATCAGTATGAAATAATAGATAACTATTGTGATTTTTTTTTTAATAATCTACTTTGTCTGATATTCCTGTATCTACCCCTGCTTTTTTGGATTAATATTAGAGTGTAATATCTTTTTCCATCTTTTTACTTTAACCTCGCTGTGATACTATATTTACAGTGAGATCCTGTCAGACAGTAATTGAATCTGCTTTATTTCAGTTTGATAGTCTTTGCCTTTTAATTGGAGTTTTTTACATATTTGAATTCAGTGTAACTATTGATGTACTTGGGTTAAAATTTATCCTTTTGTTATTTGATTTTTAATTATGTTTTCTTCTTCCACTCTGTGCTAAGTTTTAGCTCTTTTTTTTTTAAATTTTATTTTGTTATGTTAGTCACATACAGTGCATCATTAGTTTTTGATGTAGTGTTCCATGATTCATTGTTTTCATATAACACCCAGTGCTCCATGCAATACATGCCCTCCTTAATACCCATCACCAGGCAGACCCATCCCCCCAACCCCCTCCCCTCTAAAACCCTCAGTTTGTTTCTCAGAGTACATAGTCTCTCTCATGGTTCATCTCCCCCTCCGATTCCCCCTTCATTTTTCCATTTCTTCTCCTAATGTCCTCCGTGCTATTCCTTATGTTCCATAAATAAGTGAAACCGTATTATAATTGACTTTCTCTGTTTGACTTATTTCACTTAGCATAATCTCCTCCAGTCCCAACCATGTTGATGCAAATGGTGGGTACTAATTCTTTCTGATGGCTGAGTAATATTCCATTGTATATATGGACCACATCTTCTTTATCCTTTCATCTGTTGAAGGGCATCTCGGCCCTTTCCACAGTTTGGCTATTGTGGACATTGCTGCTATGAACATTGGGGTGCATATGGCCCTTCCTTTCACTACATCTGTGTCTTTGGGGTAAATAACCAGGAGTGCAATTGCTGGGTCATAGGGTAGCTCTATTTTTAATTTTTTTGAGGAACCTCCACACTGTCTTCCAATGTGGCTGTACTAACTTGCATTCCCACCAGCAGTGTAAGAGGGTTCCCCTTTCTCCACAACCTCTTAAACATTTGTTGTTTCTTGCCCTGTCAATTTTTGCCATTCTAACTGGTGTAAGGTGGTATCTAAAGCGGTTTTGATTTGAATTTCCCTGATGGCTAATGATGATGAACATTTTTTCATGTGTCTGTTAGCCATTTGTATGTCTTCTTCAGAGCAGTGTCCGTTCATGTCTTCTGCCCATTTTTTGACTTGATTATTTGTTTTTTGGTGTTCAGTTTGAGAAGTTCTTTATAGATCTTGGGTACCAGCCCTTTATCTGTGGTGTCATTTACAAATATCTTCTCCCATTCTGTGGGTTGCCTCTTTGTTTTGTTGACTGTTTCCTTTGCTGTGCAGAAGCTTTTTATCTTGATGAAGTCCCAAAAGTTCATTTTTGCTTTTGTTTCACTAGCTTTTGGAGATGTATCTTGAAAGAAGTTGCTGTGGCCAATGTCAAAGAGGTTATTGCCTATGTTCTCCTCTAGGATTTTGATGGATTCCTGTTTCACACTGAGGTCTTTCATCCATTTGAGTTTATCTTTGTGTATGGTGTTAGAGCATGGTCAAGTTTCATTCTTCTGCATGTGCTGTCCAATTTTCCCAGCACCATTTATTGAAGAGACTGTCTTTTTTCCATTGCATATTGTTTCCGGCTTGGTCAAAGATTATTTGATCATAGGATTGAGGGTCCATAACTGGGCTCTCTATTCTGTTCTATTGATCTATATGTCTATTTTTGTGCCAGTACCATGCTATATTGGTGATCAGTGTCATATAGCTTGAAATTGGGCAACGTGATACCCCAGCTTTGTTTTTCTTTTTCAACATTTCCTTGGCGATTCGGGGTCTTTTCTGATTCCATACAAATTTTAGGATTGTTTGTTCCAGCACTTTGAAAAATGTCATTGGAATTTTGATTGGGATGGTGTTGAAGGTATAGATTGCTCTGGCAGCATAGACATTTTAACAGTGTTTATTCTTCTGATCCATGAGCATGGAATGTTTTTCCATCTTTTTGTGTCTTCTTCAATTTCTTTCATGAGTGTTCTGTAATTCCTAGAGTATAGATCCTTTACCTCTTTGCTTAGGTTTATTCCGAGGTATCTTAAGGTTTTTCATGCTATTGTAAATGGAATCGATTGTCTAATTTCTCCTTCTACAGTTGCATTGTTAGTGTATAAGAAAGCAATTGATTTCTGTGCATTGATTTTGTATCCTGCCACATTACTGAATTGCTGTATGAGGTCTAGTAATTTGGGGGTCGAGTCTTTTGGATTTCCCACATAAAGTATCATGTCATCTGGGAAGAGAGAGTTTGACTTCTTTGCCAATTTGAATACTTTTTATTTCTTTTTGTTGTCTGATTGCTCTAGCTAGGACTTCCAGTACTATGTTGAACAATAGTGGTGAGAGTGGGCATCCTTGACGTGTTCCTGATATTAAGGGAAAGGCTCTCAGCTTTTCCCCATTGAGGATGATATTCGCTGTGGGTTTTTCATAGATGGGTTTTATGAACTTGAGGAATGTTTCCTGTATCCCTATACTCTACACCCTTTCCTTTAATCAGGAAAGGATGCTGTGTTCTGTCAAATGCTTTTTCTGCATCAATTGAGAGGACCATATGGTTCTTCTCTCACCTCTTATTAATGTGTTCTATCACACTGATTCATTTGCAAATGTTGAACCTCCCTTGCATCCCGGGGATAAATCCCACTTGGTCGTGGTCGATGATCCTTTTAATGTATTGTTGGATCCTATTAGCTAGGATTTTGTTGAGGATTTTGGAATCCATATTCATCCGGGGTATCGGTCTGAAATTCTCCTTTTTGATTGGATCTTTGCCTGGTTTGGGAATTAAGATAATGAAGGCCTCATAGAATGAGTCTGGAAGCTTTCCTCTGTTTCTGTTTTTTGAAACAGCTTCCGGAGAATAGGTATTATTTCTTCTTTGAATGTTTGGTAGACTTCCCCAGGGAATCCATCAGGCCCTGGACTCTTGTTTTTTGGGAGGTTTTGGATCACTGTTTCAGTCTCGTTACTGGTTATTGGCCTATTCAGGTTGTCAATTTCTTCCTGTTTAAGTCTTGGGAGTTTATAGGTTTCCAGGAAGGCCTCCATTTCATCCAGATTGCTCAATTTATTGGCATATAGTTGTTGATAATAATTTCTAATAATTGTTTCTATTTCCTTGGTGTTAGTCGTGATCTCTCCCCTTTCACTCATAATTTCATTAATCTGGGTTCTTTCTATTTTCTTTTGAATAAGTCTGGGCAGTGGTTTATCGATCTTATTAATTCTTTCAAAGAACCAGCTTCTAGTTTCATTGATCTGATCTACTGTGTTTCTGATTTCTAATTCATTGATCTCTGCTCTAATCCTAATTATTTCTCTTCTAATGCATGGCTTAGGCATCGTCTGTTGCTTTTTCTCCAGTTCTTTGAGGTATAAAGTTAGTTGGTGAATTAGGGATTTTTCTATTTTTTTTGAGTGAGGCTTGGATGGTTATGTATTTCCCCCTTTGTACTGCCTTTTGTAGTATCCCATAGGTTTTGGACTGATGTGGTTTTGTTGTCACTGGTTTCCATGAATTGTTTAAGTTCTTTGATTTCCTGGTTGACCCAAACATTCTTTTTTTTTTTTTTTAAAGATTTTATTTATTTATTCATGAGAGACAGAGAGAGAGAGGCAGAGGGAGAAACAGGCTCCCAAGGAGCAGGGAGTCCAATGCGGGACTCGATCCCAGGACCCTGGGATCATGACCTGAGCCGAAGGCAGACGCTTAACGACTGAGCCACCAAGGCGCCCTGACCCAAACATTCTTGAGCAGAGTGGTATTTAGCTTCCAAGTGTTTGAATTTCTTCCAAATTTTTTCTTGCGATTGCATTCCAGTTTTAAAGCATTATGGCCTGAGAATATGCAGGGAATTATCTCAATCTTTTGGTATTGATTGAGACCTGATTTGTAACCCAGTATGTGTTCTATTCTGGAGAAAGTTCCATGTGCACTCAAGAAGAGTAAGTAGTCTGTTGTTTTAGGGTGGAATGTTCTGTATATATCTATGAAGTCCATCTGGTCTAATGTGTCATTCAAAGCTCTTGTTTCTTTGTTGATTTTCTGCTTAGGTGATCTGTCCATTGTTGAGAGTGGAGTATTGAGGTCTCGTACAATTAACGTTTTATTATCAATATGACTCTTTATTTTGATTAACAGTTGGCTTATGTAGATGGCTGCTCCCATGTTGGGGGCATAGATATTTATAATTGTTAGATCTTCTTGTTTGATGGATCCTTTAACAATGGAGACATAGGAGACATAGTGTCCTTCTGTGTCTCTAACTACAGTCTTTAGCTTAAAATCTAATTTGTCTAATATAAGAATTGCTACCCCAGCTTTCTTTTGAGGTCCGCTGGCATGGAAGATGGATCTCCATCCGTTCACTTTCTGTCTGTATGTATCTTTAGGTTCAAAGTGAGTCTCTTGTAGGCAGTGTATGAATGGGTTCTGTCTTTTTATCCAATCTGCAACTCTATGCTCTTTTATGGTTGCATTTAGGCCATTCACATTGACAGGGATGATTATTATTATTACTTTTTAAAAGATTTTAAAGATTTTATTTATTTATTTGACAGAGTTTTACTATTACATGGTGAGGCATTGGTCTCTTTTCCTTGATGTTGGGAGGGGTCCTCTCTGCCTCTAGGACACAAATGTTTGTTTCATTTTCCAGGTTATGGGAGTTCTCAGCTATGATTTGCTCAACTATATCTTCTAGTCCTCTCTCTCTCTCTCTCTCTCTCTCCCCACCCCCTCAGGGATCCCAGTAATTCTAACATTGGAATGTTTCATAGCATCACTTATTTCTATTCTGTTTTCATGGATTTTAAGCTGTTTTTCCCAGGCCTCCTCTTTTTCCTTCTTTTCTGTCAATTTTTCTTCTAGATCACTAATTTATTCTTCTTCCTCATTTACCCAAGCTGTTAGATTATCTAGATTAGATTGGATCTCATTGATAGCATTTTTAAGTTTTGCCAATTCAGCTTTCATTTCTGCCCTTAGAGACTCTATGTTGCCATTAATCTATTTCTCCATTCTAGCTATTTTCTTCATAACTGCTACCCTGAAGTCCATTTCTGATATCTTGTTTATGTCTATATCCATTTGTAATTCTGTGGCAGAAGTCACAGTTTCTGAGTCTTTCCTATTTTGAGGGTTCCTCCTCCTAGTCATTCTGTTGAGGGGTGGTTGAGGGACTGTACAGAGTCCAAATTATTGACCACAACCCAAGCAAGATGCAACTGTTTTATAGGGACCTTACGGTTGTTGGCCTCTTGTCCTCCCAGCCTGTCTTCTGATGGAGGGGCCTGCTGTGCTGTTACTTAGACACCCCTGTTTGGGCAGAGTTGCCCTGTCCCCTGTGGGGGTGGATGCGCTCAGTGAAAACTGTTTTTTGGGGGCTTTTGTTCTCTGGTGGCTTTCCCTGTCGGCTTTCCCTGTGTCTCTCCTGAGAGTCAGAGCAGAAGAGATTTTTTCCAACCCTCTGCCTCAGAGCAGAGAGATCGCTGTGTGTTCTTCATGAGCTCTCCAGGCCACACTATCTCCGTTTGTGTCTGTGCTGCTAAAAACTGCAGCGTCCTGGGTTGTGCGCTGGTCAGCCGCACTCTGAGTCCTCTCCTTCACATCAGGGCATGTCTCTGCCCTTTGTGCTTCTAAAATCACCAGCTGCCCCCAGTTCACTTGTTTGGCCCTGCCGCTCCAGGTTTGAGTCTGAAGGGCTGCCCTAATGTCCTTTCCCTGCTGTTATCGGTCTGCGTGTCTGTGCCCCGTCCGCAGCTCAGGAGGCTTTCGCACCCTAGCAGTGCAGGATCCTGAAGGCTCCCTCCCCCTTCTGTTCATCTTCCGATATCTGCCTGTGGAATCACAGCTCCCCCCTTCATATCTTGAAACCAACCACGTGCAATATTCTATTTGTAGAGATCCAGATATATCTTCTTACATCTCAGGCTGATTTCGTGGCTGTTCAGAGTGGTCTGGTAGATATCCAGCTCAATTCAGGAGACTGGTTGGAATAGGGTCCCCTACTCCTCTGCCATCTTTTCCTCCAGCCTCAGTTTTGCCTCTTTTTATCTTAACTTTGGTAAATTGAATCTTTTTTATGATTCCATTTTGTCTCCTTTGTTGAATTATTGTAATTCTTCATGATGCTCTTCTAGTGATTGCTTTAGACTTTACAGTGTACACATTCCATTTATCAGTCTGTCTTCTTTGGTATTATTATACCATTTAGTTGTCTTATAAGAGCTTACAACAGTATGCTTCCATTTCTCCACCTCACGCTAGCTTTTGTAATATTGCTGATATACATTTTATTTCTATATATAGTAAACTCTACAATTCGTTTTTATGAATTTTACTTCAAATAGTCCTACTCTTTTAAATAAGTATAATAGGAACAAAATGCCTATTGTGTTTATATGTATATTTGCCATTTTCAGTACTCTTCTTCTTTCTGTTACATCTCAATTTGTATCTATGTTAATTTTCTTTCTTCCTGAACAATTTCATTTACAGTTTTTATAGTTCAAGTCTCTTGGTGCATGCATATGCCTGATTAAGTCTTTTAGAAAGACATTTAGAGAGATCTCTTCACTGGGTATAGATTTCTATGCTAAAAATTTTTTTACGTGTTATGAAGATTTTGTTCCACTTGCTTTTGGCTTGCATTGTTTTCAACAAGTAGTTTGCTATCCTTAGTATAGTTGTTAGAATGTGTATGATGTGTTTCTCTCACCCTGCACCCCCTACTTCTAATGTTTTTTTTTTTCCTTATCAGTGTTGTTCAACAATATGATTATGATATATTTTGATGTTGTTATTTCATGTTCCTTGTCTTTGGAGTTTGTTCAAGTTTTTCAATTTGTGGAGTTATTGTTTTATTAAATTTGTGTAATTTTCAACCATTATTACTTTAAATATTTCTTCTGTCCCCATTTCATTTCTTTTGTGGATTGTATTTTTCTGAATAGTAGTTCTTCCATCATTCACTGATACTCTATTCCATGTTTTTTTGGTCTCTTTCTATCTCCCTGTATAATTTGCATGATTTCTCTTGCTAACTCTTTAAGATAACTAGTATTTCCAACTACATTGTGTGATCTGCTTTAATCCTATTTAGTGCTTTGTTTTCCTCCGATATACTGTAATTTTCATTTCTAGCAGTCTCATTTAGATGTTTTTTAAAAATCTTTTATATTACTTCTTAGCATGCACATTCCTTCCCCTTGCTTCTTGAACATTTGGAATACAGTTAACTTTTAAAACCTTATGTATTAATTATATAATCTGCATCATTTCTACGTCAGTTTTTATCAATAATTTTTCTCCGTATTGTGTGCCATATTTTCCTTCTTTGTGTGCCTGTTAATTTTTTATCAAATACCTGTCATCATGAATTTTATTTTGTTGGGTACTGGATATTTTTCCATTTATATAAATATTTTTGAATTTTGTTTCAGGATGAAGTTAAATTACTTGCAAATAAACAGTTGATCTTTTCAGATCTTTCTTATCAACTTTATTAAGTGTTATCCGAAGTATTTTTTCATGGGCGCTAATCTTATTGAGACAAAACTTCTCTGGTTACTATATTTGATACTCATGAATTATGAGAATTTTTGCTATGGCTTGTGAGGACTGGAATGGTTTCTGGCCTGTGAGAATACCATGTTTTGATTCTTCTGTTCTTTTGATGGTCCTTTCTGTTGGTAGTTTCCACTCAAGCATGTACTGATCACTATTCAGATGAAAACTGAAAATCATCTGCAGATATTCAAAGCTCTCCCTCTGTGCAGCTCTTACCCATTTCTCTGCCTGTGAACTTTAGCTATCTTGGCTTTCCTGAGCTTCCAGCTTCTTTTGAACTTATGGAGAGTGTTGTGATCTTCTTGAGTATTCCCCCGCCTTGTACTATAGCATGGAATCTCCAGGCAGTAGGGTGGGACAATCATGGGGTCCATTTCATTTTTTTGTGTTTCTTAGGAGCAATTTCATTGCTTGCCTGACTTCCAATGTATTTAAAACTATTGTTTCACATATTTTACTTTTTTTCCCCATTTTTTTAAGCAAGAAGGGAAAATCCAGTCCCTGTTCTTTTGTCTTTACTGAAAGATGTCTTCCCCACTCTTAAATTTGAAAACATTTTTTTCTTTAAGTAGTTTTCAAACATTACTGCTAATAGGTTTAATATACTGCTGAAACCCATATGGCAAGGTAAATCTTACTCCAATTGCTCCTTATATTTTTCTTTTTAGAAATTTCTTAGAATTTATATGTGAGCACATAATATGAGACACTAAAAATTCCTGAAATTTAGAAATAAAGGGTATTGAGTTCAGCATGTTATCACAATACTAATGTGACCTCAGAAAAGTTAACCTCTCAAAAACTGCAATGATGATATTTATTGTGCGGGATATTTGTTAGCATTAAATTAAATAATTAATGTAAAGAGATTGGTACCCTAGCACATACCAGATAATAAAAAAATGGTAGTAATTAATAGGTAAATTATAACAATAATGCCATCAAAAACAACAGCAATAGTATCATTGGAAAGTTAAATGTTATGTGCTTATTAGACAGTGGCTTGATAAGAGGCAATAAATTGTAAAGTAAGATAAAAGAGACTCTTAATGTTTTTTAGCACATGGAGACCAAAAAAGTTCAATTTAACTGCCATTCATCTACCCATATAGTAAGTGTTGCATAATTAATATCTGTAAGACAAAATAAGCATGAAAAGATAATTTGTGCTGGTTTTATTTATTATTTAAATGCAATTATGTAGAAATGTACTGAAAACATCATATAGATGTTTTCATATGAAAACGTCTATATGATGAGTAAACTTAAATACAGTGAAAGAGTATGAAAGAGTAAACTTAAATACAGTGATGGATATTTAGGTTCCATCACAGTTGGAAACATCATGACAAGGAAGTGCTTTGGGCTCATGTGATAAGGTTTCATTTTCTAATTTTGGCACCCTCACATTTCAAGATAGATTATTTCATTTTGAGATGAGAAAGTTTGAGAATGCCCATACACCCCTGAATTATTTAAAAATATGGATTCATGGGGATCTAAGGCTATTATAGTGGTCTATACAAAATAACATTCTAAAAATGAAAAATAAAAGGTGAGGATATTAACTCTTGACTCATCAATTATTTTCACTTAAATGTATCTCAGTTTTTTAGCCTTAATTTGGTTCTCCTTTACTATCCAACAATCTCTGAAATTGTTTGCTTTTATTGGCATTTCTTTCTTTCTTTATTTTTAAAGATTTTATTTATTTATTTGACAGAGAGAGAGAGAGACAGCGAGAGAGGGAACGCAAGCAGGGGCAGAGGGAGAGGGAGAAGCAGGCTTCCCGCTGAGCAGGGAGCCTGATGCAGGGCTCGATCCCAGGACCCTGGGATCATGACCTGAACCGAAGGCAGATGCTGAATGACTGAGCCACCCAGGCGCCCCAGGCTTTTATTGGCATTTAAAAGGAAATTATTTGAATGATAACGTTAGCAATACCCACAATCATCAAAAAAAAAAAAAAAAAAAAAAGCAAAATTGTTGTCATTTATTGAGCAGCAGCTCCAGTATTATTCTAGGGGCTTTATAACATGCTATATAACTTAATTATCACATAAAATTGTAAAATACTTGTTAATTGTTAAATGAGGTAACGAGTTCAGAGGGTTTGTCACTTGTCGTAGGTTACCCATTAAGTGTTAGAATTCGATCTGAACCCAGGACTGGATAATATAACTACAAAGCATTTGTTTTTTTCATTATGTTATACTGTTTTGTTTTATTTTGTTTTTTTAATATTTTATTTATTTATTTGAGAGAGAGTGAATGGGAGGGAGAGGGAGAGAGAATCTGAAGCAGATTCTGTGCTGAGTGCAGAGCCTGATTTGTGGCTCAATTCCATGAGTGTGAGATCATGACCTGAGCAGAAACCAAGAGTCAGATAGTTAACTGACTGAGCCATCCAGGCGCCTCTCTACTGGGTTTTAATATTACCCACAATTAAAGATGATTTTTAAAATGTGTATGATTTTGAAACAATCATTTAATGTGATCTGAAGACAAATAGTGTGGTTTTTATATCATCTACATGTGTGCTTCGTCCACAAGAATATGGGATGGAGAAGTAGATGGGAATAGATATGAAAGTTATTAGTATACTATTATTATGACACCTCTTTTGCTGCTAAAAGATCTATTTAGTGTTACATGAGTTGACCAAGATCACACAACCTCTATACCTCAAATAAAATCCATTTTTTTAATGTTATAAATAAATATTTTTCAATACAGGCAGGTTGTAGTTTTGTGGAATGAACATTGGACTTGAAGTCATTAGGCATAGTAGACTCAATTCTTGGTTCTGGCATTTAACTAGTTTTGTGACCCTGGATAAGTTTTTTATCCTTCATGCCTCATTTTTATTATCTATGAAATGGTGGTTATGATAAAATAATATCTACATCAAAGGCTTGATATAAAGATTACACGAGGCAGTGTTATGTAAAAGAGCTTGACAAACTCTAAAGCACTCTGCAAATACAAAGCATTGCTGCTGTTATTATGTCCTGCAATATGCACTGAATTGGGCACCTGGGTGGCTCAGTTGGCTAAGGGTCCTGGGATTGAGCCCTGCATCTGGCTCCTTGCTCAGTGGGGAGCCTGCTTCTCCCTCTCCCTCTGCCCCTCCCCCTGCTTGTGCTCTCTTGCTTAATCTCTCTCAAATGAGTAAAATCTTTTAAAAAATGAATTATACACAAAGATTATACACCAGATTATACATCTTCCCCTCAGGAAAAGGGAAGGGAATATGGGAAATTCTCTTGAAAAATGAGGTCATATCTAAGGAGTGAAGATAGAAATTTTAATCTTCTTTTCCAGTATAAAGACACATCCCTTCCAAGCCTTCCTTGGAGCTCTCCTTTTGGGAATAGGGAAAGGGATATCCTGGAGTGAACTCATGGTGAGAAACCATAGGGTAGAGCAGGATATTGTATTATTTTTTGCTGGAGAAAGCTGCTTTTCCATCTGAGGAATGTTAATTGTTTTAAGTATCTACTACATAAAGAAAGGGCATTGTAGTAAGCAGGAAGGTACAGCCAGCAAAAACTGAATGCTAAACTCCTAAGCAGTGAGCAACTCTATGAGGCAGAACGATCTGAAAACTTACATCCTTTATGCTGTGGAATGAGAGTTCCTGTTTATCTTGAAGACATTTTTCAGCTGTTTCAATTTCCCTGAGTTTCTTTTACAGAGGGCACTTGCAGTTAATGCTGTCTTCTCAGAACATATTTATTGCAGTTATATTTATTTCATTGTTTTTTAAGTCCTTATCACCTTGACAACAGTGTTCTATTACAAGAATAACACCTGAATCTTACCAAACACTACCTTGAAGTGAGTTTTCTAATGAGTAAAGCTTCAGTTTTGCTGTTTTGTTAAAAATGTAGCTCGATGCAAGTTTAAACAAGTGACTAAATCTTCATGTGTGCTTCCATGAAACAATGGGAGGATTAGGCTCCACCAGGTGGTTCTTTTGATGGCAATAGCCCCATTGATGTTGCTGGAGATACACTGCCTGGTCTTCCTTTTTTCTTCCTTATACCACTTTCCTTCATGTATTCCATTCTTTAGTCATGCAAAATGGACATGTTTTCATGGTGTATTTCATGCATATATGTACTTTGTTATCTTTGCTTATATTGAACATGCTGTCTGAAGTGCTTCTCCCCACCATTTTCAAGTTGCTTTTTTTCTGCTTATTCTTCAAAAATCAAGTCAAATGCTTGGTAAAAACTTTTTTGATTTTCCCCAGCAAAATTGCTTATACTTTGCAACAGTGCTTGGCCAGTTCCTCTGTTTTAGCATCTACCATGTTGTGTACATCTATTGCTCCCCACCTCTTCCCAGCCATTCTGCTGCTCTGTGAAGGCAGGAGTTCTCTTATTCATGTTCATATCTATAGTATCTATCCCAATGCCTGGCTTTTGGTAGGTTCCCAGTAATGTCTGTTGAATAAATGAATAAATAGAATTTTCTGGAGCAAGCATTGTACTTCCTGTATTTGGATCCCAGCTCTACCAGTTATTAGCTGAATGGCCGTGGGCAAATCTTAAACTCTCTGTGTTTGTCAGTTAAAATAAAATAAAATAAAATAAAATAAAATAAAATAAAAGATACCTCCCCTATCAAATTGTTGTGAGGATTTAATATATGTCAAGTATGCAGATTAGTGCCACACACATAATAAATGTTTACTATCATTATTATTTTCCACATACTGTTCTCCTTTTACAAACTCATATCTTTTTCCCATTCCAATAATAGGTTGCTTTTCAGAAGGTATTAGCTTGGCTGCCTGTCTATAACTCAATTTATGCTACTTATGTCTGGTTTTTTGTTTTGTTTGGTTTGGTTTGGTTTCTAGTTTTTTATTCCAGTGGCTTGAAACATGTCAGATCTATTCACAGGGGTGAAGTTCTATTCTCAATATCACCTGAAGAGATGTACACTGCTGCATAGGGCAGACTTCTCTGATGTACCCTGTATGAATGGTTTGGTTTGGGATCCATACTGTGACAACTAGGCTATTTTATGTTGATCAAAACCCTGAACAGTAGGACCTTGGACTCTAGGTCTTTGCTGGAGTCGACCTTGGACTCCAGGTCTTGGCTAAGAGGCTGGATCTCAGGTGTCATCTACTTTATTTAGTCCTTAACTACTTGCTCTGTTGGTCCCTGCACAGGGCCTCACACATTGTAGTATCTTCTTGGTATTTGTTGAATGGATTAGGAAATGAATGAAGATTAGATGAAATAGACATTATTATTTTTATTTTAGAAACAATATAAAATTATCTATAATCATTAAAGAAAGATTATGACATGGAAAGTGAACTTTATATTCCTGTCTCGTAGGGAGAAGCACTATCAGTACCTTAGGACATATTCTTCTAAACTTTTGCCTATATATTATCAGAAATATATTATTTATTTTAGATTTTTTAAAAACAAAGTTGGGATGAGTTCAGTGTCAGAATGACTCAGTTTAAAAGGTAACTAAAGAAAAAGGAGTGGACTACAAGAAAATGAGACGTTAGGACATTGAGATTATCGATATTGTTCAGGTGCTCCTGGGTATACAGGATATACAGCAATATCTTGTTTTCTGAAGTTTTGGTTCAATAACCAATTTACTGTTGTTTTCTTTTATTTAGAGTTATATTTTAAGATTCATCCATATTATTTCATGTAGTAGATGTTGGTTCATTTTCATTGCTGTATCATTTTTTGTGTGTGTGAATATATCAAACTGTGTATCCATTCTGTTGCTATTAACATGTCTTTGGTAAACATATGTAAGCATATCTGTTGGGTTGATACCTAGGAGTTGCTAGATCATGGAGTATACATTTCTTGATCTTTAAATACCCAAATTATTTTCCTAACTAGTTATACCAATTTATCCTTCCTCCAGCAGTATGTGAGAGTTCTGTTTTTTCCAATACTTTGTTTAGTCATTTTCATTTTAGAACTTGGTGGGTGTGTAGAAATTCTCACTGTGGTTTTATTTTCATTTCCTTAATAAAAATGAATTGTTAAAGAGTTTGAGCACTATTTATAGAGTTTATTTGTAGTTTTGATATCCTTTTCTTTGAAGTACTGTTCACATCATTGCCCATTTTTTATTGGTGGTCTGCCATTTTCTTACTGATTTTGGGTATTCTTTATATATTTTGGATATTAGTCTTTTGTTAACTATATGAATGACAGATATCTTATTTCCTACTATAGGTTGCCTTTTCACTCTTTAAACAGTGTCTTTTGATGAATGTAAGTTCTTAATGTTAATATAGTACAGTTAGTCAATTAATTTTCTTCTAAGGTTTGCTCTTTTTGTGTCCTGTTTAAGAAATGTACACTTACTCCAAAGTCATGAAAATGTTTGCCTGTGTTTTTCTATGAAAACTCTCTGATTTTAACTTTAATATTTACATCTAACTCTACCTGGAATTCATCTTTATATATGGTATAAAGTATGAATTAAGAGAGTCGTGTTCAGCTCCCAAACTCAGCAAATGTCCTTTGGTAAAATGAGCTGTGTGTTTGAGGCCCTTCAAGTTTCCATTTTTTTCTTTTAAGCCCTGGATTATTTTTCATTGCTTTACCAGTTTTCTTTCAGGGGTCTTTTTCTTGGGTTAACCCTGATCCTTAGTCTGTATCCAGATTCAGAGAATAACCTCAAGAGGGTAAAAGGTTGACAGTCATTAGTTCACCTCAGATAGTTTGCCCCCTCTTTGGAACTTTATGTCATCAAATTGTTTTTGTAATTTATCCAGCTTATTCTCATTTTTGCAGGTGGAAGCATTAGGATATTTCAACCTAATATATTACGCCAGCAAATAGAAGTTTTATTTTATATAATTTTGTAATTTTATTAAATACATATAAAATATTATATGTTTGCATATATTCATTTATATTATAATAAATATGTATAATATATAACCATATATAATTTAACTATATTAAGAGATATATATGTAATATATAGTCCATTATAATTTATAATTTATATATACATATTTAAATAAACATATTTTATTTTTTAATGTTCCAGGTTATTATTTAATTCTAGTTAGTTAACATGTAGTGTGATATTAGTTTCAGGAGTACAATTCAGTGATTCATCACTTACATACAACACCCAGTGCTCATCACAACAACTACCCTCCTTAATATCGATCACCCCATTTAGCCCATGCCTCTGTCTACCTCCCTTTCAGCAATCCTCAGTTTGTTTTCTACAGTTAGGAGTGTCTTTTATGGTTTGCCTCCCTCTTTTCCCCCCCATGTTCATCTGTTTTTTTTTCTTAAATTCCACACATGAATGAAATCATATGGTATTTGCCTTTCTCTGACTTATTTCGCTTAGCATAATACACTCTAGCTCCATCCATATCATTGCACATGGCAAGATTTCATTCTTTTTATGGCTGAGTATATTTCATTTTATACACACACACACACACCACATCTTCTTTATCTATTCATCAGTTGATGGACATTTGGGCTCTTTCGATAATTTGGCTATTGTTGATAATGCTGCTGTCAACATCGGAGTGCATGTATCCCTTTGAATCAGTATTTTTGTATCCTTTGTGTAAATACCTAGTAGTGCATTGCTGGGTCGTAGGGTGGTTCTATTTTTAACGTTTTGAGGAATCTCCATACTGTTTTCCAGAATGGCTGCATAGTTTGCTGCCAACAAAGTAAGAGGGTTTCCCTTTTTCTGCATCCTCACCAATATCTGTTATTTCCTGTGTTGTTAATTTTACCATTCTGACAGGTAACAATAACATGCAGAAGAATGAAACTAGATCACTTTTTTACACCATACACAAAAATAAATTAAAAATAGATGAAAAACCTAAATGTGAGACAGGAAACCACAAAAATCTTAGAGGAGAACATAGGCAGCAACCTTTTTGACACTGGCTGTAACAACCTCTTACCAGACATGTCTCTGGAGGCAAGGGAAACAAAAGCAACAATGAACTATTGGGACTTCATCAAGATAAAAAGCTTCTGCACAGTGAAGGAAACAATCAACAAAACTAAATGCAACCTACAGAATGGGAGAAGATATTTGCAAAGGATTAGTGTCTAAAAACTATAAAGAATTCATCAAATTCAACATCCAAAAAACAAATAATCCAGTTAAAAATTGGGCAGAAGACCTAAATTGACATTTTTCCAAAGAACACATAGAGATGGCCAACAGACATATGGAAAGATGCTCAGTATCATTTATCATACAAATCAAAACTACAATGAAATATATATAATTTTAATATTTTTCTTTAACTTTATGATATTAGCATGAAGAAATAACTATTTGTAAAAGGAAACATTTATCTACTTCATTTCTTGAATTGCTTATCATTTCTCTGTATATCTCTTATGATTTCTTTACCATATCTTTCTTTCTAGAAAGTTTTGTTATCTTAATATTCATATTTTAGCAATTTTTTTTATTGAGCTCCTGTTATGTTCCAAAGTCTGTGCTAAATTATTAAATAGATGCAGTATCTGCTTTGTTGGCTTTTGTAAAGTAAGTTTCAAAGTGTATCTGATGCTTATGGTCCTGGAACTATACTTTGAGTCTAGATTAGTCAATGCTGTTGGCTGATGTGTTTTCCCTCCTAACTAGTGTAGATCTGTTCTTTGTGTTTCATGTCTGGATTTTTGCCCCCCCCCCCATTTTTTTTTTTGGTAAGAACTTGTTATCTCCCTAAGATTCTTCTAGAATGATCAAATATGAATATCCCAGCAAGGGAATTGATGACTATGTCTTCATGTGTAACGGAGTTAATGTCAAGTGTATTTCTTACTATAACAGAGTCAATTCTATACTTATGCAGACTGGTTACAGAAGGAACCCTTATGTCTTGCGTGACTAAATGGTTTTACTGTCAAGGTAAGGGGGATGGGAATATCTTTTTTGTATGGGGAGAGGCTAAAGATGATCTGACTAAGTGATTCTGGGGGCTGCTTTCTCCAAGCCAAGTAAAAAGGCAAAAGGCAGGAGGCCAGATGAGCTGCTAAGACAGAATCTTACCATCTGGGCCAGAGAGAATCTACTGGTACATAAATATCCCTCTGGGTAATGTTGGGTTTGTTAGCTGCTTTCCATCCCTTTTCACTTATAAAATCTTGGTAGGATTTCAAAACCTCAGATGTGCATGTGAGATCTTTTTTCTTTTTTTCTCAGAGGTGGTGATGAGGAAGATTTCCCTGTCCCTTATAATAATTGGACAAACATAGCAAGGCAATTAAGGAGAATTAAAGAGCTTATGCCACCATCATCCCAGGCTTCCTCTGGAATATTAAATTTTAATATTTTATTTTGATAAAACCCAGCATACTGTCTTTACCCGAAATTCAAATTGGTCCCTTATTTTCCTTTTAGATTAATTTCTTCCATTGTACTGTGAGTTTTTTGATGGTATGACTCATGTCAGAACATCTCAGCATCCTAAGTACACAGATATGGCATCCATGGAAATGCACCACTCATGTCTCCTGCTTTGGGGAGCATAGTTGACAGCCAGCCAGAATTTTGCCCTTCTGGATCCATCACCACATTCACTTTGACACCATACACCTTGTTGACTACTCCTGGCCGGTGACTAAGCATGGTAAGGTATTAATGCTTGCAACATTCTTGTGTGATGAAGGACTCCTCTAATCACCAACTTGGATAGAGGACTCCCTATTGACTTGGAATAAACTCTCTTAGAACCATGTTGCAATCTGAGATTCTTCCTATCCAGTCATCCTTCATTCCCCCATCCTTTCACATGTATTTGCTGTGTCATGTGGTGTGAATGCTCTCCCTGTGTCCTTTCCCTTATTCTTTCACATTCATTTACCTCAGTAAATCTGTTGCCTGTCTACCCTTTTTATGGCTACCTGTTTCTCAGAATAGTTGAGTTAACACAGGTGGTACTGAGAATGGGGTGGTCTGTGCAGACAGGCAATAAGATAGTGTTCTAGAAATGGCTCACTCCCTGCCCTGCAGACAAAGAGGATGGTATCCTGGGTGTTATATGGAGCACAAGATGCCAACCCAATTGAAGATTTAACCAATGATGATCTGGGAAAATGTGCCAGTGGAGGGAACTTTCCTGCAAGTGCAATAAATCAGTATTTTAAAGATCTGGAGAAAACAATGTCTATAAGTTCTGTGGAGTTGGCTGGTTACTGCTAAACTACATTGATGCCCTTCAGAGAAATGAGAAATGATAACAAATAGTTATGGGCAAAATGTGAGAGCCAGAGGGTTCCTTTGGTGGATATCCTGCAGCGGAAGAGTGAATTCAGTAGATAAACAGACTCAGAACTTGTTAGAGTGGCACAGGTTCAGAAATGTTTAAAACCAAAGTCCGTCTATAATACTAAGGTCACAGACTTGGTTGGAAAACGTGAGATCCTGACATATGTGATGGGAATATCTGGAAGTATGTCCTTGAGGACTTGCATTCTGGAAGTATGTCCTTGAGGACTTGCATTCTGCAGATTCCTCTGAACCCTCCAAGCTTTGGAAATAAAAGCTAGAACATCCTTGGTGCTGGAAGTACTGAAGAGGCTGCTCCCCTGTAAGGCAACAGGTGTCCTCTTGAGAAGCTGCCACATCTCTTCTCCTGGCTGCCAGGCTATAACGAGGTTTAAATCCCAGCATGCTAAAATTTGATAGGCCTGATAAAGAAAGAAAGAAATTATATACCAAAGCAGTTACAACAATTAATTAGCATATCTTCCAGCAGTTAGGAGGTTGGATTTTGAAGGTGATTGATTAAAAAATCTGGAAAGGAAGAGTGGATATGCAAGAATTAATTTACCTGGGTGTACTTTCTCAGGACATGGGATTTAATACCTAGGCAATCATCTCACAAGAATGGGGCAAATACCATGAGGTAGCTTTCAGAAGCCTAGAGAAAGTGGTGGCTCATGGTGAATTAAATGCCTGAGTGCCCTGAAATGTAGTAAAGGAAGAATAATAGGGCTGATGAAAAAGTTAGTAATGGCCCTCCTCTGTAGGCAATGGATGATGGTAAGAGAAGCTGTCATAGAGCTGGACTCATTAGTATCTTTTGGGGATTTGAAGTAATAGAGGCCAACTGGTGATGGTTATCCATCAGGAGACAGAAGGCCATAATTATCTTAATTATAGGCAAGGTTTAAATGACAACCAAGGGGGCTTGGCCTTCAGGGGGTTGAGGAGATGACTAATAACTATAGTGTTTCTAGTGGTAAAGTAGATGGACAGCCCATAAAGGTGCTGTTTAATATCCACAACTAGAAAAAGGGAAGAATGGAGGATCCATTTTCCAAAAGTCACTATCCCCTACTCAGTTTCTGGACCTAAATCAATACATTGACTGAAGAGGTGGCCAGGTTTCTTGGAGAGAACATCCTATAATACTGTGGTATACACATTCTGTAATTATTCCCCTAGTCCTTCTCTAAAGGACCATTTATCGTGGCATGGCCATTTATTTGGGTAACTATACACCAAGGAAAGGGGAATAACTAGGCATTTTAAGGATATTGGTCACAGGATCTGAGTTTAGATTGATATGCAAATACTCAAAATGTCATCATGGTGCTTCTGTTAGAGTAGGGGACTTGGGGGGTCAGTAATAAATGGAGTCATGTTTAAGGTCTAGCTCACAGTGACTCCACTATCTTTCTAGAACAACCAGGTAGTCATTTCCCCAGTCCTTAAGTTTGCAATTGGCATTGATGTACTTGGCAGTCGGAGTAATCCTCATACTAATATCCTTGGCTTATTGGAATAAGAACTATCAGAGTGGGGAAGACCAAGTGGAAATTTCTTCAACTGACCATTCCCCCAGCCAAGATTGTAAATAAGAAATAAAATCACATCCCTGAGGGTGGGTAAAAGGAATGGCAGAGATAGTACCACTATTAAAGTTCTAAAGCAACTATCAGCAAACTTTTTCTACATATGGCCAAGTAGTAGATATTTTATACCTCTTGGACCATACTGTACATGTACAGTTATTCAGCTCCACCAATGTATTATGAAAGCACTCATAGGCAATATGTTAATGAATGTGGCTGTGTTCCAGTAAAGCTTTATTTATAATATCAGGCAGCTGGCTGGATTTGACTTGTGGGTTGTAGTTTGATGACCCTGTTCTAAAGGATGCAGGGTGGTGGTCTTTGTCATATTTCCATTTTATCCACCAAATCTGGCCCTTGAAAGAAACAGATGGATCTCATAAAATAATTATAGACTGCTACAGACTCAATCAAATAGTGGCCCCAATTGCAACTGCCTAATTTAATGTGGTATCACTGCTAGAGAAAATTAATGCACATACATAGTATGATTTGGCAAATAATATTGTTTTCTGTTTCAGTTAAAGAAGAGGATAAGAAATAGTTTGCTTTTACATGGAATGGAAAACAATATTCATATTCATTTTCATTTTTGCCCAAGACTATGTTAACTTTCCTGTCCTCTGTCATAATATAGTCTGAAGAGATCTAGACAGCATGGACTGGAACATAACACTAATCCATTACATCAGTGACATTGTGCTGGTAGGACAGGATGGATGCTTTGCTAGGACACGTGTACACCAGAAGGTAGGAGATTAACCTTATGAAAATTCAGAGTCCTTCCTATTCAGTGTAGTTTTTAGAAGTCCAGTTGTCAGAGGCATGCCTGAATATCCCCTCTACAGTAAAAGACAAAGAGCTACATCTTTCACTCTCTATCACAAAGAAGGAAGCATACCACATGGTGAGCCTCTTTGGGTTCTGGAGGCAACATATTCCATACCTAGAATAATTGCTCTGGTACTTATACTGCTTTACACTTACGTTGTCAGAATTTAGAGTGACCTACAGCAGGTCAGACTGTGGTGTAGACACTGCTGCCTCTTGAGTCATATAATTTGGCAGACTCTTTGATGTTGGAGGTGTCATTGTTGTAAAGAGATATAATATGAGATGTAATATAGTAAGACTTAGTGGGACAGTCATTGCGTCGGCCACAGGGATTCTAGATTAAGGCCATACCATCCACAGTAGAGAATGATGTGCCTTTTGAGAAATAGCTCCTGGCCTGTTACTGGCCTCTGATAGAGATGGGAACCTTTACAATGAGGCACCAAATGACCAAGCATCTGGAACTGTCAATTATAAGCTGGGTTCTACTGAATGCACCAAGTCATAAAGTTGGACAGGCCTATCAGAAGATGGAAATGTTTCATCTGGGATTGATTTTGAGCAGGACCAGAAGCCACAAGTAAACTGCATAATCAAGTAGCTCAGACTTCTATTTCACCCTCCTCAGTTGCACCAGCTCTCCTTCTCTAGTGTCACCTATGGCCTTATGGACTGATCCTGTAAGACCAGCTGAAGGAGGAAGAGGAGGCCTGGGCTGGGTTTATGGATATGTCACTTCAGTATGTGGCTGAAAGCCAGAAATGTATGGTCCCTGCATTATGGCCATATACAAGGTGGCCATAAAAGGTGGAGAGGGAAAATTATCCCAAAAGGATGGGACTTCGGTATACCTGGATATTCACTTTGTATGGAAGGAGAGTTTCTTGAGGTGAAAATATATATAGATTCCTGGGAAGTTAAGTAATTTATTGCAATTTATCAGGAAACTGGAAGGAGAAAGAATGAAGATTGGAGACAAGGATTTGTCATGTAGGGGAATGTGGTTGGACCAATGGCAATGGGCACACTCAGAATGTTCTATAATGCTATAGTGATATATGGTTTTTGAGGATACCTTCGTTCACAAGCATTCCAGACATCACCAGGGTTCAGGCATGGCCATGAGCAAGACCAGCAAATAAAGCATTTTGTCTTCTAGTCATGATCCCAATGCCTGCTGTTTCCAGTGCTGGCCAGTTCTCATTGTGGCCTATGAGCAATAGCAGATTCCATTGAGTAATTCCAGGCTTCATCAGATGATACGGAGTTGTAGTAATTCTGAGTGATGAGTTTGTTTTAATAAGTCTATTTAAAAAAAATACTTTTGATTCCATGTTAATGCTCTCCAGGAAGCATCCACCATGGAAGAGGTACTAATTAACCCAGTAGACAAAAATGAGTTGGCCAGTTAGATATCAGCCAACCTTTGTTATCAGATACCCTGTAACTATCATTATGGTCACATGAATGGAGTGGCCACAGGGGGCTATATACAATCTCAACAGCATGGACTCTTACTTACCAAAGCTGACCTAGCATTTGCTGCCTCTCAATGTCAAACCTATGAGAAACAGATCAATGCTGAAGTCTCTAGTATGGCACTATTCCTTAAGGAGACCATCTGACCATTTAGGGACAATTTGACCACATTGGTCCCCTTCCAACCAGGAAGAGCCAGCAGCTAATGGTCTAGAATCCTTGCTCTCTATATGAGTTTGCCTTTCTTGCATACAATACCACTATGCAGCATCTTATAGAATACTTGATTCACAGGCATGGAATCCCACAAAACATAATATTCAAAGAGGGTACCCCTTCACAGCAAAGAAAGTGTGGAAGTGGGCCCATCATCTTTGGATTCACTGATTGTATCACATAATGTTCTGTCCAGAAGTAGCTGGTGTCAGGAACACTGGAACAGCCTTTTGAAGACACAGCTGAAAAACCAGTTTGGAGACAACACTATGAAAGGCATAGGTACCTTTTTTCAGTAAATATGCATTAAATAAGAGACTTCTAATTTACACCTCTTATGGTACTATGTTCCCAATGGAAAGAATATATGGGTCCAGGAACCAATGGGTAGAAGTAGGAGTGGTACCACACCCCATCACTCCCTGTGACCTACTAGCAAATTTACGTTTCTGTCTTGCATCTCTGGGCTCTAAAGATTGGCAGTCATAGTCCATAAAGGGGGGTACACTCTTATCAGTGGACACAGTAAATGTCCCATTGAACTAAAGCTGCAGCTGCCACTGGGGAATTTTGCATTTCTAGTGTACAGGACTAAGCAGGATACAAAAGGAATAATCATCTTGGCAAGAGTAATTGATCTTGATCAACAAGATGAATTAGGTGGTTTTTACACAGTGAAGGTAGGGAGGAAAATGTTTGGAACCCAAGTGATCATATTAGACACCTTAGACCATTTTAACTTTAAATGAACATGTGTAGAAATTCTTGCAGCAGAAGGCTCTGATTATTAGGGACTCAGAATTCTCAGGAATGAAGTTTTAAGGCATACCAGTAGGTAAGATCGTGCGATTTCCTGAAGTGATGGTTGTGGAATTTAGAATGAGGAGAATTTAGAATGGCTACTGGAGGAGGGAGAGGATGAATATCCGTTAAGGCCTGAACTGCAATGATGGAGAAAGAAGTTCATCTCACCAACCTCCTACCTGAGAGGTCCACAGGGACCATATAGGAGCTGCTCCCTGAACCTGTGTGAAGAAATAGATCTGTGAAGTCCAGGCATTGTTATGTTGTAGCTATGGAAAGGTGCTATTCATACCTTCTACCACAGAGTATGTGTTTTTTTGTTTGTTTGTTTGTTATTATGTTCAGTTAGCCACCGTATAGTACATAATTAGTCCCCGATGCAGTGTTCAATGTTTCATTAGTGAAGTATAACACCCAGTGCTCATCACAGCATGTGCCCTCCTCAATACCCATCACCCTGTTACCCAATCCCCTCCTCCCCTCCTCCCCTCCGAAAACTCCAGATTGTTTCTTGGGGTCCATAGTTTCTCATGGTTCATCTCCCTCTCTGATTTCTCCCCCTTTGGATTTCCCTCCCTTCCCCTATGGTTCTCTGTGCTATTGCTTATGTTCCACATATGAGTGAAAGCATATGATAATTGTCTTTCTCTGTTTGACTTACTTCCCTTAACATAATCCCCTCCAGTTCCATCCTTGTCGATGCAAATCGTGGATATTCATCGTTTCTGATGGCTGAATAATATTCCATTGTGTATATGTACCACATCTTCTTTATCCATTCATCAGCTGAAGGGCATCTCGGTTCCTTCCACAGTTTGGCTATTGTGGACATTGCTGCTCGGAACATTGGGGTGCATGTGCCCCTTCTTTTCACTACATCTGTATCTTTGGGGTAAATACCCAGTAGTGCAATTGCTGGGTCGTAGGGTAGCTCTATTCTTAACATCTTGAGGAACCTCCATACTGTTTTCCAGAGTGGCTGTACCAACTTGCATTCCCACCAACAGTGCAAGAGGGTTCCCCTTTCTCCACATCCTCGCCAACATTTGTTGTTTCCTGTTTTGTTAATTTTTGCCATTCTAACTGGTGTAAGGTGGTATCTCATTGTGGTTTTGATTTGTATTTCCCTGATGGCTAATGATGTTGAACACTTTTTCATGTGTCTGTTAACCATTTGTATGTCTTTTTTAAAGAAGTGTGTGTTCATGCCTTCTGCCCATTTCTTGACTGGGTTATTAGTTTTTTGAGTGTTGAGAGTATAATGTTTATTGAAAGCCCCAAATGCTGCCCCTCTGGATCCACCACTGTGTTCACACCTTACTTACCCACAGACTGCTACTACCATCCATTGACTGAGCAAAGTGCAGGGGTTCTAGTCCTTGTCCATTTCTTAGAACTATGCTGCAACTCAAGACCCTCCTACACAATCCTCCTTTCTCTCTGTCCTTTCACAGATGTCAGACCTGCATGCAGTCTGAAGGCTCTCTTATTTTTCCTGTTTATTCTTTGTAGACATTTCCCTCAATACATCCTTTGCATGTCTAATCTCATCTTGGTATTTGCTTCTCAGACTCAAACTAACACAAAGAGGTCCTCAGTAAAGGCTCATGATCAAACAATACTGATACAGAACACATATAGAAACAGTTTCTGCTATTATGAGTCCATGATAAAGCTAATAGCTTCCAAAATATTAAGGATTCTTTTTCTATTAGGCATATGGTATTTCCTCATATGATGGTTGCCTTTTCAAACTGGTTATTTTAGAAAGAGCACAACTTTATTCTGAGACAGACATATGTTAAGACTGTCTTTAATATTTATTTTCTTATGAGCTAATAGTGTGACCTTGGGCATGACACTGCATCCATTTTGGCTTCAGCTGAAAAATGCAAATTATGTGCATTATATAGGATTGCAGTGAGATTATGCACATACTGTGCCTTGTTGGTGTCTGTAACAGAGAACATGTTTAATTAAGGGTAGTCCTATCCAGTAGTTAAAGTACATCACTATCGGTTGATGTTTTCTGTTATCCTCTGGATGAACATTTGGAGAAGAGGAGAATGTTTGAATTCCCTGAATTTGCAAGTTCATATTCTCTCCTGACATTCTTATCCTTACTGTTCATTCTGTGGTGCTGTTTCATATAAATACCTCTACATGGTCCTTGGATTCCCCTGAAATGATAATGGAATTGTATATTGCCCCAGCTAAGCAGGACTCCAAATAGAAGGGCATTATGGGGCCATTATAAATAAGTCCTTCTACAATTCTGCTAGTCTTACAGTAGTCTTCAGGCAATGAAATACAAGACATAGATTCTCTTTCTTTTGAAAGCTGAACTCTCCAGAGCCATGCTCATAATGAACTATTAGCTTCCTAAGTCTTTGGATAAGATGATTTGTGTTCCTTGGGGTTCTAGCAATAGAGATCTAATGTCTGAGCATTTTCAGAAAATTTCAGCAAGCTCCTGTGAGAGCCTCTTCAGGCCTCCAGTGGCATTCTTCTTCAATAAGCCAACAAGGAGATGAACACATGCCAAAAATTGCTTTGCTTTCAGAATTAGATAAGATGAGCTATGCCTTCAGTATACATAGTCAAGGAAAAGAGGGATAGAGACATGGAGACACCTTTTGGGAATTCCTTTCTTTCCTGAAATTCTGGGTTCAACAGAAAATAGAGGAGTGGTGACAAAAAGAAAAAAAATCCTAATATTTAATAAGAGGTTTCTCTATGCTAATCACTGTTCAAGGTGTTTTATTTATTTATTTTTTTCCAAGAAATAAACGGAGGGTTTTATTTAATTTTTTAAATTTTTTTCCTTTTTTTATTATGTTAATCACCGTACATTACATCATTAGTTTTTGATGCAGTGTTCCATGATTCATTGTTTGCGTATAACACCCAGTTCAAGGTGTTTTATATACATTACATGTATTATTTAATTTAACTTCCACATTTGCCCTGATGGGTGACATTATTCCACTTTATTGATGAAGAAACACAAGTTACACAGCTAGTACACCCAGAACCAGAGTTAGTACCCAGATGTTTGTGACTCCCTTACTTCACAGAAGTTTATAATTCATTTAAGCTGACATGGAGATGAGGGAGAACTAGAAAATAGAAAATATTTTTAAAAATGTTAAATAATGTGGTTTAGATGGTGAAAGCCATAGTAGTTTAGGGAAAGGAGATAAACTGTTGATGAAGTGAAGAGACTGAATTTGGTATCAGATATTACTGATACTAACCCTAATTGACTTAACCTTACAGGGAAAATGTACCTAAAAAAAATTGTCAATCCCTTCTGTGTGAGTACGAGTATTATGGGTTTCCTTATGTAGGGAATAAACTAACAGGGAAAATCTCATTTCTGCTTTGGCATAATTGAAGGCAAGTACATTCATTAATATTAGGTTCCCCTACACATAACAAAAAAACAAAACAAAACAAAACAAAACCCTCTAAACAATACTTGTTTGACAATGCAAGGATTTCTTTTTCTCTCACATAAAGAAAAAAAAGTCTGGAGGTATGCAATTTAGGCCTTTATTAAGTCATGAGAGATCCAGTCTTCTTCTCTTTTTTCTGTTCTACCATCCATAGCTCTTGGCTTCTATCTTCAAGGGTTAATTCTTCGTTTAAACATGGCTATAACAGGTCCAGCCATTTTGTTCCAATTTTAGGAAGCAGGATAGAATAGGACACACCTTCCAACTGAGTCAGTTCTATTTAAAGAGATTTTACCTAAAAATTTGACTCAGTAACTTCCTCCTACACTTGACTGGCTACTGCTATCTGGGAAATTGAATTGTTTCATATTTTATTTGGGTATAGTACTAAACAATATGAGGGCTCTCTTTCTAAGGAAGAAGAGATATTGGATAGGCAACTAGTAATTTCTGTTGCAGCAAGGGACCCATTAGTTTGCCTCTGAGATCCCTGTCAGCCCTAACTTTTATTTTGGATTAAGAAGTAATATGAGCTAAGACTGTATTTATTTTTATTTTTTATTTTTTTTAAAGATTTTATTTATTTATTTGTTAGAGAGAGAGAGAGAGCACAAGCGGGGAGGGGGGAGGTGGCAGACAGAGGGAGAAGCAGACTCCCCACTGAGCAAGGAGCCCAATGCGTGGCTTGATCCCAGGACCCCAGGATCATGACCTGAGCCAAAGGCAGATGCTCAACCATCTGAGCCACCCAGGTGCCCCTGAGCTAACACTGTAAAGCATTGATTATGTGCCAGGCATTGAGCTAAATTCTTTAAAGGGTTTTAATTTAATATAATAATATAAAGGGGAATTTCTTTTGTAGAAAGATATTTGGCATATATTTATTGAGTATTAAAAATGATAGTGATGATGATGATGATGATGATGATGATGATGATGATGGTGAAAGTAATCATTAAAAATGGCTCAGACAAGGAGCTTGGGAAGATGATGGAGGAGGAGGACCCTGAGCTCTCCCCATCCAACGTTTACAATTAGATATCATCTACATCCAATTCAGTAAACTGGAGAGTGATCTGAAGACTGGCAGAACAAACCCTATAACTAAATATAGAAAAGAAGCTACATCTGAAAGTTTAGGAAGGTCAGAAAGGAGGAGGGAAGCTGCCTGCAGGATGGACAGAGCTGTGTGTGGAGAATAGGCAGAGAAATAGTCTGTTGCACCAGGGAGCTCACATGGGGAAGACTAATCCTCATAATATTTGGCTTTTAAAACTAGAGGGGCTGAATTCTGAGAGTTTTTAAAACCAGTTGGACTTGGAGCCTGGAGCTTTAAAAGTCAGCTGACTCAGCACTGGGTAAGCCTGGAGGGTGAGAGATAGCTGGATCGCCACCCTCAAAGGGACAGCAGCCAGCACAAAGAGGCAAATAAAAAAAAGGCAGTTTACACAATGCAAGGGGCAAACAGGAGACAGATCTGTTCATACTAATTTCAGAGCATGTTGGGGACTTCTCCAGAAACAAGGAGTTGGGAGGCGCCATTTTCCTCCCTCGCCCCCAGCATAAGCACAGAGCAATCTGTGGGAGGCATTGCTGCACAGATTCTTGCTAACAAATATGCTAGTAGTGCAACATGCCCATTAATTCTACTGAGGACTCCCCAGTCCAAGCCTGCTATCTCTGCCTTGGGCTTAGGACAATTTTGTTAGTGCCTGTGACCCGCCTAGCCTCCACATGTACAGCTACCATCACCCAGACAGGTGCCTCCAGCCACCATTGTGTGCTGGACCTAGCCATGCCTAGCCATATCCATGCTTGGTACTCAGCCTTGCAATGCCAGCAGCCCTCTGGGGGATCCAGCATAGGACTGTGACCCAATGCAATTTTTGTAATATCACTGCCCTGCTTTCATGTTCCCAAATGGGCATGCCCCCTAAGGGCTGGCCTGCTTGGGGTCCACTAACACCACAGAGAACAAGCACAGCACACAATAGGAAGAGGGTCAGTGCAGATGACTGCATTGAAAGGGAAAGTGACTCAGACACAACAGCAGGGCATAAGCAACACACATAGGACTCTCCTCTAAAGTGACAGGTTCTAGTGAACAGGGGACACTGCACTGGAGGGCATTCCAGGACCTCCTCTTCATAAAGTCACTACTTTCAAGAGCAGAAGATAGTTTAGTTTCTCAACACAGAGAAACAGACCGAGAGGCAGACTAAATGAGGAGACAGAAATTTATCCCAAATGAAAGAATAGGACAAGACCACAGCCAGAGATCTAAGTGAAACAGACATAAATAACATGTTTGATAGAGAATTTACAGCAATGATCACAAGAATAGTCACAGGACTTGAGAAAATCGTGGAGACCCTTAACACAGAAATAAGGAGTAACATGAGAGATAATGGGCTCAATACAAAATGCGAAAATGCTTGATGGAATGAACAGCAGGATGGAAGAAGCAGAGGAACTAATTAGTGACCTAGAAGGCAGAGTAATGGAAAATAATTAATCTGAACAAAAGAGAGGAGAAAGAATTATGCATAGGAGTCTCAGAAGAGTAAGAAAAGGGGGCAAAAATTTATTTGAAGAAATAATAGATAAAAACTTCCCTAATCTTGGGAAAGAAACATATATCCAGATCTAGGAGGTGCAGAGAATTCCTATCAAAATAAACAAAAGCAGACTCACACCAAAACATATTGAAATTAAATTGGGAAAATGTAGTGATATAGAAAAAATTCTAAAAGCAAGACAAGAGAGGCAGTAACTTACAAGGGAAATCCCATAAGGCTAGTAGCGGATTTTTCAACAGAAACTCTGCAAGCCAGAAGAGAGTGGCATGATATATTCAAAGTGCTAAATGGGGAAAATCTGTAGCCAAGAATACTCTATCCAGCAAGGCTATCATTCAGAGTAGAAGGAGAGATAGAGTTTCCCAGACAAATGAAAACTTAAGGAGTTCATGACCACTAAACGAGCCCTGCAAGAAATATTAAAGAGGACTCTGTAGAAAGGAGAGACCAAAAGTGACAGCAGAAGGTAAGAAACACAAAAGCAATAAAAATGAATATATCTGTAAAAAATCAATCAAGGAATTCACAAAAAGATATGAAATATAATAATATATACATAAAACATGGGGAGGAGAGGAGAAAAGAATGGGTTCAAACTTAAATGACCATCAACTTAATAGAGACTGCTATATGCAGAAGAGGTTTTATACAAACCTAGTGGTAACCATATATAAAAAATCACTAATAAATATGCAAAGAATAAAGAGAAAGAAATCCAAAAATTTCATAGAGAAAAACAAGAGAGGATCAGAGAAAATCTTTACAAAACAAGTAATAAAATGGCAATAAATACCTATTTATCAATAATTACTTTGAATGTAAATGTACTAAATGTTCAAGTCAAAAGATATAGGGTGACAGAATGGATAGAAAAAAAGAAAACAAAACAAGACCCATCTATTTGCTGCCCACAAGAGAGTCATTTTAGACCTAAATACACCTGCATATTGAAAGTGAGGAGCTGGAGAAACATCTATCATGCAAGTGGATATCAAAAGAAACCACAAGCAGGGGGAGCAGCAAGCAGAGGGAGCTCCCCGCTGAGTGGACAGCCCAATGCTGGGCTCGATCCCAGCACCCTGGGATCATGACCTGAGCCGAAGGCAGATGCTTAACCGACTGAGCCATCCAGTTGCCCCATGGACAAAATAGATTTTAAAAAAAGACTGCAAACAAGAGACAAAGAAGAATACTGTATAGGAACAGTAATAAAGGGAATGATCCAATAAGTAGATATAACAATTGTAAATATTTATGCAACCAACATAGGAACACCGAAGTACATAAAACAGTTAATAACATACATCAATGAACTAATTGATAGTAATGCAGTAACAGCAGGGGACTTTAACACCCCACTTACATCATGGGACAGATTATCTAAACAGAAATTCAACAAGGAAACAATTGCTTTGAATGACACATTGGATCTGATGGACTTAACAGATATATTCAGAATACACATTCTTTTCAAGTGCACATGGAACATTCTCCAGAATAGATCACATATTAGGCAACAAAACAAGCCTGAACAAATTCAAGAAGATTGAAATCATACCATGCATTGTTTCTGACCACAATGCTATGAAACCAGAAGTTAACCACAAGAAAAAATTTGGAAATAGAGGGAGGTTAAATAACATGCTACTAAGTAGTGAATGTCAACCAGAAAATAAAAGAAGAATAAAAAATTACATGGAAACAAATGAAAATGTAAACAAAACAATCCAAAACCTTTGGGATGTAGCAAAAGTGGTTCTAAGAGGGAAGTTTATAGTAGAACAGGCCTACCTCCAGAAGAAGAAAAATCTCAAACAACCTAACTTTACACCTAAAGGAGCTAGAAAAATATCAATGAACAAAACCTAAAACCAGCAGAAGGAATGAAATAATAAACATTAGAGCAGAAATAAATGATATCAAACTAAAAACAACAACAACAGAACAGGTCAGTGAAACCAGGAGCTGGTTCTTTGGAAAAAAAAAACATTAAAACTGATAAATCTCTAGCCAGAATTATTAAGAAAATAAGAGAAAGGATTCAAGTAAATGAAATAACAAATAAGAGGAGAAATAACAACCAACACCACAGAAATACAAACAATTATAAGAGAATATTATGAAAAACTATATACCAACAAATTGGGCAATCTAGAAGAAGTGGATAAATTCCTAGAAACATATAACTTACCAAAACTGGAACAGGAGGAAATAGAAAACTTGAACAGACTGATAATTGGGAAAGAAATTGAATCAATAATCAAAAATCTCTCAAGAAACAAAAGTATAGGACCAGATGGCTTCCCAGGGGAATTCTACCAAACATTTAAAGAAGAATTAATACCTATTCTTCTCAGACTTTTCCAAAATATTGGAAAGGAAAGAAAACTTCCATATTCATCCTATGAGGCCAGCATTACCCTCATACCAAAACCAGATATAGACACCACTAAAAAGAGAACTGTAGGCCAATATCTCTGTTGAGCATAGGTGCAATAATATTTAATAAAATACTAGCAAACCAAATTCAACAGTACATTAAAAAATTTATTTATCAAGATTGGGGGGGATTTATTCCTGGGTTGCAAGGGTGGTTCAGTATTTGCAAATGATCAATTTGATACATCATATCAATAAGAGAAAGGGTAAGAACCATATGATCATTTCAATACATGTAGAAAAAGCATTTGATAGAGTAAAACATCCACTCATAATAAATACCCTCCACAAGGTAGGTTTAGAGGGAACATACCTCAACATAATAAAGTCCATATATGAAAAACTGATAGCTAATATCCTCCTCAATGAGGAAAACTTGAGAGTTTTTTCCCCTAAGGACAGCAACAAGACAAGGATGTCCACTCTCACCTCTTTTATTCAACATAGTATTGGAAGTTCTAGTCATAGCAATCAGACAACAAAAAGAAAGAAAAAGCATCCAAATCGGCAAAGAAGAAGTAAAACTTTCATTATTTGTAGATGACATGATACTATCTATAGGAAACCCAAAAGACTCCACCAAAAAACTGCTAGAATGTATACCCGAATTCAGTAAAGTCTTAGGATATAAAATCAATGTATAGAAATCTGTTGCATTTCTATATACCAATAATGAAGCAGCAGGGAGAGAAATTAAGAAAACAATCACAATTACAGCTGCACCAAAAACTTATAATTAAGATACCTGGGAATAAATCTAACCAAAGAAATGAAAGACCTATCTATACTCTGAAAACTATAAAACACTGATGAGAGAAATTGAAGATGACACAAATGGAAAGATATTCCATGCTAATGGATTGAAAGAACGCATACTACTAAAATGTCTATACTACTGAAAGCAATCCACGTATTTCATAAAACCCCTACCAAAATATCACCAGCATTTTTCACAGAGCTAGAACAAACAATCCTAAAATGTGTATGGGACCACAAAAGACCCCCAATAGTCAAAGCAATTTTGAAAAAGAAAAGCAAAGCTACAGTCAGTTAAGCATCTGCCTTTGGCTCAGGTCATGATCCCAGGCTTTTGGGTCAGGCTCCCTGCTCAGTGGGGAGTCTGCTTCTCCTTCTCTCTCAGTCTCCCTCTGCCCCTCCCCCTGTTCATTCTCTCTCTCTCAAATTAAATAAATAAATAAATACATAAATAATTAAATAAATAATTAAATAAAATCTTAAAAAAAAGAAAAAAAGAAAAGCAAAGCTGGAGGCATCACAATTCCGGACTTCAGGTTATATTAAAAAGATGTAGTAATCAAAGCATCATGGAACTGGGGGAAAAAATAGACACATAGATCAATGGAACAGAATAGAAAACCCAGAAATGAACCCACAACTATATGGTCAATTAATCTTGACAAAGCAGGAAAGAATATCAAATGGGAAAGGAAAGTCTGTTCAACAAATGGTGTTAGGAAAACTGGACATCTCCATGCAAAAGAAACAAATGGACCACAAAGTGGTACAGAAAATTAAATTCAAAATATATTAAAGACCTAAATGTGAGACTTGAAACCATAAAAATCCTTGAAGTTAACACCAGCAGTAATCTCTTTGACATCATCCAGAGCAGCTTTTTTCTAGATATGTCTCCTGAGGCAAGGGAAACAAAAGCAAAAATGAACTATTGGGATTACATCAAAATAAAAAAACTTCTACATGGTGAAGGAAAGTCAACAAAACTAACAGGCAACATATGGATTGGGAGAAAATATTTGCAAAGGACATATCTGTTGATAAATGATATCTGTATCCAAAATATATAAAGAATGTATAAAACTCAACACTCAAAAAACAAATAATCCAACTAAATATGGACAAAAGACATGAACAGATATTTCTCCAAAGGAGATATCCAGATGGCCAATAGACACCTGAAAAGATGTTTGTCATCACTTACCATCAGGGAAATGCAAATCAAGTCTACAATGAGATATCTATCACCCAACACCTGTCAGAATGGCTAAAACCAACAACATTAGGAAACCATAGGTGTTGGTGAGTATGTGGAGAAAAAGGAACCCTCTTGCACTGTTGGCGGGAATGCAAACTGTTACAGCTGCTCTGGAAAACATTATGGAAGTTCCTCAAAAAGTTAAAAATAGAACTACCTTATAGTGCTATCTAGCAGTCACACTACTGGGTATTTACCCAAAGAATATGAAAAACATTAATTCAAAGGGATACATGCACCACTCTGTTTATTGCAGCATTATTTATAGTAGCCAAGATATGGAAGCAGCCAAGATGTCCATGGATAAATGAATGGATAAAGAAGATGTGGTGTATATGTACTAGGACATATAAAAGAACGAATTCTTGTCATTTGCAGTGACCTGGGTGGACCTAGAGAGTATTATGCTATGTGAAATAAGTCAGAGAAAGACAAATATCATATGATTTCACTCATGTAGAATTCAAGAAAAACAAATGGGCAACATAGAAAAAAAAAAAGAGAGAGAGAGAGGCAAACCAATAAATAGACTCTTAATTATAGAGAACAAAGTGATGGTTACCAGAGAGGAAGTGGATGGGGGGAATAATGAAATAGGTGACGGGGATTTAGGAGGACATGTGTAATGAGCACCGTGGGTTGCATGGAAGTGTTGAATCGCTATATTGTACACCTGAAACTAATATTACCCTATATGTTAACTGGAATTTAAATAAAAACACTGGGTGTTATACGAAACTAATGAATTATTGAACACTACATCAAAAACTAATGATGTACTATATGTTGGCTAATTAAACGTAATAAAAACAAAATGGTAAAATACTAAAAAAATGAATAATTAAATGGCTCACGTTCATTGAATGCTTATGATGTGCTTATTACTGTGCTAAGCTTTTGATTCTACACACACACACACACACACACACGAGTACTCCTGAAAACCATAGGAGGTGGAAGTTTTCTTTTCATTCTACAGAGGAAGAAAATGAGCATTAGACCATATAAGTAACTTGCCCAAAGATCGACAACTATTCTGTGGCAGAGCCAAGACTACCATTTAAGCCTTAAAGGCAAAGACGTTGCTTTTTTTTTTTTTTTTAATTTAATTTTGTTATGTTATGATAGTCACCATACAATATATCATTAGTTTTTGCTGTGGTGATCCACGATTCATTGTTGTCATATAACCCCCAGTGCTCCATGCAGGACATGCCCTCCTTAATACCCGTCATCGGGCTAACCCATCCCTCCACATCCCTCCCCTCTAAAACCCTCAGTTTATTTCTCAGAGTCCATAGTCTCTCATGGTTCATCTCTCCCTCCGATTTACCCCCCTTCATTTTTCCCTTCCTTCTCCTAATGTCCTCCATGCTATTCCTTATGTTCCACAAATAAGTGAAACCATATGATAATGGACTTTCTCTGCTTGACTTACTTCACTTACCATAATCTCTGCCAATCCCATCCATGTTGATGTAAAAGTTGGGTATTCATCCTTTCTGATGGCTGAGTAATATTCCATTGTATATATGGACCACATCTTCTTTATCCATTCATCTGTTGAAGGGCATCTCGGCTCTTTCCACAGTTTGGCTATTGCAGACATTGCTGCTATGAGCATTGGGGTGCATATAGCCCTTCTTTTCACTACATCTATGTCTTTGGGGTAAATACCCAGTAGTGCAATTGCTGGGTCATAGGGTAGCTCTATTTTTAATTTTTGAGGAACCTCCACACTGTTTTCCAAAGTGGCTGTACCAACTTGCATTCGCACCAACAGTGTAAGAGGGTTCCCCTTTCTCCACAACCTCTCCAACATTTGTTGTTTCTTGCCCTGTCATTTTTTGCCATTCTAACTGGTGTAAGGTGGTATCTCAGTGTGGTTTTAATTTGAATTCCCTGATGGCTAATGATGATGAACATTTTTTCATGTGTCTGTTAGCCATTTGTATGTCTTCTTCAGAGAAGTGTCTGTTCATGTCTTCTGTCCATTTTTTGACTTGATTATTTGTTTTTGGGTGTTGAGTTTGAGAAGTTCTTTATAGATCTTGGATACCAGCTCTTTTTTTTTTTTAAAGATTTTATTTATTTATTCATGAGAGACAGAGCGAGAGAGAGGCGGAGGCAGAGGGAGAAGCAGGCTCCCCACAGAGCAGGGAGTCCGATGCAGGGACCAGCCCTTTATCTGTAGTGTCATTTGCAAATATCTTCTCCCATTCTGTGGGTTGCCTCTTTGTTTTGTTGACTGTTTCCTTTGCTGTGCAGAAGATCTTTATCTTGATGAAGTCCCAAAAGTTCATTTTTGCTTTAGTTTCACTAGCTTTTGGAGATGTATCCTGAAAGAAGTTGCTGTGGCCAATGTCAAAGAGGTTATTGCCTATGTTCTCCTCTAGGATTTTGATGGATTCCTGTCTCACATTGAGGACATTCATCCATTTTGAGTTTGTCTTTGTGTATGGTGTTAGAGCATGGTCGAGTTTCATTCTTCTGCATGTGGCTGTCCAATTTTCCGAGCACCATTTATTGAAGAGACTGTCTTTTTTCCATTGCATATTTTTTCCTGCTTTGTCGAATATTATTTGACCATAGAGTTGAGGGTCCATATCTGGGCTCTCTATTCTGTTCCATTGGTCTATATGTCTGTTTTTGTGCCAATACCATGCTATCTTGGTGATCACGGTGTAATATAGTTTGAAATCAGGCAATGTGATACCCCAGCTTTGTTTTTCTTTTTTCAACATTTCCTTGGCGATTCGGGGTCTTTTCTGATTCCATACAAATTTTAGGATTGTTTGTTCCAGCACTTTGAAAAATGTCATTGGAATTTTGATTGGGATGGCGTTGAAGGTATAGATTGCTCTGGGCAGCATAGACATTTTAACAATGTTTATTCTTCTGATTCATGAGCATGAAATGCTTTTCCATCTTTTTGTGGCTTCTTCAATTTCTTTCATGAGTGTTCTGTAGTTCCTAGAGTATAGATCCTTTACTTCTTCGGTTAGGTTTATTCCGAGGTATCTTAAGGTTTTTGGTGCTATTGTAAATGGAATCGATTGTCTAATTTCTCCTTCTACAGTTGTATTGTTAGTGTATAAGAAAGCAACTGATTTCTGTGCATTGATTTTGTATCCTGCCGCATTACTGAATTGCTGTATGAGTTCTAGTAATTTGGGGGTGGAGTCTTTGGGATTTCCCACATAAAGTATCATGTCATCTGGGAAGAGAGAGTTTGACTTCTTTGCCAATTTGAATACTTTTTATTTCATTTTGTGGTCTGATTGCTGTTGCTAGGACTTCCAGTACTATGTTGAACAATAGTGGCGAGAGTGGACATCCTTGATGTGTTCCTGATATTAAGGGAAAGGCTCTCAGCTTTTCCCCATTGAGGATGATATTTGCTGTGGGTTTTTCATAGATGGGATTTTCTGAACTTGAGGAATGTTCCCTCTATCCGTGTACTCTGAAGAGTTTTAATCAGGAAAGGATGCTGTATTTTGTGAAATGCTTTTTCTGCATCAATTGAGAGGACCATATGGTCCTTCTCCCTCCTCTTATTAATGTGTTCTATCACACTGATTGATTTGCAGATGTTGAACCACCCTTGCATCCCGGGGATGAATCCCACTTGGTCGTGGTGGATGATCTTTTTAATGTATTGTTGGATCCTATTAGCTAGGATTTTGCTGAGAATTTTGGAATCCATTTTCATCAGGGATATCGGTCTGAAATTCCCTTTTTGATGGGGTCTTTGCCTGGTTTGGGGATTAAGGTAATGCTGGCCTCATAGAATGAGTCTGGACGCTTTCCTTCTGTTTCTATTTTTTGACACAGCTTCAGGAGAATACGTATTATTTCTTCTTTGAATGTTTGGTAGAATTCCCCAGGGAATCCATCAGGCCCTGGACTCTTGTTTTTTGGGAGGTTTTGGATCACTGCTTCAATCTCGTTACTGGTTATTGGCCTATTCAGGTTGTCAGTTTCTTCCTGTTTCAGTGTTGGGAGTTTTTAGGTTTCCAGGAAGGGCTCCATTTCTTCCAGGTTGGTCAATTTATTGGCATATAGTTGTTGATAATAATTTCCAATAATTGTTTCTATTTCCTTGGTGTTAGTCGTGATCTCTCCCCTTCCACTCATAATTTTATTAATTTGGGTCCTTTCTCTTTTCTATTGGATAAGTCTGGCCAGTGGTTTATCGATCTTATTAATTCTTTCAAAGAACCAGCTTATGGTTTCATTGATCCGATCTGTGTTTTTGGTTTCTAATTCATTGATCTCTGCTCTAATCTTAATTATTTGTCTTCTAATGCATGGCTTAGGCATCATTTTTGCTTTTTCTCCAGTTCCTTGAGGTGTAAAGTTAGTTGGTGAATTCAGGATTTTTCTATTTTTTTGAGGATGGCTATGTGTTTCCCCCTTTGGACCGCCTTTGCAGTATCCCATAGGTTTTGGACCGATGTGTTTTTGTTCTCATTGGTTTCCATGAATTGTTTAAGTTCTTCTTTGATTTCCTGGTTGACCCAAACATTCTTGAGCAGAGTGGTCTTTAGCTTCGAAGTGTTTGAATTTCTGCCAAATTTTTTCTTGTGATTGAGTTCCAGTTTTAAAGCATTATGGTCTGAGAAAATGCAGGGAATAATCTCAATCTTTTGGTATCGGTTGAGACCTGATTTGTGACCCAGTATGTGGTCTATTCTGGAGAAAGTTCTAGGTGCGCTCAAGAAGAAGGAGTATTCTGTTGTTTTAGGGTAGAATGTTATATATATATCTATGAGGTCCATCTCGTCCAGTGTGTCATTCAAAGCTCTTGTTCCTTTGTTGATTTTTCTGCTTAGATGATCTTCTATTGCTGAGAGTGGAGTATTGAGGTCTCCTACAATTAATGTATTATTATCAATATGACTCTTTATTTTGGTTAACAGTTGGCTTTGTAGTTGGCTGCTCCCATGTTGGGGGCATAGATATTTACAATTGTTAGATCTTCTTGTTGGATAGACCCTTTAAGAATGATATAGTGTCCTTCTGTGTCTCTAACTACAGTCTTTAGCTTAAAATCTAATTTGTCTGATATAAGAATTGCTACCCCAGGTTTCTTTTGAGGTCCATTGGCGTGGAAGATGGATCTCTATCCCTTCACTTTCAGTCTGGATGTATCTTTAGCTTCAGAATGAGTCTCTTGTAGACAGCGTATGGATGGGTCCTGTCTTTTTATCCAATCTGCAACCCTGTGCCGTTTTATGGGAGCGTTTAGGCCAGTCACGGTGAGAGTGATTATTGAAAGGTATGAATTTATTGTTGTTTTTATAGATTGTCCCTGTAAATTTCTGTTGTATATCACTCTTGGGGTCTTTCTCCTTTTATAGAACTCCCCTTAATATTTCTTGCAGGGCCGGCTTAGTGGTCACATATCCTTTCACTTTCTGTCAGTCTTGGAAGCTCTGCATCTCTCCATCCATTCTAAATGAAAGCCTTGCCGGATAAAGTATTCTTGGCTGCATGTTCTTCTCGTTTAGTACCCTGAGTATGTCTTGCCAGGCCTTTCTGGCTTGCAAGGTCTCTGTGGATAGGTCTGATGTTATTCTGATGTTCCTCCCTCTTTAAGTAAGCAAACTCTTCTCCCTAAGTGCCCTTAAGATGGTTTCCTTGGTTCTAAGATTTGTGAGTTTTACTATTACATGCCGGGGCGTTGGCCTGTTTGCCTTGATCTTGGGATGGCTCCTCTCTGCCTCTAGGATACGAATGTTTGTTTCATTCCCACGATTAGGGAAGTTCTCAGCTATGATTTTTTCAAATATATCTTCTAGTCCTCTGTCTCTCCACCCCCCCCGGGATTCCAATAATTCTGACATTGGAACGGTTCATGGTGTCACTTATTTCTCTGATTCTATTTTCATGGATTCTGAGTTTTTTTTCCCTGGCCTTCTCTTTTCCCTTTTTATCTATTAAATGGCCTTTCAGGTCACTAATTCGTTCTTCTGCCTCAGTTACCCTAGCTGTTAGATTATCTAGATTAGATTCGATCTCATTGATAGCATTTTTAAGTTCTGCAATTCTATATTGCAGACTCTATATTGCTATTAATTGATTTCTCCATTCTAGCTATTGTCTTCATAATAGCTAGCCTGAATTCCATCCCCGTCATCTTGGTTATATTTGAATCCATTTGTCAATGTGTGGCATAAGTCATAATCTCTGAGTCTTTCCTATTTTGGGGATTCCTCCTCCTAGTCATTCTGTTGAGGGGTGGTTGAGGGAATGTACAGGGTCCAAATTATTGACCACAACCCAAGCAAGATGCGCCTGTTTTCTAGGGATCTTAGGGTTGCTGGCCTCTTGTTTTCCCAGCCTGTCTTCTGGGGGAGGGGCCTGCCACACTTTTACTCAGGCAACCCTGTTTTGGCAGAATTGCCCTGCCCTCTGTGCTGGGGATGGGCTCAGTGGGAACCGATTTTTTGGGGCTTTTGTTCTCTGGTGGCTTTCTGTAGTGGCTTTCCATGTCTCTTCGTAGAGTCAGAGTAGAAGAGACTGTTTCTAACCCTCTGCCTCAGAGCAGAGAGATTGCAGTCTGTTCTTTAGTGAGCTCTCCAGGCTACACTATCTCCATTTCTATCTGGGGTGCTATAAACTGCAGCGTCCTGGGTTGTGTGCCCCTCTGCAGTGCTCCCAGTCCTCGCCTCCAGGTCGGGCACATCTCTGCCCTTTGTGCTTCTAAAACTGCCAGCTGCTTCCAGTTCGCATGCGCCGCCATGCTGCTCAGGTTTCCCTCTAAAGTCCTTTCCCTGCCCCTACTGGTCTGTGAGTCTGTGCCCCATCCCCAGCGTGGGAAGCTATCGGTCACCGGTGGTGTAGGATCCCCACCACCAGTCTCCCTTTCGCTGCTGTTTATCCTCCGATATCTGCCCGCGGAATTACGGCTCTCCACTTCATACCTCGAAACCAACTGCCTGCGATATTCTGTTTGTAGAGATCCAGATCTTCTTACATCTCAGGCTGATTTTGTGGGTGTTCAGAGTGGTCTTGTAGATATCCAGCTCAATTCTGGGGACGCATTGGAATAGCGTTCCCTAGTCCTCTGCCATTTTTTCCTCTAAAAGGAAAGCTGTTGCTTTTAACCACTGTGTTGTATTTAAGGGGCTGCAGAAGCCCAGGGGTGCAGAATTAAAAAGTAATTTTCCTTGTTCTTGAGGAGCTCATAGTTCAGTCAGTTGACAGTTATATATATCATATAAAGAATTGCATTGTCATTTCAGAAACACAATATTTGAGATTTTTCAAATTGTAATGAGACCACAGAATTTACTTTGAGCATTCAAGAGAAGTGGATCTACGCCCTTGGTCCTTGGACCTAAATTTAGTCGCTGAACCACTCAGGTGAAAGGATCTTGTAAATGTTCAACATTAGTAGTAATGACATTCAAAATGTAATCAGCTTGCTACTCTATCAGTAAGCAAATAGGTAAATTAGTAGCTCATAGGTATCAAATGCTAAGGAGGAAGCTTCTGAGACACTGAGGATATAGATATTATTTAGAGACTTATTATGACTCTACTTTCTGAAGCTGAGTTTTGTTATATAATCAAGTGGTCTAGATGTTGTAAAGGTTTCCTTCTAATATGAGTGTTTACATTTTTAATGCAAGTTCTTCCAAAATGGTGATATACACCATGAGTATAGAAAGGGTAGAGAGACTTGAGGAAGATCAAGAATTTGGGCAGTTCGGGTGGGATTGAGCCTTTGTGGAGTTATGACCAGCAGCTGTACAATTCCTTAGGAAACCAAAGGGTCAGAGAAGAGCTAAGAAAGATATGTTGGCATCTGCTGATCTTGTCCTGTGTGGTTTCTGTACTTAGGCTACTTTTCTGTATCCCTTACTATTTAAGTTAGTAACATAATCCAATTTTAGAGAAAGTATGTGATCATTTCTTGTAACCTACCTGCAACCTACCTTAGATACTGCAGAGGAGCTTCCTGGGGAGGAGTTCCTTATAGATTTTGGATACTAACCATTTTATCAGATGTTATTTGCAAATATCTTCTCACATTTTGAAGGTGCCTTTTAGTTTTGTTGATTGTTTCCTTTGCTCTGCAGAAGCTTTTTATCTTGAAGTCCCAGTAGTTTATTTTTGCTTTTGTTTTCCTTGCCTCAGGTGACATATCTAGTAAGAAGTTGCTATGGCCAATGTCAAAGAGGTTACTGCCTGTGTTCTCCTGTAGAATTTTGATGGTTTCCTCACCGGATCTTTACGATAACCGTTCAGAGTAGGTATTATTACTCTATTTTGCAAACTAGGAAACTGAAGCACAATTAGTATGTTGTCTAAGTTCTTATAGTAATTGTGTAGGCAAGGTCATTTTGTTTTTTTTTTTTTTTTTTTTTTTTTTTAAAGATTTTATTTATTTATTTGAGAGAGAGAATGAGATAGAGAGAGAGCATGAGAGGGGGAGGGTCAGAGGGAGAAGCAGACTCCCTGCTGAGCAGGGAGCCCGATGCGGGACTCGATCCCGGGACTCCAGGATCATGACCTGAGCCGAAGGCAGTCGCTTAACCAACTGAGCCACCCAGGCGCCCCGGCAAGGTCATTTTGATTCCACATCTGTGATCTTTTGATTATGTATGGTTAGTTATGTTTGGCTACTGTGTAGTGTGCTAGGTTAAGAATATTTAAGATCAGCAGAAGAAAGCTACCAGAAGAGAGATGAGTAGAACTATGATCACCTGAATGAAACTTGGTATTGCCTCAGCCAGCCAAATAATAAGTGAAATCAACTGTTCACATCATGGAGGCTCAATGAAATTTAGTTCTCGCAATACTTCTTGTGGATTCATTAGTAGCATTTCTTGGGTCTTTTTCATTGAGGACACAGATAGTTTGGTGAGAATGTAACAGGTGGTTAAAGAAAATAAGGAAACTTAAGGTATCAATAATCTGTCTTTATTAGCTTCCAAATCTGTATTCTCTTGGCAGAAATGTAGTAATAGAGATGGTAGAAGTAATTCTGAGAGGTCAAACAGAATCTGTGCAATCCACACACAGGTTGCCTGTTTCATACCAGAGAGTGGTTAAAGTGCTATGGCTTGTGGGAAAAACAAATGTGGTGCCCTCTAGAACTTGGGGGAAACTGCTTAGGTATCAGGAGTGAAACACTGTCTCTTTCAGGAGTGGTTGGGGTGCTTTAGGTATAGGCAATATTCATGTGAAATTTATTGCTACATGTTATTTTGGTGGTAGAGAGCCAGTTATAGCCTGGGAATTATTGAATTGTCTAAATTATTAAGTATATTCCAAGTAACATTGTAATTACCAAAAGGATTTAGCTTAACGCTATAACTCTGATACAGAAAATACTTAATCTAAAAGAAAAATTAGTTCATTTGGGAGAAGGGAACTAATATTTGATGAGTGCTTATTATTCACCAGGCACTTGATTAGGTGATTTATATTCCTGACTTTGTTTAATCCTTGCACTGTGTGGTAGGTAGTTATAATTTCCCTCATATGTGGGTGTGGAAATGGAGACTGAGAGGACGTCTGTTTTTCCCAAGATCACTCAGTAATAGAATCTGAACCTAGGTTTGTCATACTCTATTACCTATAATGTATATCTTTTGACATCTCTGTTACTTTCTTATTTTCCATTTTTTCTGTATACCTACAGCTAAATTATAAATGATTAGAGGCCTAGGGTAAACCTCATTAATTCATGAAATATTTCCTGAGTGTCCCCAATGTGATAGCACTATGATAAGGGTACCATTGGACTGGACCTTGAAGTCAAGATATGATTCATACATGTAGATATGGAATTATGATGACAGGAAATTATAGGCAATTCGGGTGGCTAAAAGAACATAAATTTTAGAGTTACACAAGCCTGAATTTTGCCTTATGGAGTTTACATTGTAGGTGGAAGAAAAGAGAGTGTAGAAGTAAATAAGTAAAACATGACACATGATAAAACTGCTATGGAGGAAATAAAAATCATAGATGAGGATTAGGGAGGACATTGATGGAGGTTATAACTTTTGAGTAATCATGGAAGATATTACTGTGAAGGTAGAATTTGAGCAAAAATCTGAAGGAGGTGAACCAGTCAGATACTTAGAGAAGAGCTTATGAACCAGAGCATACAAATACAAAAGTCTTGAGTGAGAACATTGCTGACATATTTTTGGAAAGCAAGTACTTCATTATGGCTGAAACAATGAATGAAGGTTAATGGGAAATGACATCATAGAGGTAATGTGGTTAAGATCATGTTGGCTCTTATGGGTCAGTGTAAGGGCTTATACTGGGGCATGGCAGAAAGATTAGAGGGTCATGAAAGTGGGAGTATTACAATTTGACTTGCTTGAATTGTCCTCAGTGTAGACAATCAACCTTAGGGGAAGAAATGCAGAAGCAGACAAACCAGTTAGTAGGCAATTGAAATAATCCCAACAAAAAATTATGGTTTGGACCAGGGTACTAGCAGTAGAGGTTATGAGCACAATCATATTTGGGAATATTTGGAACTATAACCAATAGGTTTACTGATAGATTAGATTTAGAATGTGAGAGAACGAGAAGAGTTGAGGATGACTTCAAAAAAAAATTTTTTTAAAGATTTTATTTATTTGAGAGAGAGAGAATGAGAGAGAGAGCACATGACAGGGGGGAGGGTCAGAGGGAGAAGCAGACTCCCTGCCGAGCAGGGAGCCCGATGCGGGATTCGATCCAGAGACTCCAGGATCATGACCTGAGCCGACGGCAGACGCTTAACCAACTGAGCCACCCAGGCGCCCAACTTCAAAACTTTTTCTGAACATATGTTAGAATGAAATTGCTATTAATAAGATGGGAAAGACTCTGAAAAGAACAAGTGGGTGAGAAAAGATCAGGAGACTGATTTCAGATATGTTTATTAGCCATCCAAGTAGAGATGTTGAAAAAGTAGTTGGCTGAATGAGTCTGGAGTTCAAGGAAATGTCTGAACTCTGTTATAAATTTGAGAGCCATCAATGTAAACAGATAGTATTTAAAGCCATGTGACTGACTGAGGTGATTATCAAAGGAATTAGTGTATTTTGAGGAGGGAGGAGGTTCAAGGATTGGATGCTGTGAAGAAGCTATTTAGAGATCAAGGAAATTAAGAGAATCCTATAAAAAGTGCTTGATAAGTAGCAGCCAGTCAAGCCAGAGGAAAACAAAAACAGTATTGTATGGTTAAACCAAGTGATGAAAATACTTTAAGAACAGTGTGATCTGTTGTGCCAAATACCACTGTCAAGTCAAATAAATTGAAGAACAAGAATAGACTTATAAGATTTAGCAATGTGGAAGATACCAAAAATCTTGACAGAAGCAGTGGATGGGGTCAAGAGAACTGGATTAAGTTCAAGAGAACTGGTTTGGAGATTAAATGATATAATGGATATGAAGTATGTGTCTAAATGCCAGGCACATAGTTCTGCCTTATATATATTCCTCCCTCCCATCCCTTTTCCTCCTCTAGAAAGAGCAGGATCAAAGGCAGTGAAATAGGATGTTTTTTTAAATTTTTATTAACATGTAATGTATTATTTGTTTCAGGGGTACAGGTCTGTGATTCATCAGTCTTACAAAATTCACAGTGTTCACCATAGTACATACCCTCCCCAGTGTCCATCACCCAGCCACCCCATCCCTCCCACCCGCCTCCACTCCAGCAACCCTCAGTTTGTTTCCTGAGATTAAGAGTCTTATGGTTTATCTCCGTCTCTGGTTTCACCTTGTTTCATTTTTCCTCTCCCTTCCCCTATGATCCTCTGTCTTGTTTCTCAAATTCCTCATATCAGTGAGATCATAGGATACTTATCTTTCTCTGATTGACTTATTTCGCTTAGCATAATACTGTCTAGTCCCGTCTATGTCGTTGCAAATGGCAAGATTTCATTTTTTGATGGCTGCATAATATTCCATTGTATATATATACCACTTCTTCTTTATCCATTCATCTGTCGATGGACATCTTGGCTCTTCCCATAGTTTGGCTATTGTGGGCATTGCTGCTATAAACACTGGGGTGCACGTACCCTTTCAGATCACTACATTTGTATCTTTGGGTTAATACCCAGTAGTGCAATTACTGGGTGGTAGAGTAGCTCTATTTTCAACATTTTGAGGAACCTCCATATTGTTTTCCAGAGTGGCTGCACCAGCTTGCATTCTCACCAACAGTGTAGGAGGGTTCCCCTTTTCTGCATCCTCACCAACATCTGTCGTTTCCTGACTTGTTAATTTTAGCCATTCTGACTGGTGTGAGGTGGTATCTCATTGAGGTTTTGATTTGTATTTCCCTGATGCTGAGTGATATTGAGCGCTTTTTCATATGTCTGTTGGCCATTTGGATGTCCTCTTTGGAGAAGTGTCTGTTCATGTCTAGTGAAATAGGATATTAAGAGGTATGTAGAGAAGTATTAATATTCTAATTTGGGGGAGATAATAAGCTATTTAAATGATGGGGAATAGTTTGAAGCCAATTCATTTAGTGTCCAGCCAAGGAGTGGGGTTTTTTCTTTCTAACCAAAAGAAGATACATTGCAGTAGGAGAATGTTTTGATAAAAATTATTGTATTTCCTTGCATCTTCCTTAGTGCTTTGCACATAGGCAGTGTTAAAAAGGATTTATTGATTTAAATAATTTTGGTCTAAATAATTTAAATAATTTACAAAAAGATCCTAGAGTGTCCCAGAGAGAAACCAAATGATCTAAGTGCCCTTTCCTTTTGAATTGCACTGATACTCTGTTCATTCTGCTATGCTTGACTGTTTTATCCATTTCTCAGTGTATTTGCTTTGGTGCTTTATAAAATTCAACATAAATCTCTGTACTAGAATATTATTTGGTAGATTTCTGTAACATCAGGCCATAACTACAAACTGTCAGGGCATATCTGGCAGCTGTCTCATCTTTTCATGTCTTTATATAATCCTTTAAAATCAGATACTGTACTATCCAATAATTCAGGGCATTTTATGGGGTTTATAAATTGAGACCATCTACAACCTTTTGGAATATTTGGATCTATGGATTTAAGAGGTTTTTTGCAGAACTCTTTATGCCTAACTATTTTGTCCCTTGCATATTTGTTTGTCTTGAAATACAGTTTCTCTTCTAGCTGGGTTTTCTGTTGCAGCATATAGACAAATTCTATAACCTTATCATCAGCTGTCAGGAGATTTATACTGTGTCCTTTGCCTTCTCCTTTGAAAAAGAGAAATTCAGCTAAACTTATTTGTAGGTTTATTGTGAGAATAAGATTTTCAAAGAAAGCAGCATAATGTAATGACAAGAGCAGTGATTTAGGAGGCATGACCCTCATACTCTAAACCCAGCTGTGCCACTGTGCTAGTGATTTCTTGGAAGAACCAAGGCACTTCACTCTTCTAGGTCTCACTTTTCTTTTTTAATAGAAGGGGAGTAAGATTCAGTAATGTAATTCATTCATTTATTCAACAAATAATATGAGTCCCCATTCTGTACCAGGCCCTATTAGGACTGTTAATATAAATAAGGTATACTTTCTGCCCTAAGACACTTGTATACTAGAAGTGAAGAAAGAAGAAAAATAATGCAAATCAGTTTATATTAAAGAGGTTTGCAAAATGGAAAATATAGTTTAGCAGCATAAATGAAGGCCAACTGATGGACTGAGGTGATCGGGAAGTACTTCCAAAAGGAAATTACTAAGCTTAAATTGAACCTTTCAATTTATTTGTACTGGAACTCTTGTATTTTGTTGGTGGGAGTGTAAATTGGTAATACACTTGTAGAAAAGTACTATAAAAGTACAACTAGAGCTAATGTACATAAATCTTTTGCTCTAGTAGATAATACGGGTTTTTCAGTCCCAGATATGTGTACAAACATTCTCCAAAAAGACATGCAAAAATATTTTTAATGGATTATTTGTAATAATCAAAGGGGTATTATTCAACTGGCTACAAATAGTAGAATTGATCAATTGGGTTACAATCCTGCCTCTATCTTGGAATACCATACAGCATTGAGAATGAGTGAACTATAACTACATGCAACAACACAGAAGAATCTCACAAAAATAATATGGAGAGAAAGGGGCCAGACACAAAAAAGTATATGCCATATGATTTCATTCAAAAAGTTGAAAATGGACAAAAATAACATTATTAAAAGTTAGTATAGTGGTTACTGTTGGTGAGTGGGTTTTGCCTAGAAGGGGCCTTCTGGAGTGCTGGCTTCACTCTATTTCTTGATCTGAGGGTGACATATACAGGTGTGCTGGTTTTTAAAAAAATTATCAAGCTATGCATTTGTAATTTGTATACTTCTATGTATGTATGATATACTTCTATAAAGAGCTTAGATACTAAAATGAAAGGGAGACCATAGCAAGGAAGGGTGTTTTAAATTGAAAAAAGATCATGAACAAAAAGGGAAGAAGCCTTAAAGAACATGGTAATGTTTTTCGTTTCGCACATGCTATGATTCTGATATTCATTTTTCACTCATTCTGTAAAAACTGTTGATGCTTAGTATGTGATATGATTTCTTAAAGTAGTAAACATTGTGAAAATGATAATGGAAGTTAACTTCAGTTCTTTTCCTATACAATTAAGTATTTTATTTATGGGAACCAGATAAAATGAGAACAACTTTTGCTTGAGATTCCTGCAGGCACTATATTTTTAATATCCTTGTCTTACTATTACCCAGCATAGAGCCTTTTAAACAGGCATACTCTAAATGTTGAATGAATAGATTATACCACCATCTACAATACACGCAGGCACACAGAATACATAGAGACACTTATTTGCATGATTTCCAAAGGGGTTCACAGGATTGATTTGTGGTTTTCCAAGCCACAAATTCTTATTTTGCCAGCACTTTAACTTTATAAGGCTTTTTACCTTCTCAGAAACATAACAATTTTGACATCTTTTTCCATGTAAGATTAATGAAAAAATATTTGTAAAATAGTGGAAATTAATTGGTAAAATTATCATTACATTCAACAATTTGAGATGATCTAATATATTGTATTTTTGGGGAAATCAGGACAGAAGCAAGGTCAAATTGTAGAGTTTGGAGGTGAGTCATACTTTCTCTTCACGTTCCATATCTACTCCTTACTCAGATTACTCCTTACTCAGATTCATTGATCTCAGTATAAAATATTCTATTCTGTAGTCATAGTTGTTAATAGCAGAGTCTGCCTTTAAAAGTATGGCTGATACCTAAAAATACATTGGGCCATTTCTCTCATGTTCTGAATATTTTCCATTTGCCCCTTTAGATCCGAGCTCTACTTTTTTCCCCACCCTGCTTGGAGTCCCAGGAGACTGACCTTTATGGACTAAATTAGCAGGCTCCATTATACTCTGGCTTGCAGTTGTGTGCTAATGAGAGGTACTGTCAAGATATCACAAAGTGGGAAAAAGAGAGATTGGAATGTTTGTTTCTCCTCTATTAAAGCCACCTTAACTTTTTCCAGGTTTGGTAACAACTTTCTCCCTAAGATCCTTCATGCCTAAAGAGGCTTAGATAAGTCTCAACCTCCATGGGTGTAAGGTAAAAGCCTTTTGCCTTTGCTAGAACTGGGATATTTCATTATCCCTGATGGGCTTTCCTTACTCTGTTCACACTCATTAATTGTTCCTTTTATATATATATATATTTTTTTTTCAAGATAATGTAGTTTTATTTATTTTCTCTCAGAAAAACTTTTGTTTGTTTGATTGATTGATTTATTATGTTATGTTAGTCACCATACAGTACTTCATTAATTTTTGATGTAGTCTTCCATGATTCATTGTGTATAATACCCAGTGCTGCATGCAATACATGCCCTCCTTAATACCCATCACCAGGCTAACCCATCCCCTTACTCCCCTCCCCTCTGAATCCCTCAGTTTGTTTCCTGGAGTCCATAGTTTCTCATGGTTCATCTCCCTCTCTGATTTCCTGCCTTCATTTTTCCCTTCCTTCCCCTAATGTCCTTCATGCTATTCCTTATGTTCCACATATAAGTGACACGATGTGATAACTGTCTTTCTCTGCTTCACTTATTTCGCTTAGCATAATCCCTTCCAGTTCCATCCATGTTGATGCAAATGATAGGTATTCATCCTTTCTGATGGCTGAGTAATATTCCATTGTATATATGGACCACATCTTCTTTATCCATTTGCCTGTTGAAGGGCATCTCGGCTCCTTCCACAGTTTGGCTATTGTGGACATTGCTGCTATGAACATTGGGGTGCATGTGCCCATTTGGGGTAAATACCCAGGAGAGCAATTGCTGGGTCATAGGGTAGCTCTATTTTCAACTTTTTGAGGAAACTCCATACTGTTTTCCAACTTGGATTCCCACCAACAGTGTAAGAGGTTTCCCCTTTCTCCACATCCTCTCCAACATTTGTTGTTTCCTGCTTTGTTAAGTTTTGCCATTTTAACTGGTATAAGGTGGTATTTAAAAAAAATTTTTTTTATTGTTATGTTAATCCCCATACATTACATCATTAGTTTTAGATGTAGTGTTCCATGATTCATTGTTTGGGCATAACACCCAATGCTTCATGCAGAACGTGCCTTCTTTAATACGGTATAAGGTGGTATCTTAATGTGGTTTTGATTTGAATTTCCCTGATGGCTAATGATGATGAACATTTTTTTATGTGTCTGTTAGCCATTCGTATGTCTTCTTTGGAGAAGTGTCTGTTCATGTCTTCTGCCCATTTTCTGACTTGACTATTTGTTTTTTGGGTGTTGAGTTTGAGAAGTTCTTTATAGATCTTGGATATCAGCCCTTTATCTATAATGTCATTTGCAAATATCTTCTCCCATTCCGTGTGTTGCCTCTTAGTTCCTTTATTAAACTCCCATTTATCTTGTTTGAGTTTGCCACCTGTTTTTAGCCAAACTTTGAATGATATGCTAGACTAGGTTTTGGTGTGGTTTTGGTTTGTTTTCCATGCTGTGCTGTACCAGCTCTGCTCTTTGTTCAGGTTCCAGCTGTAAAGTTACTTCCTCTGAAATATGAATTTTGGAGCCTAAGAAATCTGTGTTTGAATTAAAGCTCCAACACTTATTAGCTGTGTGACTTTGTGTAAATTTCTGCATATTTTTGAACTTTAGTTTCCTTCTTTATAAAATTAGGGGAAATACCCCCATTCAAAGTTGTTAGCTCTTAAATAAAATTGTTTTGAAAAGCTTCTGACACCAAACTAGGTCTCAGTAAATGTTAGTTACTTTTCTTCTCCCTCTTTTTCTGACCAACTTTATCATATTTTACTTTATTTTCTATTATGCATTTGTTTGTATGTTGCTTTGAATCTATTTTCTAGTTGTTTCTGAACTATAGAGAGAGTTGCCTTGTCTTTCTGAGTTTACTCTGCATTTCAAAGGACAATGTGTCATAGAGAAATACTAAAAATAACTAAAAATTGTGTGTTTAGAGTTTAAAAAAATTTTTACTCATGCTATTATAGTTAATCCTCAAAAGTCTGAAATGAAAGAATGTATTTTTCTCTCATTTCACAGATGGTGGAACTAAGCACCGAGAAATTAATTATCTAAGATCATAGAGCTAAATAGTGTGAAACATGACTCAAACTCAGGTTCTCCAGTTTTAATCCCCTTCATTTCTGTTATACCATAATGGACTTGTTTTGCTTCTTGAATACATTATCCTTTGATTCACTTCTATTGAATTCATATCATTTTAGGTGATTGGTAAGTTATGTCTATCTTTTTTACTTTTCCAACTTCCTTTTTGATGAGTTGGCTACTATTTTTATTTTTGTCTAATCTATCTTCATTATATTTTATGATTTTTATCCCTTCTTATTGACTGTTTTTCTCCAGAGATCATGATCATAAAAACTTGAAAATGATCATAACTGAGAAACACAGAAAGGAGGCCAACTAATTTATACTTCGTTTCTTCCAGAATTATTCTCTGGATTTGGTTTTGATTTCTGATGTGGGAAGTAGTTTTTGTTCCTCTTTCAGTCCTGTGCATAGCTAGTGTCCTTGAATGTGTACCCCTGTGGTTATATATTAACCTTTCCTAATGTTAGGTAATAAAGGAACACTTCATGAGAGGCAATGCAGTAAAGTAGAAATGACAGCAGCGTCATTGCTAGACTTGCCTGGGTTTAAATCCTGGGACTGCAATTTACTAGCTGTGTGACTTTGGGTAAGTTACTGTTAAACTTGCCCTTTAAAATGCAGATTCCTCATTTTTAAAATGGTAAGGGCAGTGGAGGTGGGGTGTGTGTGGTAAGAATTACGTACCTTGCAGAGTTCTTGTGATAATTAGGTGTGATAGTGTATATAATGTATCACATTGTAGATTTACAATAAATAGTGGTTTTTATTATCATTATTACCATTTACTATTATTAGAAGACACACAAAAGAATCCGTTTTTTAAGTTCTTGTTCAGGCCACTAAGTGCATTCAGTAATGAATAAGATAATTACTGAACTTGGAGTTTGGCCAGGCCATTGCCAAACAGATTTCAAAAGGCATTGCATCTTAGTGGTGCCCAGTGTGAAAAATCTTCTTTGTTCTTTCTACTTGCCTCCCTTTATGATCCATAATGCGTTCTGCTTTGGTGATGGCATTGACTGGGTATTTTAAGGCAATTTGTAGGATTAAGCCTCTCAGTGTACCACAGCAGGTTGAGGCCTGGATGGGTCTGGTAACAATACAATCTTTCTCTCATGGAGATTAAGACTTCCTAATAATCTCTCTAGGCTCTGCTGGCGTCCTTTTCCCCCTGTTACCAAGAGCACTAAAATGCTTATAAAAAGGCTTGCCATGGATGAGAAATTTCTGGTGCCAATGACTTTCTAATTAATTTATTTTACGGAGGTAAAACAAAAAAAAAAATCAAGAATAAGATGAGAAAATATGTAGTGAGAGAAGAATTGTTTTTTTAAAAAATACCTTTATTTAAGGAATATTGGTAGTGAGTGCATTAGAATTGGTAATGTCCAGGTCCTTACTCATGTTGATTTTTCCTTTTTTTTTTTCTCTAGTGAACTCCTAACTCTTTTAAGAATCAGCCCCAATATTTCTGCTGAAGCTTTCTCATTAGACTGTGAGCCCCTTGAGAGGCAGGGCTATTTTTCTCATCTTTGAATGTGCCTCCCACCTAACACTGAACCTGGCATATAAAAGGCATTTGACAAATGAATAAAGCCAACCCAGATATTTTCACAGTATCTGAGATTAGGAAGTCTTACTTCTCCCATGTAATTCAACCACAATGACTACTGCTTCCCTTAAAGACTGTTCTGGGGATTGCTGGTTAAATTTATCTTTTGTTCAAGACACTAGTAGAAAGCAATAAAAGATCATGCTAAAAGAGAAATATTAGCTGGCTTGGAGAAGTCAAACTAAATGAAATCTGAATGTAAACCTACATGACACAGTTCCTGGCACTTTTATAAACTGAGAAATGTGTGAGACCCAGCTGATCTTGGCTTTAAGGAGATCATAGCTTGCTGTAGACTAAAGACACACTGAAAAGTAGAATCTATTTAAGGCAGAGCATAGTTAGGAGCTGAAAGGTATGTGGTAGACTTATAGGAGAGGGAGTAATTGCCATAGTCAGAAAGGGCAGCAAATGCTGCTTAGAAGAGGTAAGGTTTCAACAAAGTTTTAAAAGAGACCAAGGGCAGAGAACCCCATGTAAACTCCAGGTAAAACCTCAGGCGAAGGAATGTTGGCAAATGTGTAGGACTCATTTTGGGGAGTATGTGGTGACATAACTATCTGGAACAAATAAGATACATTTTTACTGTTTTAGAAACACAGTAGAAAATAGGAAATAAAAACGTAAAGCAATGCCAGCAATGAATAAGTGGAATTTTAAATTAAAAATACAATAGTATTTATATTAGCACTCTAAGAAATTAAATACTTACATGTAAATTTCATAAGAGATGTTAAAGTCTACATAAGGAAAATTACAAAAATTTGATGAAAGAAGTAAAAAAGAACTAAATAGATGGAGAGATAGTCCATGTTCATGGATAGGAAGACTCAGTATTGTCAGGATGCCAGTTCTTCCCAACTTGATCTATAGATTCCATGCAATTCCAGTCAAAATACCAAAAAGTTATTTCCTTGATGTCAACAAATTGATTCAAAAGTTTATATGGAGATAGAGAAAAAAAAAAGAATAGCCTACATAATACTGAAGAAGAACAAAGTTGGAGAACTGACACTACCTGACTTTAAAACTTACTGTAAAGCTATAATAATCAAGACAGTGTTTGGTTGGCAAAAGAATAAACAAATAGATCAATGGAACATAATGGAGAGCCCAGAAATAGACCCATATTAATATAGTCAAATGAACTTTGACAAAGGAACAAAGCTATACAATAAAGATAGTCCCTTCAACAAATGATGCTGAAACAAGTGAACATTCACATACAAAAAGTGAATTTAGGCACAAAATTTACACCTTTAACAAAAATTGGATCACAGACCTAAATACAAAATTCCAAACTATAAAACTTCTAGAAGATAATATAGGAAAAATCTAGGTGACCTTGAGTTGGTGATGACTTTTAGATACAACACCAAAAGCATAATCCATGACAGAAAGAATTGATAAAGTGGGTGGAGTTCAGTAAAACTAAATATTTCTGCTCTGTGAAAGCCACTGTCCAAGCCAGAGATTGGGAGAAAATATCTGCAAAAGATATATCTGATAAAGGGCTGTTATCCAAAATATATGAAGAACTCTTAAAATTCAGCAGTAGGAAAATAAACAACCCAACTAAAAATGGGCAAAGTACCTGAATAGACACCTCACCAACAAAGATATAGGATGACAAATAAATATAAAAGATGCTCCACATCATATATTATCAGGGAAATTAAATTAAAACAGGGAAATACTACTGTACATCTATTAAAACAACCACAATCCAGAACACTGACAACACCCAATGCTGGTGAATATGTGGAACAGGAGAAACTTTCATAGCTGATGGCAACACAAAGTGGTTCATCCACTGTGGAAGACAGTCCTACAAAACTAAACATACTCTTACCGTAGAATCCAGCAATCATACTCCTTGATATTTATTCATATGAGTTGAAAACTTACATCCACAAAAAAAACCTACACAAACATGTTTATTGCAGCTTTATTTATAATTGCCAAAACTTATAAGCAACCAAGATGTCCTTCAGTAGGTAAATGGATAAATAAAGGGTGATAAGTCTGAATGATGAAATATGTTTCAGTGCTAACAAGAAATAAGCAACCAGCCCATGAAAAGACATGGAGGAATCTCAAATGCATTTTAGTAGGTGAAAGAAACCAATCTTAAAAGGTTACATACTATACAATTCCAGCTATATAACATTCTAGAAGAGCCAAAAGGAGACAGTAAAAAGATCAGTGGTTGCCAGTTGTTGGGTGAGGCAGAGAGAAGGATGAATAGGCAGAGCATAGAGGACTTTTGTAGGCAAATACTCTGTGTGGTATAATGGTGGAAACATGTCATTATGCATTTGTTCAAATCCATAGAATATACAACACCCAAGAGTGAACCCTAATGTAAACCGTATACTGAGTGATAATGATGCCTCAAGGTAGGTTCATGAATTGTTACAAATGTACCACTCTGGTAGGAGATATTGATAATGTGGGACAGTATGGGTTTTTGGGGACAGGGTTATATGGGAAACCTCTATACCTTCTCTCAGTTTTGCTGTGAACCTAAAACTGCTCTTTTAAAATGCCTATTTAAATAGTAGTAAAGTGTTTTGAAATAGAAAATAGAGGAAAACTCCCTGAGTTTTGCCTTTATCCTAAATAGCAGCCATTGAGAGATAAGTCAGTTGTTTAACAAAATAAAGCTGGTTCCTGTGCTTCAGCTTGTTTGCTAAGAGGTAGGACAACTAGATAGTAGAACATTGCAATCCTTCAGCCTCTCTCAAGGGCATGATGGCTAGCAAGGACATGGGAGTGTTGGCATATTAGGGAAAATTCACAATAATCTTAAAGACCTTCTATTTATGAATACTATAGAGTATAATTTGAACTGTATTTTAAAGTACTGGTAAGATACCAGGCTGACGAATTTTGTGTTTAACATATAAGTAGTTGGTAAGAAACCAAGATGAGAGTAAAAGCGTGTAAAATGGATTGGAAGGGCCAGAGGCAATAGCCCTAGCCTGGGCCTATACAGAGTCTTGTCTGCTGCTGTGATGCTCTGAATATGGATTGACTGGTTATGGTTAAATTTCCTTAAATGAAGGATATTAAGGCCTTGTGGGGCAAGTAAACTTGTTTTCTGAATTTCTGTGGGCCTTTGGGTTAAAAATACCTGGGCTACAATCCTGATTCATGTTCTTACTTTCTTTCTGATCTAGAATATATCACTTCACCTTTCTGGACTTCATTTTCTGATGGATAAAATGGGAATAATAACAATAATAATAATAATACTTAATTTGCAGGGCTGTTATGAGAATTAAATACATTTGTAAAGAATCTAACATTTGTTCCCTTTAGAAAGGCAGGGAGAGAAGGCTGAGCTAGGACAGGTCCAGTCAAGAGGAATCTTCAAGACTGAGTCAGCTTCAGGCCATATCCCTGTGACTACTACTATCCAAGCGCTGTAAAGAGGCTAAGAACTATCCGTAAATAGGACCCTATAAATATAGATCAAAACATCCTCATTGACTGTCAAAAATAAGATCGCAGCAGCATTAAGTCACCCAGATGAAACACACCAGCACTTATCCACAGTGAAATCTATAAAGTGCTTTCGATTGCTCAGGGGATCTTTAGATATAGCATCATTTTCTCTATCTTATGGATGACTTGGCTACCTCCGCTATGAATTTTTCATGATTCCCCTGACCCAGCAGCTCTTGCCTGTGGAGAGAGTAATATGCTATTGATTTTGGAGTTAGGTTTCTGCCTTTTTCGCCACAACAGGATTTTTGTAGCCTAGAAACCTCAATCCCCTATTACTCATTAGAGACTCAGGCAACTTTTCTTAGATCTGGAATTCAGAAGGCAAACCGTTTAGCTGCTGGTGTCAAAGATAGCCTTTATAGTGGAATTTTAACTGATTTCAGTAATGAGAGTAGCTGTTATTAAAAACTTCCTGATTAAACAAGCAGAGGTAGGATTATAGAGAGTGCCAAGAAGAGACAATATTCTTCTTTGTTTCTCTCACAATTAGAATGTTTTTGTAGGCATAGCTTTTGGAATGAATCTATTAAAAATACGCTAGAGCCTAAAAGAGAATAAAAAAAATAAAAGAAATATAACAGGGAAATCCAGTTCAATTTTTTGGTATTTTTTTCTTCTGTGTAATTTTTGGGATAGATGTCTAAGTGATTCTTATTTTCAGTGGCCCTTGGTCATGTAAGAGAAGTGAAAAGAGGCCATGCTGTTGGTAGTTTTTATTTTAACTGCTTTTAAGAAATCAAAAAATCCATATCTTACATCCTGTGAAAACTCATTCTTGGCATTACCATGGTAACAAGACTTTTAAAAGGGAGTTAACTGAAATTTAGCTGCATATATTATTTCTTTGTGATTCATACTTCATAAAAATGCAAATGTCACACTAATACATGTTTTACCTTAATGTTTTATACCACCTTTTAGTCTTAATTGATCTAATGTTTTCCTTAATTAAATTTTATGCTTCTTTGAATGGTTTTTCTCCTCCCCTCCCCCTCCCCCAATCCCCTCTTCTGTGGACCCATCAAACTATACATTTCGACTGGGTGACATGCAATTTAGGAAACTGTCACACAGGAGATCAATCATACCAACCTAAGAACTCAACAAAAGATTTTTGGAAAACTGCTTGTCCTGCCTAGAAAGTCCGCCTATCCTTCTACTTGGGTAGAATTTTGGCATCTTCTTTTGTGCCCTTGCCCATCCTCTCACCATTTGAATCTCCAGAAGACTGATAAGCAGGATACACTGGTGGAGAGAATATAGCCACATCCTGGATAAAAATGCAGTCTTCACATTTCCTTGCTCTGTGACCTTGTGCAACTCACTTAACTGATCTTTTTAATTCACAGTTTTCTAATAGGTAAGATAAGGTTAAAACAATACCTTTGTCACAGAACTTTTGTGATGATGTTAAATGTGATAATGCTCTTAAAGTACTTGGCATAGTGCTTGGCACAAGATCTATGCTCAGCAAATAATAGAGTTATCTTTTATTTATAATAATAGTAATTATGAGGAAGTAGAGAAAATATTATTCACCTGAATTAATGTCATTGAGAGCTTTGTATTTGTTTGGAAGATATTATTTGGTAAACTTCTTGGGATGTATAAACTCCAAGGGTAATGTATTATTCCTGAGAAGAGATGACAAATTTGCTTTTTGGTTTCAGAGAGTAAAAGAGAATAAAAGTAAATAGAGAAGGGAATAAAGGGGTGGGAGCAGGTTGAGTTAATGAGATGGAGAAAGGCTGTGCACCACCTGAATGCACATTCTAGCAACTCTCAGGTATTTTGTGTTGTTAAATCTATGAAATGGTTTGTGGAAGTGAAGTGTGTTTGTGTATAAGAGAAGAATGAGAGAAGAGATGAATTTCACACCCTGATTGACATGGGCTAGATAAAAACAGCAAGTGCTGACACTGCCCTTGAAATGAGAGAGTGCCTTAAAGATCCAAGCCTCTGAGAGTTCAGAGGAGATGCATGTGTACTTATATAGTTGGAAACTGGGTGGAGAGTGTGGGGGGAATTTTGTCCATTTTGCATAGATCTCTAAGAGATAGAAATGCCTCAGCTAGCATCTTGGTTTTATAATGGTAATGTCAACCACTTCTTCCCCCAGCTTTATGGAAGTATAATTGACAAAAAGAATTTAAAGTGTGACCAGTATATTTAAAGAATGACAAGTACATTTAGAGTGTACCATGTGATGATTTTATATATATTTATACATTGTGAAAAAACTACCATAATCAAGTTAATTAACACATCCATTATCCCACAGTTAACTTTTTCTGGGGAAGGGGGGTGAAAATGCTTAAGATATACTCCCAGCAAATTTCAGGTATACATTACAGTATTATTAACTGTGGTCACTATACTAGATTTTCAGAACATAATCATCTTTTTTAAATTTAATTTAATTTTATTATGTTATGTTAGTCACCACACAATACATCATTAATTTTTGATGTAGTGTTCCATTATTCATTGTTTTCGTATAACACCCAGTGCTCCATGCAATACATGCCCTCCTTAATACCTATCACCAGGCTAACCCATCCCTCCACCCTCCTCCCCTCTAAAACCCTCAGTTTGTTTCTTGGAGTCCATAGTCTATCATGGTTCATCTCCCCCTCCGATTCCCCCCCCTTCCTTTTTCCGTTCCTTCTCCTAATGTCCTCCATGCTATTCCTTATGTTCCATAAATAAGTGAAACCATATGATAATGGACTTTCTCTGCTTCATTTATTTCACTTAGCATAATCCCCTCCAGTTCCATCCATGTTGATGTAATAGTTGGGTATTCATCCTTTCTGATGGCTGAGTAATATTCCATTGTATATGTGGACCACATCTTCTTTATCCATTCAACTGTTGAAGGGCATCTTGGCTCTTTCCACAGTTTGGCTATTGCAGATATTCCTGCTATGAACATTGGGTGCATATAGCCCTTCTTTTCACTATATCTGTATCTTTGGGGTAAATACCCAGTAGTACAAGTGCTGGGTCATAGGGTAGCTGTATTTTTAATTTTTGAGGAACCTCCACATTGTTTTCCAACGTGGCTGTACCAACTTGCATTCCCACCAACAGTGTAAGAGGGTTCCCCTTTCTCGACAACCTCTCCAACATTTGTTGTTTCTTGCCTTGTCAATTTTTGCCATTCTAACTGGTGTAAGGTGGTATCTCAGTGTGGTTTTGATTTGAATTTCCCTGATGGCTAATGATGATGAACATTTTTTCATGTGTCTGTTAGCCATTTGTATGTCTTCTTCGGAGAAGTGTCTGTTCATGTCTTCTGCCCATTTCTTGACTGCATTATTTGTTTTTTAGGTGTTGAGTTTGAGAAGTTCTTTATAGATATTGGATATCAGCCCTTTGTCTGTAGTGTCATTTGCAAATATCTTCTCCCATTCTGTGGGTTGCCTCTTTGTTTTGTTGACTGTTTCCTTTGCTGTGCAGAAGCTCTTCATCTTGATGAAGTCCCAAAAGTTCATTTTTGCTTTTGTTTCACTTGCCTTTGGAGATGTATCTTGAAAGAAGTTGTTGTGACCAATGTCAGAGAGGTTATTGCCTATGTTCTCCTCTTGGATTTTGATGGATTCCTGTCTCACATTGAAGACCATTCATCCACTTTGAGTTTATCTTTGTGTATGGTGTTAGAGAATGGTCGAGTTTCATTCTTCTGCATGTGGCTGTCCAATTTTCCCAGCACCATTTATTGAAGAGACTGTCTTTTTTCCATTGCATATTTATTCCTGCTTTGCTGAAGATTATTTGACCATAGAGTTGAGGGTCCATATCTGGGCTCTCTATTCTGTTCCATTGGTCTATATGTCTGTTTTTGTGCCAATACCATGCTATCTTGGTGATCACGGTGTAATATAGTTTGAAATCAGGCAATGTGATACCCCAGCTTTGTTTTTCTTTTTTCAACATTTCCTTGGCGATTCGGGGTCTTTTCTGATTCTATACAAATTTTAGGATTGTTTGTTCCAGCACTTTGAAAAATGTCATTGGAATTTTGATTGGGATGGCGTTGAAGGTATAGATTGCTCTGGGCAGCATAGACATTTTAACAATGTTTATTCTTCTGATTCATGAGCATGGAACATTTTTCCATCTTTTTGTGTCTTCTTCAATTTCTTTCATGAGTGTTCTGTAGTTCCTAGAGTATAGATCCTTTACTTCTTCGGTTAGGTTTATTCCGAGGTATCTTAAGGTTTTTGGTGCTATTGTAAATGGAATCGATTGTCTAATTTCTCCTTCTACAGTTGTATTGTTAGTGTATAAGAAAGCAACTGATTTCTGTGCATTGATTTTGTATCCTGCTGCATTACTGAATTGCTGTATGAGTTCTAGTAATTTGGGGGTGGAGTCTTTGGGATTTCCCACATAAAGTATCATGTCATCTGGGAAGAGAGAGTTTGACTTCTTTGCCAATTTGAATACTTTTTATTTCATTTTGTGGTCTGATTGCTGTTGCTAGGACTTCCAGTACTATGTTGAACAATAGTGGCGAGAGTGGGCATCCTTGATGTGTTCTGATATTAAGGGAAAGGCTCTCAGCTTTTCCCCATTGAGGATGATATTTGCTGTGGGTTTTTCATAGATGGGATTTTCTGAACTTGAGGAATGTTCCCTCTATCCGTGTACTCTGAAGAGTTTTAATCAGGAAAGGATGCTGTATTTTGTGAAATGCTTTTTCTGCATCAATTGAGAGGACCATATGGTTCTTCTCTCAGCTCTTATTAATGTGTTCTATCACACTGATTGATTTGCGGATGTTGAACCACCCTTGCATCCCGGGGATAAATCCCACTTGGTCGTGGTGGATGATCTTTTTAATGTATTGTTGGATCCTATTAGCTAGGATTTTGCTGAGAATTTTGGAATCCATTTTCATCAGGGATATCGGTCTGAAATTCCCTTTTTGATGGGGTCTTTGCCTGGTTTGGGGATTAAGGTAATGCTGGCCTCATAGAATGAGTCTGGACGCTTTCCTTCTGTTTCTATTTTTTGACACAGCTTCAGGAGAATACGTATTATTTCTTCTTTGAATGTTTGGTAGAATTCCCCAGGGAATCCATCAGGCCCTGGACTCTTGTTTTTTGGGAGGTTTTGGATCACTGCTTCAATCTCGTTACTGGTTATTGGCCTATTCAGATTGTCAGTTTCTTCCTGTTTCAGTGTTGGGAGTTTTTAGGTTTCCAGGAAGGGCTCCATTTCTTCCAGGTTGGTCAATTTATTGGCATATAGTTGTTGATAATAATTTCCAATAATTGTTTCTATTTCCTTGGTGTTAGTTGTGATCTCTCCCCTTCCACTCATAATTTTATTAATTTGGGTCCTTTCTCTTTTCTTTTGGATAAGTCTGGCCAGTGGTTTATCGATCTTATTAATTCTTTCAAAGAACCAGCTTATGGTTTCATTGATCCGATCTGTGTTTCTGGTTTCTAATTCATTGATCTCTGCTCTAATCTTAATTATTTGTCATCTTCTTTTTTTTTTTTTAAAGATTTTATTTATTTATTTGACAGAGAGATAGAGAGAGAGCACAAGCAGGCAGAGAGAGAGGGAGAAGCAGACTCTCCACTGAGCAGGGAACCTGACGCGGGGCTCGATCCCAGGACCCTGGGATCATGACCTGAGCCGAAGGCAGCTGCTTAACTGACTGAGCCACCCAGGCGCCCCAATTATTTGTCTTCTAATGCATGGCTTAGGCATCATTTTTGCTTTTTCTCCAGTTCCTTGAGGTGTAAAGTTAGTTGGTGAATTCAGGATTTTTCTATTTTTTTGAGGATGGCTATGTATTTCCCCCTTTGGACCGCCTTTGCAGTATCCCATAGGTTTTGGACCGATGTGTTTTTGTTCTCATTGGTTTCCATGAATTGTTTAAGTTCTTCTTTGATTTCCTGGTTGACCCAAACATTCTTGAGCAGAGTGGTCTTTAGCTTCGAAGTGTTTGAATTTCTGCCAAATTTTTTCTTGTGATTGAGTTCCAGTTTTAAAGCATTATGGTCTGAGAAAATGCAGGGAATAATCTCAATCTTTTGGTATCGGTTGAGACCTGATTTGTGACCCAGTATGTGGTCTGTTCTGGAGAAAGTTCTAGGTACGCTCAAGAAGAAGGAGTATTCTGTTGTTTTAGGGTGGAATGTTCTATATATATCTATGAGGTCCATCTCATCCAGTGTGTCATTCAAAGCTCTTGTTCCTCTGTTGATTTTTCTGCTTAGATGATCTTCTATTGCTGAGAGTGGAGTATTGAGGTCTCCTACAATTAATGTATTTTTATCAATATGACTCTTTATTTTGGTTAACAGTTGGCTTTGTAGTTGGCTGCTCCCATGTTAGGGGCATAGATATTTACAATTGTTAGATCTTCTTGTTGGATAGACCCTTTAAGAATGATATAGTGTCCTTCTGTGTTTCTAACTACAGTCTTTAGCTTAAAATCTAATTTGTCTGATATAAGAATTGCTACCCCAGGTTTCTTTTGAGGTCCATTGGCGTGGAAGATGGATCTCTATCCCTTCACTTTCAGTCTGGATGTATCTTTAGCTTCAGAATGAGTCTCTTGTAGACAGCGTATGGATGGGTCCTGTCTTTTTATCCAATCTGCAACCCTGTGCCGTTTTATGGGAGCATTTAGGCCATTCACGTTGAGAGTGATTATTGAAAGATATGAATTTATTGTCATCATGTTGCCTGTGAAGATGTTGTTTTTATAGATTGTCCCTGTAAATTTCTGTTGTATATTACTCTTGAGGTCATTCTCCTTTTATAGAACCCCCCCTTAATATTTCTTGCAGGGCCAGCTTAGTGGTCACATATCCTTTCAATTTCTGTCAGTCTTGGAAGCTCTGCATCTCTCCATCCATTCTAAATGACAGCCTTGCCGGATAAAGTATTCTTGGCTGCATGTTCTTCTCGTTTAGTACCCTGAATATGTCTTGCCAGGCCTTTCTGGCTTGCCAGGTCTCTGTGGATAGGTCTGACGTTATTCTGATGTTCCTCCCTCTGTACGTAAGGAAACTCTTCTCCCTAACTGCCCTAAAGATGGTTTCCTTGGTTCTAAGATTTGCGAGTTTTACTATTACATGCCAGGGTGTTGACCTGTTTTCCTTGATCTTGGGAGGGATCCTCTCTGCCTCTAGGACATGAATGTTTGTTTCATTCCCCAGATTAGGGAAGTTCTCAGCTACAATTTGTTCAAATATATCTTCCAGTCCTCTCTCTCTCCACCCCCTCAGGGATTCCAATAATTCTGACATTGGAACGTTTCTTGGTGTCACTTATTTCTCTAATTCTGTTTTCATGAACTTTTAATTGTTTCTCCCTGGCCTCTTTTTTTCCCTTCCTTTCTATCAATTGGTCTTCCAGGTCACTAATTCATTCTTCTGCCTTGCTTACCCTAGCTTTTAGATTATCTAGATTAGATTGGATCTCATTGATAGCATTTTTAAGTTCTGCCAGTTCAGTTTCATTTCTGCCCTTAGAGAGTCTATGTTGCCATTAATCGATTTCTCCATTCTAGCTATCATCTTTATAACTGCTACCCTGAAGTCCATTTCTGATATCTTGTTTATATCTATATCCATTTGTAAATCTGTGGCAGAAGTCACAGTCTCTGAGTCTTTCCTATTCTGGGGGTTCCTCCTCCTAGTCATTCTGTTGAGGGGTGGTTGAGGGACTGTACAGAGTCCAAATTATTGACCACAATCCAAGCATGATGCACCTGTTTCATAGGGACCTCAGGGTTGTCGGCCTATTGTTCTCCCAACCTGTCTTCTGGGGGAGGGACATGCCACACTGTTACTTAGGCAACCCTTTTTGGGCAGAGTTGCCCAAAAGGCATGGGTCTTTTTTTCAATTTCTGTCAGTCAGGGGGGTGGGGGGCTGATGGGCTCAGTGAAAACCATTTTTGGGGGGCTTTTGTTCTCTGGCGGATTTCCCTAGTGGCTTTCCCTGCTTCTCTTCCAAGAGTCAGAGCAGAAGAGATCATTTCCAACCCTCTGCCTCAGAGCAGAGAGATTGCAGTCTGTTCTTCAGTGAGCTCTCCAGGCCACACTATCTGTTTCTGTCTCTGCTTATATAAGCTGCAGTGTTCTGGGTTGTGTGCCCCTCAGCAGGACTCCCAGTCCTTGCCTTCAGGTCGGGGCATGGGGGCATGTTTCTACCCTTTGTCCTTCTAAAACTGCCAGCCGCCCCCAGTTCGCACGAACGGCCCCGCCGCTCCCGGTTTCAGTCTGGGGGGCTTCCCTAAATTCCTTTCCCCGCCACTACCCATCTGTGAGTCTGTGCCCTGTCCCCTGTGTGGGAGGCTATTGCTCACCAGCAGTGTAGGATCCTGAAGGCTTCCTCCCCTTTCTGTTTATGTTCCGACATCTGCCCTTGGAATCACTGCTCCCTGCTTTATACCTCGAAACCAACCACGTACAATATTCTGTTTGTAGAGATCCAGAAATATCTTCTTACATCTCAGGTTGATTTCATGGGTGTTCAGAGTGGTCTGGTAGATATCCAGCTTAATTCATGGGACTGGTTGGAATAGGGTCCCCTACTCCTCCGCCATATTTTCCTCCTTCTCATTCATTTCTGAGTTTATTTATTTGAGCCCTCTTTCTTCTAAAGCTCTTGGGCTTCATTTGTTCTTCATTTTTTATTTCATTTTGTTGTTATATCACAGCCTGGTCTCACAAATTTATTATGCAGTCTTGGTTAAGTTGAATTTATCAACTTGTGTCTTAATGTCCTGGGATTATAATATCAGTTGTTTCAGTGATGATTTAATGATAACATCCCTTTATGAATTCCTTTAGGATACATATTACATTTTTGTTAATGGTAAAATCCCAGTACCTAGTACAGAATTTAGTATATTTTTAGGTGATCAATATATGCTTGTCGAAATTTAAATTCAAGAAAGATATAGGCATATGTAAGGGAATGACCCAAAATGGCTGGGTTGGGCATATGAGTGAGCCGTTGTTGGTCAAAGATTGGCGATCTTTCATTACAGTCTTTAGTTTAGGCCAATTAAACTGGTTTTATAAACCAGTCTTTGGAGTACTGCCTGCAGAATGTGGATGATGGTAGATTAGGTTCTCATAGGGTCTGAGGCAGAAAAAAATTTCCATGCTTCCTAGACTTCGAGCAGTGCTTTCATAGTCATCAGTTTGTTGATTCACTGACTCACAAAATTCTCTGAGTATCTGCTTTATGCTAGGATCTTTACTGGGTGCTAAGAATATAATCATGAATGAGATGAACCCAGTCTCTGGCCTTGAGGAGCTGTGTGTTGGGATTATGGCATCCACAAAGAGATGTACGGCAGCATCATTGAGAGTATAAAAGAAGTAGAACAGGATAGAGAGGCACAAAGGTAGACCTGGTGTACTATACCCCAGTGGCAGCATTGCTGTGAGAAAAGAAGATTTTGTTGGTCTTAGATAAGGAGTGCAACTGCATTCTACACTGAAAAAAGGTTGTAAGGAAAGACATAGTGGTTTGAAGCAACTTAGTTTGTTTTGGAAACACGTGTTATTTTAGCTTGGCTGGAATATATGGTTTAAAAGAGGGGTGTGATGCCTGGTGAGAAATGAGGCAGGATACATAAAATAAAGTTAAGTATTTATCCTTAAAAGTGGAGTTGAACGGCCATTGAAACATTTAAAAAAGGGGAAACAATATGGCTTGATTTAAGATTTAACAATATCCTTCCTATTTTATTTTTGTTATAAGAAATTTTAGAGTCTCAGAATTTGACTCTTTTGTATTTATTTAATAAAATCATTTCCTTTATTGATCATGAGGCTGGGGGCCAGAAGGAGAAGGAAACTGACAAAGCTGAGGTTCGCAAACAACAAGTTTCTGTTGTGGGGACTAATATTTTAAAATATGGTGTTTGTGCTATTTTCCTTATTATATATACCTTTTGGGTTGCCAAGGAACTGTTTAGTAACATGATGGCACACTTTGAGTTCATATATTTGCTCTTCATTCCCCTTGTGATTATTGGCAAAGAATAGAACCTTTTGTATATTTTTAGTCAAGAGATCTTTAGTTCAAGCAAACATTTATAGGCCGGTAGATAGATATATGCATGCTATGTAAAGACACTGTATTAGGTATAAGTGATACAGGGATGCATAAAATATGAATTCTGCCCTGAAAGAGTTAGTATTCTTAAGGCAAATAAATGGTCAGTTCCCTTATGCTGAGATTAGGGCATCACTAGTGATAAGAAGCAGGGACTATGGTAGCACTGAAAAGGGGTCCCTGACACAGTCTAGGAAGTGTCTAGAGGTACTGAGAGTAGATGATCTCTGAGTTGAGGTTTTAATGGAATTGGAATGGAATGAGTGGGAATGGAATGAACCAATGAAGAAGGGTTGGAAGAGGGGAAAAGATAGAGAATAGATGACAGTTGTTGGAAAGAACTGGATGGGTAAAGACATGGAGCTGAGGGAGACTCTGGTGTATATGTAGATACAGAAGTAATATAATGTAACTCAATTGTTTTCCTTTTTGATTTACAGAACTTTTATTTTTATGATACTGGTTCCTAGGGAACCATGTACTCAGAATTAAATTCTGATTTGTTTCAAGGAGGTGCTGCTATAAAATAGCACTGAACTTAGAATAAAATACTCATTTATTCATTAATTCATTTACTTATTCTCTAAACAATTTTTGTTATTATTATGTTATGTTAATCACCATACATTACATCATTAGTTTTTAATGTAGTGTTCCATGATTCATTGTTTGCATATAACACCCAGTGCTCCATGCAGTACATGCCCTCTTTAATACCCATCACCGGGCTAACCCATCCCCCCACCGCCCTTCCCTCTAGAACCCTCAGTTTGTTTCTCAGAGTCCAGAGTCTCTCATCGTTCATCTCCCCCTCCAATTCCCCCCCGACTGTCGCATGCTAGAAACTGTTCATAGTTAAGAGGATATCCTCTTTCATCGAATTGATTTAATTATGGGAAATTGGAGAAGGCTACTAGTTTTCCTGAGCCTTGATTCCACATCTGGAAAATGGGGTATTAATTTCAGGCTCACAAGATTGTCTTGAGGATTAAATTGATTATATGTGAATATTTTTGCAAATTCTAAAGTACTATCCTAATATTTTTCATATCAATAATGTTACATGTGAGAAGGTTATCCTGATGGACTGAAACAAAATCTGTTATTGAGAGAAACTCCTAGAGACCAAAGAGGAATAGTAGGGTAGACATTTTGTAGGCATACCTTAATGCTTTGAATCTAGCCAAAAAAAAAAAAAAATATATATATATATATATATATGTGTGTGTGTGTGTGTGTGTGTGTGTGTATTTTTTAAATTTTATTATTTTATTTTATTATTGTTTTAGGGAGGGAGAGGAGAGGAGGGGCAGAGGTAGAGGGAAAGAGAGAATCTTAAGAAGGCTCCATGCCCAGCATAGAGATGGATGCAGGGCTCCATCCCACAACACTGAGATCATGACCTGAGATGATATCAAGAGTCAAACGCTCAACTGACTAAGCCACCTAAGGACCCCGAATCTAGCAAATTAAAAAAAAAAGAAATCCGAAGAGCTCTCTTCAATTCTTTAAGAACCCTATCTCTTAAATATTTTTTTAGTATAAATTGAAGATAAGATATTTATCTCATATGATTTTTATAGGGATTAAATGAGACAGTGTATATGAAAGAAATAATTTATCTCAGTGTTTGGCACTCAGTGTGTTTTCAATAAGTATTTATGTCTTCTAAATCTGAGCAAAAATAAGAGATTTGTTTTAGAGTTGTGAATAAGCAAAGTGATCATTTTAGAGCTTGTGATTACCAGTTTGTTGAAAGTAGAGAATTGCCAAATATGGTCCTAAGAATTTAAGGATACACAGACAAAATGTTTACCTTTCACTTATGTTCCTATTTTCCTTGTTGGGTAAGGATGGTAGCATTATAGATAGCAATAGATTATATGCTTCATCATGCTTCATGAAAAAGCCTTTTAGTAACACCACTTCCAGTCTTCATGAAATAAGAAAGAGTAACAGGTCAACCTAGGAACCAAATGATATGCCTAGTAATTCAGCAAATTGCAGAATTGCTTTTTATTTTATATTTAATTTCTCTCATCAGTAAATGATATTTGGTGGTACATTTTATTTTCAGTTTGGTTCCATCTTGTTTCAATGAACATATCTCTGTAGGTGTAATTAGAGAATTTGAAGATATGACCCTTTGTATCCAAGTGCTAGAAACAGAACAAGATGTGTTATAGAAGTGAAAGTAGCCAAGAACCGAGGAATGGGATGTTAGGGATAGTTTCCTTGATTCTTTTCTTTATCTAACTGCCCACATTCAGTCAGGAAGTACTACAGATTTTTCTTCCTAAATGTTTTTTCAAATCTCTTTCCTATTCTCTATGTTGCCTCTTTAGCACCTATATTTGGCTGGTAATCTGCACCTTGAACTTAACATGGTCCAACTAGAACTTCTGATTTTCCTCCAAGTCTTCTCTGCACTAAGCTTTCTTCATATCAGTAAATGGCACAACCTGGGATCACCTGTGCTTTCTCCCTTGTCCTCATACCATTCTTTTAATCTATCAGAAAGTTTGATTATAACGTATTCTGAATCTCACTGTTTTCATCACCTCCATTGTTTGTCATGGTTTTTGCCACCTTTATCTCCAACCTCATATCAGCTTTCTAACTGCTCTCCCTGATTCTGACTCTTACCCCTTTACACACCATTCTTTATATAACATTTAAAGTGACTTTAAAAAACCAAAGAAAAAATATATATCGAGAGAGTTGTATTCCCAGCCTACCATGCTTCAATGGATTCCTGGTACAGCCAGAGTGAATTTCATACTCCTTGCCAGGGGCTATCAGACTCTACCTATGTGGCCCTGTTTACCCCTTCAGCCTCATTTCCCTCATTAGACTCTTCATATACTCTGCTTTTACCACACTGGCCTTTTCTTTGTCTCTGAACATGCCACAGTTATTTCAATCTTAGAGTCTTGGCACTTGCTCATCTACTCTTTAGCTACTTGCTCTGTCTACTTCTCTAGCCATATTTCTTATCGCTCCAAACATTAATATTTCATCATTCACCTGCTTCTATTTTCCAGAGCATTTATGATATTCACAATTTTATGCCTTGCTCCAATTATTCATACTTCCTGAAATGCTCTGTTGCATTCCCATGCTTTTCCTGGATAATTATTATTCATCATTCAAGTCAGTTAGAAAAAAATAGAATCACTTAAGGAGAGGAAATTAAAGAAGAGGTTGATGACAATAACAACTGAGGCTTTACCTACTCTAGGAAGGCTTTTCAAATTTTCAGCCTGGGTTTCCCACTTGGTTTTCTGCCTCTTTATGACTATTTATCACATTGTGTTGTGATTCTCTTCACCTATGTCTATCTTCTCTGCTAGTCTGTGAGATTCTTGCTGGTGGGGCCTAGACTTTCATCTCTACAGTCCTAAGCTAACGCACAGGACCTAGGGAAATACTGTTTTGAACTATTGCAGGTGACTCCATTTAGGGACAAATTGATTACTAAGCAGATTTTGTTCTGAATAAAATTACAATTAACTCTACACACTGGGATTTAAAAGAGCAATGTCAACACCATGAACATGGGAAAAGTTTTCAGATGCCAAATGTTGGGAGGTTTAACCCAAAAGTTGTAAGCTATGTATCAGTTTTATTTGTTTTATTTGTAGTAGTTTTTCCTTTTCTGTATATAGTCAACATTAGCTTTCCATTCAAAATGCATAGGAAGAATATTAAATTTTTAATTACAAAAATCATGGGAAGGTGGTTATAAATGAGCGAATCTCATTTAAAAAATAATTATGCACACAATCAATTTTTTTTCAAATTAAAAGTGAAAAGTCTTGCTAATAGACTGTATTACTCTTTCTGAGATAGGTAAGGATATGTTGGTAGTGATTTTTTTTTTTTAGCATAAATCAGTTTATCCAGGGTGTTTTTACTGAAATAAATTAGCTGATTGCATCCATCTACTCACACTTTTAGTGAGTTGTGGGAGGTAAATAGGGAAATGTTGGTGGGGAGTACGTACTGAGAGAAAATCAACAAAAAAATACTATAGACCACCCCAGAGACTTGAGATTTTATTATGAATAAACCACTTGCTTTTGTAAACATACAGGATTTTCTTCAATATTGTGAACTTTGTCAATTCCTTGGTTTTGTTGTAAGAAATGCAAGGGAGCAGTATTCTCCCCATCCACAATATGAGGAGTCCTCATTGACGGTCAACTCAGGATGCTTTATTATGACATAGGGTGTGATCATGGAGCTCCCATTATAGGAAATGATAATAAAGAATAGAGAGGTTAGGTAATATGCCCAAAGTTACACAACTGGTAAGTGGTTGAGCCAGGCTTTGAATTTTATAAGTCTGATTTTCTATTCTGTAATCTATATTGTGGTTAAATCCAATGACACTACATTCAAGCTCATGGCCTAATTAAAGTGGGAAATACAGGGCGCCTGGGTGGCTCAGTTGTTAAGCGTCTGCCTTTGGTTCAGGCCATGATCCCGGGGTCCTGGGATTGAGTCCCACATCGGGCTCCCTGCTCGGCAGGAAGCCTGCCTCTCCCTCTCCCACTCCCCCTGCTTGTGTTCCTGCTCTAGCTATCTCTCTCTCTGTCAAATAAATAAATAAAATCTTTTAAAAAAAAAAGTAAAGTGGGAAATACAGGAGATAAATTAATTCACTCCTTCAATAAACATTTATTAAACACCCATTCGGTATTCTTTGAGTACCTACTAGGTGTTTTTCCTTTCCTTTGTGTTCCTATAACTCTTCATATGTTGACATATAATTGTCTTATGTTGGTAACAAAAAATTTAAGGGTGAGAGGGTTGAGATCATATTAATCTGTGTATTCCGGGGTCTTCAAATACTACCTATTCAGTAAATGTTTGTTTAATAAGCAAAAAAGACTTAGCTGTATGATCCTAAGAGTTGCCATACTAGATTAAGTTTATAAATAAGTCTAAAATCTAAATATCTTTGATTTGTGTTCAGAGTTGATTTGCTTTAAGCCTTTTTTCCTTACTGAGGTTTCAGATATTATTTGCTTTTGTTTTACAATAGACATAGTTTTGTAACTTTAGAACCACAATAAAAATCATCTAAGGATTTCTTATTATGTGCCAAGATCTGTGCTAACATTTTGCATTATTTAATCCTTACAACAGTCCTTCATGGTATGTATTTATATAACATAGATGGTTTTGGAGTCCCAGAGATCAGAATTCAAATCCTAGCTTGGCCACTCACTAATATGTGAAGTTGGACTAATCTTCCTATATTATTTATTGCTGTGTAACAATTTTACCCACAAATTTAGTGACTTAAATACATGTATATATGATCTTATCAAGAATCTAGGCATGGCTTAGTTGGGTCCTCTGTTTTAGGATTTCTCATAAGGTCACAATCAAGTGTAATCAGTCTCATCTGAAAGTTTGACTGGGAAAGATTCTCTTCCAAGCTCACATAGTTGTTTTTGTTTTTTTTAAGTTTTTATTTAAATTCCAATTTGTTAACATACAGTGTATTATTAGTTTCAGATGTTCAATATAGTGATTCAACACTTCCATTAAATACTCACTGCTCATCAGAGGAAGTGCACTCCTTAATCCCCATCACCTATTTAACCCAGCACTCCCTGATCCCCCACTTCCCTTCTGGTAACCATCAGTTTGTTCTCTATAGTTAAGAGCTTGTTTCTTGGTTTGCCTCTCTTTTTTTTCCCCTTTGCTCATTTGTTTCTTAAATTCCACATGCAAGTGAAATCATATAGTATTTGTTTTTCTCTGACTGACTTATATTGCTTAGCATAATAGTCTCTAGCTCTATCCATGTCACTGTAAATGGCAACATTTCATTTTTTATGGCTTAGTAATATTCCATTATTACATTCCATATGTATATATATATTCCATATATATATATATATCACATTCCACATATATATATCACATTCCATATATATATGGATACCACATTCCATATATATATGGGTACCACATGTTCTTTATCCATTCATCCATTGATGGACACTTGCTTACATAGTTTTTGACAGGATTCAGTTTCTTGCAGCCTAGTTAATGGAAGGCCTTATTTCCTGTTGACAAGAGGCTGCCATAGTTCCTTGCTACATGGGCCTACCCAACATGGTTGTTTGCTTCATCAAAGCATGAAATTTGGAAAGGCAGTACAAAAAGCCTTTGTAGTAAGATGGAAATTATAATCCTATGTAGCCTAATCATGTAAGTGACATTCCACCATTTTTGCCATATTCTATAGGTTAGAAGCAAGTGACAGGTTCCATCCACAGCTATGGGAAGGGGATAACACACAGATGTAAATATCAGGAGGTGAGGTTATTGGGTCTATGCCACACTCACTAGGCCCTGATTTACTTATTTGAAATATATGTAAAAGAATTAGGGGCGCCTGGGTGGCTCAATCATTAAGCGTCTGCCTTCGGCTCAGGTCATGATTTCAGGGTCCTGGGATCGAGCCCCACATTGGGTTCCCTGCTCCGTGGGAGGCCTGCTTCTCCCTCTCCCACTCCCCCTGCTTGTGTTCCCTTTCTCAATGTGTCTCTCTCTGTCAAATAAATTAATAAAATCTTTAAAAAAATTAATAGTACTTACATGTAGTGGGCTGAATTGTATCTCTACCAAATTTATACATAGATCCCCTAACTCCCAGTACCTCTGGATGTGTGACTGTATTTGGAGATAGGGACTTTAGAGAGGCAATATGGGGTTAGGTAGGCCCTCACTCCAATATGTCTGGTAGAGGAGATTAGGACATAGAGAATACAAACAGGGGGGTGACTGCGTAAAGACACTCTGAAAAGTTAGCTATTTGTAAGCTAAGGAGAGAGGCCTCAGAAGAAACCAAACCTGCTAAAACCTTAATCTTAGATTTCTAGCCTCCAGAACTGTGAGCACATAAGTTTCTGTTTAAGCCAGCCAGTCTGTGGTATTTTGCATTGTAGCCTTATGAAACTAATATACTACCTTATAGGCTAGTGTTTGGCAAGTTATCTGGTTTATAATATATGTTAAATAAATGTTAGCTTTTAATATTAATTATTAGTACTATTATTATTAAGGGGAAATCCCTAGGACATGGAGATGTTAAATAATGGGATTTTAGAGCTTATCTAATTTATTTTTTCTGTTTGATCAGGACTACAATGCACCTCTCTCTACTGTTCAGTTTAATTGAGGAAACTAGTATTATCTCTTTTTTATAAAGCAGGTACTGAGCTAGAAACTGAGGATTACAGAGTTAAATGAGATACAGTCCTTGTACCTGTTGAGGTGCATAGACTACTAGCGGAAGATTCACTTCAGAAGATATTTAATGTATAGTATTGCATATTCTAAGAAATGTTACGTGGGTACTACGAAAGCCCAGGGGTGAGGTTCAGGACCAACTTCCTAGAGAAATAACTAAAGTTAGAGTTAGAATGAGTTAGAATTCCCAGGTGTGGAAAGGGGAGGGGACTGATATTCTCAGCAGAGTTAACCAAATGTAAAACAATTTAACATTACTAGAGCTTTATACAAACAGGAAAGTGAAAAATACCCCAGTTTGCTTTTCAATGGCTTATGTAAAAGATGAAAGCAAGAAACAGTAAGAAATAGTTTTCTTTTTTTTTTTAATGAAATAAAACTTGGAAGTGGTACTTCCTCCTAGTTAGTAAGTACCATGTTAATTTTTCTGTTTCTGTGTGTTTTGCATATAGTGATATAGATCTGATATTAGACCAGTTCTTCTGTGCCTGCTAAGAGGATGGACAGGAGACTTAATACTGTGATTAAATACAATTAAATTTCATTAATAATTGGATCTATAAAAAGGAACAGTGTGCCATATAGAAAATGTTTAGAAAATCTTTTTAAAAATATCATTGATAAAGGAAACCTCCTGATCTCATTTTATTAATGAGGTTATTATACTTTTAATTTTGAAAATATGAAAAATGGGAGTAGTGTCAGAAAATAATGACCGGAAAAATTATGATTTGACGTTCCTTTATTTGATCAGATTATGATGTGTGTGCCCTTAAGGAATTTCAGTCCAATAGAGTACAACTTCATTAAAGGAAGAGGATTATTACTATCTTTAGCCTTAGTACTTTTATAGGCTTGGCACATGTTTAGTCTTCAAAAATTGTTATTGATTAAATAAATAATATGTTCTGTAGCCTTGATCAAATCTCTTCTCCTCTCTGGGTTTTAGTTTTCTCATTTTTTACGTGAGGGAGTTGAACTAGATTATAGTTGAGACAGTTATGGAATTAAGGCATGAATTTTGAAGGTAGTCAGATTTGAATTCCAAAGCTAGGTCTGCACAATAGACTTTAGCTTCCTGCCTCAGTTTCCTATCTGTAAAATGGGGTTGGAATAGGATGAGATATAAATGAGAAAATATGCATAAAACGATTATGTTTCATACATAAAAAGTACTTTTAAATTGTAGCAAACAAAAACCTCCTCCTAGCTCTACACTGCTAATGTTAGGATTCCCATTTTACTGTTTTACAGATAAGGAAACCAGGGGACAGAAAATTGTGGCTTATTTACCCACATATTAGCTTCTGCCTGTGCAGAGCATTTACTATGGCATCAGGACATTAGTAACTAGGGCATTCAAGGAGGCATGGAGGCAATACACAGCATACTTAGTTTACACACATGTGACATCCTGAAAGAAACCAGAAGTCCCATCCCCTTTACAGGCTAATCCATCCTTATCTTTGTCCTGGCTTTGGCCAAGATGACCTGTTACCAGAAAAACTCTGTTCCAGAGCACTGATGCTATTATGTTAGCTTCCTTAGAGTAATATCAAGTAGTCACAGGTAGTCACAGACTGGTGAAAGGCCTGAATGTGGTTTTTCTCTATGTGCCTTATTTTACTGGGAGCTTAATACTTAAAACTTCTTACTTCTCTGTACAAATCATTACATTTTCCCTTTTTCTCTCCTAGTGTGTTATTTCCTCTTTCTTATACCTACAGAAAAGTGAAAGGGTAGGGTAAGAAGTAGAGCAGGGGCTAATAAGGAGTAGAGCGGAGACTAGAATTTAGATCCTGTAACAGTTCATCACTCTGTCCACCAGGCTAATGCCCTTCATGGCATTCACAAGAATGTTATGAGATGTGGTTCTTAGTTGTGGAATGTTTACTGGAGGAGATGACTTAGGGGGCGGGGCACAGAATCATGAATTAGAAATCTAGACTAGCTAGTAGGAAGGGAAAAATGAAGGGGGGCAAATTGGAGGGGGAAAGGAACCATGAGAGACTATGGACTCTGAGAAATAAACTGAGGGTTCTGGAGGGGGGGTGAGGGGATGGGTTAGCCTGGTGATGGGTATTAAAGAGGGCATGTACTGAATGGAGCACTGGGTGTTACACGCAAACAATGAATCATGGAACACTACATCAAAAACTAATGATGTAATGTATGGTGATTAACATAACAATAAAATATTTGAGAAATAGCAATAGAAGATGATAATATATGATATGAGTAAATCATTAATTTTTATCTCTTTCTCTCTCAAATAAATAAAGTCTTTAAAAAATAAAAAAAAAAGAAATCTAGACTAGAGAGACAGTGCTGGACAGGGCTTGGGCAATGACAAAGGCATGTGAAGCTCTGTAGTTGGGTCTTGGTACAAAATCAGCAATGCCAGTTGACTGCCGTCTCTCCTTGTTGCTCTCAGCCAGTGGCCCTTGATAACAAATCTTAGCCGTATGCAGATTAAGTGGTTACCTGGCACCTGGAAATGCCAGAAACTCTGTGACACCATTAATGTCTGAAAGATTCTAGCTCCTAGAGTTGTTGAACTTGGTTTCTTAAGTAATAACAGCTCTAGATTATTGAGGGTCCATTGTGATCCAAGTATAGTGCTAGGTACTTTATATACATTGTTACATATAAATTCCATGTAAACTCTATAATAAGTAAATTGTTATTCCCATTTTATGAAAAAGGGAACTACATTTTAACATCTGCTTGATTTGTCTTCTGTTTTGTATGAAACAAAAGCCATTTTAGAAAAATGGAATCAGTTACCTGTTGATTTCTCTAAGCCTTATTTCTTCTATATTTTCGTACAGTAGAATTATTACATCATAAAGTGGGCCCCCCTAGTAGTATTAGGATAATAAGAAAAATGAAGCCAATCTTTTCATTGTACTATGGACTTAACTGACTTATGAAAATCAGACATAGCTTAATGTTATATGCAAGGCTAGGAACTTAAAAGGCATTTATTGATTAAAAGAAATTTAGCTGAATGAGTAAAATGAGTGAAATGATACTTCAATTTCACTTTACATTAAATAATACTGCTCACTTTGGGTATGTAGAAGTTAGCAGAAGATTAAGGAAAATAAGATATTATGGTAAACTTTTTCAATTAAAATACGCATTTACTTTAAATAATTCATTAATTCATTAATTATTATGTCCAGTTAGCCAGCATATAGTACATCATAACTTTTTGTTGTAGTGTTCAGCGATTCATTAGTTGCATATTTACTTTAAATTTATTTTCATTAAATGAGAGATAAATTTCTTTTTTTTTTTTATTATGTTATGTTAGTCACCATACAATACATCATTAGTGTTTGATGTGGTGATCCACGATCTATTGTTTTCGTATAACACCAAGTGCTCCATGCAGTACCTGCCCTCCTTATACCCATCACCAGGCTAACCCAACCACCACCCCCCTCCCCTCTAGAACCCTGTTTGCTTCTCAGAGTCCATAGTCTCTCATGGTTCATCTCTCCCTCCAATTCCCCCCCTTCATTTTCCCTTCCTTCTCCTAATGTCCTCCATGCTATTCCTTATGTTCAACAAATAAGTGAAACCATATGATAATGGACTTTCTCTGCTTGACTTACTTCTAATTCCTTCATACTTTTATTTTTAAATATACTTTTTTCTGTAACAATTTCTTTTTTTTAAGATTTTATTGACTTATTTTTTTCTATTTTATTTATTTTGTATTTTTTAAATTTTATTTTATTATGTTATGCTAGTCACCATACAGTACAACATTATTTTCTAATGTAGTGTTCCATGATTCGTTGTTTTCATATAACACCCAGTGCTCCATCAATATGTGCACTGCTTAATACCCGTCACCAGGCTAACCCATCGCCCCAACCCCCTCCCCTCTAAAACCCTCAGTTTGTTTCTTGGAGTCCGTAGTCTCTCATGGTTCATCTCCCCCTCTGATTCACCCCCTTCCTTTTTCCCTTCCTTACCCTAATGTCTTCCATGCTATTCCTTCCAAATAAGTGAAACCATATGATAATTGACTTTCTCTGCTTGACTTATTTCACTTAGCATAATCTCCTCCAGTCCCATCCATGTTGATGTAAAAGTTGGGTATTCATCCTTTCTGATGGCTGAGTAATATTCCATTGTATATATGGACCACATCTTCTTTATCCATTCATCTGTTGAAGGGCATCTCAGCTCTTTCCACAGTTTGGCTATTGCGGACATTGCTGCTATGAACATTGGGGTGCATATAGCCCTTCTTTTCACTACATCTGTTTCTTTGGCGTAAATACCCAAGAGTGCAATTACTGGGTCATAGGGTAGCTCTATTTTTAATTTTTTGAGGAACCTCCACACTGGTTTCCAACATGGCTGTACCAACTTGCATTCCCACCAACAGTGTAAGAGGGTTCCCCTTTCTCCACAACCTCTCCAACATTTGTTGTTTCTTGCCTTGTCAATTTTTGCCATTCTAACTGGTGTAAGGTGGTATCTCGATGTCGTTTTTTTTTTTTAAGATTTTATTTATTTATTTGACAAAGAGAGACACAATGAGAGAGGGAACACAAGCAGGGGGAGTGGGAGACGGAGAAGTAGGCTTCCCGCCAAGCAGGGAGCATGATGCGGGGCTCGATCCCAGGACCCTGGGATCAAGACCTGAGCTAAAGGCAGACGCTTAACGACTGAGCCACCCAGGCGCCTCTCGATGTGGTTTTGATTTGAATTTCCCAGATGGCTAATAATGATGAACATTTTTTCATGTGTCTGTTAGCCATTTGTATGTCTTCTTTGGAGAAGTGTCTGTTCATGTCTTCTGCCCCTTTCATGATTGCATTATTTGTTTTTTGGGTGTTGAGTTTGAGAAGTTCTTTATAGATCTTGGATATCAGTCCTTTGTCTGTAGTGTCATTTGCAAATATCTTCTCCCATTCTGTGGGTTGCCTCTTTGTTTTGTTGACTGTTTCCTTTGCTGTGCAGAAGCTTTTTATCTTGATGAAGTCCCAAAAGTTCATTTTTGCTTTTGTTTCACTTGCCTTCGGAGATGTATCTTGAAAGAAGTTGCTGTGGCCGATGTCGAAGAGGTTATTGCCTATGTTCTCCTCTAGGATTTTGATGGATTCCTGTCTCACATTGAGATCTTTCATCCATTTTGAGTTTATCTTTGTGTATGGTGTAACCCAATTTCTTTTAATTGCTATATAGTATCTCTCCTTTTCCTAACTTTGGCTTATGCATTTAACAAATATTTATTGAGCTCCTACATATGTGCTAGGCTTTGTGTTAAATTTTGGGATCTAGAGATGAACAAATGATCATGTTTAATGAACAAATGATGATTATCCTGGCTATTTAAGAGGTAGTGGTCTAGGTGGAAGAATCAACATATCTACAATAACCATAACAGAATACTAAGTGCTGAAATAGTTGAATGAACAGATTCTAGGAGATACAGGGACAGATGTCATCACTCTTGCATGGAGAGATCAGGACGGTACTCATAGAAGAGTTGACATTTGTGTTGGGCCTTGAAGAATAAACAGAATTTTGCCTGTTGGAAAAGTAAGAAAAGGATGATTTAAACAGAGGGAGTAATATGCAAAGCCATGAGAGAATATGAAGATAAGATATATTTAAAGATTTGTTAACTGTAACATAATACATAGAGTTTATGGGGAAATAAAGTAAAGGGAGATTAATCTGGGACGGTAAATTTACACCAACTTGAGAAGGGCCTTTAATTGCATACAAGTTGTTTGGGCATAAGTTGAAAAGCATATTTTTCTTTCTTGTAATATTTCAAGTTAATCTATTTTTTCTTGATATTTAGCTTGCTTTTATTAGTATTAGTTTTTCTTCCCTGTAGGCTCATAGCTCATGACACAGTTCAAACAAAGTTCAAAATTTGCACTCAATTTTTTTAAAACTATACTTTCCAGAACTTTCCCCCAGTATGATTCCTCCATTCCAAATTGCTGGTTTACGTGCTCCCTCCTCCCAATATGCCTGTGTACTTGCTGCTCTGCACACCTGGAATGTTTTTATCCTTTCTCCCCATCCTCTACTTCTCAAACCGTACTGCATCTTTCCCAGTCCAGGTCAGGTGGCTCCCCTTCTGGCAAGGCTTCCTTGGCCACTCACAGCCTTCGCTCATTTTTATTTTGTTGAGTTCTACTGGAGGCCAACCTAAGGAAAAGGCCAGAAAAATCAAAACTGTGAGCGTTCTACATAAATATGGGGCTCCCAGAACTAGGTCAATGGCACTTTGTTGTGTAGATCCTTCCTTGTGAAATCCAGGAGGAAGAATTCAAGAAGCAAAGCAGAGTCAAGGCCAAGGGAGTCAAAGGTGCATATCGCTAGACTGGAGGGTAAAGCCAAAACAGAAAGTCATTGAACAAGTGTAGAAAAGATTGCCAGGCAGGAGATTTGAGGTATGTGTGCTGTGTTGGCTCAGGAATGAATGGAAAGAAAACCTGCATATCCTGATGTTTCTTAGATAATGATCCAATAATGTGCTCTTAAAAATTAATTTTTGAAATTAAACAAATATATGTTTTGAAAAATTCTAAATACAGATAAGTAAAAAGAAGCAAATGCATAGATTCCTTAAACCATCTGCTTAAATATCCTTCTGGATTTAGATAGAATGGCGGTTTACAAAACTGAAATCATACTATATTTTTTGTAATTTTTTTTTTGTCAATTGTATGTCATGAGTATCTTATGTCAACAAATATACTTCTACATCTATTGAGATATATACATGTCATATAATGTATCAGTTTCAGGTGTACAACATAATGGTTTGAAATATGTATATGTTGCAAAATAATAACCACAATAAGTCTAGTTAACATCAATCAGTACACATAGTTAGAAATTTTTTTCTTGTGATAAGAACTTTTAAGAAATATTCTCTTAAGCAACTATCAAACATAAAATACAGTATTATTAATTACAGTCATTATGCTATAACGTCTCCAGGAAGTCATCATAATTTTTTAATGGTCATTATTACTTTGTAAGTAAACACTATTTGAAATTTAGGTTAGGTTTTTTGCACCTTTATATTATTTTTGTTATAAGCAACACTATTCGGAACCATCCTCATACAAATGCATTTGTGCACATATTTAATTATTTCCGTATAATATAAAATCTGAAATTGCAATGTAGTGCAATTGCTGGGTCAAGTGATTTGTTCTTTAAAAGACTTTTTAAAACATGTATTGTCGGAGGAGGGGGGAAAGATGGTGGAGGAGTAGGGGACCCTATTTCAACTTGTCCCCAGAATTGAGCTGGATATCTACCAGACCACTCTGAGCACCCACAAAACCAGCCTGAGTTGTAAGAAGATCTGGGTCTCTACAAACAGAATATCGCAGGTGGTTGGTTTTGAGGTACGAAGCGGGGAGCCATGATTCCGCGGGCAAATATCGGGGGATAAATGGCAGCGGGAGGGAGCCTGGCCATGGGAATCCTACACTGCTGGTGAGTGACAGCCTTGCTCGCTGGGGACGGGCACAGACTCGCAGACTGGTAGCGGCAGGGAAAGGACTCTAGGGCAGCCCCTGGGGCGGGAACCCGGAGCGGCGCGGTCGCGCATGTGAACTGGGAGCAGCTGGCAGTTTTAAAAGCACAAAGGGAAGAGATGTGCCCCACCTGGAGGCAGGACTGGGAGCACTGCGGAGGAGCGCACAACCCAGGACGCTGCAGTTTTAGCAGCACAGACAGAACCAGAGAGAGTGTGGCATGGAGAGCTCACTGAAGAACAGACTGCAGTCTCTCTGCTCTGAGGCAGAGGGTTGGAAATGGACTTTTCTGCTCTGACTCACAGAAGAGACGCGGAAAGCCACCAGGGAAAGGCGCCAGAAAACAAAAGCCCCAAAAACTGATTCCCGCTGAGCCCATCCCCCGCCACAGGGGGGCAGGGCAACTCCGCCCAAACAGGGTTGACTGCATGGCAGGCCCCTCCCCCAGAAGACAGGCTGGGAAAACAAGAGGCCAGCAACCCTAAGGTCCCAAGAAAACAGGTGCATCTTGCTTGGGTTCTGGTCAATAATTTGGACTCTATACATTCCCTCAAACACCCATCAACAGAATGACTAGGAGGAGGAATCCCCAAAATAGAAAAGACTCAGAGATTATGACTTATGCTGCACATTTACAAATGGATGCAGATATAACCAAGATGTCGGAGATGGAATTCAGGCTAGCAATTGTGAAGACAATGGCTAGAACGGAGAAATCAATTAATGGCAACATAGAGTCTCTAAGGGCAGAAATGAAAGCTGAATTGGCAGAACTTAAAAATGCTATCAATGAGATCCAATCCAATCTAGATAATCTAACAGCTAGGGTAACTGAGGCAGAAGAGCGAATAAGCGACCTGGAAGACAATATAATAGATAAAAAGGGAAAAGAGGAGGCCAGGGAAAAACAACTCAGAATCCATGAAAATAGAAGAATCAGAGAAATAAGTGACACCATGAAGGGTTCCAATGTCAGAATAATTGGAATCCCGGAGGGAGTGGAGAGAGAGAGAGGACTAGAAGATGTATTTGAGCAAATTGTAGCTGAGAACTTCCCTAATCTGGGGAATGAAAGAGACATTCGCATCCTAGAGGCAGAGAGGACCCGTCCCAACATCAAGGAAAACAGGCCAACACCCCGGCATGTAATAGTAAAACCTGTAAATCTTAGAACCAAGGAAACCATCTTAAGGGCAGTTAGGGAGAAGAGTTTCCTTACGTACAGAGGGAGGAACATCAGAATAACGTCAGACCTATCCACAGAGACCTGGCAAGCCAGAAAGGCCTGGCACGACATATTCAGGGTACTAAACGAGATGAACATGCAGCCAAGAATATTTTATCCGGCAAGTCTTTCATTTAGAATGGATGGAGAGTTGCAGAGCTTCCAAGACTGACAGAAATTGAAAGGATATGTGACCACTAAGCCGGCCCTGCAAGAAATATTAAGGGGGGTTCTATAAAAGGAGAAAGACCTCAAGAGTGATATACAACAGAAATTTACAGGGACGATCTATAAAAAAAAAAAAGGTCTTCACAGGCAACATGATGACAATAAATTCATATCTTTCAATAATCACTCTCAACGTGAATGGCCTAAGTGCTCCCATAAAATGACACAGGGTTGCGGATTGGATAAAATGACAGGACCCATCCATATGCTGCCTAAAAGAGACTCATTTTGAACTTAAAGATATATCCAGACTGAAAGTGAAGGGATGGAAATCCATCTTCCACGCCAATGGACCTCAAAAGAAAGCTGGGGTAGCAATTCTTATATCAGACAAATTAGATTGTAAAGTCTGTAATTAGAGACACAGAAGGACACTATATCATTCTTAAAGGGTCTATCCAACAAGAAGATCTAACAATTGTAAATATCTATGCCCCCAACATGGGAGCAGCCATCTACATAAGCCAACTGTTAACCAAAATAAAGAGTCATATTGTTAACAATACGTTAATTGTAGGAGACCTCAATACTCCACTCTCAGCAATGGACAGATCATCTAAGCAGAAAATCAACAAGGAAACAAGAGCTTTGAATGATACATTGGACCAGATGGACCTCATAGATATTTACAGAACATTCCACTCTAAAACAACAGAATACTCATTCTTCTCGAGCACACATGGAACTTTCTCCAGAATAGACCACATACTGGGTCACAAATCAGGTCTCAACCGATACCAAAAGATTGAGATTATTCCCTGCATACTCTCAGACCACAATGCTGTAAAACTGGAACTCAATCACAAGAAAAAATTTGGCAGAAATTCAAACACTTGGAAGCTAAAGACCACTCTGCTCAAGAATGTTTGGGTCAACCAAGAAATCAAAGAAGAACTTAAACAATTCAGGGAATCAATGAGGATGAAAACGCATCAGTCCAAAACCTATGGGATACTGCAAATGCGGTCCTAAGGGGAAAATACAAAGCCATCCAAGCCTCACTCAAAAAAATAGAAAAATCCCGAATTCACCAACTAACTCTACACCTTAAAGAACTAGAGAAAAAGCAACAAATGATGCCTAAGCCACGCATTAGAAGAGAAATAATTAAAATTAAAGCAGAGATCAATGAATTAGAAACCAGAAAGACAGTAGATCAGATCAACGAAACTAGAAGTTGGTTCTTTGAAAGAATTTTTAAGATTGATAAACCATTGGCCAGACTTATCCAAAAGAAAAGAGAAAGGACCCAAATTAATAAAATTATGAGTGAAAGGGGAGATACCACGACTAACACCAAGGAAATAGAAACAATTATTAGAAATTATTATTACAACTATATGCAAATAAACTGTGCAATCTGGATGAAATGGAGGCCTTCCTGGAAACCTATAAGCTGCCAAGACTGAAACAGGAAGAAATTGACAACGTGTTTAGACCAATAACCAGTAACGAGATTGAAGCAGTGATCCAAAACCTCCCAAAAAACAAGAGTCCAGGGCCTGATGGATTCCCTGGGGAATTCTACCAAACATTCAAAGAAGAAATAATACGTATTCTCCTGAAGCTGTGTCAAAAAATAGAAACAGAAGGAAAGCTTCCAGACTCATTCTATGAGGCCAGCATTACCTTAATCCCCAAACCAGGCAAAGACCCCATCAAAAAGGGAATTTCAGACCGATATCCCTGATGAATATGGATTCCAAAATCCTCAACAAAATCCTAGCTAATAGGATCCAACAATACATTAAAAGGATCATCCACCACATCCTAGTGGGATTTATCCCCGGGATGCAAGGGTGGTTCAACGTCTGCAAATCAATCAATGTGATAGAACACATTAATAAGAGGAGGGAGAAGGACCATATGGTCCTCTCAATTGATGCAGAAAAAGCATTCGACAAAATACAACATCCTTTCCTGATTAAAACTCTTCAGAGTATACGGATAGAGGGAACATTTGTCAAGTTCATAAAATCCATCTATGAAAAACTCACAGCAACTATCATCCTCAATGGGGAAAAGCTGAGAGCCTTTCCCTGAAGATCAGGAACACGTCAAGGATGCCCACTCTCGCCACTATTGTTCAACATAGTACTGGAAGTCCTAGCAACAGCAATCAGACAACAAAATGAAATAAAAAGTATTCAAATTGGCAAACAAGAAGTCAAACTCTCTCTCTTCCCAGATGACATGATACTTTATGTGGGAAATCCCAAAGACTCCACCCCCAAATTACTAGAACTCATCCAGCAATTCAGTAATGTGGCAGGATACAAAATAATGCACAGAAATCAGTTGCTTTCTTATACACTAACAACGCAACAGTAGAAAGAGAAATTAGAGAAACGATTCCATTTACAATAGCACCAAAAACCGTAAGATACCTCGGAATAAATCTAACCAAAAAGGTAAAGGATCTATATTCTAGGAACTACAAAACACTCATGAAAGAAATTGAAGAAGACACAAAAAGATGGAAAAATGTTCCATGCTCATGAATCAGAAGAATAAACATTGTTAAAATGTCTATGCTACCCAGAGCAATCTATACCTTCAGTGCCATCCCGATCCAAATTCCAATGACATTTTTCAAAGTGCTGGAACAAACAATCCTAAAATTTGTTTGGAATCAGAAAAGACCCCGAATCGCCAAGGAGATGTTAAAAAAGAAAAACAAAGCTGGGGGCATCATGTTGCCCGATTTCAAGCTATATTACAAAGGTGTGACCACCAAGACAGCATGGTACTGGCAGAAAAACACAATGGAACAGAATAAAGAACCCAGATATGGGCCCTCAACTCTATGGTCAAATAATCTTTGACAAAGCAGGAAAAAACATGCAATGGGAAAAAGATAGTCTCTTCAATAAATGGTGCTGGGAAAACTGGACAGCCACATGCAGAAGAATGAAACTCAACCATTCTCTAACACCATTCACAAAGATAAACTCAAAGTGGATGAAAGATCTCAATGTGAGACAGGAATCCATCAAAATCTAGCGGAAAACATAGGCAATAACCTCTTTTACATCGCCCACAGCAACTTCTTTCAAGATACATCTCCAAAAGCTAGTGAAACAAAAACAAAAATGAACTTTTGCAACTTCATCAAGATAAAAAGCTTCTGCACAGCAAAGGAAACAGTCAACAAAACAAAGAGGCAACCCACAGAATGGGAGAAGATATTTGCAAATGACACTCCAGATAAAGGGCTGGTATCCAAGATCTATAAAGAACTTCTCAAACTCAACACCCAAATAACAAATAACCAAGTCAAAAAGTGGGCAGAAGATATGAAAAGACACTTCTCTGAAGAAGACATACAAATGGCTAACAGACACATGAAAAAATGTTCATCATCATTAGCCAACAGGGAAATCCAAATGAAAACCACACTGAGATACCACCTTACACCAGTTAGAATCGCAAAAATGGACAGGGAAAGAAACAAGAAATGTTGAAGAGGTTGTGGAGAAAGGGGAACCCTCTTACACTGTTGTTGGGAATGTAAGTTGGTACAACCACTTTGGAAAACAGTGTGGAGGTTCCTCAAAAATTTAAAAATAGAGCTACCCTATGACCCAGCAATTGTACTACGGGGTATTTACCTCAAAGACACAGATGTAGTGAAAGAAGGGCCATATGCACCCCAATGTTCATAGCAGTAATGTCCGCAATAGCCAAACTGTGGAAAGAGCCGAGATGCCCTTCAACAGATGAAAGGATAAAGAAGATGTGGTCCATATATACAATGGAATATTACTCAGCCATCAGAAAGGATGAATACCCAACTTTTGCATCAACATGGATGGGACTGGAGGAGATTATGCTAAGTGAAATAAGTCAAGCAGAGAAAGTCAATTATCATATGGTTTCACTTATTTGTGGAACATAGGGAATAGCATGGAGGACATTAGGAGAAGGAACGGAAAAATGGGGGGAGGGATTGGAGGGAGAGATGAACCATGAAAGACTATGGATTCTGAGAAACAAACAGGGTTTTAGAGGGGAGGGGGGAGGTGGGGTTGGTTACCCCGGTGATTGTTATTAAGGAGGGCACGTACTGCATGGAGCACTGGGTGTTATACAAAAACAATGGATCGTGGATCACCACATCAAAAACCAATGATGTATGGTGACTAACATAACATAATAAAATTAAAAACAAACAAACAAACAAAAACAAAAACAAAAACCCCAAAAAACATGTATTGTGAAATTTCCCTCTAGAAATGTTTTTGTCAACTTATACTCAGCATTCACGGAATGAAAATAACTGTTTTTCTCAACCCTTGACAACACTGGCAATTATTAATATCTTGCTTCTTTACCAGTATAGTAGGTGGAAAGCAGTATTTTTATGCTTTTAAAAAATTTTACAGTTCTTTAATTACTGGAATTTGAATATCTTTTTATATAAGTTCACATTTTCTTGATGAATTGTCCGTTCATGATTTTCCGTCATTTTGCTATTGATGACAATGACTAGTTTGACTAGATTTTTCCCTTTCTAAAGAAAACTTGTTTTCTAGTCATTGTGTGCAGTGCTTGATAAAAGCAAATATTACTTATTTTTTATTAAGTTTTTAATTTTAATTCCAGCATAGTTAAACTACAGTGTTATATTAGCTTCAGGTGTACAGTATAGTGATTCAACAATTTTATATATTACTCAGTACTCATCATGTTAAGTGTACTCTTATATTTACTCGAGTACAAAAGATAAAAAAGAAAACATACATAAAAAATTCAGACAATTTCATGACCCTAAAACACAAAAAAATAAAATATATGTACATAAAACTTTCAGCTCTCTGCTGCTGTGATATGTTTTCTATTTAAAGAAACACAAAATTTTCCTAACATCCAGTACAGGCACCAATGGGGTTTGAAGAGTGTCTTGTTGAGACATGACCACAACCAACCATGATTTTATTTTGCTTAAGGACTAGTTAATTTTGCTTGTTATTTGCTGTTTGTATTGTTTGCAAATTGTGCTATAGCTTAAGGAACTCAAACACTAGAAATATATTTAAGAATAGACCAATAATATAATGAAAATTAAGTGACTATTTTACAAGTTGTAATTAATCAAAAATTGTTTATAACCACAAGAAAGAATTTAAAAATTGGTCACTAAAATGTGTTCTTCTCAAACATTATTATACTGAAATGGGTGAAAAGTTGATAGAAGAATCAGTAAAAAAGAAAAATATATATTAATACCAAAAAATTCAATAGCAGACAGAAAGCTAGGACACAAATGTCATATAATCACTTTTTATTTATTTTGTAAATCTTTTGGTAGTTTGATTGCTTTTTACTTCTTAAACATTATTCTCTTTTTTCGTTGACATAAAATACTTTGTAATAAAATTGGTCAATCTTTTCTTTTGAGTTGCCTGATTTGCTGTTACAGTTATAATTTTTTCCACATAATTATATGAGTAGCCACCTAATTTTCTTCTAGTTCCTCTGTGCTTTCATTTTTAAACATTATATTCTTTAATAGATCTGTAATTTATAATAATACACACAGAATCAAGTAGCGTTTTAACTTATATTTTTTCCCAGATGTTTCACCAGATGTTTTAGCTATTATTAACTAATCTATCCTTTTCTCAGTTGGTTTCAAATGCTATCTTTTTTATGTATGAAGTTCTTTTGTACACTTGGGTTCATTTATAGGTTTTCTATTCTATTTCATTGAACTCTTTATTTGATACTGTTTCATGTACTGTCATTTTAAAAAAAAGTGTCAATAACCAGAAAGGCGAGGCATCAAATGATATATTCTTAAAGGTCTGATTTATTCCAAATTGTTTTATTTCTTATGTTAATAGTCACTCTCAATCAATGCCTGGGAATAAAAACAATGATTATTCAATCAAGATAATGGCATTCAAAATTTTGCTAGAACTAATACAGGAATCAGCAAAGTCACAGGATATAAAATTATCACACAGAAGTTAGTTGCATTTCTATACACTAACAATGAAGCAGTAGGAAGAGAAATCAAGGAATCAATCCCTTTTACAATTGCACCAAAAACCATAAGATACCTAGGAATTAACCTAACCAAAGAGGTAAAAGATCTGAACTCTGAAAACTGTAGAACACTTTGGAAGAAATTGAGGAAGACACAAAGTAATGGAAAAACATTTCATGCTCATGGGTTAGAAGAAGAAATATTGTTAAAATGTCTATGTTACCCAAAGCAGTCTACACATTCAATGCAGTACCTATGAAAATACCATCAGCATTTTTCACAGAGCTGGTACAAACAATCCTAAAATATGTATGGAACCAGAAAGACTTTGAATAGTCAAAGTAATGTTGAAAAAGAAAACCAAAGCTGGTGGCATCACAATGCCGGACCTCAAGCTGTATTACAAAGGTGTAATCATCAAGACAGTATGATACTGGCACAAAAACAGATACATAGATCAATGGAACAGAATAGAGAGCTCAGAAATGGACCCTCAATTCTATGGTCAACTAATCTTTGATAAAGCAGGAAAGAATATCCAATGGAAAAAAGACAGTCTCTTCAACAAATGGTGTTGGGAAAACTGGAAAGCCACATGCAGAAGAATGAAACTGGACCATTTTCTTATAATACACAAAAATAAATTCAAAATGTATGAAAGACCTAAATGTGAGATAAGAAACCATCAAAATCCTAGAGGAGAACACAGGCAGCAATGTTCCTGACTTTGGCTGCAGCAACTTCTTGCTAGGCAAGGGAAACAAAAGCAAAAATGAACTATTGAGGTAAAAACTTTTGCACAGCAAAGGGAACAATCAACAACACTAAAAGGCAGCCTATGGAATGGGAGAAGATATTAAAAAATGACATATCAGATAAAGGGCTAGTATCCAAAATCTATAAAGAATTTATCAAACTCAACACCCAAAAAACATATAATCCAGTCAAGAAATGGTCAGAAGACATAAACAGACACTTCTCCAAAGAAGACATCCAAATGGCCAACAGACACATGAAAGAATTTTCCACATCACTTGATATCAGGGAAATACAAATCAAAACTACAATGACATACCACCTCAATACCTGTCCGAATGGCTAAATTTAACAAGACAAGAAAAAGCAGATGTTGGCAAGTATGCCGAGAAAGGGAAACCTTACACTGTTGGTGGGAATGCAAGCTGGTACAGCCACTCTGGAAAACAATAAGGAGATTCCTCAAAAAGTTAAAAATAGAGCTACCCTATGGGGCATATGAACCCCGATGTTTATAGCAACAATGTCCACAATAGCCACAGTATGGAAAGAGCTCAGATGTCCAATGACAGATCGACAGATGAGTGGATAAAGAAGCTGTGGTGTGTACACACACACACACACACACACACACACACACACACACACAATGGAATATTACTCAGCATTCAAAAAGAATGAAATCTTGCCATTTGCAACAACATGGATGGAACTAGAGGTTATGCTAAGCAAAATAAGTCAGTCAGAGAAAGACAAATACCATATGATTCCACTCAGTGTGGAATTTAAGAAGCGAAACAGATGAACATAGGGGAAGGGTAGGAAAAATAAAATAAGATAAAAACAGAGAGGTAGGCAAACCATAAGAGACTTAACTGTAGGAAACAAACTGGGGGTTGCTGGGGGAGAGGTGAGTGGGGGCATGGGGTAACTGGGTGATGGGCATTAAGGAGGGCACTTGATTTAATGAGCACTGGGTGTTATATGTAACTGATGAATCACTAAATTCTACCCCTGAAACTAATAATACAAAATATGTGTGTATATGGCATTGGATAATTTTTACCTGATCCTAGGCCAGGGCATTTTGCAGGTACAGAAGATATAACTGTTTTCCATTATCCTTCTTGAAATATTGATTTATAATCCAAGACTTGACAAATTAGGAATTATATCTGTATCATAATTCCTCTTACAGCTATAATGAAGAATTTGGCCTCTTTCTAAGTTCAGTAATATTTTGCACACATACTCTTGCCATTGTTTCCATGTGTAAAGATTTTTCTGATTCTCCATTTAAATATCATTTTAACTGTCAACAGTACTGTGAACTTCATGATGTGATCTGCTGGTTCTGTTTCCTGGAATACTGAAATTAGACCTTTGTACAGAGTAGGTGAGATCTTGCCAAAGTAGGTGGAGATTCTCACAGGGGGAGTTCAGCTTCAAAAACCCTTGCAAGATCCTCCTCTGCCTGGAAAAGTCTTCCTCTGTAAACAGGGGCTCTCTTACCTGTCTGATCTGGGAGTAGTTCTTCTCTGTCTGTGGAGGTTGTCCTTTTGATTTACGTATACTACCATGTATACCCTTGACCTCCTCTGTCTAGGAACATCATCCTTTTGGGTCATGTGCTACTCGGAAACACTTGATTGAAGACTTATTTTCTCTCAGGAGAAAATCTCTTGTCTTCCTTAATCACATATTTGGCTTTGGGAGGGGCATATGTGGAGCAGGTAGGAACAAAGGCCACTGTTCCAATTGCCCATAGCAGCTGAATTGATGTCATTATAGTCTTGGTGGAGAGCATTGTTAGGAAGGGGGGGAAATCGGAGGGGGAGACAAACCATGAGAGACTATGGACTCTGAGAAAAAAACTGAGTGTTCTAGAGGGGAGAGGGGTGGGGGGATGGGTTAGCCTGGTGATGGGTATTAAAGAGGGCATGTACTGAATGGAGCACTGGGTGTTATACGCAAACAATGAATCATGGAACACCACCTCAAAAACTAATGATGTAGTTTATGGTAATTAGCATAATATAATTAAAAAAATAATAAAAATAATAAAAAATAATTTAAAAAATATTTAATAAAAAAAGATTGCAAATATTGCACCCTTTTATCTCTGGAAAAGTGGTTGCTATAAATCTGTTTTATCTTGTTTGTCTCTTTTGGTTTTTCTCAAGTTACTTTTCAGACTAATCAATTTACAGAAATATATTGAATTCTATATTAAGAACATCATTATCTTAACCATACTGTGGTAGTTTGACGTCAGTTTTGTGCCCATAAATAGTTTCTGTGCTGTGGGTTCTTTGTTTTGCAAAATAACAATGGTGCCTACATCGCAGGACTCTTGTAAGTACTTAATGAGTTAATGAATACAAAGCAATAGAAAAATGCTTTAGTCGATGTTCAAGAAATGTTTATTACAGCTGTGGTTATACTTAGGAAGTTGATAGAACATTATAGAAATATGATCCTGTTTAGATACCATAGATCCTGCCCTTTGGTGAAATCCCCAGATTTGTAGATTTTGTGCTTCAACTCTTTGCTAACTCTGTGCCTAGCACACAGTGTGACTCCTTGTTCTACAGGGCTCTTGTTGAGGTTAGGTAGTTGTTAAAAGCCATGCCAGAATTAGGATTTAGGAATATGTTCAGATCAAAGGTCACTGTAAAACAGTCAGGAACTCAGTAAACAAGCATCTGAAGGAATGCATGGATGCTGAAGCAGGAAAGTGTGGGCCTAAGAATCACTTAAGATCCTAGAGAAATCTAATGCTATACCAGCCAGGCATATAGAAAGTTGATAAGATATTTATGATAATGATAATCCTCAGGAATTGAAGTGATTAGAAAAAAGCTAGCAGGAGAATAAATTGGAGATCCCAGCACTAAGAAAATCTTGGCTTTATAACCCAGAATCTTAAAGTTTCTACATAGGAAGGGACCTTAACAGTCATCTAATCTAGACTTTAAGGTAGTGCTTGAAGCTCCTTCTATAGCTGGTCTTCTGAGAAAGGAACATGGAAATGAGAACAAGAATAAGTACAAGGACACTGAGGACCACTGGGAAAGGACCATCATGTGAATGGGGATAAGAAGTTTAGTCATCAAGATTAAGCATTCATGTGTGTGGTTTGCTTTTTAAATTGGTGATGGCATGGAGCATAGTAGTTTAAAGGTGCATGAAGTATTCAAAGGGACAGAGTCAGAAGGAATAGTGGGAACCCAGAACACAGGTTGAAGAAGAGTAGGAATTTGGATCACCTGGCTGGATGTGTGTACGAGAAGGAGGAGGAAGTACTGAGAAGAACAGGGAGACTTAGAAGCCACTGACTTGGGAGAAAGCCAGGTTATGGTTCCCTAGTAACTTCTAGGACTTATACACAGAGTGACAGTGGAGGTAGGAGTTGGAATACTAGCAGAACTGTTGTGGAATACCAGAAACAATGGTGCAGGAAGAGAATATAATAAGTACATTCTCTAGCAATTATGAGAACTGTGTCAAGAGGACAGGAAAGCTGCAATGGATTTTTCTGGAACTCATAATAGTATGAAGAGAAACATGGGTCCAGTAACTATCCTACTCAATGGCTAGAGACTATACCCATGCAGCATGGAAAAGGAACAGTGAAAGGAGCACAGGATTCAAGATGTTGGGTTGGAATATTAGAATATATGCATAGGTAATTTAGGATATTGTGAAATCATGCCTGTATCTCCTCTGATGCCTATATTCTAAAAGTGAGATCCTTTTATGGGATGAGACAATCATCAATAGCAGTGTGCTATCATAGGAAAATCACAGGCATTTAACTTACACATACCTGGATTAAAGGTCTGCCTCCAACTCTTGACAGATGTGTGGCTTTGATAAATTATAGAGCTTGTCAGAACCTCAGTTTCCTTATCTGTTAAATGAGGATAACAATTACTACCTCACAAGGTTGTTGTGAGAATTAGAATATGATGTGAATATGATATATATAAAGCAGTGAGAACAATGCCTTGTACCAAGAAGGCACATAGGGAATTATTATTTCTTTTTTTTTTTAAGATATATTTACTTATTTTTGAGAGAGAGAGAGGGTGAGAGAAGGGGCAGAGGGAGAGAATATCCAAGCAGACTCTCACTGAGTACGGAGCCCAACTTGAGGCTCTATTTTAGGACCCATGAGATTAAGACCTGAGTGTAAACCAAGAGTCAGACATTTAACCAACTGAGCCTCCCAGACAGCCCAGGAATTATCATTTCTTATTTAAAGAAAGTTACACTCATTTTAGTTTTGTGACGGTCCCACAAAAGTCCTTAGGTTATTCTCATACTTTTTATCTCTAGGCTTTGGAAGTTAAAAGGGTTGCTGTAGTAGGGTTGGTTCCTTTCGTCACCCTTTCAGTAGAGTCTAGGGAATGGAGACATCATAGAATGTCCAAGTAAGAAGACGCCCTAAAGATCACTTAGTCAAAACTTTTTGCTTTGCAGATGAAAAAACTTAAACCCAGAAAGAGCAAGTGACGAGTCACAAAACAAGGGAGCCAGACTTAAACACAGCCCAGGGCACTGCTCTCAGCAGCCCAGGGCCTCAGAGCAGTACCACTTGTAGAGATTTAGATGCTGAGACCCTTTGTTTCTTATCCCAGTGGAGTCACTCTCCAGAGACACAAAATTTCTCTCCCTTGATATCAAGATTGAAAAACAAAAATCTTAGTCCAAATGTAGTGAAGAAGCAGACTATGGGAATAGAGGAGAGAATACATATGAGGTGAGAAATTTGAAGTCATTGATTGCTCTGTGCTAGATATTCAGCTAGATATTTACATATATTATTTCATATATTTTTATATATTTGTATTACATATATTGTTTCATTTAATCGTGAAAATTCAGGTATTTTTATTTCCTTTATTTATAAATGAAACAGCTGTTGCCCCAGTATGTTGAGTAATTTGTCTAATCACTCCGCTAGTATGAGGTAAATCCAGGATTTGAATCTGGGCAGTCTGACATGGGAGATCATGTTTTTAATCATTTTATTATATTTACTCCTTTCAGGAATATAGTAAATCTATAGAGTGATCAACTTGTCCAGGTTTGTCTGGGACTTTCTCAGATTTAGCACTGAAAGTCTTGAGTCCCAGGAAGCCTCTCAAACCAAATATCTCTTTGTGCTATCCTATATGAAACCATGTATTATCAAATATGTCAATACATATGAGTGTTTTTCCAATGCTAATACAGTATGTGACTTTAGGAGGCTATTTCAGAGTGGTGGCAGTAGTATACTGAAATTAACACTTAATTGGGAGTCAGAAGATTGAGACTCTGAGGATTCTCTTGTGCTTGCTAGCTTTTAGCTAGGTACTTCACCCTCCTAAATCTGAGTATTACATCTATAAAAGGAATATTTAAAAAAAATCTTAGAGAGTTCTCAACTTTTAAATGAAAGCATCATGGAAACTCTTTTTAACAGCAACACCTGAACAATATGTAAGGAAAAGTGATGATGATGATGATGATGATGATGGTGATGATTTAGGTTCAGTAAAGTAAAATTCCTACTTAGAAATGTTCAGTAGTTTTTCAGTAGTTTTTACCATATACAGAAGCAAGTCCTTTATTCTGTCAATAAATATTTATTGAGCCTGACTGTGCCAAATATCATAACACAAAGAGCCTTTGTGACTTGGCTCTGTCTTCCTTTCCAATCCCATCTCTTGCATCTCTCTCACCCTACTTTTCATCCATCTTAGTGGGTTTGCATTTCCCAAAGCATGCTATGCTCTTTTTATGCCTCTGTGCCTTTAGTTCCATAAATACCAGTGTTCCTCAAGGCTTGTTCTCTCATCTCCACCTCTACTGATGTTATGCACTCTCCTTTTATGTCCTCATATACACTCAGAGATTCAACAAGATCCCAGATCTTTTATCTCTAGCCCTTAACTGTCTGCTGGGAGTTATACCCTATTTATAACTGCCTACTATGCATGTATACTTGGGCATTTCACATATACTTCGAACTCAAGAGGTCTAAAACTGAACTCATTATTTCCTTACATTTATTCTTTTTCTTTTGTACCATATCTCCTTCAGGGTGCCATCTTCCCAGTGGTCATCCAGTATGGAAACATGAGTCTTTTCAGATTCTTCCTTATTTCATCCCAATATCTAAATATTTATGAAGTCCACCAGATTATATTCTTCATTAGCTCCCAAAGACATTTCCTACCACCCAATCCCATTACTACAATTTCAGGCTTTCACCTCTTCTTAACTGGCTGACTTAGATTTCTTCCCAGGCTTCCTGCGTTCATGGTTTTCTCTTCTCTCTACTGCCTCCCACTCCAGTTTTGCAGTCCATCTTACAAACTGTTGACACAATTTTTCTAAAATAACTCAATTTTTAAATTTTTCCGTCCATAATTCTTCAATGACTCTGTAGCATTCAAAATAAAGGTCAAATTTTGTAGCATCATATGCAAGGCTCTTTGTGACCTAGATGTTGTCTCTCTCTAAGTTCATCTCCTACCACTTACTCCCTTCTTTTTAGGCCTACACATACAAAGCTCCAACCATAGAGAACTACTTGTTGTTCCCTATCTACCAACTATAAGATTTCTAACTTCCTTATTTTGTACATTCTATTTCCTCTACTTGAAATATCATTTCCCCCTTATATTTTTCTTTGTCCAGCAGTCTCCTACTCATCTTATAAACGTCATCATCACTCTTAAGAATCTTTTCCTGACCAGCTAAATTTTTGGATTTCACCTAAACCTTTTGTTCTCCCATGCTGTATATTTCACTACTTTTCCAACCCCAGTCATTCTGTATTATAAATGCTTACTTACCTGTTTATCTCTCCTATAGGGCAGTGAGCAATATGAGGACAGGGATTACATCTTAGTCATCTACCTCTATCATTTAGCATAGTACCTGGTGCATAGTAAATGTTTTTAAAAGAGTATGTGAGTGAATGAATGAGCCAGGTTAAGTTATGCTTGTACTTTAGAGGCTGGTTATTGGGGTAGAGGAGAGAGTATGGAATAGCTAAAGACACTAACAAGTTTGTAGGACTAAATCATATAGAGGTGTGCTACATTAATTACAGTTCTTTGCTTGCATGTGACAGGAACCAAACTAGCTTGAGTTCTAGTTTTTTTTAAGAAGTTTATTAAAAGTTACAAAAGTGTTTCATATACCCCAAGGGTAACCATGTCTCATGAAGGATCTTGAAACTCTCTTTGTTCCTAACTCAGGTGTTATTCTTCTCTGTTTTAGAGACAAGCTTTCTCTGCTTCTTCCCCGTGACAGAATGTGGTAACCCTACAAAACCCCATAATTGTCTCTATTTTATAATCTACTTTCTGCATCATCATATTGGTCATCAAGCCCCAAAAATCATTCTTCCTCGGTATCTCTAAAATAAATCATTTTGTATGGGGCTACACACGCAGAGACTAGCTGTCTCTCATAATTTCAATTTCCTACTGAAAAAAATATGGTTAGTTTAATTCAATCAATCAGCTGTGACTTGGGACCAGGATTCACAGTGCAGACTTGCTGCCACAGGTACACTCCTTTTCATCAGGTGGCCAGAAGTCTAATTCTTGATAATGAAGAGCTGGAGATGCATCTCAAGTAGGGCAGGTCTAAAAGTATTTATAGGTTGAAGCAAAGCTATTTGCATATTTCATGGTTAGCAGTCTCTTCATTCTGGCTACCGTTATATATTTGTACCATTCTAGATAATAGATGAGGTAGAGGGAATAGTGGCAAATGTCTTGAGGGAATGAGCTGACAAGAGTTATGAGAGTTGTAACCAGTTCAATCAGATGGGATGGAGTTTAAAGCAGGACTTCACCCTCATAGGAATTCTTTTTTTTTTATTATTTTTATATATATATTTTTTAAATTTTATTTTATTATATTGTTAATCACCATACATTACATCATTAGTTTTTGATGTAGTGTTCCATGATTCATTGCTTGCGTATAACACCCAGTGCTCCATGCAGTACATGCCCTCTTTAATACCCATCACCAGGCTAACCCATCCCCCCACCCCCCCTCCCCTGTAGAACCCTCAGTTTGTTTCTCAGAGTCCATAGTCTCTCATGGTTTGTCTCCCCCTCCTATTTCTTCCCCTTCATTTTTTCCCTCCCTACTATCTTCTTCTTCTTCTTTTTTTTTTTAACATATAATGTATTATTTGTTTCAGAGGTATAGGTCTGTGATTCAACAGTCATACACAATTCACAGCACTCACCATAGCACATACCCTCCCCAATGTCTATCACCCAGCCACCCCACCCCTCCCACCCCCCACCACTCCAGCAACCCTCAGTTTGTTTCCTGAGATTAAGAACTCCTCATATCAGTGAGATCATATGATACATGTCTTTCTCTGATTGACTTATTTTGCTTAGCATAATACCCTCTAGTTCCATCCACGTCATTGCAAATGGCAAGATTTCGTGGTTTTTTTTCTTTTTTTTTTGATGGCTGCACAATATTCCATTGTGTATATATACCACATCTTCTTTATCCATTCATCTGTTGATGGACATCTTGGCTCTTTCCAATTCTTACCAGTATCTGAAGTGAAAACTAAGAGCTTGGCATAACTTGAATGGGATGAATTTGGCACCTGTGGGGGTTAGAAAGAAGGCTGTAGGTAAATGGAAGCTCAGGACCCAACATCTAATAAAAACTCAGTTAATGTTTGTCAGTTAATGAATAAGTGGTACCTGCTTCCAGACACTGAGCACTTAGTTCAGAGCTGTAAGCCTAATCCCATATCCCACTCTCTGCTATGGATAGGGATCTTCATACACATCCTTGGTGCTTATGGGCTTGATGACAGGTAGGACTAAGTTGTAGGGTACAGGTCTCTAATACTTGCCACTTGGTAGGGCCAGAGCCCATGGGGAATGACCATGGAGAAAGAAAAGAGTATTCTCTTTTAGCACCTGGATCCTTTCTCTCTTTGAGGACTGAAAACACTGAATAACAGTTAGTTGCATAGATTATGTCTACCCTGTAAGCTTCTGGTAGTCAGATATGTTTTGTGTATTTCTAGTTTCTAGCCCATGGTCTGAAACATAGTTGTTGCTCATCCAATATTACTTAAATGAAAGAAAAGATAAATCATTTCCAAGTATAATATCATTAATCTAATATTTGCTTTCTACTCACATCACATACAAATTAAAATATATTTTGTTTTCTAACGTATCTGGCTGATGCCTGACTTGGTTTAAGAAAATATACTTTCACTACTGCTTTTACCTTTAAGAAGTCACTGAATATTACACAGAAAATGCTATTACTGGTCAATTAGATAACATGCACAGTGTCAGACATGGAGAATAAATATTTCTCTTCCGGACAAAATAACTGCTGCCCTGTTGTAATTGATGTTCATGGAAAGAACTCTGTCATATTGTATATTACAAACTCATTTGTCATCCTTTGCTAAACAGTCATTTGACTGTCCTTCTAGACACTGATTTGTCACTAGGGATGAGACTTTTTTTTAATGATGCATTTAAATTTGTTGCTTCATACTGGATGCAAGGGCACTGGCAACTGGTATCTCTGGTACCCACATATCTATTTGTGTGTTTGTCCAAAGAGAGAGTCCCAATATCAGTAAACATAAATGATTAGATACTCCTTTTTTTGCTTTCTTTTCTTAGGCAAAGGCAATTTATATTACATGGCTTTTTTTCTAAAGATTTATTTTAGAGAGAGGGTGAGCAGGGTGAGGGGCAAAGGGAGAGGGAGAGAGAGAATTTCAAGCAGACTCTGCGCTGAGCATGGAGCCCAGTGTGGAGCTCAGTCCCATGACCCTGAGATCATGACCTGAGCCAAAATCAAGAGTCAGACACTCAACTGACTAAGCCACCCAGGCTCCTCTATATTATACAGCTTTTATTGCATTGTTCTGGTCACAGTTTAGAGGTTTCTGTTTTTATTTGTGTGAAATAGCTCTAAAGTGAGCATCCCTAGACACACAAAGTACAAATGTAAAATCAAGGAGAACAGCAGTAAAATAGGCCAGATTCTCCAGATTTTGTAGTTTGTTCTTTTTATATCTTTTTAATGGTTTAACATAGAATTTTCAGTAAGATAGTATTAGTTGACCAAAGTTATCTTCCTATACTATGAAAGCAAAGTAAAGCCCTGCTATGCAGCAAAAGTCCATTTGCTCACCTAATAGATATTTATTGAACAGTTGCTAATTTTGAAGGCCATTCTGTAGCCATCTACTCTGCCACACTAGATTTCTGTGGAGTCCCTCTCCAGGAGATGTCTGGGCAAGTGGCATGCTCTTTCTTCTTAGTGAGGCTATACTGCTAATTTCTGTCTGGCCTCCTTTTTGGTGATCAGGGAGGGCTCCTTTTCCCCTTTTACTTAAGATCTAGGTAAAGTAGAGGCAAGCTTGGCTCTGTGCTTCCTTCTCATGGTCCCCCTTATTTTGGTACCCAAAGAGGAGGCTACTGCAGGCCTGCTTATCATTTCTGCTGCATGGAAGAGAGAGAAGATATTAATTACAAGAAGAAAAGATACTCTAACACTCCCAGATCTTCTACTTTAAGCTACTCTTTCTATCACCAGGGTAGTCTTACTATGAGGTCCTGTTTTGATCTGAGTCAGAGAACCTCTTTTCCTCAGAGATGTGGTTAGTGAGGAGGCAGTCATCTTTCTCAGACATTGGTGTGTGTGTGTGTGTGTGTGTGTGTGTGTGTGTGTGTGTGTGTGCCTGGTTAGTACTCTATGGCAGGCCCTAGATGGGTTCTCTGTAGATTAAAAAGGAGATAATTAAACTAATGATATACTGTATGGTGACTATCATAACACAATAAAATAAAATTTAAAAAAGGAGATAATTGTTTAGCCTTTAAAGAGTTTATAATCTTGTAGGAGAGACTTTCATAAACAAAAACTTACGATGTAAAGTGTCAAATGCTATAATAGGGTACATAGAAAATAACACGAGAGTGCCAAGATTGGAATGACTAATACTGTCTGGAGAGATTAAGGCATGCTTCAGAAAGACAGTTGTGTTTGAGCTGGTTGAGAGGAATTTGACAAGCCTCCAAAGAGGGAAAGTGCTGTTTTCTGACATGAAGCATAGAAGTGGGAAAGAGGATGTCACCTCCTGGAAATAGTGAGTAATTTCATGAGGTTGTGGAACCCATTGGTTAAGAACATAAACTCTGGAGTCAAGCTGCAAGGATTTGATATCAGCTTAACTACTTACTAGTTCTATCGAGTTACTAATGTTTGGTGCTTCAATTTCCTCATCCATAAAATGGAGATGCTTATGAGAGGATCAACCTCACAGGGTAGTTTTAAGGAATAAATGAGATAGAACATGTAAAGCATTTACAGTAGTATCTGGCATATATCAAGCAACCATTTTATCATGACTATGTGGTGGTAATTGTGAGAGCTGAGATTGTGGAATGAGGCAAGCTCAGGTCATCAAGGATTTTCTTCAAACCATGAATTTGGACTTTATCCTGAAGACATGGCAAAGCCTTTTTCAATAGGCAAGTGAAACATTCAGTTTAAAAAAAAAAAACTTTTTAAAGGAAAATTATTCTAATTAAGAATTTCTATACTTAGCAAGAGATCATTTAATAAATAGAATAACAACACCAGAAACTAAGACCTGAAAATGCTTTTTTTTTCCCATCAAAGATGGGATAATCAATGGAACCAACATTTTGGATCACTGTCTTTCTTGCCTTGAACTCTATGATTTGAATTTAACCACTTATTTTTGGATACTGTTCAGGTTTCTTGACAGGATATAGCGTTCTGATAAGTAGACACAGGTCTTGTCTTAGCCAGATTATCCAATCCTGCCAGAGAAGGCACTAGCCTTTTTTGATATCTCTTAGAGGAATGAAACTTAGCTTGGGAAGGACACTATAATACTAAGGAGGAACATTCTTTCATCAGCTCTTTTGGGGCATCATTCTCAATTCTTACTTCTAGAACATTGTATAATGACCTGCACATAGCTGGTACTCAAGTAATAGTTTATTCACTATAGATTTCTGGGGGATCCAATATTAGTTATATCCTACTACACAATCACTGTTTTGAGAGTAATAGCTACCATGAATCAAGTGATCAAATACCAGATAGTGTGCTAGTCTCTTTTAATGGGTCAAATCAAAGTTTTGTCTATTTAAAAATCCTTTACTTCTTCCCATCACACTTAGAATAAAACAGGTTATAAATCCCTGCAGGATCTGGGCCCTACTCATCTCTTCAAAATCAGGTATCATTTTCTACCTACCATATTCTAGGCATGATGGTTTTCTTTCAGTTCATCAAACTTACCAAGTTCATTACTGCCTCTGGCCAGTTCCTTTGCTTGGAAAGGTGCCCCACTTTCTCTGCTCCTTCTTAATTACTAGATCTTAGTAAAGGCCATGTTTTCTGAAAGTCTTCCCTGATCACTCTAAAGCAGCTATGTATATAACCTAAGCCCATTATATCATTCTATTTTAATTCTCTATATAATACTTTTTTATCAGATTTTAAAATCTGTCTGTGTATTTATTATTTATAACTTCCAATGGAATATAAATTCCAAGGAAGTAGGATCATGTCTCTCTCTCTCTCTTTTTTTTTTTTAAGATTTTATTTATTTATTTGACAGAGAGAGACACTGAGAGAGGGAACACAAGCAGGGGGAGTGGGAAAGGGAGAAGCAGGCTTCCCGCGGAGCAGGGAGCCCGATGTGGGGCTCGATCCCAGGACCCCAAGATCATGACCTGAGCCAAAGGCAGACACTTAACGACTGAGCCACCCAGGCGCCCCGGATCATGTCTCTCTTATTCACCACCATATTCTTAGCACCAAAATTGTCCGGGCACATAGTTGGTACTCGGTAAATATCAATTGAATGAATAAATCTATTCCTAACCATAACCTTGCAAAGTAGATGACTATTAACTTCATTTTATTGATGAAAGAACAAAAAAAATAGATTGCCCAAGATATTGTAGCTGCAAATTTTTGAGCCAGGGCAAAATCAAGTTTCACTAAACCCAAAGCCCTACCCTTAAAAAAAAATTTTTTTTTATTAACATATAATGTATTATTTGTTTCAGGGGTACAGGTCTGTGATTCATCAGTCTTATATAATTCACAGTGCTCATCATAGTACATACCCTCCCCAATGTCCATCACCCAGCCACCCCATCCCTCCCACCCCCCTCCACTCCAGCAACCCTCATTTTGTTCCCTGAGATTAAGAGTCTCTTATGGTTTGTCTCCCTCTCTGGTTTCGTCTTGTTTCATTTTTCCCTCCCTTCCCCTATGATCCTTGTTTCTCAAATTCCTCATATCAGTGAGATCATAGGATACTTATCTTTATCTGATTGACTTATTTTGCTTAGCATACTACTCTCTAGTTCCATCCACCTCATTCCAAATGGCAAGATTTCATTTTTTTGATGGCTGCATAATATTCCATTGTATATATATATATATCACTTCTTTATCCATTCATCTATTGGTGGACATCTAGGCTCTTTCCATAGTTTGGGTATTGTGGACATTGCTGCTATAAACATTGGGGTGCAGGTGTCTCTTTGGATCACTACATTTGTATCCTTGGGGTAAATACCCAGTAGTACAATTGCTGGATCGCAGAGTAGCTCTATTTTCAACTTTTTGAGGAACTTCCATACTGTTTCCCAGAGTGGCTGCACCAGCTTGCATTCCCACCAACAGTGTAGGAGGGTTCCCCTTTCTCCGCATCCTCACCAACATCTGTCATTTCCTGAGTTGTTAATTTTAGCCATTCTGACTGGTGTGAGGTGTTATCTCATTGAGGTTTTGATTTGGATTTCCCTGATGCTGAGTGATTTTGAGCACTTTTTCATGTGTCTGTTGGCCATTTGGATGTCTTCTTTGCAGAAATGTCTGTTCATGTCTTCTGCCCATTTCTTGATTGGATTATTTGTTCTTTGGGTGTTGAGTTTGATGAGTGCTTTATAGATTCTGGATACTAGCCCTTTATCTGATATGTCATTTGCAAATATCTTCTCCCATTCCATAGGTTGTCTTTTGGATTTGTTGACCTTACATTCCAGATGTATTTTTAAAATGCCACTGATGCCCCCACCTCCACGCTCTCCTATTCACTGTCCCACCCCAGCAGCCACAGGGACTAGACTAAAAAGCAAACAAAACAGGGGTGCCTGGGTAGCTCAGTAAGTTAAGTGTCTGCCTTCGGTTTAGGTTATGATCTCAGGGTCCTGGGATCGAGCCCCGCATTGGTCTCTCTGCTCAGCAGGGAGTCTGCTTCTTCCTCTGTGCTCTCCCTCTCTCTCCCTCTCTCTCTCTCAAATAAATAAACAAAATCTTAAAAAACAAACAAACAAAACAAAAACAATCTAACTTCTGGAACTGTCTTCTAACAGTTTAGATCTAACTCCCTGCTCCCTCCATTTTTAGACCCTTAGTCTTTACCATGCTCAGCTTCATAAATTCATCAGATTTGCATAGTCTCATTTGGATTAGTGAATTTCTTTTGGACTCTTTAATGTGGCTTGGATCTGGAAAAACATTTTGAGGAAACCAGAGTTGCACTTACCACATTGTGCTTTTCATGCATTTATAGTGACCTAGGAGAGTGTTTACCTCAGGTTTGTACCTCAGGTACAAAAAAGGTAATTGATTGCACAGAGCTTCAGAGCCATTGTTTTACCTATAAACTCAGGTATCAAGGAAAAGTACTCCTTTGAACGTCATTTGATAAGTAGAGTTAAATATATATACTAAAAATGATACTGATATCAGTATCATTTTAAGTTAACAACTTAAAACATACTTTCAGCTGTGCTATCTCACTTAATTCTCACAGTGAATTTGTCATGTGGCTATGCTTATTTTTCATATTTTAGAGATAAGAAAACTGAGTATCATTTAATGGACTCATCCAAGATCACAGGCATCAAATGGTAGAGCCAGGAGTCAGGTTTGGTATTCTGAGGAAAAATTATGTTTTCTTTCTGCTATGGCATATCACTGCCATTCTCCAGTTTCAAAATGTTGGAAAGTTATTAACATAGTATCAATTAATATGAAAATTGAAGTAATTTGGCATGTTCTCTGCAAACTTATTACTAGTAGAGCAAATAATAGTATAAACCTCTTTGCGAGAGAGATTGTTTATAGCCCTTCAGAGATCTGACTGCTTTTGAATAGTTCAGAAGCGTGAACTTGTGCAAATCAATACAAATACTTTATATCTATGCCTTTAAATGAGCCTCCAATTGATCTTTTACTAAATGGTAGTTTATTGGCCTACTTTTAGTTACTGTAAGTATTAGAAAGTAATACAGTTGCATTTATTTTAAAATATATTATGATTAATGCTTTTAGTTAAATCAGAGACTCCCTTTAATCATGAGGATGACAAATAAAATTCATTATATTTTCACATACCTTCATAGTTTTCAAGGTGCTTTTGCTTTCATGATGTCATATGATTTTGAATAATGCTATGAAATGAATAAGGAAGATACTACTATCATTTCACAGATGAGAAAACCAAGGACTAGCAAGGTGAAATAACTTGTTCAAGGTCATACAGCAAGGGTGTGCAAAAATCAAGTTGTTCACTGATACTGAGTGACATAACTTAGCAATCTTTTCAAAGGCTTTAGCAGATTCTTTTTCTTTTCTCTTCTTTTTTCTTCTTCTTTTTCTTTCTTTCTCTCTTTCTCTCTTTCTCTCTCTTTTTTTGTTTTTGTTTTTTTTGGTATGAGATTGCAAACTCATGAAAGCAGGGAATACTTATTCAGCTTTGTAACCTCAGTGCCTAGCACAGTTTGCGGCACATAGCAGTTGCTCATTAAATATTGTTTGAGTGAATGAACAGCTTGGGGTCATAGAGTCATAGGTCATGAGAGAAGCTTCCCATGGAAAGATGATGGAAGTCTGTTTGAAAAGTGTTGGATCTCAGAATTTTCTATAGTTAGGAAGGCCCTGGGTTGTCATAGACTCATTGGCTTCCAGATTGAAAGCATATAACCTGACTGTGCTACCCAGGTCCCCTGAACATCCTTATATCATAGCACTTATCACTTTGTATGCTAATTATCTGCTTAGTTGTCTAGCTTCCCTTGCAAATTGTGAATCTGTTGAGAACAGATGTTCCATTGTACGCTAGTCCATAGCATTGAGCTTAGCATATGATAGACAACAAGTAAATATCTGTAGAAGGAAGGAAGGAATGAATAAACAAATAATATGACTCAGTGTGAGCAAAATAGGTAAACTTCTGAGAAAGGAACAGAGTTTGTAACAGGGAAGTATTAAAATAAGTCTGATTCAACATTAGGTTGGTAAGAAATGTAGCAGCAGTTTTCCATGCTATATTTGCCTTTTAAAATAGTCTGTATATGGGATGCCTGGGTGGCTCAGTCAGTTAAAGGTCTGCCTTCGGCTCAGGTCATGATCCCAGGGTCTTGGGATCGAGTCCCGCATCCGGCTCCTTGCTCAGCATGGAACCTGCTTCTTCCTCTGCCTGCCACTACCCCTGCTTGTGCTCTTGCTCTCTCTGACAAGTAAATAAATAAAATCTGTAAAATAAAAGTCTGTATATGTTTATGGTTTAAATGGTTCCAAAAGTCATTAAAATGTTGTTACATTGAATACTTCTAATAAATTTAAGTCTTCCTCTTTTTTTTTGGTAAAGGAATACTTTGTGCTTAAAGAAAAACTAAATGTGGGCTATTAAAGTCTTAAGCTCTACTTACCTGAGTTTCATTATCTGCACAGTTAAAGTAGTAGTATTTCTTTTATTAAATGAGACAGTACTTGTGAAAGCTCCTAGCACGGTGCCTGGCTTATAGTGGTAGGCGCTTTATAAATGTTTATTGAATGAATGAATTATAATGAATGATCGTCATTCTCCTTTGCCCTTATGCTTCTTTGATCCAATCTCCTGTCACTGAAGTTTTGATCATTTCAGCAAAAACCTGCATGAGGGAGAAAAGAATAGGACATTTTGGTGTCATCTGAAAATTCAGCTTTTAAATATTGTTTTAGGACAATGGTATGATTACTAGGAGTAATGCCCATTTCCACTCTGGTGATACTCAGTTTTTTTTTTTTTTTGCCTTGATCTTCAAAGAGATTTAGAATTCATATTATTTTCCCCTCTTAGAGCATGTTTTCCTTTGAGAACAGAATTTGGGCCTTGGTACTGGATATGTTAGTTCAATAGTCTCATTGTCCTCAATTTAGTCTTCAGTTTCTTCACAGTCCAAATTGCCCTTCATGCAGAGCTGAGCTGGTAATACGCACTTGAGGTGATGTGTAAATGCTTTCACTGGCTCAGCTCCCTTCCCCACCTAGCATGCCTGGATCACCTTCACAACATCAAGATTAGGTGTACATGTCCATCATAAATAATGTGTTATGCAGGGCTAATGTAAATGGAATCTGTTGAAATATGGCCTATTGTATTAAAATTTATGTTTCGATTATTGTTTTTATTATATGAAACAAGCTTGAGCTTTATAAAGTCATTCAGAAAAGAGATCTGCATCACTGATAGGAATGTCTATCTACTTGGCATCCATCCCTAGCAAAGTGAGAGTCATATGAACATTTCTAATGGTTTTTTTTTCCTCTCTAACTTGAAAATTCAAATTGGATTACTTAACAAATTATTCTTTGAAATATCTCTAATTGTGTTATATGAAAGCCCTAGACACAAAGCTCACCTATGTCAGAAGAATATAAAATGCAAATCTAATCACATGTGCTTTCCTGTTTTATCTCCTTCAATGACTTCCTGTTTCTTACCTTATGTGTAAAACAAGCTCCTTAGTTTGAAAGGACCTTTAGAGTCTGTCCCAGATTACTTCCTTCCTCTCTCACCTTATCTCCTAGGTTCTGACCTCAATGTTTATCCAACAGAGATGCTTGTGGTTTCCTCTAACATCTACTGGTATTTCTTTCCTCTGTTTTCTTCCCCAAATTGTTTCCTTTCTGTGGGAGATATCACTCCCTGTCTTTATCTAAAAGCATTTCTTTAACACCTACTCATTTTAGGGCTCAGTTTAATTGTTACTTTTTGGAGAATTTCCCTTGATCTTCCAGACTGGGTTAGAAGCTCCTCTTCTGTGTTCTCATAATATCTTGGACTTTCCTTTACAATAACATTTATGACCTGGTAGTATAATTCCATGTTTATTTGCGTATCTTCCCCATTACACTATGATATCCTTGGGGATAAAGACATTGTCATATCCGTTCCATTATCCCAGCATCAGGTCTGTAGCTAGCTCCTAATGAACCTTTGTGTGAGTTAGAAAAACATACCTTTTCTATTGGGCCAGTGTTAGCTATCATAGGCGGTCCTTGTGTAATGCAGCAATGTAGCAACTCTGCCCAGGTCCACAAATGTCTGGTGTGCAATAAGTTCTCAGGATATGTTTGTTAAATGATGACTGTATCAGTCAAGCAGTCAGTGAAACAGGATAGCAGGAAAAGTTGAAATGCAATTGAAACTGGCATTTAAAACAACACCTATAAATTAAGAAGAAAATGTAAATCACTCATCATAAGACTGTTGAATTGAAATATCTTTAACAAAGGGAATGTTTCTGGGACAAGTCTTTATATAAATACAGGAAAAGTTGTAAAAGTGGAAGGTATTCATAATCAATCAGTAGATATACCGGCTCTGAATTTACCTTAATTTCTGCTCGCCTGTTTTACTGAAGATGTATCATAGTCTGTGTGAGTTTCTTATTTTTCTTTAAAGCTATAGCCAATGTATCTCAATAGCAGTATATTAGCTTTTTATCCAAACTGATCAGCACAGGGAAACAGAATAGATAGCTACTTAAAAAGCAGTGTGGAGGGGCGCCTGGGTGGCTCAGTCCTTAAGCGTCTGCCTGGGATCGAGCCCAGCATCGGGCTCCCTGCTCAGCGGGAAGCCTGCTTCTCCCTCTCCCACTCCCCCTGCTTGTGTTCCCTCTTTCGCTATCTCTGTCAAATAAATAAAATCTTAAAAACAAAACAAACAAACAAAAATAAACAGTGTGGAGAGGTATAAACCACAGCAACTTTGAGAGCTTCTTTATTTTTCTTTATTTTGTGTTTTCTCTGAAAATGTGAAAAGTACTTTGATGGGGTTGAAAATAATATTGAAAATAGAGAATAGAAACACTGAGTTCAAACTCCACCTTCACCATTTCCTATCATTGAGGCTTCAGCTGCCTTCATTAGTGCTGTCTGTTATATGGTCCTAACTCTCTCTCCTTCCTGGATTCTTGGGTGATTACATTGACAAACTCTCTTGCAGTTGGTGGGGCTGTGAGACTAGCTCTGCTCAGTAGACAGGAGGGTATGTGACATGAGTCATATCCAGGCTGAGTTAAGGAAAAGCCCTTGTATGACCTTACAGCTCTTTCTTCACCATTGGTAGAAAATGAGTTACCCATTATAGGATAGCTGCCCTGAGACCTACAATGGATTTTACATGAGTAAGAAATAAAATTTCTGTGTTAAGACACTGAGATTTTGGGGTGTTTATTCTTTAGCATTAGCCTGTTCTTTCCTGACAAATACAGTGACCTTGGAAAAGTCTTTGACCGTGCATGAGCCTCAGCTTTTTAAATTGCAAAATCCTCACAGGATTGTTGTGAAAATTAAATAAGATAATAGATAAGGAGAATTGTAAAGTATTATCAAAATGGAAGATATTTCTTAAAGCTCTTATACTTTGGTAGGAGAAACAATTTAATCAGTGTGATTATCTTAAGCAGACTCTTATATTTCTGTGTTGATGTAATAGCTACCATTTGGTGAAGACATGCTATGTACTAGAACTTTACCTACACTTTGCTATTTAATTCTCCTCCTGAATCCTCTGATTAGGTGTTATTATCCCCATCTTATAGATAAGGAAACTGCAGTTTAGAAGGGTACAGCAAGTTATTTATGGTCACATAGTGATCAGATCAGTATACTTACTCTGGCCTGTCTGATGCAAATATATATTCCTAGTTGGAGTTAAGCCTATTATTTTGTAGCTAAAAAGTTAGTGCCTTCTTTTTTACTGAGAGTATGTCTTCCTTTATATAGTGCTTTAATTATTGCCATTGAAGAGCTGGTTCACATTATGAGTAATGTAATCCATGCTGATGCATAGGAGAAGGCTAAATCCCAAATGATAGGAGGATGGAAACTTGATCATTTGAACTAGATGAGCATAGGCTCTTCAAGCTCTTACCTGGCCAATTTCTTCATTTAACAGATGAGGAAACTCAGACTTGGGAAGAACAAGAGGATTGTTCAAGGTCACTCAGCTAATAAAAGCCAAACTATGTCTAGGTTCCAAGCCAATTCTAAATGTAGCAATTTTCTTTATTTTTAAATTAATTTTATTTTATTATGTTAGTCACCATACATTACATCATTAGTTTTGATGTAGTGTTCCATGATTCATTGTTTGCGTATAACACCCAGTGCTCCATGCAATACATGCCCTCCTTAATACCCATCACTGGGCTAACCCATCCCCCACCCTCTCCCCTCTAAAAACCTCAGTTTGTTTCTCAGAGTCCATATTCTCTCATGGTTCGTCTTCCTCTCTGATTTTCCCCCCTTCATTTTTCCCTTCCTACTATCTTCTTTTTTTTTTACTTTTAACATATAATGTATTATTTGTTTCAGGGGTACAGGTCTGTGATTCATCAGTCTTACACAATTCACAGCACTCACCATAGCACATACCCTCCCCAATGTCCATCACCCAGCCACCCCATCCCTCCCACCCCCCACTACTCCAACAACCCTCAGTTTGTTTCCTGAGATTAAGAATTCCTCATATCAGTGAGATCATATGATACTTGTCTTTCTCTGATTGACTTATTTCAGTTAGCATAATACCCTCTAGCTCCATCTACACCGTTGCAAATGGCAAGATTTCGGGTTTTTTTTGATGGCTGCATAATATTCCATTGTGTGTGTGTGTGTGTATATATATGTATATATATATGTATATGTATATGTATATAAATATATGTATATATATATATACATACCACATCTTCTTTATCCATTCATCAAGCTATGTTTAGTTTCTAATGGTAAATGTTGGAGCAGAAGTACATTTGGTTATCTTTCTGAAATTGCATAACAATAACGTTGCCACTTCTCAGTTATCTGAAACTTTTAACTTTTCAAAAAACATCCTCTAATATTTTCTGTATCTTTGAAGAAGAGATTAGAGGATTGTATTAGATAATTCCTAAGATCTGTCTTAATTCTCAGGTTCTGATTTTCTGATTCTGAGGCTCACAACTTACTTTTACATTTAAAAAAATTTTTTTTATTGTTATATTGATCACCATACATTACATCATTAGTTTTTGATATAGTGTTCCATGATTCATTGTTTGTGCATAACACCCAGTACTCCATGCAGAACGTGCCCTCTTTAATACCCATCACCAGGCTAACCCATACTCCCACCCCCCTCCCCTCTAGAGCCCTCAGTTTGTTTTTCAGAGTCCATTGTCTCTCATGGTTCGTCTCCCCTTCCGATTTCCGCCCTTCATTCTTCCCCTCCTGCTATCTTCTTTTTTTTTTTTTTCTTAACATATATTGCATTATTTGTTGAAGAGGTACACATCTGTGATTCAACAGTCTTGCACAATTCACAGCGCTCACCATAGCACATAACCTCCCCAATGTCTATCACCCAGCCACCCCATCCCTCCCACCCCACTCCCCACTCCAGCAAACGTGTTTGTTTCCTGAGATTAAGAATTCCTCATATCAGTGAGATCATATGATACATGTCTTTCTCTGATTGACTTATTTCGCTCAGCATAACACCCTCCAGTTCCATTCACATCGTTGCAAATGGCAAGATCTCATTCCTTTTGATGGCTGCATAGTATTCCATTGTATATATATACACCACATCTTCTTTATCCATTCATCTGTCGATGGACATCTTGGCTCTTTCCACAGTTTGGCTATTATGGACATTGCTGCTATAAACATCGGGGTGCACGTACCCCTTCGGATCCCTACATTTGTATCTTTGGGGTAAATACCCAGTAGTGCAATTGCTGGGTCATAGGGTAGCTCTATTTTCAACTTTTTGAGGAACCTCCATACTGTTTTCCAGAGTGGCTGCACCAGCTTGCATTCCCACCAACAGTGTAGGAGGGTTCCCCTTTCTCCGCATCCCCGACAACATCTGTCGTTTCCTGACTTGTTAATTTTAGCCATTCTGACTAGTGTGAGGTGGTATCTCATTGAGGTTTTGATTTGGATTTCCCTGATGCTGAGCGATGTTGAGCACTTTTCATCTGTCTGTTGGCCATTTGGATGTGTTCTTTGGAAAAATGTCTGTTCATGTCTTCTGCGCATTTCTTGATTGGATCATTTGTTCTTTGGGTGTTGAGTTTGATAAGTTCCTTATAGATTCTGGATACTAGCCCTTTATCTGATATGTCATTTGCAAATATTTTCTCCCATTCTGTCGGTTGTCTTTTGGTTTTGTTGACTGTTTCCTTTGCTGTGCAAAAGCTTTTTATCTTGATGAAGTCCCGGTAGTTCATTTATGCCCTTGCTTCCCTTGCCTTTGGCGATGTTTCTTGGAAGAAGTTGCTGTGGCTGAGGTCGAAGAGGTTGCTGCCTGTGTTCTCCTTTAGGATTTTGATGGACTCCTGACCCACACTGAGGTCTTTCAACCATTTTGAGTCTATTTTTGTGTGTGGTGTAAGGACATGGTTCAGTTTCATTCTTCTGCATGTAGCTGTCCAATTTTCCCAACACCATTTGTTGAAGAGACTGTCTTTTTTCCATTGAACATTCTTTCCTGCTTTGTCAAAGATTAGTTGACCATAGAGTTGAGGGTCCATTTCTGGGCTCTCTATTCTGTTCCATTGATCTATGTGTCCGTTTTTGTGCCAGTACCATACTGTCTTGATGATGACAGCTTTGTAATAGAGCTGGAAGTCCGGAATTGTGATGCCGCCAGCTTTGCTTTTCTTTTTCAACATTCCTCTGGCTATTCGGGGTCTTTTCTGGTTCCATACAAATTTTAGGATTATTTATTCCATTTCTTTGAAAAAAGTGGATGGTATTTTGATGGGGATTGCATTAAATGCGTAGATTGCTCTAGGTAGCATTGACATCTTCACAATATTTGTTCTTCCAATCCATCAGCATGGAATGTTTTTCCATTTCTTTGTGTCTTCCTCAACTTCTTTCATGAGGATTTTATAGTTTTCTGAGTACAGATCCTTTGCCTCTTTGGTTAGATTTATTCCTAGGTATCTTATGGTTTTGGGTGCAATTGTAAATGGGATCAACTCCTTAATTTCTCTTTCTTCTGTCTTGTTGTTGGTGTGTAGGAATGCCACTGATTTCTGTGGATTGATTTTATATCCTGCCACTTTACTGAATTCCTGTTTGAGTTCTAGCAGTTTTGGAGTGGAGTCTTTTGTGTTTTCCACATAAAGTATCATATCATCTGCAAAGAGTGAGAGTTTCACTTCTTCTTTGCCGATTTGGATGCCTTTGATTTCTTTTTGTTGTCTGATTGCTGTGGCTGGGCCTTCTAATATTATGTTGAATAGCAGTGGTGATTGTGGACATCCCTGCCGTGTTCCTGACCTTAGGGGGAAAACATTCAGTTTTTCCCCATTGAGAATGATATTCGCTGTAGGTTTTTCATAGATGGCTTTTATGATATTGAGGTATGTCCCCTCTATCCCTATACTCTGAAGAGTTTTGATCAAGAAAGGATGCTGTACTTTGTCAAATGCTTTTTCTGCATCTATTGAGAGGATCATATGATTCTTGTGTTTTGTTTTGTTAATGTATTGTATCACGTTGATTGATTTGCAAATGTTGAACCAACCTTGCAGCCCAGGGATAAATCCCACTTGGTCATGGTGAATAATCTTTTTAATGTACTGTTGGTTCCTATTGGCTAGTAATTTGATGAGAATTTTTGCATCCATGTTCATCAAGGATATTGGTCTATAATTCTCCTTTTTGATGGGGTCTTTGTCTGGTTTGGGGATCAAGGTAATGGTGGCCTCCTAAAACGAGTTTGGAAGTTTTCTTTCCATTTCTATTTTTTGGAACAGTTTCAGAAGAGTAGGTATTAATTCTTCTTTAAATGTTTGGTAGAATTCCCCTGGGAAGCCATCTGGCCCTGGGCTTCTGTTTCTTGGGAGATTTTTGATGACTGCTTCAATTTCCTTAGTGGTTATAGGTCTGCTCAGGTTTTCTATTTCTTCCTGGTTCAGTTTTGGTAGTTGATACATCTCTAGGAATGCATCCATTTCTTCTAGGTTATCTAATTTGCTGGCATAGGGTTGCTCATAATATGTTCTTATAATTGTTTGTATTTCTTTGGTGTTGGTTGTGATCTCTCCTCTTTCATTCATGATTTTGTTGATTTGGGTCATTTCTCTTTTCTTTTTGATAAGTCTGGCCAGGGGTTTATCAATCTTGTTAATTCTTTCAAAGAACCAGCTCCTAGTTTTGTTGATCTGTTCTACTGTTCTTTTGGTTTCTATTTCATTGATTTCTGCTCTGATCTTTATTATTTCTCTTCTCCTGCTGGGTTTAGGCTTTATTTGCTGTTCTTTCTCCAGCTCCCTTAGGTGTAGGGTTAGGTTGTGTATTTGAGACCTTTCATGTTTCTTGAGAAAGGCTTGTATTGCTATATACTTTCCTCTTAGGACTGCCTTTGCTGCATGCCAAAGATTTTGAACAGTTGTGTTTTCATTTTCATTTGTTTCCATGATGTTTTTTAATTCTTCTTTAATTCCCTGGTTGACCCATTCATTCTTTAGTAGGATGCTCTTTAGCCTCCATGTATTTGAGTTCTTTCCGACCTTCCTCTTCTGATTGAGTTCTAGTTTCAAAGCATTGTGGTCTGAAAATAGGCAGGGAATGATCCCAGTCTTTTGGTACTGGTTGAGACCTGATTTGTGACCTAGGATGTGATCTATTTTGGAGAATGTTCCATGGGCACTAGAGAAGAATGTGTATTCCGTCGCTTTGGGATGGAATGTTCTGAATATGTCTGTGAAGTCCATTTGGTCCAGTGTGTCATTTAAAGTCTTTATTTCCTTGTTGATCTTTTGCTTAGATGATATGTTCATTTCAGTGAGGGGGGTGTTAAAGTCCCCCACTATTGGGCGCCTGGGTGGCTCAGATGGTTAAGCATCTGCCTTCGGCTCAGGTCCTGATCCCAGAGTCCTGGGATCGAGTCCCACATCAGGCTCCCTGCTCGGAAGGGGGCCTGCTTCTTCCTCTCCCTCTGCTGCTCCCCCTGCTTGTGCTCTTTCGTTCTCTCTGTCAAATAAATAAATAAAATTAAAAAAAAAAAAGTCCCCCACTATTATTGTATTGTTGTCAATGTGTTTCTTTGCTTTTGTTATTAATTGGCTTATATAATTGGCTGCTCCCATGTTAGGGGCATAGATATTTACAGTTTTTAGATCTTCTTGTTGGATAGACCCTTTAAGTAGGATATAGTGTCCTTCCACATCTCTTATTACAGTCTTTGGTTTAAAATCTAATTTGTCTGATATAAGGATTGCCACCCCAGCTTTCTTTTGGTGTCCTTTAGCATGGTAAATTGTTTTCCACCCCCTCACTTTCAATCTGGGGGTGTCTTTGGGTCTAAAATGAGTCTCTTGCAGACAGCATATTGATGGGTTTTGTTTTTTAATCCAGTCTGATAGCCTGTGTCTTTTGATTGGGGCATTTAGCCCATTTACATTCAGGGTAACTATTGAAAGATAGGAATTTAGTGCCATTGTATTGCCTGTGAAGTGACCTTTACTGTATATTGTCTGTGTTCGTGTCTGGTCTATGTTGCTTTTAGGCTCTCTCTTTGCTTAGAGGACCCCTTTCAATATTTCTTGTAGGGCTGGTTTCGTGTTTGCAAATTCCTTTAGTTTTTGTTTGTCCTGGAAGCTTTTTATCTCTCCTAGTTTCAATGACAGCTAGCTGGACATAGTGTTTTGGGCTGCATATTTTTCTCATTTAGTGCTCTGAATATACCATGCCAGTCCTTTCTGGCCTGCCAGGTCTCTGTGGATAGGTCTGTTGCCAGTCTAATGTTTCTACCATTGTAGGTTACATATCTCTTCTCCCGAGCTGCTTTCAGGATTTTCTCTTTGTCTCTGAGACTCGTAAGTTTTATATTAGATGTCGGGGTGTTGACCTATTTTTATTGATTTTGAGCGGGGATCTCTGTGCTTCCTGGATTTTGATGCCTGTTTCTTTCCCCAAATTAGGGAAGTTCTCTGCTATAATTTGCTCCAATATACCTTCTGCCCCTCTCTCTCTTTCTTCTTCTAGGATCCCAATTATTCTAATGTTTTTTCATCTTATGGTATCGCTTATCTCTTGAATTCTGCCCTCATGATCCAGTAGTTGTTTTTCTCTCTTTTTCTCAGGTTCTTTGTTTTCCATCATTTGGTCTTCTATCTCACTGATTCTCTCTTCTGCCTCATTTATCCTAGCAGTTAGTGCCCCCATTTTTGATTGCACCTCATTAATAGCCTTTTTGATTTTGACTTAGATTTTAGTTCTTTTATTTCTCCAGAAAGGGTTTCTCTAATAACTTCCATCCTTTTTTCAAGCCCAGCTAGTATCTTTAAAGTGGTGATTCTGAACTCTAGATCCGACATCGTACTAATGTCCATATTGAGTAGGTCCGTAGCAGTTGGTACTACCTCTTGTTCTTTTTATTGAGGTGATTTTTTCCATCTTGTCATTTTGTCCAGAGGAGAATAGATTAATGAGAGAAGAAAATGCTAACAGGGTAACAACGTCTCCAGAAAATATACTCTCAACAAATCAGAATAGACCTGAAGCCGGGGGAAAAGAAAGGGAAAGAAAGAAAAAAGAAAAAGAAAAAGAAAAAAAAAGAAAAGAAAAAGATAAAAACAAACAAAAACAGAACAAAACAAAAAAAAGAGAATATGATCAAATATGATCAGGCTGGTGCATAGATCAGTGCCACACACTAGATTTTGGGTGTATTTTGGTCTGTTAGAAGAAAATGCCTCCCAAAATTTTAAAGAAAGAAAAACTTATATATCTACAAAAATAAGGGTTGATATGGTGAAGGGATGGAATATGACTGTAAAGATGAAAATTATAAAAAATTTTATAAAAGGAATTCATAAGAAGTTGTTTGAAAAAAGAAAGAAGAGGATTTAAAAAAAAAGAAAAAAAAAAGGGAGAGAATGTGATCAGGCAGGAGAGTAGAACTAAACCATCCAGTAGAGATTTATGGTATATTTTGATCTGTTAGAAGAACCTATCTCAAAATTTTAAAGAGAGAAGAACTTATATATATATGCCAAAATAAGGGTAACTACTATGAAGGGATAGAATATGACTCTAAAAATGAAAAATAAAAATGTTTTTTAAAAAAGGGATTGATTAAGATTTTGGTTGAAAAAGGGAAAAAGAAAAATTCAACAACAAAAAAAAGACAAGTGAAAAAAAATTAACTTTGAAAGACTAAAGAATCATGGTAAAAGAGCCATGGATTCTCTGTGTATTATTCCCCTAGCGCTGGAGTTCTGCCGTTCTCACTGATCGGTAAACTTGGTCTTTGCTGGCTGTTCTTGCTGATCATCTGGGGGAGGGGCCTGTTGCTGTGGTTCCCAAATGTCTTTGCCAGAGGTGGAATTGCCCTGCCCTTGCCCGGTCCGGGCTAAGTAATCTGCTCGGGTTTGCTCTGGGGAACTTTCATTCCCTGCAAGCTTTCGGTACAGCTTTGGAGGCTGAGAGTGAAAATGGCGGCCTCCCAATCTCCGCCCTGGAGGAGCCAAGAACTTGGGGCCCCGCTCCTCAGTGAGCCCCCAGAGAAAAGAAGTCAATCACTCCCGTCTCCCCAGTCTCTGGCTGCACTCTGTGCTCACCCGGACTGTGACCCAGCGTTTCTATCTCTGGCACCCGATTCGGTGTGGAGTCTCCAAACCCAGCAGATCCCTGCGGTGCACTCCTGTGCCGCTCCTCCTGGGGGAGGAAGGGGAGTCTCCCCGGATCTGCTGCTTGTTGGGTCCCTGCTGGAGGAGCAGTGGCCCAACTGTGCCGCGCATCACAGTTTATGACAACCCTGAGCTGAGAGTACACTCCTCAGCTCCGTCTGTGCAGCCGGCTTCCCTGCTCCGATACCTGGGAGCTCTGCCACACTCAGGCACCCCCGGTCTTTCTGTGACCCCGAGGGTCCTGAGACCACACTGTCCCACGAGGGTTCCATGCTCTGCTTAGCCACTGGAGCGACGTCCCTCAGCGGAGCAGACTTATAAAAGTTCCAATTTTGTGCTCTGTGGCTCTATCACTTGCCAGAAGCTGCCGACGGAGGCCCCCTCCCCCGCCGCCTATCCTCCCGAATATCGCCTTGGATTCACTTCTCCACACGTCCTACCTTCCAGAAAGTGGTCGCTTTTCTGTTCAGAGAGTTGTTGCTATTCTTTTCTTCGATCTCCAGTTGAGTCTGTAGGTGTTCAGAATGGTTTGATCCCTATCCAGCTGAATTCCTGAGGCCAGACGAAATCCAGGTCTCCTACTCCTCTGCCATCTTGCCAAGCCTACTTTTACATTTTATATTTATTTGTGGGGTGTGTGTGTGTGTGTGTGTGTGTTTGATTAATGTTTACAGTATAAATTCCATGAGGATAGAGGCTATATCTGTTTTTGCTCACCATTGTATACCCAGAACCTTCACATAATAGGTACTTAGGAAATATTTGTTGATTAAATGAAAAATTATGTGAGGTTGCAAGACAATTATCATCTCTATTTGATAGATTACTAAATCAAAGCCAAGAAAAAAATGACTTGCTTAAGAACAACTGTTATTTAGTGGCAGAGCCATTCTGAAACCCGTAACTCCTGGCTCTTGGGTTATTGGCATAAGCAAATAAAATAATAAAATTCTGAATCCTTGTAGTCTATCTCCTGTCTATTCTTAAAGTCATTACTAGTCATGAGAATTAATGAAGTTCTTAAATACTTAACTAATAATAAAAGATTCCTTTTAAAAACTAATAGAATACAATAACAAGAACTTAAAAACATTTATCAATAATTTTTTTTTTTTTTTCCTCCAAGAAATGCCTGAGTTCTCAAGTGAATTTCCTCAGCTTCCAACTCTAGGTTTAGAGAAACTTTTATTTTACTCTTGGTGATCAGGGCGGATGTAATTGGAAAGGCAGTAGCCTCATACACTAAATAGAATTTTTAAAAAAAAGTTTGAAAATACTAAGCCTTAGTGAAGTTATAGAACAAAAGGACATACATACACTCTTAACAGGAATTGGCAGAACAACTTGGGAAAACTAGCCATACCTTTTAAACCTGAACAGGTAAGAACCCTACAACCCAGAAATTCCACTCCTGGTTATATGCCAATAGAAATATGTACATATATTCACAAAAAGGCCTACGAGAATAGTCATTGTACTACTCTCTAAATTATTATTTAAAAAAAATTTTTTTTAAAGATTTTATTTATTTATTTATTTGAGAGAGAGAGAGAGAAACAGCATGAGAGGGGAGAGGATCAGAGGGAGAAGCAGGCTCCTCGCTGAGCTGGGAGCCTGATGTGGGACTCGATCCCATGACTCCGGGATCATGACCTGAGCCGAAGGCAGTCGCTTAACCAACTGAGCCACCCAGGTGCCCCACTACTCTCTAAATTAATTACCTGTAATTACCTAAAGCTAGAGATTACTTAAATGTTGATAGTAAAATGAATATTGTATGTCATGCAATGGTATACCACACAGCAATGAGAATTAAAGCTTTAATTACCTCAAACAATATAGATGAATCTAAGAAACACATGTTGATTGAAAGAAGCCAGATAAGAAAGAGTATATATTGTATGATTCCATTATTATAAAGTTCCAAAACAGGCAAAGCTAATCTCTGCGGTTAAAGGTCAGGTAGTGGTTATACTTGGGAAAGTTATTTGGAAGAGGGCATGAGGGTGGGAAGAGTGGTTCTGGAATACTAGTAATATTCTATATTTTTAACATTTATGTATTTATTTGAGAGAGAGGGAGAGAGCATGCACAGGAGCAGGAGGGGCAGAGAGAGAATCTCAAGCAGACTCCATGCTGAGCGCAGAGCCCTACACAGGGCTTGATTTCATGACCCTGAGATCACAACCTGAGTTAAAACTAAGAGTCCGACTGCGCCACCCAGGTGCCCTGAGTAATATTGTATTTCTTGATCTGTGTGCTGGTTTCATGAGTCTGCTTTTTGTGAAAACATAATGGCCTGCATATTTATTGCAAGTGAACTTTTTGGTATATATTTTTTTAAATAGTTAAAACAAGAACAAGAACAACAACATAACAGCTCCCAAGAAAGTCTAGATTAAAGCTTGATAGTTTAAGTGTCACAGCAAAGCAGAATAATGTAGGTACAAAGCCAAAACAGTGTTGGTGTGATCTAGGTGAGTGAGGGCTCACATCTGTGTTGGGACTCAGGCCCCTCCATCTGGTGATGCCGTTGTCTCAATATAAGGTTTCCATGTGTCCTGTGGAAGAGGGGGCACATTGGCTCTTAACTTCCTTAGCTTGGATGTGACGCATGTAAATTTTCCTGAAAATTCATTGGCCTAAAATAGTCCCATGACCCAAACCAAACTGTAAGGGAGGCTGGGAAATGTATGGGAACACCTGGACATTTGAAGAGTGTTAATTGGGTCTTCAGGAGCTGGATCTGTGATGTGGCCTGTATCTCAGGTTACATGAGAGGTTTTGTTATGCATGGTTTGTATCTATGTTTAGTCATGGGATGATTTCCTTGGAGCTTGAGTAATGGTGTTGAAAAAGTGGAACAAGTGTGTGCAGAAAGGGAACTTACTATTTGCCAGAAACTGTATATACTTTTTCAGTTGTCTGTTGCTATGTAAGAAACCACTCCAAAATTGAGCAGATTATAACTTATTATTTCTCATGACTCTCTGGATTGACTAGATACAGCTAGCTGGTTTGTTCTTCTGGTCTCATGTGGGCTCTCTCATGTGGCTGTGGTCAGGTCTCAGATTCAGTTGGGTAAGGAACATCCAAGATGGTTCACTTGCCTGGTAGTTGTTCCTGGCTGAGGGCTGAGAAATAGGCTCAGTTGCGATGCTAATATAACTGGGCCTCTCTCTCTATCTCTCCCTGTTATCTTAGGACTTCTCTCTCTTAAAGTGGCTTTCTTACATGACATCTCTAGTAGAGTGGCTGGACTTTTTACGTGGTAGCTTAAGACACCCAAGAGTGTAAAAGTGGAGGCCACCAGGCTTTCTTAAGAATTAGGCCTAGAGGGGTGCCTGGGTGGCACAGTCAGTTAAGCGTCCAACTCTTCGTTTCAGCTCAGGTCGTGATTTCGGGGTCATGAGATCCAGCCCCATGTTGGAGTCCGCGCTTAGCGTGGAGTCTGCTTGGATTCTCTCTCCCTCTCCCCCTGCTCCTCCGTCCTACTCTCTATCTAAAAAGTAAATAGATAAATCTTAAAGAAAAAAAAAAGAAGTAGGCCTAGAACTGGCACAGTATTACTTCTGCTACATTCTGTTAATTAAAAGCCCATCACAGAGCCAGCCTAGATTCAAAGGAAGAGGACTGTAAAATGGCACGAATATGGACACGTGTGGTTCACTGGGGGCCATTAGTGTAATAGTTCAGAAGTTGGCAAATTGTGGCCTCCAGGTCAAATCCAGCTTATCTGTTTTGTATGGCCCTTGAGTAAAAATGATTTTTACAGATGCACATTCAAAATTGATTTGATAATAGGCAAACTTGCTTTGAACCCTTATTTAGTGAATTGTTATTCCCCCTGAAAATTCCATTCTATTCATTACTAAACCGGTATATTTAAAAAAGAAACTCAGTTTATTGTTATTATATTTTACATTTGGCCAATAAACATTTTGTGGAAATTTGTTTTCTCTATTGTTACATAGTACCTATATAATATACTTGAGTTTTACTTCAGCTATCTGTCCCTTTACAAGAAAAGTTTGCCAACCTCTGTATTAGATATCACACATTCTTTAACTTATTTTTTCCTCATTATATCCCTGGAAGAGACATATTACTATCCTCATTTTTAGGTAAGGAAACAGAGAATCAAAAAAACCCAGTGTCAAATGATTCATACATAGCAGAGGTGGGAATCTCTTAGGCTTGGCTTTTGTTTGATGTTGATGCCTGTATTTTTGTGCTCACCGTGCTGCCTTCTCTGATGCATTTTAAGGGATCTCAGTGGAACAGACCTTTCAATTTCCTGAGTCTGGGCTTGGTGGCAATTGTTGTCCTGTGTACCAGTATCTATGGGAAACCCAAATCCCGTTTTACCCATAATAGTTCTTCCCTGCAGTGAAATGTAATGTCTTCTTTTCTCCTTCTATACCCATACCCTATAATTTAGACCATTTTACAGATGAAGAAATTGAGGCTAGAGAGTTTCAGTGAATTCCCAAGGTCTCATATTTTTTTTCCCTATAGGAAATACCAGGAAAAGTGCTCTTCTAAGATTTGCTTCTGTTCCGTGGGAACATTTCCTGATACTCCCCCAAATATGAACATTTTTGATCCTTAATTTCTTTATTCATAAAGTAGAATTAATAATTTCTACCCTGCATTTATCATGGTGAGGATCAAAGGAAAAAGTTTATATGAAAAGCATTTGGAAATCATTAAACCTTCTATTATTGTACATTCTTGTCATGATTATCACCCTTGTTATAATTATTATTATTTCTGGAAATCTTTATACTTCATCACTGATCCAAATAATTGCATCAGGATCTGTAAACCTGGAATTTTTCTTCTGAAATCAAAGATCCTATATATGGATCAGAGGAAAACATGGTCTGTCATAATATTCAAGCTGTAAGGCCGTCGTTGTTGAGCGATCAGCACAGGATTTCTTGGTGCTAGATAAAATCTTATGTGATTACAGGTATTGAGTGCACTAATGCAATTCTGTAATTAGATGTTATTATGCTAAGGGGTCTATTACCCTCCACCCATTTGCAGATGTGTGTTGACTTCTGAGAATGTGCATATTGAGGAGAGAATAGGCCTCTAATTAAGTAAATAAATTTAACTCCTTGAAAATTATATTTTAATAAGATAATTCATACCACAAAAATGACAATTAAATTATATTAAAGTTGTACTAAAAATCTCAAAGCAAGGATATTCACCATGTTAATGATGAAGCCAGGAATAGACCCACAGAGTTTAAAGTCATAGCTCATATAACTGTATTGTGTCTGTTAGCACCGGGAGTTTAAACTTGGTTTTCATTGTGAGCTTCTGTGGATTTTATTTTAAGATTTGGGTGAGGGTTACAAGGAAATGAACTCCCTTAATTGAAATATACCTTAGCCTGTCCTATAAGAATTGAGATTAGGACTGAGTAAGCTCTGGAGGGAGGGGCGGGAGCAGGGCTAGACTGGTGGCCCTATTTCTTAAGTCTCATCTTCACCTTTCCAGTCTCTCCCTCTGATCCTTTCTGTCATCAGAAGAATGTTGTTACTTCCCCATTTAACCCCCAGCATGTATACAAACCCCTTTGCTTGGGTCTTTAAAGAAAAGCGGTGGGGGGCGGGGGCTGCAATAGCCTAGCATTTTCGAAATAAACTTTATTTACTTAATACAGGAGCAATTTATTTAAGTAAAATAAAATGGGATTGATTTAAACAATATTTTTGTCAAAATGATTCAGAGATATGTCAAAAATCATGAAACTAGAACCCAGTGACTAAGATTTGGGAAGCACACTGATCTTCCCACGGGATCTTGTAAGACGGGGGCCCTTACATATGTTTCAGCTTCCTCTCACACCATTCTCCTCTTGGCTCCAGTCACCCTGGTCCTCTTACTTTCTCAGATTTCCATGCTGCCTTTGGACTTAAGGATTTTGTGCATGCTGCTCCCTCTACCTGAAAAGCATTCTTACCACCCCTACAGACATATCTTTTGTCTATTATGCCCACTCAACTTTCTTATCTAAGGGAAATGGCATTTTCTGAAATAAACCTGGCACTAATTCTAAATTATCCCACTGTTAAATGCTCTCAAATTATTCTGCATTCTTTCTTAATACATACTGTCACTTCTATTTGTGTGATTATATGATTATCTCTCTTTTCCTACTAAATTCTGCTCTACAAGGTCAAGGACCATGTTTTTGTCCCCCACATTGTACCCTAGTGCCTAACACACTCCATAGTACACAGTAGGCAGTCAATAAATGTATTACATGAACCAATAGAAAGAAAATGATTACAAAAGAAATGCTTAGGCTACATAAAGGAAATTTATGGTCCCAAGAGAAATATACCATCCTTGCTAGTGTCTTCACTTTTTTTTCTTTAAAAAAAGGAAAAAAATATTTACTTGAGAGAGAGAGAGACAGCACATGCATGCTCACGCAGGTGATGGAGCAAAGAGGTAACGAGAGGGATAAGCAGACTCTACTGAGCGTGGAGCCCGACTCGTGGCTGGATCCAAGGACCCTGAGATCATGACCTGAGCCGAAACCAAAAGTCAGAGGCTCAGCCGACTGAGCCACCCAGGTGCCCCTTCACTTAAACAAACAAACAAACAAACAAAACAAACAAACAAAAAACCCATTATCAATATCTTTTTTTTTCAGAGTGATGTTTACTCATATCTGCTCAAATAAAATAACCTTCATATCTTGACAAAGTCACTGAGCAGGAACAGTCTGTTCATTTGTGGTAGAAACTGAGAAGAGAAACAGGCTATTACTGTATTTATGGGTTCATTACTTAGAGTAACAGGGTCTTCCCAACATGCTAGACATTTCCCTAAATATCATAGCTAGACAGAGACAAGTAGTCTACTCCATATCTCTAGATCAGTATTCTGACTAGTGGAGATCAAGCTAGCTAGTCTCAAGGTTCCGAAAGTAAAAACTGGCTATGTAGCCGTAATGGTCTCCATGACTCAACTGCCTTCCCAACCCACAGAGTCACCCCAGCTTCATGTGCTCAGTCATGATCATTTCCTCCTCGCCCCTCTTCTTTGCCTCAGTTCTAGGTCATAAAAATTTCTTTTTCTTTTATGTTAACTTGTTTCTGATTAGTTCTTTATAACTTTAATTTGTTTTGAGATGTCCTTCTTGCTGATATTGCAAAGCTGAGGTTGCCATCTCTGCCTCACTCCTAGAAGTGCATCCCTCATTGATTTCTCTTTAATGTAACTAAAATTTTCCAAGTAAATCTCATTAAAGAGGATTGGGATAATTGGAAGGATGTTTCTTTTACTGAGGATCTGGGGTTTGTATAGGATGCATGGGAAGAGGGAATGGTGAAAAACATTTTGCAAATAATAAATGTTTGACCATGGATTTCACCTTTTTAATTAATTAATTAATTAAATTTTTTAAAGAGGAAATAACTTGATCACACCTGTTAATGCCAATGACTAATGGAGCTTTTTAGGAATTTTGTCCTTTTCTTGTCCTTGTAGTTCCTTATCTGTCTCTAAGATCTGCCTTCTCAATTGATCTTTACCATTTTCCCTTTCCTTAGTGACACTCAAATCTTCCCCTGTAAGAAATGTGAAGTAAGCTTGGATTCTGCAGGCATAATAAACTGGTTTCCAGTCATGCCATTCACACTTAGAAGTTGTATGTTCATCTCTCTTAGTGTGGTTATTTCTATAAAATTGTAATAATTACTAAATAAAATTGTGGTGAGCATTAAATATATGTATAGTGCTTAGGATAAAGTCTAGTACATAGTAAATGCTCAATAAATATGAATCTGCTCTTCTAAGTTTCCATGGTACTAAAGTTCTCCTCTGTACTTCCACAGTTCATTCATAGCTAATTGGCAGGACTCAGCTGATGAATCCCATGAAGGTTGTAAGTCTGATATAATAGCTCTACCTACCTTGGGAAGCTTCTAGAATTTACTCACTTAAGTCACTCATACAGTGATGGAGTCTTGAAGTCTGAGCATCCTATCAATACAGTGACTAAACCTACATGTGGTAAAATGAGCACAGATGCAATGGCAAGAAAGTCTTTTAGTGAAATTCAGAGCTGTTTTGATTAGAAGGCAATATTGCATATTGGAAAGAGCATGAGCTTTGGCATCAGAAAGATCTGGATTTTAATCCTGGCTCTGCCACCTAGAAGGTGCTCAATAAATGGCAGCTGCTGTTGTTGTAGCAAATTTGCTTTCACAAGAGATTCGATTAACTTGACTAAGCCAGCCTTTTCTGGGAAGGTTTCACCAGTGTTTCATTAAACATTGGCTTCTGTCTAGCCCTTTGCATATACTCACAGTCTCCTGATTTTGAATCATGATAATTCCTTCTGGAAAAGATAAATGACTGAAACTTGATATGTGTCCAGAACTAAGGTCAAATATGGCATTTCAAAGCCAGTGCAGCTTTTCTAGTTTCTTACAGTTTTTATGCTTTTTTTTTTTTTTTTTTAAAGAAGGAGGGGGAGAAGATGGCCAATTCAGAACTATATCTCTTTGCTTGCACTTACTCTTCACACTATTTGGTAATTTAGTGTGGGTATGCCGGAAGGGAGATCTAGACATTTTTCAGAGTTTTGGTTACAGCTAGAATGGCTTTCTTTGGGGAAGTCCTAAAAAATATCTGAAGCAGGAGGCATTTTTAAAGCAATTAAAACCAATGTTACTATGTGCTTCTTTGAGAGTGTGTACAGAATAAGAACTAAGCACTGATTATGTAACTGGGCCTGCATTAGGCCCAAGGTTGGGTGCCTTAAGTGAGTTGTACATTCTAGCAATCATTCATTCACCTGTCACTGAGCTTCTTGTGTGGAGTGCTGGACATACAGACATGGCATCTCTATTCAAGAAGCTCATAGGCTTGCTCATTGAACTCTACCTGCCTCTGAGGTAGATATTTTCTTTTCTTTCCTTATAGCTAAGGGAAGCAGCACTCAGAGAGGTAAAATTGGTTCAAAATTACACTACTACTGTAGGTGGTAGGTAGTTAAGTTTCAGTTCCTTTTCTCTTTTCTTTAATCAGGTATTTGTTCTTACTGCGTTTTCTTTTTAGAACTAAACTTGGAAGACATGTAGATAGCTATAGTACTCCTCCCTAGAATCCCTTCTTCTTAGAAATGCTCCTTTTCCCAGTCCAGCCATGTGGTTTGTAAAGTAGCTGCCAAAAGCACAATTGGTTGATTCAAGCAGAAAAACTCAGAGTTATTTCCTAAGATTTTTCAGATACGAACTAAGGAAATAAGGTGAAATCTCTAAGATAAATAATTTTGGAATTGTTGGCCTTGATGTTCTCTGACATGTGAAGTAGGTCCATCTGCAAGTTAAAACAAAAATAAAAACTCAACTCATTTAAAGGGGCTGATAAAACTTTGAAAACAAAACCAGACAAAATGATACCAGAAGGAAAATTTATAGTTCCATCCCCCTTATAAATATTGATACAAAAATCCAAAATAAATATCTACAAAACAAATTTGTCAATGTACAGAAAAATACAGCAGTGTACAGACTACATAATTAAAAAGGAGTGGGATGTATAAAAATTCAAGGATATTTTAATTACTCTTAGTTTAATTTACTACATTAACAGATTAAAGTATCAAAACCTATAAGACCATCTCAAATATGAAGAAAAGTATGATAAAATTTAATAGCTATTTATGACTAAATCTTCTAGGAAAGTAGGAATTGAAAGCAGTTTCTTTAAACTAGATATAATTATCTATTAAGTCCCAAAATTATTGTTGAAGACTTAGAAACATTTTTCTTAAAAAGAACAAGAAAAAGATGCCTTCTGCCTACCTGTCTATTCAACATTATACCTGAGGCTCTAACCAGTATATATAAGAAATAGCAATGAGAAATAGAATTATTTTTGAAAAATAGAATTACTTGTAATTTATACATGGTATGATTGTCTACATAAAAACCCAAGAGAAAATAAATAGAAAATCTGCAGATTAATTCTTAGAAGTAATAGGCTTGTTACAATTCAGGCTGCTGAGACGATATGATACTTTATGTGGAAAACCCAAAAGACTCCACCCTAAAACTGCTAGAACTCATACCAGAATTCAGAAGTGGCAGGATTTAAAATCAATGCACAGAAATCAGTTGCATTTATATACAGCAACAACAAGACAGAAGAAAGAGAAATTAAGGAGTCGATCCCATTTACAATTGCACCCAAAACCATAAGATACCTAGGAATAAATCTAACCAAAGAGGCAAAGGATCTGTACTCAGAAAACTATAAAATACTCATGAAAGAAGTTGAGGAAGACACAAAGAAATGGAAAAATGGTGTTGGGAAAATTGGACAGCCACATGCAGAAGAATGAAACTGAACCATGTCCTTACACCACACACAAAAATAGACTCAAAATGGATGAAAGACCTCAATGTGAGACAGGAGTCCATCAAAATCCTAGAGGGCCCAACACAGGCAGCAACCTCTTTGACCTCAGCCACAGCAACTTCTTCCTAGAAACATCGCCAAAGGCAAGGGAAGCAAGGGCAAAAATGAACTACCGGGACTTCATCAAGATAAAAAGCTTTTGCACAGCAAAGGAAACAGTCAACAAAACCAAAAGACAACCGATAGAATGGGAGAAGATATTTGCATATGACACATCAGATCAAGGGCTAGTATCCAAAATCTATAAAGAACTTATCAAACTCAATACCCAATGAACACATAATCCAATCAAGAAATGGGCAGAAGACATGAACAGACATTTTTCCAAAGAACACATCCAAATGGCCAACAGACACATGAAAAAGTGCTCAACATCACTCGGCATCAGGGAAATCCAAATCAAACCTCAATGAGATACCACCTCACACCAGTCGGAATGGCTAAAATTAACAAGTCAGGAAACAACAGATGTTGGCGAAGATGCGGAAAAAGGGGAACCCTCCTACACTGTTGGTGGGAATGCAAGCTGGTGCAGCCAGTCTGGAAAACAGTATGGAAGTTCCTCAAAAAGTTGAAAATAGAGCTACTGTACAACCCAGCAATTGCACTACTGGGTATTTACCCCAAAGATACAATGTAGTGATCTGAAGGGGTACGTGCACCCCAATATTTATAGCAGCAATGTCCACAATAGCCAAACTATTGAAAGAACCAAGATGTCCATCAACGGATGAATGGATAAAGAAGATGTGGTGTATACACACACACACACACACACACACACACACACACACACACACACACACACAATGGAATATTATGCAGCCATCAAAAATCTTGCCATTTGCAATGATGTGGATGGGACTAGAGGGTATAATGCTAAGCGAAATAAGTTAATCAGAGAAAGACAAGTATCATATGATCTCACTGATATGAGGAATTCTTAATCTCAGGAAACAAACTGAGGGTTGCTAGAATGGTGGGGGGTGGGGGGGATGGGGTGGCTGGGTGATAGACATTGGGGAGGGTATGTGCTATGGTGAGCACTGTGAATTGTGTAAGACTGATGAATCACAGACCTGTACCTCTGAAAGAAATAATACATTATATGTTTAAAAAAAAAAAGATGGAAGGGAAAAATGAAGGGGGGGAAATCAGAGGGGGAGACGAACCATGAGAGACTGTGGACTCTGAGAAACAAACTGAGGATTCTAGAGGGGCGGGGGGTGGAGGGATGGGTTAGCCTGGTGATGGGTATTAAAGAGGGCATGTATGGAGGACAGGGTGTTATACACAAACAATGAATCATGGAACACTACATCAAAAACTAATGATGTAATGTATGGTGATTAACATAACATAATAAAATAAAATTAAAAAAAAATTCAGGCTGCTGAATTCTAGGCCAGTATACAAAAATTATGCACTTTTAAAAGTACAAGAATGTATAGATGAAGGATATACAGCAACTGCAAAATAACAGTTATTTCAGGGATAAAAAGGAGGTGAATGGTTTTCTGGGGAGAAATGGTTCTAAGAAAAACTTTAATATTTTTATTTGTTTTTAAAGATCTGAAGTTGGCAAAATATTAACATGAGTTAAATCTGGAGCTTCAGTATACTTAAGCATTTCATAACCAAATTTTAAAAATTCAAACAAATGTAAGTTAATATTGCAGGTCTTTGAAAATAACAATTTTTGGTTATTGAGGTTTAGAGTTACTTTATTTAGATTTTTAAGTCATAAACAAAGAATCTAATTTTTGTGGTATTAGAAACCTTGGTTCTGGTTACTCCTGATGTCTTTGCTTTTATGTAATTGTTTAAATCTATCCTTTGATTACACAGTCAAGACTGTGGGTTTGGTAGTCAAAAGTACCAGCATTCACATCCCGCCTTTACCAATTATTAGCTGCCTGACCCTACTCGGACAGTTTTCTAAAAACAGGTTTTTAATTTGTAAAACTAAGGTGGATAGCGGCACCTACATCATTTAGTTGTCCTGAGGATAGAATAAGATAATGCGTGTATAATATTTGGTGTAATATCAGATGCATTGTAAATACACTATAAATGTTAAATATTGCTTAAACTTTTTGAACTTCTCAAGGTTATTATAAGAATTGAATGAAATAATCTGAGTAAAACTCATGGTATAATGCCTGGCACTTACTAGTGCTTTTGTAAATCTTAATTCCACCTCCCCTTCTCTACCTCCCCCACTGCTTGCTTTTGAACACTTAATTAATTTCCTAAATTTTTCCAGGTACTGTGTTGAATTGAATATCTTTGATCACATTTTACTTACGGTTTTTCTAACATTTATACTTATATGGGGGCAAAGACTGTGTCTCTTCATTGTTATATCACAGCTTGAATTAAAGCAGCTATTGCTCACAACAAGAAAAAAAGATTATCCGTATAGATTTTTTTCCCTATTTCTTAACTTAGGACAAATACATGGAGCTAGCTGTTTTTTGCTAAGGGTACCTGATTGTATATGGGAGAAATGTACTTTTTTTCCCTCAGATTTCCAGAACACATTTATAGCACATGAAGAATTGTTTATTTATTCAGGCTTTTTTTCAGAGATGGGGACCGGCCATGAGATTTCTCTTCATCTAAAAGTGAAGGTGATGCTAAAATCAAAGGAGAATGCATAACCATGAATGATGTAGGTAGCTGGGGCAATGAGCCAGAGGGAGAGGCCTGAATAGGTCCCCAATCTGAGGAGGGTGGACAGGAAACATTGAAAACTGGATGAGGAGAGCCAAGTACCACTGGATCTTATAAGGAAAATGTAGTGGCTGGTTAAGGGAGTTTGATGGTTTGGGGTTCATGAACTGGGATGGGCTTTCTCCCTATGGCTGATTTCCAGATTCTTTGTGGCATGACATCAGAGGCTCAAATGTATTTAAACCAGGTGATGGTGGGTACCATTTTTAAAGAGAGGTGATCTCATTAATCTGTTGAATATTACTATTTTAAAAGAGCAAGACATCTTGTGGTGCCTTTCTTAGATTACTTCTGAAAAATAAGGGAAGATTTTCTTTTTATTTCTTTCTTTAAAGGTAGTTGAGAGTGAACTGGGCACATATTTGAGAAAGAGCATGTGAACTCTCTGATTTGCTATCTGATTTCAGTGTGAATAATCAGGACTCTGGGGTCTGACTTATTGGAGCAGTGTGAGAAGAGACAATACTCCATATACTCCTTCCAAAGCAGTCATCAGACTAGAGCAGCTCTAATAGCAGGGCCTCCAATTGCTAATCAAATGAAAGGAATGTTTTCATGAAATTCTTCCCTCAATTTGAATAAAAGGAATGTATTTTGATGTACCAAATTTTATGGTATGATGAAAACAGAGGCAAGAGTTAGTGTGTTCTGATTCTATAACAGGCATGATTGACCAATCCTTTGAGAAAACTGACAAGCTAATGTTAATGTACTCCATACTAACCTCAAGAGGTATCATATGTAGTCACGAATTTATTTTTAAGTGAGTGCAAATACGTTTTCCTAGAAAGGAAGCAAGGAGTTTCTGACAATCTCCGTGTTCCCACAGAGAGATGGAATGATTTGTAAAGGAAGAGAGTAAATTAAAAATTTCCTGTGCTTAAAAATAAAATAAATCTCCCTCATCCAACTATAGCTCATCTGGTATTAATGAATCATTCCTAATAAATGTGGGTAACTGTAGTTTTGTGCCCTAGCTCATATTTTATTATTGATTTATTCTTCATTTAAAAAGAAAAAAAATTGGAGGCAATATGGTATAGTATGAAAAGCAAAGGGTTTTGGAGTTCAAGTCTTCTACTTCTTAGCTCTATGACCTTGGAAAATTTTAAATTAAACTTTCTGAGTTTTAGTTTTATCATCTCTTAAATTGAGGTAAAAAAAAAAACTAACTGTTGCCAAGCTATGCCTTCTTAAATTTTATAACCTAGGCAGCTCACTCTTTTCTAAAAATTTTTTATTTAAATTCAAGTTAGTTAACATATAGTATATTAGTAGTTTCAGGGATAGAATTTAATGATTCATCAGTTGTGTATAACACCCAATGCTCATTACATCAAGTGCCCTCCTTCATGCCCATCATGCAATTACCCCATCCCCCCGTGACCCAACTCCCCTCCAGCAACCCTCAGTTTGTTCCCTATAGTTAAGAGTCTCTTTGGGTTTGCCTCCCTCTCTGTTTTTATTTTATTTTATTTTTCTTTCCTTTCCCCTATGTTCCTCTGTTTTGCTTCTTAAATTCCACATATGAGTGAAATCATACGGTATTTGTTTTTCTCTGACTGACTTATTTTGCTTAGCGTAATAACCTCTAGTTCCATCCATGTTGTTGCAAATGGCAAGATTTCATTCTTTTTGATGGCTGAGTAATATTTCATTGTATATTTTATATATATATATATATATATATATATATATATACATATATATATATATATATATATATATATACATATATATATATATATATATATATATATGCACCCACATCTTCTTTATCCATTCATCTGTCTAAGGACATCTGGGCTCTTTCCATAGTTTGGCTATTGTGGACATTGCTGCTATTAACATTGGTGTGCATGTAGGCACCTCACTCTTAAAGAGACACTTACTTTCAGGGTTGTGTATATATAGAGTTGGTATATGAGAGCGAGTGCCTCATTAAACTTTGTGCCCTTGGCATCTCATTTGCCTCACCTTGGGCATACCCTGCTGCCCTGTTATGGTAGGGTTGTAATATATGGGAGGGAGGAAGGGAGAAGTGGGGAGGAAAGTGGTCCTAAGTGAAGATAAAGGGGTATGTAGAAGCCATATCACAGAAGGCCTCATCAGCTATGTTAAGAATTTCGAATTGTATTCCGAGGGCAAATAATTAAAAATAAAGTTTTCTTGAGAAATCATTAAAAAGTTTCCATAGAAGATAAACTTATTCAGAATTTCATTTGACAAAGATCATTTTGCTGTTGGGTGAGGAAAAAATGGGAGATCAAGATTCAGTGTGAACCAGTTAGGAGGTAAATGCAATCCTTCAGGTGAGAGATGATGATAGCCAAGATTGGCATAAAGACAATGGGATGGGGGAAAATGGAAATGCTTGAGAGTTATTTAGGAGGTAGAATCAACAGAATTTGGTGATGAATTAGATGTAGACAGTAGTTAAAAAATCATGGAAAATGTCAACCAAGTTTTTAGCTTATACAACTGTATACATTATGGTTTCATGTCCTGAGAATAGGGAATAGTGGAGGAAGAAAATTGAAAAGAAGATTATAATTTCAATTTGGACATGTAGAATTTGAAGTACATGCAAAATATCAAGTAAAACTGTTTAGTAAACTGTTGACTATATTAGATGGGAATTTAAGAGAGTGATCTAGGCTGGAGATACGAAAGTGAGAACAAAGCAGCCATGAATGATATTGCCTGCTAAGAGTATGCTGGTTGAAAAGAGGGCCCAGAAAAGAGCCACAGAGAATGCCAACATTTAAAGATTAAGCATAGGATAATAAGCCAGCAAAGCCTGAGAAAGTCTATCCAAGAAAATAGGAAGTCTCCACAGCTTCAAATAAGAAACCAGGGTTGGTCCTGACCTGCACAGAGCTCACAACTGTGCCTCTTCCTGGAATGCAGTATTCTGGGATCCATTCCCATTACTTAGTTCATGGCCCTGTTTATGAAATATGAAGCCTCACCTGCCTGAAATTCCTTTTCCTAACCTGCATCAATTCCTTGCCTTTTGCCTCAGTGCCTGTCTTCATCTTTGCACTAACCTTGTATATCTGATGTTTGATCTTCTTCTCCTTCTGGTTCTGACTTTGTTCTTTATGCTTTGCTGCAATTTCGATTTTACTCCTCCACCGCACAGATTGTCCTACCAGGTTTGCCTTGACTCAGATCAGATAACCCTTTCACCAGTGTGGGGAGCATTTCATTATTAAATTGGGAAGTCATGCAAAGCTAAGCATTATCTTACTGCTTTCATAGTCCCTTTGGCTGGTTGATTACAAACCTACCTAAACAAGTCCATCCCACTGAGCTCACTTGCTGGAGGTAATTCCTAATAGGCAAAATAGAATGATAAATGCTTAACTTATATCAGTAAGTTGTATTAAGTTCTATCTGAATTATATATAAAGTGGAGAGTATTAATATTGAAGACCACCAAAAATTCTAAATATTAAGAGAAGATTGTGTGTGTATGTATATATTATATATTATATACATTATATATATATATATATATAAAATGAATCATTGTTTAATGAGCTTAAAAGACCTTCAAGAGGGCATCACAAATTCATAAAATTTCTTTTTTTGACTTGTATCTGGGTTGGTGCAAAATACTGTAAAAAAGACAAACTTCTGGATCTGGACTTTTTCTGTGGGACCCTCCTCTCTAGGAAGGTCAAGCTGTAAGAAAAGCTGATAAGGATGTTTGAATAAGATGCTACTGATTTAACAAAAGTACAATGAGATACCACCTCACATCTGTCAGAATTGCAAAATTAACAACACAGTAAATAACAGATGTTGGCAAGGATGTGGAGAAAAGGGAGCCTTCTTACACTGTTGGTGGGAATACAAACTGGTGCAGCCACTCTGGAAAATAGTATGGAGGTTTCTCAAAAAACTAAAAATAGAATAACCCTATGACCCAGCAATTGCACTACTATGTAGTTACCCAAAGGATACAAAAATACTGATTCAAAGGGACCCATGCACCCCAATGTTTATAGCAGCATTATCAACAATAGCCAAATTATGGAAACTGCCCAAGTGTCCATCGACTGAAGAATGGATAAAGAAGTGGTATATATACCACAACTTCTTTATATGTATATATATAATGGAATATTACTCAGCCATAAAAAGAATGAAATCTTGCTGTTTGCAATGACGCAGATGGGTCTAGAGAGTATAATGCTAAGCAAAATAAGTCAGTCAGATAAGGACAAATATGATTTCACTTATATGTGGAATTTAAGAAACAAAATAGATGAACAGAGAATAGAGAAAGAAAAAAGAGAGAGAGAGGCAAATCATAAAATAGACTCTTAACTGTAGAGAACAAACTGAGGGTTGCTGGAGCAGAAGTGGGGGGATTGGATTGAATAAGTGATGGGGATTAAGGAGGGCACTTGTGGTGATGAGCACCAGTTGTTGTATGTGATTAATCATTAAATTCTACTACTGAAACCAGTATTACACTATATGTTAACTCATTGGAATTTAAATAAAACTTGAAACAAAACAAAACAATTAAAAAATAAAAAGCCATACTTAGCATGAGGCCTAAAGTCACTTACATTGAATGGTTTCTATCTTCTTTCAGTCAAAGTATAACTTGAAGCTATAATTGTTGAAAATGGTGTTATATCAATACATTAAAGAAATAGTGGCATGTCAAAAAAAAAAAAAAAAAAGCTACTGATTTAAGTAGTAACCCAGTCTGTCTTCAATACAAGGTTGATTCTTTTTGAAGAGATGCAACTCAGTACAGTATACCAACCTGAGCATTAGGACAACTTAATTCCAGTTTCTGTTTTGACTATAGTTCACTCTTTGAACTTGAGAAATTTGCTACCCCTCCTAGGGCTTCTGTTTTTCTATTTATCAAATGAAGCAGTTAAAAGATTAGACTAAGTTATTCTAAGAGCCTAAATGAGAATCTAGCATTTTTGGTAAAAAAATCTGTCTCATAGATCCTGATCATAAGGGAGAGAAGTTTTGGGAAAGCCAGGATTTTTTTCTGAGCAATTTTTGTTTGTTTTTGTCACATGAATGTTGATAAAGAATCTTACAGCTGGAAGATAATTCAGAGTGCAGGAATTTCCTCTAAAATGAACTGGCCCAGTGGCTATTCAGCCACTTTTTAGACACCTCTAGTGGTAGGAATTCACGTTTTATAGAATCTATCCATTTCATTGTTGGGCTGATCTGAGGACTGTTAAGTTCTTCCTTACATTAAACTGAAACCTATCTCTCTGTAGCTTCTGCCCACTACTTCTGCCTTTTGTCAGATGCACATACCTGATTTAAATCCCATCTTCATTACTTGTTGGATTTGTGAGAGAAGGAATATCACTTTACTTTTTTGAGTTTCTATTTCCTCATCTGATAATGGATATTTTAATTCCTATCTCCCATGATGCTATGATTAAAATGAGATAACACATATTGGTTGCTTGTCCTAGGCTCTGGTTGAGAAAGACTTAATAGGGGACTTGGTACTTGGCAAGAATTATGTAGGATGGGTAGGAATTCTCATAGAGGAGAGTGGGATAGGGAGGAGACAGGTTGGCCCTTTGGGACAGAGGAAAAATAGCATAAGCCAAAACATGGAGCCATGAAAACAATGTGCAAAAAATTTCTAGTGGTCAGGTTTGACTTGATCTTTGAATGCCTAGGGCCACGGGGAGAGAGTGATAGGAGATGATCCTGGACAAGTAAGCTACAGGTGGACTGTGAAAGGACATGTACGCCACATCACATTCTAATATTATACTACTTCTAGATGCTACTGAATTTAAAGGAAATGATAAAGAAAGAGTGGATTGTTGAACCAGGATTTAAATTCGAGTCTTCTGAGACCATGTCTCACAACAGCATAACTTTTTGGACATAAAAAAAAAAGCTTTTTTTTTTTAATTGTTATGGAATTCTAGAAAACAACTTGCTTCCTCCTGGCACTGTGAGGTGAAATCCAAGGAGGACTCTGACCTAGTTCCCGAGGCCTTCCACTTGGCTTCCAGCAGGGGAAAGTGCTGTTCTGTCAGTGAAGCCAGTGTATTTCTTTGCTTTCTCTGAATCTATGTTTATAATAAGAGAAGAAAATTTGGGAGAAAGAAAGGAATACTCTGCCTATTTTTCAAATATACATGGCTGTACACTATAGTAGAAAGGGCTCTGACTATTTGACAAACAACTTGGATTCAAATAGTAACTCTGCCATTTGCTAGCTGTATATGTAATAGATGTCTCACTTTCCCCTGAGTCTCAGTATGTTCGTCAGTAACATGGGAATTATGGTCCTTGCCATGCCTTTTTTTTTTTTTTTTTAAATAATAATGAGGGAATTAGATAATGCTTGTTAAAGCCCTTTGGAAATCATAAAGTGATATTTTATTCCTACTACTATCAGGAAATCACTAACATGAGAATATATTAGTACTAATCAGGATTGCTCTACATATGTTGAATGTACTCAGGGTAAAATCATTAAGATCAGTAGTTTATCTTCAGTTGCTCTGACCTTTTCTCCCTGTCATTTTTCCTTTTGTTTCCCGTCCTCTCACTTCTTTAGTTTGAAAAGACTGGAATCCTATACCTCTCTCTTCCCTTCCCTTCCTAGATGTTCCCAGGATAAACTCTACTAGTATATCTTTGAGGCCAAGGTGTGAAGATCAGTAACAAGATCTCTCTTTTGTACAGTTTCCTATTGGAACCTCATATTTAGTTATAAAAGGAAAAGACATTATTTATTCATTAAAAATGATCTGTTCAGCACATAACCTGTACTTTATCCATGGTTAAATAATTTGAGAAATTAGTCAATTTAGGGGAATTCAAAGACTTCTAATTCATTTATTGATGTGTTTGTCATTTATTCTATCTCTCTTGCATTTAAACTTTTTTTTTTTTTAAGATTTTTATTTATTTGCGAGAGAGAGAATGAGAGGCAGAGAGCATGAGAGGGAGGAGGGTCAGAGGGAGAAGCAGACTCCCCGCTGAGCAGGGAGCCCGATGCGGGACTCGATCCCGGGACTCCAGGATCATGACCCGAGCCGAAGGCAGTCGCTCAACCAACTGAGCCACCCAGGCGCCCTCTCTTGCATTTAAAAATATGTTTTAACATCTACTATGTGCTAGACACTGTGTTAGGAGACATGTAAGCCACTAAGGACCTAATGGTACCACTTAGATTGTCACACATAAGGTTCATGCTGGTTTTAAATGGCCTTAGTTTATTCTTAAGCATAGCTCCTGGGAATGAAACAATTTGGTGTGGTGACAAGAACAAAAGAATAGATGGAAATAAGGCAGTCTTAGTTCTCTTACATCAACTGTCTTTGAATTCCTGCTATGTGAAGGTGGCAAAGCTACTTAACTTTCCTGACTTCTCTTGGCTATAAAATAGGAGAGACATTATGGCATAATACATAATACACAAACGTTTATTTTGTTGAGCACATGGCTTAATTCCTGGTACATAGTAGGGGCTCCATGAATGGTAGTTATGCTCTTCTTTCTTCCATCTTTTTCCTCTTCTGCTTGTGTATATCCCTCCTGGTACTGAAAACAAGAAAAGAAGTCACTGACTAGCAAGGTGAAATATATCAGCCCCAAGAGCAGTTTTGCAGATGGTCTGAAACAGAGCATTTGCAAAAGGGTATTTGTTGTTCATTATAATTTCTCACACTCTTTTCAGTTTACAAAGCACATTTATACATATCATCTCATATAATTCTCTTAACAACATGTAAGATGAAATTTATTATCTCATCTTCTGGGTGAGGAAACTGAGGCTTGCAAAGATTTAGTGACTTTCCAATCAGAGAATGAGAATTGGCTCTTGGTCTTTTAATATGCAATTTTTTATTTATCTTGCTGTCTCACACTAAATTTTGAGCTTAAAATTTTCCAGTTTTCACCCAACTTTCCCATTTTCCTGGCTATAGGCCTGTCTTTAAGACTAGGGCACTGATACAACTCCTTTTTTCTTATTTTTCCTTCACAGTGTATGAAACTAATGCAGTCCAGAATGTAGATTGAGAATCCCAGAGATTAGTCTGGCTGTCTAGAGAACAAAACTTAATTCAGACTCTCATCAGTTCTTACTTGGATTATTATAATAGGCCTTCTTCTCTGTGACTCTTTAATGTTGAACTTTCATACCCCTAAGGACATTCTTTATACTGTAAAACGTGAACTCTGCTCAAATCCTTTCTATGCTTAAAACAAAACAAAACAAAACAGTGTTTTCCCATCTGCAGAGCTGAGATCTGAGCAACATAGGCTGCATTAAGGTTCCTTGGCTTCCATTGTGTCCTGATAAGCATCCTACCTTTCAGCAATACCTGTCTTGCCTTAAGAGCCATTGTAGATGTTTTTCCTTCCTTCTAGAAATTCTTTCCTCTTCATCTCTCTTCGTGAACTCTTTTTTTTGCCCTTCAGAACCTGAGTTGGATTAAATGACCCTCTATCAAATCACCACAGGATTCTTCCCTATGCAATGTCATAGCTCTTCTTAGACTGTATAGTAATTGCCTATTTTTTTCATCTGTATGCCTTGTGTGCAGGGCCCTTTACTTTATTTCTCTGTATTCCTATTGCTACCTCTAGTTCTTGACAGTTTTTCATCACTAAATATAATAATACCTGTAGACTTTTGAGATGTTTGTTATCAAGTGGAGTTAGTTCTCATCTATTCCTATTTTTCTGAGAGTTTTCATTATGAATGGGATATTGAATTTTGTCAAATAATTTTTCTGCATCAAACAAATGATCATGTGATTTTTTTTCTTTAGTTTGTTAATATGGTGAATTGCATTGACTTTTGTTTTTGTTTTTTGTTTTTAAGTGAAAGCAGAGTTTATTGAAGATATATATATATATAGAGAGAGAGAGAGAAGGAGAAGAGAGAGAGAGATGGACAGAGCATCTGGGAGACTCGGAGGTCAGAAAGGAAAAGAGCATGAGTCTTGTCTTTGCTTGGGATCTGAGGTTTTTTATTGCCAATTGTGGTCTGGTGCAGGTGTCCTCTTAGGCACCCAGGAATGGTCAGAAAAAGGATGGGGTGCAGGTGTCCTTCATAAGTTATTCATTCCCTGAAGCCAGTGGTCTTGGCATCAAGGTGTTTTGAGTCAGTGGTCTTGGAAAACGTTTGTGTGATGACCCCACCTAGTCATTCCTTTTATGTTATCTATTGTGCTGGAAGGCTCCAAAGATATCACTATCTCTTTGTCCCTTATGAGGAGGACAAATACTATTTGCATTATGAGCAAAGTAAGAAAGAAAAAAAAAAGTTTTTTATTCATGACATCCCTTCAGTTTCCCTGTCTCATTCTCCCCAGTGGAATTACTGGATTTTGAATATTGAATCATCCCTGACTAATTTCCACTTGGTTGTGGTATAAAATTCTTTTTATATATTGCTGAATTATTTTTGTTACTATTTTGAGGATTTTTGCATCTATATTTATGGTTTTTAGTTTTTTTTGTTATGTTTGTTTTATTTTGATATCAGGTTAAAATAGTAGGTTCATAAAATGAATTGTGAAATATTCCCTCCTTTTCTATTTTCTGGAAGAGATTATGTAGAATTGATGTTGATTCTTCTTTAAACATTTGATATAGCGGTGCCTGGGTGGCTCATTCGGTTAAGCAGCCATCTCTTTCTTGGTTTCTGCTCAGGTCATGATCTCAGGGTCCTGGTGATGTAGTTTTGGAGTATAGGTGAGGTTTGGTGGGGTGAGGTCTGGAGCCAATGACCAAGAAAGAATTCTTGAGACATCTTTGGTACAAAATCGTGGTTTTATTAAAGCATGGGGACAGGACCCATGGGCAAAAAGAGCTGCCTATTATAGAGGCTTTTCAAATTATCTTTTTCACATTGTGTAGGTTGTAGTAGTTTGCATTTTTCAAGGATTGGATCTATTTCATCGAAGGTGTCAGATTTTATGTTTGTAGAATTGTTTACAATATTCTCTCTCTTTCTCTCTCTTTTTTTTTTTTTTTTGGTATTTATGTGGTCTGTAGTGGCATACTCCTGTTTTCATTCCTGATATTAGTAATTTGTATCTTCTGTTTCTTTGTCAATCATGGGAGAGATTTATCAATTTTATTGATCTTTTCAAAGCTCTCTGTTTCATTGATATTTCTCGATTATTTTTTCTTTCAATGTCATTTACTTCTCCTCTTATTTCCTTAACTCTGCTTACTTTGGTTTTTTTTTGTTGTTGTTGTTTTATTTTATTTTATTTATTAACTCCACTTACTTTGATTTAAAAATTTTCTTTTTTTCTAGTTTCATGAGGCCAGAGCTTAGATTATTGACTTGAGACTTTTCCTTTTTAAAAACGTGTACATTTAGTGCTATAAAATTTCCTCTCAACATTGCTTCAACTGTGTCTCACAGATTTTGATAAGGTCTATTTTAATTTTCATTTAGGTAAATGTATTTTTAAAAATTTCACTTGAAAATTCCTCTTTGTCCCATAGATTATTTACAAGTTTGTTGTTTAGCTTTAAGTGTTTGAACATTTTCCTGTTATTTTCCTATTAAAGATTTCTAGTGTATTTCTATTGTGGTAAAGGAACATACTCTATGTTTCAATTTTTTTAAATTCAGTAAGGTTGGTTTTACAGGCCAATAGATGGTCTATCTTCATATATGTTTGTAGCTGCTTGAAAAGAATATTTATTCTACTCTTACTGGGTAGAGTGTTTTATAAACATCCATTTTAGATTCTGGTGGTTACTGGCATTGTTGAGTTCTTCTATATCTATGCTGACTTTATAGTTGTTGTGCTGTTGAAATATCTAACTTCAGTTGTGAATATACCAATTCTTTCAGTTATATTCTTTCTTATTCTATTTCTTGCAGATTTGCTTCACATATTTTGCAGCTGTGTTGTTTGGTGCATGTACATTTAAGATTGCTATATGTTCTTGGTAGATTGACCCTTTAACATTACACGATAATAATAATGTTCTCTGTCTCTGGTAATTTCCTTGGCTCTGAAGTCTACTTTATCTGATATTAATATAGTCACTCCTGATTTCTTTAATTAATGTTTTCATAAAATACCTTTTTTCCATCGTTTCCCTTTTAACCTGCCCGTATTGTTATATTCAAATTAAGTTTCTTAAAGACACTCTATGGCTAGGTCATATTTTCTAACTCATTCTATCAATCTCTGTGTTTTATTTGGTGTGTTTAGACCTTTTACATTAGTGGAATTATTGTCACATTAAGACTTAAGTCTGCCATTTTATTTCTTTTCTGTTTTTCTTATTTATATATCTTTGTTTATTCTTCCCACCTGGACATTTTATAGAATTCCATTTTGGTTTATCTATACTCTTCTTGAGTGTATTTTTTTCTGTAGAATTTTTAGTGATTGATAATTGCATATGCATAACTTATCACAGTCTACTAGTATCATTATTTTATCAATTTGAATTAGGTATAGAATTCTTTTCTCCTTTTACACACTTCTACCCTCATCCATTTATAATATAATTGTCATAAATATTTTCTCTACTTAGATTTAGAGTCAAATCAAGCAGTATTATAATTTTTGCTTCAATCATTAAACATACTGAAGTGGAGAAGGGAAGTCTATATTTACTTACATTTTTGCTTATTTCCTTTCCTCCTTCCTGATGTTCTACGATCCCTTCTCTAATATTTCCTTCTGTTTAGAGCACTTCCTTTAGGCATTTTTTTCAAGTAGGCCTGCTGGCAACAAATTTTCTTAGTTTTTCCTTCATTTGAGAATGTCAGTTTTCCCTTCATCCCTCAAGCATATTTTTGCTGGATGTAGGATTCTGGGTTAACAATTGTTTTCATTCTAATATAAAAATGTGCCATTTCCTTCTGGTTTCACATAAGAATTCTGCTGATTTGTATTGTTTTCCCATGTAGATAACGTATTGTTTCTATGTCACTGTTTTCAAGATTAGTTTCAGAAGTTTTATTATGAATTATCTTTTTGTTGATTTCTTTGAGTTTATCATATTTGGAGTTTGTTCAGTTTTTGAAACTGTAGGTTTATGTTGCCAAATTTGGGTTGCCAAATTTGTGCAGTTTTCAGCAATTATATCCTTCAATATTCTTTCAGCTCTGCTATATTTCTTGTCTCCTTCTGGACTCTGATTACACAAATATTAGATATTTTGTTATAGTCTCATAGATCCCTGAAGCTGTGTTCACTTTTTTGTTCCTAGTCTGGTTTTACTCTGTTGTTCAGATTGAATAATGTCTAATGTTGTATCTTCCAATTCACTGACTTTTTCCTCTGTCCTCTCTATTCTTCTGTTTCATCCATCCACTGAGTTTTTTATTTTAGTTATTGTCTTTTAAAATTTTAAAATTTTCATTTGATTTTTGCTATCTTCTTTTTTTAATTTAAATTCAATTAGCCAACATATAGCACATCATTCATTAGTTTCAGATGTAGAGTTTAGTAATTCATTAGTTGCACATAACACCCAGTGCTCATCACATCATGTGCCCTACTTAATGCTCATCACCCAGTTACCCCATCCACCCACCCACCTTCCCTCCAGCAACCCCTCAGTTTCTTTCCCATAGTTAAGAGTCTCTCATGGTTTGTCTCCCTCTCTGATTTCTTCCCATTCCATTTTTCCCTCCCTTCCCCTATGATCCTCTGTGCTGTTTTTTATATTCCTCATATGAGTGAAACTATATGATAATTGTCTTTCTCCGATTGATTTATTTCGCTCAGCATAATACCCTCCAGTTCTGTCCATGTAGATGTAATCATAAGATATCATCCTTTTTGATGGCTGAGTAATATTCCATTTTATATTTTATACACACACACACACACACACACACACACACACACACACCACATCTTCTTTATCCTTTCCTCTGTCGATGGACATCTTGGCTGTTTCCATATTTTGGCTATTGTGGACATTGTTGGTATAAACATTGGGGTGCAGGTGCCCCTTCAGAACACTACATTTGTATCTTTGGGATAAATATCTAGTAGTACAATTGCTGGGTCATAGGGTAGCTCTATTTTTAGCTTCTTGAGGAACCTCCATAGTGTTTTCCAGAGTGGCTGCACCAGCTTGCATTCCCACCAACAGTGTAAGAGGGTTCCCCTTTCTCCACATCCTCACCAACATTTGTTTTTTCCTGTTTTGTTAATTTTAGCCATTCTGACTAATGTGAGGTGGTATCTCATTGTGGTTTTGATTTGTATTTCCCTGATGCCAAGTGATGTTGAGCATTTTTTCACGTGTCTGTTAGCCATTTGGATGTCTTCTTTGCAGAAATATCTGTTCATGTCTTCTGCCCATTTTTTGACTGGATTATTTGATTTTTGGATATTGAGTTTGATAAGTTCTTTATAGATCTTGGATACCAGCCCTTTATCTGACATGTCATTTGCACTTATCTTCTCCCATTCCATAGGTGGCCTTTTAGTTTTGTTGACTGTTTTCTTTGCTGTGCAGAAGCTTTTTATCTTGACGAAGTCCCAATAGTTCATTTTGCTTTTGTTTCCCTTGCCTTTGGAGACGTGTCTAGCAAGAAGTTGCTGCGGCCGAGGTCGAAGAGGTTGCTGCCTCTCTTCTCCTCTAGGATTTTGATGGATTCCTATCTCATATTTAGGTCTTTCATCCATTTTGAGTTTATCTTTGTGTATGGTGTAAGAAAATGGTCCATTTTCATTCTTCTACATGTGACTGTCCAATTTTCCCAACACCATTTGTTGAAGAGACTTTCTTTTTTCCATTGGATATTCTTTGCTGCTTTGTCAAAGATTAGTTGACCATAGAGTTGAGGTTCCATTTCTGGGTTCTCTATTCTGTTTCATTGGTCTCTGTGTCAGTTTTTTTGCCAGGACCATACTGTCTTGATGACTACCACTTTGCAATATAGCTTGAAGTCTGGCATTGTGATGCCACCAGCTTTGGTCTTCTTTTTCAACATTTCTCTGGTTATTCAGGGTCTTTTCTGGTTCCATACAAATTTTAGGATTGTTTGTTCCAGCTCTGTGAAAAAAGTTGGTGGTATTTTGATAGGGATTGCATTGAATGTGTAGATTGCTCGGGTAGCATAGACATTTTAACAATATTCGTTCTTCCAATCCATGAGCCCAGAATGTTTTTCCTTTTTTTGTGTGTGTGTCTTCCTCAATTTCTGAGAGCTTTTCTCCTAAGGTCAGGAACATGACAGGGATGTCCACTCTCACCAGTGTTGTTCAACATAGTACTAGAAGTCCTAGCTTCAGCAATCAGACTACAAAAAGAAATAAAAGGCATTCAAATTGGCAAAGAAGAAGTCAAACTCTCACTCTTCTCAGATGACATGATACTTTATGTGGAAAACCCACAAGACTCTACCCCAAAACTGGTGGAACTCATATAGGAATTTAACAATGTGGCAGGAAATAAAATCAATTCACAGAAATCAGTTGCATTTCTATACACTAAAAATGAGACAGAAGAAAGAGAAAGTAAGGAATCGATCCCATTTACAATTGCACCAAAAACCATAAGATACCTAGGAATAAACCTAACCAAAGAGGTAAAGGATCTGTACTCTAAAAACTGCAGAACACTTAATGATTCTTTGTCTCTTCTATTTCTTTTCTGAAACTCAAGTTTTTTGCTTGGATTCTATTTTTTTAATTTGTTTCAAGCACGTTTATAATTGCTAAAATCTTTGTCAGATAAATATCTCTCTCATTTCCATGTTGGGATCTATTGATTGTCTTTTTTTTTTAACCCCATTTGAAATATCGCTGACTCTTTGTATGACGAATGATTTTCTGTTGAAACTTGGAAAATTTTGGTTTCATGGATCATATTTAAAAAGTCTGTTCTGTCTGGTTTCCCAGACAATGTTCTGGGAGGAGAAGGGATATTGCTACCTTCTTATTGCCAGATGCAAGCAAAAGTCCAGGTTCACCACTTGGCCTCTGTTGTCAGCTGTAGCAGAAGCAAGAGGTCCTTGTTATTTTTGAGTGGGGGTCTGACTGTGGTGAAAGTCTATGATTCTGCACAAAACTACACTAACACCACACCAGCTAAGAGTAGGAGGTACTGTTCATTGTGCCAGAGGGAGTAAAAGTCAAGGTATTCCACATTGTCTCTGCTGAAACCACAGTGGTGTGGGAGTGCTAATTATTACCTAGCAGAGATGAAAATCTCAGCTCCCTGTTCTACCTTCTCTGATGCCACCCTGGCATTGGGGTTGGGCCACCTTGTTATAGACTGGAGAAGGTAGAAGTCTAAGCTCCTCACTTGGGCTTTGTTGACATATGTGTGGTAGGGCTACATTTTTTTTTTTTTTTTCTGTAGTGTTTGGCTATAGTAGAAGATTTATTTACTAAAAGTTTTCTGTGTATTTTCCTAGTCCTTTGTCTAGCGAGAAGAGTTTTTTTTTTTAAGTTTCAGAGGTAGAATTTAGTGATTCATCAGTTGCATACAACACCCAGTGTTCATTACTTCAGGTGTCCTCCTTAATGCCCATCACCCAATTACTCCAACCCCTCACCCATTTCCCTTTCAGCAACCCTCAGTTTGTTTCCTAGAGTTAAGACTCTCTTATGGTTTGCCTCTCTCTGTTTTCATCTTATTTTATCTTTCCTTCCCTGTGTTCATCTGTTTTGTTCCTTAAGTTCCACATATGAGTGAAATCATATGGTATTTGTCTTTTTCTGACTGACTTACTTTGCTTTTAGAGAAAAGAGATTTTTGGGTTTTGTTTGTCTGCACCTGTTGGCATTTTAGGGTTTTTGTCTTCTCCCATTCTGTTATATATGAAGCAAAAAGAAACCCCACAGGGCTTAGTACCATGTCATTCTTTGAGTCCTCAGGTTCCTAGTCAGTTTTCTGCTTCTCTCCTCACTTGAGAATCTTCTTATGTTTGTTCTATGTATAGTTGTACTTAGCAGGAGCATTAGGGAAACATGTACTCCATCTTCTTGGGAGTAAAAGTTCAGATTTTTAAAAAATACTCCTGAATGTTTGAAGAGGAGGAAGACAGAAAGTAAAATAACCATTTGAAAGAGGCTGGTGTTGTGATGGTTCTTACAGGAACAGAAATCACTTAAACATGAGATATCTGTTGCATTAAAAAATTAGATATAGCTCTAAGCTTCCTAGATGCTAAGGCAGAAGTAACATAATCACTTATAGTTGTTCACTTTCTTTGAGAAAAGGAAGCAGATCTGTTGAATGAGAAAGATGTTTTTCCTAGTCCAACATTCTCAGAGGGATTATTATGTGTATTCTTTAAATAAGAGTCTTTGTTTAAATTCATGGTTGGATATTTTTAAACTAGGATTTTACAAAATATTAGCATATTTCTCATAGGTGAACATTTCTTACACTGTGTATAGATGCTGAAGGCATAACCTACTTAGTTATGATACTTCTAATGGTAATTAAGCTAATAAAATAAAAAACATTGTTTTTTGGCATTCATTGTCTAGAGGTCAGAAATCTTGAGGAATGGATAGTAAATCAGTTCCTCCTATTGTCCTTTTCAAATACTGGATATCTTAATTGAATATTTGGCATTAGTGTTTGGCAAGGGCTGAATTGCCAGGTTTTCTCAAGTTAGTTTCTGATGAGTGCATGGAGTAAGTGTAATCTGATGTATTATTTATAGGGTATCTACAATGCACGTTTAAATATAGGTATTATTTTAATATTTATATATCTAGAAGAGAATTTTCAGGTTAAATAAGTGTTCTTTTCCAGGAGAAAAGTAATATTACAAAATACCTACTGTGCACCAGAGATTGTACTAGAAGTTCTATATATTACTCTTAATGTTTAAGTAACTGGAGTAATTGTTATTATTCCCATTTTATAGATAAAGAGACTAAGACTAAGGGAAACTAAAGCCTTTGCCCAAGGATAGACAACTTGGAAGTGTCAGAGTTGGTATTCTATATCTAATTCTATGTCCTACTCCTCTCCTGTATGGACCCTATGCTTCAGCCAATCTGTCTTATTGAATGAGAAAATAGATATGAAATACTTGGTAAGAAGGAAGTGAACGGAGGTGAAAACATATAAAGAAACTCAAATCAGTGAGTTCAGCTTCTCAAAGCAGTTTAAATGAGAATTATGACAAAGGAGTTTGAAAGAACTGGTTTAATGATAATTTAATCTTCCTGTGAATTTCATTTTTACAACCTTTATTTGGTTTAGCAAGAAGCATTAATTATTTGTAGTACTTAGGAGTGTTTTATGAGATGTCAGAAAGAGTTTGGTCATTTTTGGTATAAGTGTATATTGCCCATGTGTGTATGTATGTATTCTATAGTAAAATTAGTAAAAACAATTTGATAACAGACTAGTTAAAATACAAATCCCCAAAGCTTTAAGCTCAAAGATTATCTAGGTTGGACTAATCTCTTGTTTGATTAGTAGGAAGCTAATACCATAGGAGATTAAGTGACTTGACTAAGGTCTGTTAGTGACTAGCAGTAAAACTGTGACTAGAGAGCCCAATTTATCTGAATTCCAATCAAGTACTCCCTATTAAAACAATCTAAAGACTTTCAGAATAATTCTGTTTTTCTAAAGGTAAGTATTTGCCTAGTTTTAAATATGTCAGTTCAACTTTATAATTCCTTATTCTTATTAGCTTAATATTTCTAATGTTATAATTCAGTTATTGTGCTTAAATATCAGGGCCTTGGAAAATACAATTGAAAAGCACCAATTGTCTCACCTAGAAAGACCTCATATTGTATAAACTCCACTCAACTGTGAGCTCTTATGGGAATGGATCATATCTCAATTATTTTTTAATTTTCAGCACTCGACCTGGGGCCCAGTTGAAATTTGGTTTAATGAATGGATGAATGAAGTCCAAATGAGTCATAACACTATTCAATATTAGAATTTGAAAAGGCCTTAAAAATTATATAGTCCATATCTTAACTTTAAGTATAAGGAAACTCAGAACAAAAGACAGTATATGGCTTAATGTCATAGAAACTAAAAATACAATGTAGTTTTTTTACAATGTATTTATAATACTTTCCATTGCAAAATAAACCCTTACCCTTTTCAGGTTATATTAAAATTTTATAATAATCTTGCATTGTACAACTCCAGGGAGCACTATTCACCTTTTAGTTGATGTGAATGGTACCCTCACAGTTTTTTAGCTGTACACAGTGGCTCAGTACATGAAACTGGTATTATTGCCCCTATTTTATAGATAAAGAAATAGGCCTATAGTGGAAGTAACTTATCCAAGATTATACAAATTATGTATAGCAGTAGTGGACACCTGTTTTCTTATAATTCAGTACCTTTTTTCTTATAGTGCTCAAGTCTGAAATATGTCATTTAATCCTTCATGCCTATCTCCATAACACATTCTAGACAACATTTAAAGCAGGGACCCAACAATGCAAACTATTCATAGCTCTGTTCCTGAATCTGCCTATCCTAGTTTTCAGCCCTTTCACCACTTTTCCATTTCTAACTTTGCCTTTTCACCAAGGTTCACATTATATTTTTAACTACAATGTTGGCTTGCCTTCAGTATAGTTTTTCCTTCTACCTTTGGGTGCCTTCACAGTTAAACCCCATTCCCTGTGATATCTTAGCTTTCTTTCACCCTAGCAAATGCCTTTAACTGTCATGATTGGCTATTGGACATGATACCATTTTTCTTTCTAATGTAAAACTTAACAGGATTTCTCCTATATATTTTCTGACTTTTTCTGACTTTCCTTTTCAAGGCCTCCCTGAGAGTGATCTTGCCACCTAGCACAACTTTGTTCTCTGCACACGGTCTCTGGGTGATTCATCTCTGCCCGTCACACAGGCATGAATGCCAACACCTACACATGCAGGTGAATCTGCTCCAGTGATATATTTTAATTACAGATTTAGTCAGAAGTAATTAAGCCTCTCTGTAACTGGGATGGGCACTAAGTTTTAAAAATTCATGCAGTTTCAGACATCCCATGTGTGGTTTGTGCCACCCTGGTTTGCAGAGTAAGAAGGAGCCCCTAGTGTAGTTAGATTAATAGAAAGAGAATAAACTTAATGGAGCCAGAAAAGTGCAAAAAATGGTGCTTTCCCCCCTATATCTCATGCAGATGGAATGGCCATCCTGGGATTGCAGCAGGGGATGGCAATTGCATTTTAATTACAAGGCTGATGGTTTCGGTACTACACCAGATGGAAGGGCCTTTTTAAAGAAAGAGGCCCACTCACTGCCTCTGTCGATTTTCCCTCTGATGGTGGTTAACAAAACCCGACAGGAGACAAAAGTGATGAGGTTGCATTCTCATCCCATGGATTTTATTCCCTATTCTGTTGCTTGACTTGTGAGTTCAGTCAGATCTTGAGTCCTGTGAAAAAGATGCAGCTCCTGCAGGCACTTTAACAAATGAAGGAGAAAGGATGAGACTGGAGGAAAGGAAAGATTCTTTTTCCCCTTCCTCTTCCTTTATCATTGTTGTGGTTACTTTATTGCCTACAAAACACTTTTACTTCCATTATATCATTTACCAATTATGACAATTTAATAACAGAGGTATTATTATCCCCATTTTAGTTAAAGGAAAAATTGAGATTAGGACATGTAAGCTTTTATACATTTAGTAGTGATCAGTGAATTATTAGGATTAAACAAGATTAAAGTAAAAGCGTTATTTGTTCTCTGGCTACCCAAAAACATGGTTATGGATTTAGGAGCCCTCCAACACTTCATCTTATTTAATGGAAAAGGAAACTAAGACTCAAGTGGTCTAATGGAGAGCACTGTGGGATAGTTGAAAGAGCATGGGCTTTGGGAAGTCCTGGTGAAGTTTTACTTCTGTATTTATGTATTTGGAATTCTGGGGCAAGTCCACTCTCTGAGCTTCACTTTCTGCATTTGTAAAGTGCAAGATTGGACTGAATAAAACAGACCTCTCCAGCCTTGAATTGTCTGCTACCCAAAGCTTGGATTTACTTATGCCTAGGTTAGGAGTCTTTTTCTGTATCTCCTGTAGGTGGTAGTGGCTCATTTTGGGGGAATCCAAATTTTTAAAAATAAAAGCTAGACTGGGAAAGATGAGTCCTTAGTTAAACTTAATGGAGGCCAAATCCTTAAGAAATTTTTAGAATGTTATCACACAGGAAAACAGCCAAAACATTGAGAAGCCACTATTTACCCAGAAATTGTAATAATTCAGACATGTGAATTTGGGATTGCTGTAAAAATTTCCTTCTCAGGCACAAAATACTAGTCCACCAAGTGCCTTGCCAAGCCCAGGAACAGTTCTGAAGCAGAGAGATGAATCATTGGGAATCATTTTGTCTCTTTTACCTTGTTTTCAACCATTTGATTCAGTGATGCTTGTCCCTCAGAATCTCCTTCGACTCTTTCTCCTTCAAAGCAGAATCATTTGTTATCTTCTTGCTATAATTAGATGGTTTGAGGGGGATAAACATCAGACCTTCATAGCTGCCAGACCTTGATTTATAGGAAAATTATTTGTTCTAATTATACAGAATGATTCATAGTTTATGCAAATGTGTGATTTATTACCAGACCACCTCTTTTATATGTAGGCTCCATTCTCTTTAGTTTTTAGTTCAGTGCTTCCTAGGAATGGCAATACCATCTAGATCAGGCTGCTGGAATCCTTTTGTCATTCTCTTGTCTAGTCTAGAATAATAGTGGCATGCATTCATTCATTTGACAAAAAAGTCATCAAGCAATCTCCGTGGACAAAACACTGGGATACAGAAATATGGTCACATTTGCTTGTATAGAAGACGTGGGGGAAGGGCATATTCTTTAGCACTATAGCATCCTTTATCTCATGTTAGCTTCATGGTAGCCTTGTAAGGTAGGTAAAGCAGCTCTTATTCTGAAAGTATTACAGATGAGGAGACAGCTCAATGAGGGAAAGTGACCTATCCAAAGTCAGTTGGTATTAAAATTATAGGAATCCACTGGGAGTAATCCATAATTCCTAGCAGTCAGAGTCAGCCTGCATGCATTCACACATGCTTGTGTATGTGTGTGTGTGTTTATAGGGGTAGGGATTGGCATGCAGTCAGGGCTGGGAATTACTGTTTTCCTATGTGAAGGGATGAAAAAGATACTATATTTTCTTAAAATGGCTCCACAGGTTATCTACCTGACCCTCCACTTTATTAGTTTAATTTAAAGCATGGAAGGCTGGTATTAAAATGTCAGTGCTCTTTGGGAGGGAGGCATTCTTAATCTGTTACTTGTTATTCATTCCTTCATTTGTTCATTCTTTCAGCAAACCTTATTAGAAACGTTTCCAATGCCTGGTTTTGGGGTGGAGGGTGGCAGGAGTTGCGGTAGTGATAAAAAAAGTAAAAGTAAAAGTTAGAAATGGTCTCTCTCATCATGGAACCCACTTCCTGTCAATATTCCCTATTTACTAACATGCTTAACCTTCTATGTTCAAGCTACTAAGAATTTCACATAGGAAAATTATGTTTTTTTCATTCCTGGATTAGGTATCAGCTCCAAACCTTTCTCTTTTCTTCCTCTGCTGGTACGTGCCAGTGTTATCTTACTAAATGTTGAGTTCTTTGATATCAGAGACATGAATTGCATCTCTGTGTCTTCAGTGCCTGATACATAGTAAGTTCTCACAGATATCTGATCAGGGAACAAAAAAATCCATTAATTCATTATTAAAGTTATGTTTGCTTCTTTTAAAGATTGCTCAATTCTGGCCCTTACTTAGTTCCTTTCTGTTCAAAGAAGGAATACTCATTTTTAGGATTTCTTCTTCAATCCTCACATATAAAAATGTCTTTCTCTATTATATGTAATCTTTGCCAAGGTCCCTATTCTCACCCTGTGACTTCCTTACAGCTAATAAAGGAGTAGATTAATGTGAACATGGTGTAACTTTAGACAAGTCACTTAGCTTCCTTGAGACTTAATTTCTTTCTTTGGAAAGTAGTAACAATCTACTTTTGGGTTGTAATTATAACCAAATGAGAGTATATATTGCCAACCACTATTTCAAAATTCAGCTTAGGTATAAGCTCCTACAGGAAGTTGTCTCTGACCTTTACCTTCCAGGCTTAGTTGCCTTCTTAGTTTTTCAGCATTCCATGGTTTCCCTCTGTTTTATACTTGTGCAGCATTATATTTTCTGATTTAGTCTTTCTCTTCTACTACACAGTGAATTTTTGGGCAGTCTCTTATTAATCTTTGTATTCATGCATATTCATCCTCATTATGTTTACTGAGCACCTATTATGTGTCAGCAACTGGGCCAGATGTTGTGAGTTTAGCAATAAGACCCACACAACCTCTGCCCTCAAGAAGTTGTATTATTTAGCTTAGGTTGAGCTCAGAACAGGACTCACTAAGTGTTTGTTGGATGAATGAGTGAAAAAGGAACATTAACACATAAATGGATGAAACTACTTGTTAACTATAGAGTGCTGTATGAATGTTAATTATTTATACTCTAAATATGCTTAATTGAAATGAGGATCTGACAATGTCCAATACAATCTTCCCAGCATCTTCTGTGCCAGTTGTCTTTAAATTGATATGTGGCCCTCCCCTTGACTGTGATTTGCTAATTGTCTAAGTATTAGGTTAAATAGACTCCCTTTCCAAGCTTAACTATTCCCCATCCCCTCTTCTGGTCTTTTCTTTCTTTACTAAAAATTTTTGACCTTTGGATGAAAGAAAGCCTCAAACGTAGCAATGAGAAGAGCCAACTTTTTTTTTTTTTTTAAACTTTAAAACAAAGCCAGTTTTCACCAAAGACCCGCTAGTAAGAGAATAAACTTCATGGGCACCCAGGTTTTGGGTCCCAAATTTTTGTTTGAAAGAAAGTGAACAGTACTTTACATTTTTCAGTTCATGGTAAAAAGTAAGTTGGTCATATAATTTATCTTCCAAAGATTAAACTTTTGAGTGAAGTGGTACTATTGAAAATTATGCCAGGATAATATGCATAAACTAGGACTGTACCCATGTTCTCCTTACTAATAGGTAGATAGCAAGTGTCAAACATGGGTCAAGGATTTGACCCCATGGGCCAATGTGAGGTCAATACTGACTCTGAAATTTACTATTAGTGTAACCATGGAAAATTTATTTGAACTCTCTACATCCATTTCTTTTTTTTTTTCCTATTTATTTATTGATTTTTTTGATGTAGTGTTCCATGATTCATTGTTTGCATATAACACCCAGTGCTCCATTCAATACATGCCCTCTTAAATACCAATCACCAGGCTGACCCATCCCCCCAGGCCCCTCCCCTCTAGAACCCTCAGTTTGTTTCTCAGAGTCCATAGTCTCTCATGGTTTGTCTCCCCCTCCGATTCCCCCCCTTCATTTTTCCCTTCCTACTATCTTCTTTTTATTTTTTTTTAACATAAAATGTATTATTTATTTCAGAGGAACAGGTCTGTGATTCATCAGTCTTACACAATTCACAGTGCTCACCATAGCACATACCCTCCCCAATATCTAGCACCCAGCCACCCCATCTCTTCCACCCCCTACCACTCCAGCAACCCTCAGTTTGTTTCCTGAGATTAAGAATTCCTCATATCGGTGAGATCATTTGATACATGTCTTCCTCTGATTGACTTATTTCGCTTAGCATAATACCCTCTAGTTCCATCCACGTTGTTGCAAATGGCAAGATTTCGGTTTTTTTGATGGCTGCATAATATTCCATTGTGTGTGTGTGTGTGTGTGTGTGTGTGTGTGTGTGTGTGTGTAAATATATATATATATATATATGTGTGTGTGTGTGTATATATATATATATATATATATATGTATATATATACCAGATCTTCTTTATCCATTCATCTGTTGATGAACATCTTGGCTCTTTCCATAGTTTGGCTATTGTGGACATTGCTGCTATAAACATTGGGGTCCACGTACCCCTTCGGAACACTATATTTGTATCTTTGGGGTAAATACCCAGTAGTGCAATTGCTAGATCATACGGTAGCTCTATTTTCACTTTTTTAGGAACCTCCATACTGTTTTCCAGACTGGCTGCACCAGCTTGCATTCCCACCAACAGGGTAGGAGGGTTCCCCTTTCTCGACATCCTCACCAACATCTCTCATTTCCTGACGTGTTAATTTTAGCCATTCTGACTGGTGTGAGGTGGTATCTTATTGAGGTTTTGATTTGGATCTCCCTGATGCCGAGCGATGTTGAGCGCTTTTTCATGTGTCTGTTGGTCATTTGGATGTGTTCTTTGGAAAAATGTCTGTTCATGTCTTCTGCCCATTTCTTGATTGGATTATGTGTTCATTGGGTGTTGAGTTTGATAAGTTCTTTATAGATTTTGGATACTAGCTCTTTATCTGATATGTCATTTGCAAATATCTTCTCCCATTCTGTCGGTTGTCTTTTGGTTTTGTTGACTGTTTCCTTTGCTGTGCAAAAGCTTTTTATCTTGATGAAGTCCCGGTAGTTCATTTTTGCCCTTGCTTCCCTTGCCTTTGGCGATGTTTCTAGGAAGAAGTTGCTGGGGCTGAGGTCAAAGAGGTTGCTGCCTGTGTTGGGCCCTCTAGGATTTTGATGGACTCCTGTCTCACATTGAAGTCTTTCATCCATTTTGAGTCTATTTTTGTGTGTGGTGTAAGGAAATGGTCCAGTTTCATTCTTCTGCATGTGGCTGTCTAATTTTCCCAACACCATTTGTGGAAGAGACTGTCTTTTTTCCATTGGACATTCTTTCCTGCTTTGTCGAAGATTAGTTGACCATAGAGTTGAGGGTCCATTTCTGGGCTCTCTATTCTGTTCCATTGATCTATGTGTCTGTTTTGTGCCAGTACCATACTGTCTTGATGATGACAGCTTTGTAATAGAGCTGGAAGTCTGGAATTGTGATGCCACCAGCTTTGCTTTTCTTTTTCAACATTCCTCTGGCTATTCGGGGTCTTTTCTGGTTCCATACAAATTTTAGGATTATTTGTTCCATTTCTTTGAAAAGAGTTGATGGTATTTCGATAGGGATTGCATTAAATGTGTAGATTGCTCTAGGTAGCATTGACCTCTTCACAGTATTTGTTCTTCCAATCCATGAGCATGGAACGTTTTTCCATTTCTTTGTGTCTTCCTCAACTTCTTTCATGAGGATTTTATAGTTTTCTGAGTACAGATTCTTTGCCTCTTTGGTTAGATTTATTCCTAGGTATCTTATGGTTTTGGATGCAATTGTAAATGGGATTGACTCCTTAATTTCTCTTTCTTCTGTCTTGCTGTTGATGTATATAAATGCCACTGATTTCTGTGGATTGATTTTATATCCTGTCACTTTACTGAATTCCTGTATGAGTTCTAGCAGTTCTGGGGTGGAGTCTTTTGGGTTTTCCACATAAAGTATCATACCATCTGCAAAGAGTGAGAGTTTGACTTCTTCTTTGCCAATTCAGATGCCTTTTATTTCTTTTTGTTGTCTGATTGCTATGGCTATGACTTCTAGTACTATGTTGAATAGCATGGTGATAGTGGACATACCTATGGTGTTCCTGATCTTAGGGGGAGGCTCTCAGTTTTTCCCCATTGAGAATGATATTTGCTGTGGGTTTTTCATAGATGGTTTTTATGATATTGAGGTATGTACCTTCTATTCCTACACTCTGAGAGTTTTAATCAAGAAAGGATACTATACTTTGTCAAATGCTTTTTCTGCATCTATTGAGAGGATCATATGGTTCTTGTTCTTTCTTATTAACGTATTGTATTACATTTATTGATTTGTGGATGTTGAACCAATATTGCAGCCCAGGAATAAATCCCACTTGGTTGTGGTGAATAATCCCTTTAGTGTACTGTTAGACCCTATTGGCTAGTATTTTGGTGAGAATTTCTGCATCCATGTTCATCAGGGATATTGGTCTGTAATTCTCCTTTTTGATGGGGTCAAATCTGGAAGATTTGAATGGAATGCATCCATTCTTCCAGATTATCTAATTTGCTGGCATGTAGTTGCTCATAACATGTTCTTATAATTGTTTGTATTTCTTTGGTGTTGGTTGTGATCTCTCCTCTTTCATTCATGATTTTATGTATTTGGGTCATTTCTCTTTTCTTTTGGTAAGTCTGGCTAGGGGGTTATCAATCTTATTAATTGTTTCAAAGAACCACCTCCTAGTTTCGTTGATTTGTTCTACTGTTGTTTTGGTTTCTATTTCATTGAATTCTGCTCTGATCTTTATTATTTCTCTTCTCCTGCTGGGTTTAGGCTTTATTTGCTGTTCTTTCTCCAGCTCCTTTAGGTGTAAGGGTTAGGTTTTGTATTTGAGACCTTTCTTGTTTCTTGAGAAAGGCTTGTATTGCTATATACTTTTCTCTTAGGACTGCCTTTGCTGCATCCCAAAGATTTTGAACAGTTGTGTTTTCATTTTCATTTGTTTCCATGATGTTTTTTAATTCTTCTTTAATTTTCTGTTTTTTTCCCATTCGTTCTTTAGTAGGATGCTCTTTAGCCTCCATGTATTTGAGTTCTTTCCTACTATCTTCTTGTGATTGAGTTCTAGTTTCAAAGCATTGTGGTCTGAAAATATGCAGGGAATGATCCCAATCTTTTGTTACCGATTGAGACCTGATTTGTGACCTAGGATGTCATCTATTCTGGAGAATGTTCCATGGGGCACTAGAGAAGAATGTGTATTCTGTTGCTTTGGGGTGAAATGTTCTGAATATATCTGTGAAGTCCATTTGGTCCAGTGTGTCATTTAAAGTCTTTATTTCCTTGTTGATCTTTTCCTTAGATGATTTGTCCATTTCAATGAGGGGGCTGTTAAAGTCCCCTACTATTATTATATTGCTGTCGATGTGTTTCTTTTATTTTGTTATTAATTGGCTTATATAATTGGCTGCTCCCATGTTAGGGGCATAGATATTTACAATTGTTAGATCTTCTTGTTGGATAGACCCTTTAAGTATGATATAGTGTCCTTCCTCATCTCTTATTACAGTCTTTGGTTTAAAATCTAATTTGTCTGATATAAGGATTGCCACCCCAGCTTTCTTTTAGTGTCCATTACCATGGTCAGTTGTCTTCCACCCCCTCACTTTCAATCTGGAGGTGTCTTTGGGTCTAAAATGAGTCTCTTGCAGACAGCATATCGATGGGTCTTGTTTTTTTATCCAGTCTGATACCTTCTGTCTTTTGATTGGGGCGTTTAGGCCATTAACATTCAGGGTAACTATTGAAAGACAGGAATTTAGTGCCATTGTATTGCCTGTAAGGTGACTGTTACTGTATATTGTCTCTGTTCCTTTCTAGTGTATGTTACTTTTAGGCTCTCTCTTTGCTTAGAGGACCCCTTTCAATATTTCTTGTAGGGTTGGTTTTGTGTTTGCAAATTCTTTTCGTTTTTGCTTGTCCTGGAAGCTTTTTATCTCTCCTTCTATTTTCAATGACAGCTAGCTGGATATAGTATTCTTGGCTGCATATTTTTCCCTTGTAGTGCTCTGACTATATCATGCCAGTCCTTTCTGGCCTGCCAGGTCTCTGTGGATAGGTCTGTTGCCAATCTAATGTTTCCATTGTAAGTTACAGACCTCTTGTCCCGAGCTGCCTTCAGGAATTTCTCTTTGTCTCTGAGACTTGTGGGTTTTACTATTAGATGTCAGGGTGTTGACCCCTTTTTATTGATTTTGAGGGGGATTCTCTGTGCCTCCTGGATTTTGATGCCTGTTGCCTTCCCCAAATTAGGGAAGTTCTCTGCTATAATTTGCTCCAATACACCTTCTGCCCCCCTCTCTCTCTTTCTTCTTCTTCTGGGATCCCAATTATTCTAATATTGTTTTGTCTTATGGTATCACTTTTCTCTCGAATTCTGCCCTTGTAATCCAGTAGCTGTTTGTCTCTCTTTTTCTCAGCTTCTTTGTTCTCCATCCTTTGGTCTTCTATATCACTAATTCTCTCTTCTGCCTCATTTATCCTAGCAGTTAGAGCCTCCATTTTGTATTGCACCTTTTTAATAACCTTTTTGATTTCAACTTGGTTAGATTTTAGTTCTTTTATTTCTCCAGAAAGGATTTCTCTAGTATCTTCCATCCTTTTTTCAAGCCCAGCTAGTACCTGTATAATCGTCATTCTGAACTCTAGTTCCGACATCTTACTAATCCGTATTGATTAGGTCTCTGGCAGTTGGTACTCTCTCTTGTTCTTTTTTTTGAGGTGAGTTTTTCCGTCTTGTCATTTTGTCCAGAAGAGAACAGATGAATGAGAGAACAAAATGCTAACCAGGGTAACAACGACCCAGAAAAATATACACTAAAGAAATCAGAAGAGACCTGAAATGGGGGGAAAAGAAAGGGAAAGAAAAAAAAAGAAAAAAAAAGAAAAAAAGGGTATGATCAAATATGATCAGGCTGGTGAATTGATTAGTGCCACACACTAGATTTTGGGCTTATTTTGGTTTGTTAGAAGAAACTGCCTCCCAAAATTTTAGAGAAAGAAGAACTTATATATGTACAAAAGTAAGCGTAAATACGATGAAGGGATGGAATATGACTGTAATGATGAAAATTATAAAAGATTTTATAAAAGGAATTGATATGATAAGAAGTTGGTTGAAAAACGAAAGAAGAGAAATTTAAAAAAGGAGAAACTGTGATCGGGCAGGAGAGTAGAACAAAGCCATACGCTAGATATTTAGGGTATATTTTGGTCTGTTAGAAGAAAATTTATCCCAAAATTTTAAAGAGAGAACAACTTATATATATATACCAAAAATAAGGGTAAGTACAATGAAGGGATAGAATATGACTCTAAAATTGAAAAACAAAAAACATTTTTAAAAAAGGGATTGATAAGAAGTTGGTTGAAAAAGGGAAAAAGAAAAATTAAAAACAATAGAAATGGAAAAAAAAGAAAATTTAAAAAATTAACTTTGAAAGACTAAAGAATCATGGGGGAAAAAGCGCCATGAATTCTTTGTGCTGTATTCCCCTAGTGCTGGAGTTCTGCTGTTCTCATTAATCGGTAAACTTAGTCTTGGCTGTCTGTTCTTGCTGATCTTCTAGGGAAGGGGCCTGTTGCAGTCATTCTCAAATGTCTTTGCCCCAGGCGGAATTGCCCCGCCCTTGCCCAGGGGCCGGGCTAAGTAATTTTCTTGGGTTTGCTCTCAGGAGCTTTTGTTCCCTGCAAGGTTTCCGTACAGCTTTGGGGGATGAGAGTGAAAATGGAGGCCTCCTAATCTCTGCCCTGGAGTAGCTGAGAACTCGGGGCCCCACTCCTCAGTAAGCCCCCTGAGAAAAGCAGTCAATCACTCCCAGCTCCCCGGTCTCTGGCTGCACTCTGTGCTCACCCGGCCTATGACTGAGTGTTTATATCTCTGGCACCTGACCCCGTTTGGAGTCTCTAAACCCAGCAGATTCCTGCGGTGCACTCCTTTGCCGCTCCTCCCAGGGGAGGAAGGGGAGTCTCCCCGGATCTGCCACTTGTTGGGTCCCTGCTCAAAGAGCAGTGGCCCGACTGTGCCATAGATCATGGTTTATGGCAACCCTGAGCTGAGAGCCCACTCCTCAGCTCTGTCTTCACAGCTGGCTTTCCCGCTCATATACCTGGGAGCTCTGCCGCACTCAGGCACCCCCGATCTTTCTGTGACCCCGAGGGTCCTGAGACCACACTGTCCCAGCAAGGGTTCCACCCCCCTCTTAGCCACTGGAGCAACGTCCCTCAGTGGAGCTGACTTCTAAAAGTTCCGATTTTGTGCTACGCTGCTCTATCACTTGCTGGTAGCTGGCTGACGGAGGCTCCCTCCCCCTGTGGTCTATCTTCCCATATATTGCCTTGGATTCACTTTTTCACATGTCCTGTCTTCCAGAAAGTGGTCGCTTTTCCTTTCAGAGAGTTGCTGCTGTGGTTTTTCGATCTCCTGTTGAGTTCGTAGGTGTTCAGGATGGTTTGATACCTATCTAGCTGAATTCCTGGGACCAGATGAAATTTAGGTCTCCTACTCCTCCGCCATGTTGCTCCTCCTCCTCCACATCCATCTCTTCATATGTAAAATGAAGCTACTAAACTTGTCCCCTGTGTATATGGCCATAATTGAGATAACACATAGGGCTGCCTAACAAAACCTGACATATAGTAGATGCTCAAAGAATATTACTTTCATTTCTTTTTAATTCCCCTAATAGCAATCTGCCATTAATTTAATGCATGATCTTGAATAACTTTCCCAATTTTCTTATCAGTCAAATGGCAGAATTGAAATGGATGATCTCTCTATTCTCCAGTCATTTTTTTTTCTGTATTTCTCAGAATAGCCCCATTTAAAACAAACTTGTTACCATAAACCTCCAAATTATCTTGGGAATCTTGGTATCTAGAGTATGTCACAGATATACTCGACATAAAAAACAGCTCCAAAATTGTCCTGCAGACCATCTATCACATCTTTTAATTCAGAAATTATAATTTCCACATTATGAAGACCTTCCCAGCTCTCATTCACATTTTGTCCTCCTCTCTCCAAATCAGTATAGCCAAAGGTGATTAACTCTTGCATTTCTAATCCTGTAACATCATAGAAATTGGGATATTCAAAAGTGACATGAAGTAGTCATTAATGATTTCAATCCAGGATTTAAGGTATTTATTGAATGAAGAAGAGCTTGTGGTAGCTGATCCATTCTCTTCTGATGAGTCTCTTCCCCGTATTAAATAGCCCAGATTATTTAAACTGACCCTTTCTAAGGATATGCTAGCAATTATCTACCACTTATGTTTCCTCTTGCTAGAATCTGATCAACTGGCTTCCATTTCGTTTGAGATTCAATAACCTGATTCCCCACTCTCTTACCAACCTATCACCAAATCTTATTGATTCTACCTAGTAAACATATGTTGAAACTCTCCTTTTTCCTTATTCTCTGTGCTTTATAGTTGTGTTTAGTTCAAATCAACAGTGTTAATACTTACTACATGCTATGTGCTTGGCGCTCATTACTTGCTGTGTTAACATTTGTTACATGCTATGTGCTAGGCAGTGAAGGTACAAAGATGAAAAAGTCTTTTAGAACTAGAAATAGCTGTAGCATTCATTTGTCCAACTGCCTGTTTATATAGACAAGGAAGCTGAGATTCAGAAAGGGGAAGTGACTAGTACAAAATCCCACAGCTAATAAGCTGCAGAGCTAGGGCTAAGACCCAGATTTTTTCACTCTCCCCTCCAAGAATCATTTCCCCTCTACCATTGTAAACTTAAAAATAACCACTCCCCTCACTCAACCACTCCTATCACCATCATCACATTTAACATTTTGTATAGTACTTTAGAGTTTACAGACCCATACCAGTCATCTAATTTAGTCTTTATAATGTTCTTGCAAGAATTTATTATTAATTATGGTAACCTTGAATCTCAGAGAGTTTGGTTAACTTGTCTTGGTATAAGTTATCTGAAACTTATACTCCAAATTCATTATTTTTTCCCTGTACTACACTTCCTTCATTGACATAAGCAAGTGTTATACTATGACTGACATGTGTTGGAACATAGAGATGTTTTGGACATAATCCTGCTTTTGGAGAGTACAATATAGACAGATCATAGACTGAAGGTAATAGTCATGCTAGCTATTGTGTAAGGGCTTCCTGAAACTATTGTATCTTCTAAAGGTTGTTGTTTCTGACCCCCTAATTTTTAAAATTGCAGCAATAAAAGCTCTAAGTTAGTTATTTTTGATAAACCAACAAATGAGATTTTTGCCCAAATTAAGTCCAGAGTCAATGTCAGATTATAGTGTATATGTAGCACAAATTTACATGGGTGAAGACATTGTGGTCCAGATAGGGAAATGACTTATTCAAGGACTTACAACAGGAAATTGGCAGTAAACAGATTAAAAATAAATTCTAGAAATCATTTAGAATGCAGAAACTTAACCTGGTGATGGTCTGAGAGAATTCCTCTCTAAGATAAAGGGGGGCAGTGGGGAATCCTTAGCCTGAGTTTCACTAGGTACTCAGCACTTCCTGGTGTTTAGTGAGTTATGATACAAATTAAAGACTGGGAAGATGAAGGTGTGAACAGAAAAGATTGATTGCTCATTTATTTTTTTTCTTTTTTAAAATTTTATTTTATTTTATTATGTTATGTTAGTCATTTAAAAGAAAAGTAGAACTTGGTTATTTATATCACTATGTTGAGTAATGTGTGCTAAAAGTATGATTTGAGTGTCAACCAATAGGCTCTGGTTGTCAATTGGAGATGTAGTGTGAACAAGTCAAAGTTCCTGCCTTCATTCATTATCTAGGGATGATGCTTTAAAGAACAGAAAACAAGGTAAGGATAGAGAAGAAATGGTTAACTGTTTTGGAGCAGATGATCTATAAAGGCTTTCCTGAGGATGTAACATATGAGCAGAGTCTGGACTGATGGAAAGGAGAGACCAGTAGAAAGCTCTGAGGAAAAAGTTAATACAGAGAGTATAGCCAGCAGAGACCTTGGGAGATACAAGTTTGACATGTTCAAAAACAGTGAGGCCAGTGTGATTGGACACAGGGCCTTCTAGGTTCTAGTTAAGAATGTAGAGTTTTCTCTAAGCACAGTTGGAAGCTACACAGGATCTGATTTATAATGCACTGCAATTGGGGCAAGAGTAGAATAGGAAGAGCCATTTGGAGACTGTCTCAGCATTCTATGAGAGAGAGGATAGCAACTAGAGGAGAAGCAGTGGATATGGTAAGAAGTCGTTCAACTTGGGTTATAAGTTTGGAGTTGTGTTTATGGGAGTCTACTGGGGGTGCTAGAATTAAGATTGTGATGATTATGATTAAAGTTATTATTTAATTAATATTTATAGTGCTACATATTTTACAAAGTACTTTCTAAAATGGTGTCTCATTTTAACCTGTCAGACAGATATTTTTACCTAGTTTTATAGATGAGCTAATTGAAGTTTAGACACATTTACATGATTTTCTAAAGGCCTGGCAAATAGTAAATGGTAGAGTATGAAAGACACACTCAATCTGCCTATCTCTGAATTTTGTGCTCTTCTCTCTTCATGACATAAGGTATATGTATGCATACAAAACATACATACATACACACAGAATGAGAGAAAGGGTAGTGGTTCAGCATAGAAACTTTGGTATTAGGCTGCCTATGTTTGTAGCCATTTTTTTAGGTAGGTGATACAGAAAAAGTTACTTAAACTCTTATAAAAGATGGAGTAATTGGAGGAGGGGCCCAAGATGGCAGCATAGGAGGATCCTAAACTCACCTTCTCCCACAGAAATACTAAATCTACAGCTACATATGGATTATTTCTCTCAGAAAAATCTGAAAAGTAGAGACTTCTGGGGGAGATGATAGAGTAGGAGGACTTGAAGTTCATCTCATCCCAAGGATATAACTAGATAACACCCACATCAGTATAAATAACCCAGAAAATGACCTGAAGACTGGCATAACAGACTCTCCACATCTAAATAGAGAAGAGGCCACATCAAAGAGGGTAGGAAGAGTGGAGATGCAGTCCAGAGCTAAATGAGCCAACAGGACTGTTCATGGGAGGAAGGGACACCACTGGCTCAGAGAGGGGAAAGAAACACACCCTCACCCTAGGCACTCCAGAGAAGAATACCCATAACATTTGGCTATGAAAACCAGAGAGACATAATTTTGTAAATTCTTACAATCAGCTGGGCTTAATACTTGAAACTTTAAAAATCAGTGAGCTTGGCTGTGGGAGAGCAAGGAAGGCAAGAGGGAATAGTCCTTGCCCTTAAAGAGATAACACAACAAACATCTTTGTGGAGATATAGCACAGAAGCAGCAGTTTGCAAAACACCTGGAGTATTTGGGAAAGAGATTTATTTACTAATCTCAGGGCCTGTGTTGGAGGGGCGGGGATCATTGGGAAACTTCTCCAGGAAGAAAGGAACTAGCAGGCACCATTTTCCTCACCTGCTTTCCAGCCTAGACACACAGACACCCACCTATGGGAACCAGTACAGCACCAAAATTCCCTAATTAACTTATTAATGGTGTGCCCCAGCCATGTGTTCTCCTACAGACATGCCCCCTTAGCCAGACCTCTGTTGCAGGTACCCTCCCAAAGCAGACCTGTGCAAACCTTGCAAACACCTTGCACCAGACCCCCATGTTCTTCCAGTGAACTGTCTGCTCCAATTCGCCCTTGACTGGAGCCTATCCAAAGTGGTGCCACAAGTCTGGCAGTGTACAAGCAGCCCCAATAGGGGCCAGCAGCATTTCAAAGTGGCTCCTGCTCCATGAAGAGGGGAAGACAACCACACACACCAGTCTGACTGCAGACCCAGCAGTGGGCTTGGGGAAACATCTGATCTGACTTCAGGCCCTGCTCACCAATTAAAGCTTCTCAGGGAAAACACAGGGAAAATGCCCTGCAGTTCAGTGTTACTGGTCTCTGGCAAATACCTGGTATAACTCAACATAAGCCCAGGGCAGCCTCAGACTGGCCCACTAAAAACACAGGGACCAAACCCTGCCCACAACAGGTAAAGAGAGCCATTGCAGATGACTACACTGAAGGCAAACGTGGATCAGGCACAATAATAGGGCACGTGCACCACACATAGGAAACACTCTTGAAGCACCAGGTTCTGGCAAAAAGGAAATATTGCACTCACTGCAGGACGCTATAAGACCTCTTATTCATAAGGCTACTACTTTCAAGAGCAGGAGATGTAGCTGACTTTCCCAGTATGTAGAAACAGACACAGAGAATTGGACAAAATGAGGAGACAGAAGAATATGTTCCATATGAAAGAACAGGACAAAATCATAGGAAGAGAGCTAAACAAAATAGAGATAAGTAATATGCCTGATAAATAATTTTAAAGTAACAGTCATAAAGATACTCACTGGACTTGAGAAAAGAGTGGAGGACCTCAGTGAGAACCTTAAAAAGAGAAAACATAAAAAAGATCCAATCAGAGATGAAGAAGTTAATAACTGAAATTAAAAATACATGGGATGGAATAAATAATAGACTAGTGTAATAAGAAGAATAGATCAGTGACCTAGAGGACAAAGTAATGGAAAGCAATCAAGCTGAATAGAGAAAAAAAATAATAATAGAAAAATGAAAAATAGACTTAGGTAACTCAGTGACACCATCAAGAACATTCCCATTATAGGGACCCTGAAGAGAAGAGAGAGAAAAGGGGGCAGAAACTTTATTTGAAAAAAATAATAGCTAAAAAACTTCCAAATCTGGGGAAGGTAACAAAAATCCAGATCCAGAAGGCAAAGAGAGCCCCCAACATAACCAACCCAAAGAGGTCCATGCTATGATATATAGTAGATAAAATAGCAAAAAGTAGCAATAGAGAATTTTTAAAAATATCAAGAGAAAAGAAAACGGATACATATAAGGGAAACCCCATAAGGCTATTATTAGCTGATTTTTCAGCAGAATTTTTGCAGATCAGAAGAGAGTGGCTTGATATATATTCAGGGTGCTGAAAGAAATAAAAAACAGCAGTCAAGAATACTCTATCCAGCAAGGCTATCTTTCAGAAGAGGAGAGATAAGGAGTTTCCCAGACAAACAGAAGTTAAAGGAATTCATCACCACTATATCAGCCCTACAAGAAAGGCTACAGGTGACTCTTAAAGTGGAAAGGAAAGACCATACATTGGAGTAAGAAAAGTAGGAAGCAGTAATGACAATGAGGATGGATGAATCAGTGATGTAGAAGATGAAATTATGAAAATAATGAAGCTAAAAAAAAAAAAGAGGGAAAGAAAGGTATTGGATCATGAATGTAGACTTAGGGAACACAGTGACTCCTTAAAATGTAATAACATTTGTATCATAGGTGTTCCAGAAGAAGAAGAGACAGAAAAAGGGGCAGAAGATTTATTTGAGCAGATTATAGATGAAAACTTTCCTGATCTGGGGAAGGAAACAGACATCAAAACCAAGAAGCACAGAGAGCTCTCATTAAATTCAACAAAAGCCAGCCATAATCAAGACATACAGTTAAATTAACAAAATACACAGACACAGAAAGAATCCTAAAAGCAGCAAGGGGAAAAAAAAATGTCCTTAACCTACAAGGGAAGACAGATCAATTTTGCAGCAAATCTGTCCATAGAAACTTTCAGGGCAAAAGATAATAGCATGATATATTCAAACTGCTGAATGGGAAAAATATGCAGCCAAGAATACTTTATCCCCAAGGCTGTTGTTCAGAATAGGAGAGATAGTTTCTTAGACAAACAAAAACTAAAGGAGTTCATGACTACTAAACCAACCCTGCAAGAAATATTAAAAGGTACTCTTTGAGTGGGGGAAAAAAAAGACCAAAAACAATAAAGACTAGGAAGACACAGAGAACATCATCAGAAACACCAACTTTACAGGTAACACAATAGCACTAAGTTCATATCTATCAATAATCACTCTGAATGTAAATAGACTAAATGCTCCAATCAAAAGATGTAGGGTATCAGAATGGATTAAAAAAAAAATAAGACCCATCTATAAGCTGCCTACAAGAGTCTCATTTTAGACCTAAAGTCATCTGCAGATTGAAATTGAGGTGATGGAAAATCATCTATCATTGCTAATGGACGCCAAAAGAAAGCCGCAGTAGCATACTTTTACTAGACAAGGATGGTAACAAGAGATGAAGAGGGCATTATATCATAATTAAAGGGTCTGTCCATCAAGAGGTTCTAACACTTTTAAATATTTATTCCCCCAACTTAGGACACCCAAATATATCAATCAATTAATAACAAATATAAAGAAACTCATTGATAATAATAGAATAATAATAGGGGACTTGAACACCCCCATACATCAAAGAACAGATCATCTTAACAGAAAATCAAGAAGGAAACAGTGGCTTTGAATGACACACTGGATCAGATGGACTTCACAGATATATTCAGAACATTCATCCTAAACTAGCGGAATACACATTCATTTCAAGTGCACATGGGACATTTTCCAGAATAGATCACATACTAGGTCACAAATCAGCCCTCAACAAGTACCAAAAGATTAAAATCATACCATGCATATTTTCAGACCACAACGCTATGAAACTTGAAGTCAAACACACACACACACACACACATTTTTGGAAAGTCCACAAATACATGGAGATTAAAGAACATCCTACTAATGAATGAATGGATTAACTGGGAAGTTAAAGATGAAATTAAAAAAATACATGGAAGCAAATGAAAATGAAAACATGACAGTCCAAAACCTTTGGGATGTAGCAAAGGTGGTGCTAAGAGGTAAGTATATTGCAATACCAGCCTACCTCAAGAAGCAAGAAAAGTCTCAAAGACAGGACCTAACCTTACACCTTAAGGAGCTAGGAAAGGAACAGCAAATAAAGCCTCAAATCAGCAGAAGAAGGGAAATAATAAAGATTAGAGCAGAAATAAATGATAAAGAAACAACAAAAAGTGTAGATCAATGAAACTAAGAGCTGCTTCTTTGAAAGAATTAATAAAATTGATAAACCCCTAGCCAGACTTATCAATAAGAAAAGAGAATGGACCCAAATAAATAAAATCCTGAATGAAAGAGAAGAGATCACTAACAACATCACAGACATACAAGAATTATAAGAGAATATTATGAAAAATCATATGCCAACAATCTTGGTCAATCTGGAAAAAATGGCCAAATTCCTAGAATCATACAAACTACCAAAACTGAAACACAAAGAAAGAGAAAATTTGAACAGACCCATAACCAGCATAGAAATTGAATCAGTAATCAAAATCTCCCAACAAACAAAAGTCCAGGGCCAGATGGCTTCCCAGGGGAATTCTACCAGACATTTAAGAATTAATATGTATTCTTCTCAAACTGTTAAAAAAAAAAATAGAAATAGAAGGAAAACTTCCAAACACCTTCTATGATGCTAGCATTACGTTGACTCCAAAACTAGACAAAGACCCCACTAAAAGGGAGAATTACAGGCCAATATCCCTGATGAACATGGATGCAAAAATTAACACAATACTGGCAAATCAAATCAAACAGTACATTGAACGAATTATTCACCATGATCAAGTGGGATTTATTCCTGGGCTGCAAGGGTGGTTCAGTATTCACCAATCAGTGTGATATACCACATTTATAAAGGTAAGGATATGAACAATATGATTGTCTCAATAGATGCAGAAAAAGTATTTGACAAAATACAGCATTCATTCTTGATAAAAACCTTCAACAAAGTAGCTACAGAAAGAACATACTCAATATCATAAAAGCCATATATGAAAGACCCACAGCTAACATCATCCTCAATGGGGAAAAACTGAGAGCTGTTTTTCTAAGGTCAGGAACAAGACAGGGATGTTCACTCTCACCATTACTATTTAGCATAATACTGGAAGTCTTAGCCTCAGTATTCAGACAACAACAACAAAAAAAAAATAAAAAGCATTCAAATTGGCAAGGAAGAAGTCAAACTGTTACTCTTTGCAGATGTCATAATACTTTATGCAGAATACCCGAAAGACTCCATGAAAAAATTGCTAGAACTAATAACTTGAATTAAGCAAATTCACAGGATGTATAATCATGTACATAAATCTGTTGCATTTCTATACACCAATAATGAAGCATCAGAAAAAGAAATCAAGGAATTGATCGCATTTACAATTGCAGCAAAAACAATAAGATACCTCGGAATAAACCTAACCAAGGAGGTAGAAGATCTGTACTCTGAAAACTATTAGAACACTTATGAAAGAAATTGAGAACACAAAGAAATAGGAAAACATTCCATTTTCATGGATTAGAACAACAAATATTATTAAAATGTCTATACTACCCAAAGCAGTCTACACATTTAATGTAATCCCTATGAAAATACCACCAGCATTTTTCACAGTGCTAGAACAAATAATCCTAAAATTTGTATGGAACCACAGAAGGCCCCAAATAGCCAAAGCAATCCTGAAAAGGAAAACAAAGCTGGGGGAATCACAATGCTGAACTTCAGGCTATATTACAAAGCTGTAGTTATCAAGACAGTATGGTCCTAGCAAAAAAAACAGACACATAGATCAATGGAACAGAGTAGAAAAACCCAGAAATGGACTCACTCCTATATGGTCTACTAACCTTCAACTAACCAGGATAAAATATCCAATGGAAAAAACAGTCTCTTCAACAAATGGTTTTGAGAAAACTAGATCGCAACATGCAGAAGAATGAATCTGGACCACTCTCTTACACCATACACAAAAATAAATTCAAAGTGTATGAAAGACCTAATTGTGAGACAGGAATCCATCAAAATCCTAGAGAACATAGGCAGCAACCTCTTTGACCTCTGCTGGAGCAACTTATTAGACACTTTACCAGAGGCATGGGAAACAAAAGCAAAAATGAACTATTGACCTTTGTCAAGATAAAAGGCTTCTTGCACAGCGAAGGAAACAATTAACAAAACTAAAAGTCAGCCTGTGAAATGGGAGAAGATACTTGCAAATGACATATCTGATAAAGGGTTAGTATCCAAAATCTATAAAGAAGTTATTAAACTCGATACCCAAAAAACAAATAATCCAGTTAATAAATGGGCAGAAGACATTTTCCAAAGAAGACATCTAGATGGCTAACAGACTACATGAAAAGATTCTCCACATCACTCATTATCAGGGAAGGACAAATCAAAGCTGCAATGAGCTACCACTTCACACCTGTGAGAGTGGAGAAAATTAACACAGTAAACAGTTGTTGGCAAGGATGTGGAGAAAAGGGAGTCCTCTTATACTGTTGGTGGGAATGCAAACTGGTTGTCAATCTGAAAAACAGTATGGAGGTTCCTCAAAAAGTTAAAAATAGAACTACCCCAGGATCCAGAATTTGCACTATTAGGTATTTACCCAAAGGATACAAAAATACTGATTTGAAGGGATACATGCACTCTGATGTTTATAGCAGAATTATCAACAATAACCAAGCTATAGAAAGAGCCTATGTGTCCATTGACTGATGAAGACATGATACATATTTACAGTGCAATATTACTCAGCCATCAAAAAATGACATCTTACCATTTGCAATGACACGGATGGAGCTAGAGTGTATTATTCTAAGCAAAATCAGTCATTCAGAGAAAGACAAATACCATATGATTTCACTCGTATGTGGAATTTAAGAAACAAAACAGATGAACCTGGGGAAGGGAATAAAATGAAAGAACGAGGGCAGCAAACATAAGAGACTCTTAAAGATAGAGAGCAAACAGGGTTGATGGAGGGAGGTGGGTGTGGGATTGGCTAAATGGGTAATGGATATTAAGGAGGATAGTTGTTATGATGAGAATTATGAGTTATATGTAAGTGATGAATCACTAAATTTTATGTCTGAAATCAATATTATTACACTGATATATTAACTAAGTAGAATTTAAATAAAAATTTGGAAAACAAAACAAAACAAAAGAAATTAACAAAGGAAAAAAGAGAGAAACCAAAAAAACAGACTCTTACATACAGAGAACTAACTGATGGTTACCAGAAGAGAGTAGGTAACGGGATGGGGCAAATAGATGAAGAGGATTGGGAGTACACTTTTTATGAGTAATGTGTAGAATGGATTTGGAGAGAGAAAGAATTTTCCATAAGCAAAAGCAAAAGGGTTTGATCACTACTAAACTGGCCTTATATTAATTAATATGAGAAATGTTATAGAAATTTTATTAAGCTAAAAGATAATGGCACTAATAAAGAACAAGAAAATATAGAAAGGAAAAATCTCAATGGAAAAGGTAACAATATAGTAAAGGGAGTGGCAGAATCATTTAGAAGCTAGTATAAAGGTTAAAAAACATAAGTAGTAAAATTAACTTAAACTACAATAATTAGTTAAAATATACATAAAATAGGGGCACCTGGGTAGCTCAGTCAGTTAAACATCTGCCTTCAGCTCAGGTCATGATCCCGGGGTCCTGGGATCAGGCCCTGAGTTGGGTTCTGTACTTGGTGGGTAGCCTGCTTCTCCCTCTCCCTCTGTCTGCCACTCTACCTGCTTGTATTCTCTCTCTCCCTCTCTCTCTGTCAAATAAATAAACAAGTTAAAAAAAAGATATACATAAAATAAAAGGAAGTAAAATGTGACAACCAAAAGAAAGCATTGTAGTGGGGGAGTAAAATTGTAGAGTTTTTGAATGTGTTCAAATTTAAGTTGTTATTAACCTAAAAGAGACTTTTTAAAAATATATATACATACCTCATGGTAACCACAAAGCAGAAACCTATAGTAAATATACAAAAAAGTAAAAGGAATCTAAACCTAACATTAAGTGAATACGTCATATCACAAGGTAATAGAAAAGAGAAAAAGAAATAGAGAAGAAATACATAAAATGGCCATATGTACCTATCAATAATTACTTTAAATGTAATTGTGCTAAATCCTCCAAACAAAAGACATAGAATGGCTGAATGGATTAAGATTAAAAAAACAAACAAGCAAAAAAAAAACAAGGCTCATTTATATACTGCTTATAAGAGACTCACTTCAGAAGTAGGGACACAGACTGAAATTGAAGGGATGGAAAAAGATATTCCATGCAAATGCAAGCAAAAAGAAAGCTTGTGTAGCTTTACTCATGTTAGATAATATAGACTTTAAAATAATGACTTTAATAAAAGCCAAAGAGGGGCAGTACATAATGATAAAGAGATCAATAGAGGAAGAAGAGACGACATTTATTTTATTTTTTAAAGAGATTTTACTTATTTATTTATTTGAGAGAGAGAGAGAGCACACACAAGATAGAGAGCATGAGTATTGGGGAGGGACAGAGGGAGAAGCAGACTCCCTGCTCAGCAGGGAGCCCCAGGCCTGGCTCAATCCCAGGACTCCGGGATCATGACCTGAGCTGAAGGCAGACGCTTAACTTACTGAGCCACCTAGGTGCTTCAAGAAGATACCACATTTAGAAATATATATGCACCCAACATAGGAGCACCAACATATATAAAGCAAATATTAACAGACCTAAAGTGAGAATTTAAGAGAAATACAATTATAGTAGGGGATTTTAGCAGCCCACTTACATCAATAATAGATCATCCAGACAGAAAATCAATAAGGAAACATTGGCTTTAAATGATCTATTAGACCAGATGGATTTGGTATATTCAGAATATTCCATCCAAAAGCAGCAGAATACACATACTTTTCAAATATACATGGAATATTCCACAAAGTAGATCAAATTCAAGCAGATTCAAATTGTATCAAACATCTGTTCCCACTATAATCTTTTCCCAGTACAAAACTCGAAATCAATTACAAGAAGAAAACTGTCAAGGGGAGCCTGGGTGGCTCAGTTGGTTAAGCAACTGACTCTTGGTTTCAGCTCAGGTCATGATCTCAGGATCCTGAGATTGAGCCCAGCGTTGGGCTCCGTGCTCAGTGGGGAGTCTGCTTTCTCTTTCTCTCCCTTTGCCCCTTCTCTCTCTCTCTCTCTCTCTCGTGCACTCTCTCTCTCTCAAATCAATATTTTTTTAAAAAAATGAAGAAAACTGGAAAAACTATAAACACATGGAAATTAAAACACATGTTACTGAACAACTACTGGGTCATAGAGGAAATCAAGGAGAAATAGAATATTACCCAGAGATGAATGAAAACAGACATGCAACTTAGGAATATCTGTGGGATACAGAAAAAGCAGTTCTAAGAGGAAGTTCATTGCAATACGGGTCTACCTAAAAAAAAAAAAAAAACCCAAGAAAAATCTCAATATAACCTTATACCTAATAGAACTAGAAAAAAAAATGAAGCTCAAAGCTAGTAGAAGGAAGGAAATAATGAAGATCAGAGTGGAAATCAATGAAATAGAGACTAAAAAGATAGTGGAAAAGATCAATGTAACTAGGAATGGGTTCTTTCAAAAGATAAGGAAAATTGACAAACCTTTAGCTACAGCCACCAAGAAAAAAAGAAAGAGGGCTCAAATAAAATCGGAAATGAAAGAGAAGTTAACAATTGACACCACAGAAATACAGAGGATTGTAAAAGACTACTATGAACAATGAAATGCCAACAAACAGGATAATCTAGAAGAAATGGATAAATTCATAGAAACAAAATCTTCTGAGACTGAATCAGGAAGAAAAGAAAATCTGAATAGAATGATAACTTATGGAGATTGAATTAATAATCAAAACCTCCCAACAAACAAAATTTCAGACAGCTTTAATGGCAAATTCTACCAACATTTTACAGAGGATTTAATTTGGAAGAGTTATTTGTGAGATTGTCAAAAAAAAAAAAAAGGGGGACCTTTGTGCACCATTGTGGGAATGTTGGTGCAGTCACTATGGAAAACGGTATCTAGGTTCCTCAAAAAATTAAAAATAGAACTACCACATGATCCAACAGTTCTACTCCTGGTTAACTATATAAAGAAAATGAAAACACTAATTCAAATAGATAAATGCACCCCTATGTTCTTTGCAGCATTATTTACAATAGCCATTATATGGAAACAACATCCATGGCCATGGATGGATGTATGGATAAAGATGTATACATACAGCTATAACAAAGAATGAAATCTTGCCATGAGCCACAAAATGGATGGAAATTGAGGGTATTATTCTAAATGAAATGAGGTAGACAGAGAAAGGCAAATACCACATGATTTCACTTAAATGTGGAATCTAAAATACAAAACAAAGAAAATCAAACAATCCATGAACACAATATTGCTCTCAATTTAATTAATTAGTCTTAATAATGTTTGGTAGTTTTCAGTGTATAGGTTTTGCACGGATTTTTTAGATTTATGCCTAAGTATTTCATATTTTTATGGAGTTGTTATAGTATTTCCTAAAATTTCACTTTCCAATTGTTCATTGCCAATTTGTACAAATACAATTGATTATTATACATCTTAAAAAAAAAAAAAAGAAAAGAAAATCAAACAAAACCCAGGCTCACAGACACAAAAAACAGTTTGATGATAGCCATTGGGAAGGTTGATGGGAGGGGGTGAAGTGGGTAAAGAGGATCAAGAATTACAAATTTCCAGTTATAAAATTATAAGTCATGGGGTTGTAATGTACAGCATGGGGGTTATAGTCAGTAATAATTGTATTAACTTTTTAAGTTGTTGAATGACAACTAGATTTATTGAGTTGATCATTTCACAGTGTATACAAAGGTGAAATCACTATTTGTATACCTGAAACTAATATAATATTGTATGTGAAATATATTTCAATCAAAAAAAGAATTTGAAATTAAAAAAAGGAATAATAATATTACCTATTGTAAAGCCTTGATTATGCCAGAAAATACCTTAGTTCATATTCTGGCACAGAGAAAGTACTCAATAAATATTGGCCAATGTGATTATATGTTTTTTTTATTATGTTATGTTAGTCACCATACAGTACATCATTAGTTTTTGATGTAGTGTTCCATGATTCATTGTTTGTGTATAACACACAGTGCTCCATGCAATATGTGCCCTCCTTAATACCCATCACCGGGCTAACCCATCCTCCCAACCTTTTCCCATCTAAAACCCTCAGTTTGTTTCTCAGAGTCCATAGTCTCTTGTGGTTCGTCTCTCCCTCTGATTTCCCCCCCTTCCTTTTTCCCTTCCTTCTCCTAATGTCCTCCATGCTATTCCTTATGTTCCACAAATAAGTGAAACCATATGATAATTGACTTTCTCTGCTTGACTTACTTCACTTAGCATAATCTCCTCCAGTCCCATCCATGTTGATGCAAAAGTTGGGTATTCATCCTTTCTGATGGCTGAGTAATATTTCATTGTATATATGGACCACATCTTCTTTATCCATTCATCTGTTGAAGGGCATCTCGGCTCTTTCCACAGTTTGGCTATTGCGGACATTGCTGCTATGAACATTGGGGTGCATATGGCCCTTCTTTCACTACATCTGTGTCTTTGGGGTAAATACCCAGTAGTGCAATTGCTGGGTCATAGGGTAGCTCTATTTTTAAATTTTTGAGGAACCTCCACACTGTTTTCCAAAGTGGCTGTACCAACTTGCATTCCCACCAACAGTGTAAGAGGGTTCCCCTTTCTCCACAACCTCTCCAACATTTGTTGTTTCTTGCCTTGTCAATTTTTGCCATTCTAACTGGTGTAACGTGGTATCTCAATGTGGTTTTGATTTGAATTTCCCTGATGGCTAATGATGATGAACATTTTTTCATGTGTCTATTAGCCATTTGTATATCTTCTTTTGAGAAGTGTCTGTTACTGTCTTCTGCCCATTTTTTGACTTCATTATTTGTTTTTTGGGTGTTGAGTTTGAGAAGTTCTTTATAGATCTTGGATATCAGCCCTTTGTCTGTAGTGTCATTTGCAAAAATCTTCTCCCATTCCGTGCATTGCCTCTTTGTTTTGTTGACTTTTTCCTTTGCTGTGCAGAAGCTTTTTATCTTGAAGTCCCAAAAGTTCATTTTTGGTTTTGTTTCCCTTGATTATATGTGTTTTGTGTTGCATGATGGTAAATTCATGCTCCTTTATGTATATCATACTGGTAGGCAAGTTACTTTGGCTTTGATAACATCAGGTTCATAGAACAACCACATATCTCCACTGTGTAATTGACTGAGGCCTCCTTAATGACTGGGACCATGTTCTACTCACTCCTATAACCTTCACTCCCCTTTCCAACATGCAACAAATATTGCACACATCTACTTCTTTAGCACTTAATGAATTAAATTCATTTGAAGAAGCAATGCAAGCAATTAGTTATATAGTATAATTTGAGGGACACAAGAAACCATCCCAATCCCAAACCAAATCATCTCTTAGTGATAAAATTCCACTGTAGAATAATTGTATCAAAATTGGAAAGGATACTAGAAATCATGGAGCCCTTTCCACCAAATGGATAGACTGTTTTCTATAATGCCCACCCTCTGTCTGGTTATCTCCAATTATAGGGAAATCCTGACTTCACAAGGCAGCCTGTTCCACATTTGGCTCTTTTAATGGTAAGGAGGTTGATTTCCAATACTGACTTGGAGTCAGACTCCCTTCTCCTCCAGATATGTAGTAAACTTGGGAAACTGCATAGTAACTGTGCAGCTTCTTCAGGAGAAGTTTGTTTTGTCTTTCTTTGCCATCTAGTGCTCCGACTGTTCCCCTTACCCCCTCAACTTATAGAATATTATTTTCTGGCTGGGTGGAATTTCTTCTGCTGTCTGTCACTAGTTTCTGGAGTCTTTCTTAAAAATTCCATCTCCCGAATTTCTCATCTCCAGGAGATGGAAAAAACTTTCCGTTTAAGATTTAGTTTATTCTCAGATGATTCTTCCATGCTCCTGGATTGAATGGGGGTACTGGAATAAAATAGACCCAAGTAATCCTTATGATCAACAATAAGTTTTAGAAGACCCATGGACTTGTCATTTTTAATTTAGAAAGCTCTGAAAGGAACTAATGTGGGTGGCAGGAAACTTGGGTTCTCAACTAGCTGTCTTCCATTTTTTTATATAACCTTTGGAAAATCTGTCTTCTTATGGGTATTTATCTGTGAAATGCATGGGATTGAATTTAATATTCATTACCCTTTCTCTATGCACAAAGTTTGAAGAATTTTTGAAATTTTTCATGTAGCCTCATTAATTAAATGTTCTTTATCTGATTGGGCACATTTGAAGAGGTTGTAACTTTTTTATTGTTTCATTTATGGTCAAACTCTGACATAAAAGAAAATGAGAAATTTTAGTGGCAACATATCATTAACTTTATTGCTCTGAAGTATGAGAAAGATTCTACTTTATTTATTTTGTTGTTTTCCTTGCTGTTAGCTAAAGTTGACTGGCGAGGATAAGGTAGAGTCAAGTGGAAAGGGCTAGGGCTCTTATTTAAGATGATTTCTGAAAAGCTGTCTTTGCTAGTTGCCGTATCATATCATAACTCGGTATTTGGGTAGGTATATTAATTCTGTAGTACATCTGCTGCCTGTGAAAGAATCATCATAAAGGGTATATTAGTGGCATAATATTTGCCAATTTCTGATAGGAATTTAACAAGTTTATTTTCCCATTGTTAATGGCTTAGGATGGATAAAACATTATTTAAAAATCATGTCTTAAAGAATGTGTCAATGAGTGATGACATTGTATGGATAGTAGCTCTTAAGAAAATGTTCTGTTTGGTGGCCTTGGCTGCCTTATTCCATCTGTGTAGTATCATTCGTCTTTTATTTATAAACATTTATTAAGCACTGCTACTTGCCCTGCTCATTGCTAGATGCTGTGGATACAAAGATGAAAATGGAAGAGCTAATTCATCTTAAACTGGACTTTTCTGGCCTGTGTCCTTCACATGCGCATCTATTCTATGCCTGACTATATTAGTGGCAGTGAGAGATGGTAAAAATCAGTGCCATTGAGAATCTTGGGAGGGCTTCCTTCTGTGTCTCCAGCACATAGACAGCATGGTACCTGGCACAGAGGAATCACTCAGCAAACATTTGGGGGAAGTAAAGGAATGTATGAGTGGCTATTCCTTTAGGGGATCCTGTCCTGTTTGTTCTGGGAACTAATCTTTAATATGCAACCAGAGAACTCACAATCAGGGGGAATATGTTTTATGTGAGAAATGTTGAAATAGACTCATATGTATGAAGAGAGAGTAATTAATTCTGTCTTTGAAGACAATAGAGAAGGACATTTCAGGTTGGTGAAACAACATGAGAAAATACAGAAGATGGTTAGAACACATGCTGTGTACTCAGGGATTACTGAGTCCTCATGTAATCAAATGGTAGAGATGGTGGAAGGGGTGACAGATGGGAGTATAACAGGAGATATCTCAGAAATACAGATTACACGGAGTTTCAAATGCCATATTAATGAGCTTGACCTTGACTCAGTAAGTGAGAGGAATATGTTAAAGATTTTTGAGCATAGGACTGTCATATCCTTATTTGTGTTTTACAGTTCACTCTGGTATCAGAGTGAAAGATGGATTGGAGTAGGGCAAGACTGGAGGCAGGGAAATCAATTCATCCAAATGAAAGACTAGAACAATACCAGGTGGGAAGCAGGAAATGGACTCTACCTTGAGTTGGAGCATAATCAAATGGAGGATTTGACCTGATGAGAAATTGAACATGTTTTTAGATTGATGTGAAAGAAGTAATGGAAAGTACACGCTTGAAAATTATGAAGAAAAGCATATAATACAAGCATGATGTCCTGGTAGAGGCTGGAAAGATTGGAATCCAGAATGTAAGATAAAGAGCTAGTATTGGGCAGAAGGAGAAAAAGAAGAGAAGGGTGTGAGCCAGAAGTTTGTCCCTTATTGTATGTCTACGGGGCTCATCATCTTTGGCACTTGTTTGTTTAGCCACACCTGCCTTCCCTACCAGCTATACCTCTGAGTTGTTTCAAAAGACAGAAGTATTTGGGCTCACTAATGGATTATATAATTTTTTCAATAGTCTTTGAACACCTGCTCTGTGCCAATCCCCATACTGTTCACTGAAAGTGTAACAGTATATCACATCCAGTCTCTGTCCCTGAGAAGCTACTGTCTATAAGGGAAGACAGTTGTGTAAACAAGTTCATAAACTAAAATGTTACAGGTGCTTTAACAAAAGTTGTAATTAAAAGAAGTAAATATTTCTACCTGGGTTGCGTGGACAAAAAGGCTTCATAAAAGGTAGATGTGCTTGAGCTGAAGTGTGAAGGTGTGGCTACCTTGATTTTTACTATTTTAGGATAGTGTGGTTGGCACAATTCTAAGATTCTCTCTATCCTCCTGTGATATAAACACCCTAGATAATTCCCTCTCCTGGAGTATCGGTGGATTCTGTGCGTATGATGAGAAATCACTCACCATGATTATGTTAGGTTATATGGCAAAATGAATTTTGTAAATAATATTAAGGTTCCAAATCAGTTGACTTTAAAATAGGAAGATTATCTGGATGGGCCTGACCTAATTACATAAAACTTTTAAATTTGGGTTTGGAGGTCAGAGATAGAGAAAGTCAGAGATTCAAAGCACCACTGGAAGGATTTGACATGCTGTTATCAGCTTGAAGATGGAAGGAGCCATGTGGCCCCCCAAAAAATGTCAGTGGACTCTTGGAGAATGGCCCACAGCTGACAACCAGCAAGAAAATAAGTACTTCAGTTCTACAACCACAAGGAACTGAATTCTGCCAGAAACAAAAATGAGGTTGGAAACAGATTTTCCTCCAAAGCCTCTGGCCTAGCTTGATTTCAGTCCTGTGATACTCAGATCAGAGATTCTAATAAATTGCAGCCAGTAATCTGAATTTCAAAATTATTTTGTAGTGTCCCTTAGTCTCTAAAGTAAAATATAGATTTGGGTTTCTGAGGAAGGTGTGAAAAAACCTGAGATGAACAATTTGACTTAGAGATAATACTATAGTAATGAATAATGAAGCAGACAAAGCTTATAAGAATTTGAAGGGCATTAATACCAAACAGGGAGGGACTAGTCCTCTGAGAATGCATAGATGAAGCCAGTTAAATGCAAAAATTTAAAAACTATAGATTGATTTTTTCAAGGAAAACCATCATACAATCTGTTGCACTTGTGTCTGCAGTTCTGTGGCAGCAACTCCTCCTAATGTTAATGGTCATCTCCCAGAAAAGTTCTCTGGGGATTTCACACCAATATCAATCTCCTGTACACTAGGAAACACAGTTCCTTCCCATAATATTGCATCTGCATAATGTATACTATATAAATTACTACATATATGTGTGTGTGTATATATATATATGATATATGTATATAGTGTATGTATGTATTATAGTATATATAGTGTATATATAAGGATATATAGTAAGTATATATTATAACTTAAACTATATGCTTATCACATCAGTATAATAACTCATCTAAGAATAAATTTAAGTTTTAAATTTTCCATTTCAACAAGCTTCATTGTAAATATTGATCAATCTTATATATCCTCACACTAAATACCCTACTTCAGTCTTAAATAGTATTCCTATCTCTTAACTATTAAGTACATATTTAAAATTACTTTAAATTTATCTATTTTAAATCCCTGTGTCTTAATTATTGTCCATCTTACAGGACCTAATTGAATCTTTTTATTTATTTGTTTTTATTTTTTAGTGAAGTATAATTAGCATACAGTGTTATTTAGTTTCAGGTGTGCAATATAATGATTCATAAATTATATACATTACTCAGTGCTCACCATGAGAAGTGTACTCTTTTTTCTTTTTTTAAAATTTAAATTCAATTAGCCAACATATAGAAACATCATTAGTTTCAGATGTAGAGTTCAATAATTCATCAGTTGCATATAACACCCAATGCTCATCACATCATGTGCCCTACTTAATGGTCATCACCCAGTTACCCCATCCACCCACCGACCTTCCCTCTAGCAACCCCTCAGTTTCTTTCCCATAGTTAAGAGTCTCTCATGGTTTGTCTCCCTCTCTGATTTCATCCCATTCCGTTTCTTCCCTCCCTTCCCCTATGATCCTCTGTGCTGTTTTTTATAATCCTCATATGAGTGAAACCATATGATAATTTTTTCTCTGATTGATTTATTTTGCTCAGCATAATACCCTCCAGTTCCACTCATGTCAATGTAAATGGTAAGTTTTCATCCTTTCTGATGGCTGAATAATATTCCATTGTATATATATATACCACTTCTTTTTTATCCATTCATCCATCAATGGACATCTTGGCTCTTTCCATATTTTGGCTATTGTGGACATTGTTGGTATAAACATTGGGGTGCAGGTGCCCCTTCAGATCACTACATTTGTATCTTTGAGATAAATACCTAGTAGTGCAATTGCTGGGCCATAGGCAGCTCTATTTTTAGCTTCTTGAGGAACCTCCATAGTGTTTTCCAGAGTGGCTGCACCAGCTTGCATTCCCACCAACAGTGTAAGAGAGTTCCCCTTTCTCCACATCCTCTCCAACATTTGTTGTTTCCTGACTTGTTAGTTTCAGCCATTCTGACCAGTGTGAGGTGGTATCTCATTGTGGTTTTGATTTGTATTTCCCTGATGCCAAGTGATGTTGAGCATTTTTTCACGTGTCTGTTGGCCATTTGGATATCTTCTTTGCAGAAATGTCTGTTCATGTCTTCTGCCCATTTTTTGACTGGATTATTTGATTTTTGGATATTGAGTTTGATAAGTTCTTTATAGATCTTGGATACCAGCCCTTTATCTGACATGTCATTTGCACTTATCTTCTCCCATTCCATAGGTGGCCTTTTAGTTTTGTTGACTGTTTTCTTTGCTGTGCAGAAGCTTTTTATCTTGACGAAGTTCCAATAGTTCATTTTGCTTTTGTTTCCCTTGCCTTTGGAGACGTGTCTAGCAAGAAGTTGCTGCGGCCGAGGTCGAAGAGGTTGCTGCCTCTCTTCTCCTCTAGGATTTTGATGGATTCCTATCTCATATTTAGGTCTTTCATCCATTTTGAGTTTATCTTTGTGTATGGTGTAAGAAAATGGTCCATTTTCATTCTTCTACATGTGACTGTCCAATTTTCCCAACACCATTTGTTGAAGAGACTTTCTTTTTTCCATTGGATATTCTTTGCTGCTTTGTCAAAGATTAGTCGACCATAGAGTTGAGGTTCCATTTCTGGGTTCTCTATTCTGTTTCATTGGTCTCTGTGTCAGTTTTTTTGCCAGGACCATACTGTCTTGATGACTACCACTTTGCAATATAGCTTGAAGTCTGGCATTGTGATGCCACCAGCTTTGGTCTTCTTTTTCAACATTTCTCTGGTTATTCAGGGTCTTTTCTGGTTCCATACAAATTTTAGGATTGTTTGTTCCAGCTCTGTGAAAAAAGTTGGTGGTATTTTGATAGGGATTGCATTGAATGTGTAGATTGCTCGGGTAGCATAGACATTTTAACAATATTCGTTCTTCCAATCCATGAGCCCAGAATGTTTTTCCTTTTTTTGTGTGTGTGTCATCCTCAATTTCTGAGAGCTTTTCTCCTAAGGTCAGGAACATGACAGGAACTTCCATACTGTTTTCCAGTGGCTATACCAGCTTGCATTCCCAACAGTGTAAGAGGGTTCCCCTTTCTCCACATCCTTGCTAACAATTGTTTCCAGACTTATTAATTTTAGCCATTCTGACTGGTGTGAGGTGGTGTCTCATTGTGGTTTTGATTTGTATGTCCCTGATGCCAAGGGATGTTGAGCATTTGTCCTCTTTATCTATTTCACCCATCCCCCCACCCATCTCCCCTCTGGCAACCACCAGTTTGTTCTTTGATTTAAGAGTCTTTTTTTAGTCTGTCTTTTTTTGTTTTTTTGTTTGTTTGTTTTGTTTCTTAAATTCCACATATGAGTGAAATCATATGGTATTGTTCTCTCTCTCAGGGACTTATATCACTTAGCATTATGCCCTTAAGGTCCATCCATGTTATTGCAAATGGAAGGAACTCAAAGTACTTATGCAAGTGAATACCAAAAATAGAAATAATTCTGTTAAAAATGGGGAGAGGACCTGAATAAACATTTTTCCAAAGAAGACATAGAAATGGCCAACAGACAGCTGAAAAGATGCTTATCAGGGAAAGGCAGATCAAAACCACAATGAGATATTACCTTATACCTTTCAGAATAGCTAGAATCAAGAAGACAAGAAATAAATAAGTGTTTGTGAGGATGTGGCCAAAAAGGATCCCGATTGAGTTTTAAATAACATGTACTTTAATTTTCCTACCTCAATCTTAAATATATTCTATTTCCAATCTCCATGTCAGTTTAAATAACCTTCACCATAAATACCATTTGTAGAGGATATCTCCTGGTTTAGTTTGCTAGTATTTTTCCCTCCCTTCTGTTAATGATACTTTTACCTTTGTGGAATAGTTCTTCCCTCATGCCTTGTGGGTTCAGTGGGGTTTTCAATTGTGATTTTCCACCCCTTCAATCACAGAGGTTGCCATTTGACCCTAGCTTCACCTATCATGGTCCCTCATCCCTTAGCCACAGTGGTAAGTGGATTTGGGGAGGTCTAGAACAAAACCTATGATGAATCCTTAGGGAAATCTGGCTCCTCAAGCTCTTACATTTAACTGCCTTGGTTTCTCTTTGAGCAGTTTGCCTGAATTCTTCATCTCTCTAGCAATAAAATTGTATTCATACTTAATTTTCAACACACACTTCCTTGCCACAGTTTCATTCCCCAAACAACTAAATATTCCCCAAAAGGATAAATAGGTACTTGTCATCATGTATCTTCCTTCTACTGTCTTCCTTTATTCCTCTCTTTCTGAAAATTCCCTCCTAGACCAGGTAGGGAAAGAATTAAGAGTGGTTGTCACCCAAGCATCCTATGATGTGAGTGCTCAGAGAGATTGCTATAGCTACTGGAATCATACCTGCTTTTTGCTACAGCTCAGCTCAGCTTCTCTTCCCTGACCCCTGGAGGTTGTAGACTGTGTCATTTTCTCTGAAGAAAAAAAAAGATGAATTGTTTGCTGCATTAATTATCATCCAAATTCTACAATTTTTTGCTTTTCAAAAATCCCTCATATCCGTTCCATCTCCATCTCCACTACCACCATTTTACTTCAGACTATTCCCATCTCCTAGTTGGATTATTCAAGAGCCTCTTACTAACTGATCTTTGGCACTCCTCCACATAAGGGAAATACGACTTTTGTGCAAGCACAAAACATAAAGAAAAAAGAACAGTGGAAGAGACCAATGGAACAAAGCTAAATTTTCAAAACTCAGATTTCTGACTAGATTTTCATCCCTGAGAGCTTGTATAGATAAAAGGGACAAGAATGATTCTCATTTGTTTAACAGTAGTCACTAAACACCTGAGTACTACTTCCTGCCATTCATACTACCCTCTAACCACAGTTGCCTATGGTCATTACCAGACATGGCATACCTTCACAAACCTCTGTTTTGTACTTGCTTTTCCCTCCTTTCCCATTCATCTCCTGGCAAAATCCTAGTTATCTATCAAGCACAAACTCATTTTGTGCTCCTCAAAGTAGATTTCTGGCATACTTAACAACTTGGATTGGGTGTGCCTCCTCTTATTATTACTTTGTATTAAAATTGTTTATTTGTGTTTCTCTACTATTTGTGAGCATCTCAAGGACTCAGATACTGTTCATCTCCATCTCTCTCTCCCAGGTGCCTGGTGACTGCTGTTTAATGAAAGAGGATCCTTCTTGTTCCTTCAGTAGGTTTGCTGGGATGAGACTGTGGATAGGAATCTGAGTTTTAGAAACTTAACTTTGTTCCATTGTTCTCCCTGTCTTATATTATTCTAGTATTCTTTCTGCTTAGTTTACATTTTTGGGTTAATTTGGGATTAGTACCTTGTAACCAGTTTTCCGCTCAGGGAACAGGCACACAGATTATCAGTTTCCTGCCTAAGAGCTGTGAGTTCCTGCTGAGCCTCTCCTTTGCTCCCTTTTTTTTCATGTTAAAACAATGCATAAATCACCAAAGAGATACAATAATCTCTTCTTTATGGAGGAAATAAGCATAACCTTAATGATTATTCATAATTAGGAAGTGGTTTATCTAAGAGACAAGCATATAGAGGACACCAAACTTGCTAAGTCCAACACAGATGATGCTTGTAAATAGGCTAAAGACACTGGAGTCTAATGGGTATAAAGTTACTCAGATATGGTTTTAGATCCTGATTCTGTGTGGTCATGAGCATAGATCACCTAGCAAAGTCAGTTTCCTCACATGTAAAATGTGGTCGATAACATAGTTCTCATGCAGTAGTTATGAGGATAAAATAAATGATATAGAACAAGTCACTTAGCCTTTCTGGTTCTGCTCTTATGGATTAAAACCTTGGAAAAATAGCACCTGGCCTATCATGGATATTAAATAAAACCTAGTGTGTGAACACTTTTAGAAATGGGGAAGGGAAACACATTAAATAAATATGAGACATGCTGTTTTACCATTCAGCAGGCAAGAACTTGCAAACAAAAACTTGTCAGCCATTTCAGACTGAAACATATATCTACAAATGCCACTTACAGTAATGTTTTGATGTGATCTTCTTTTTCTAATAATTTCCGTAAGATTTCCTAATTTAGGTAAACTATATTTTTGCTTATATTTCAAATAGTCTTAAAACCTCCTTTTCCCCAAGGTTCAAACTCAGATTTTCATTTTCTTGGGTTCCCAGTGCAAAATTAAGTGCTTATCATGCCTTGCAATTTCATTTCTGGGTGATACACTAAAGCACATACCACCAGCACTTGGCCAAAGTGAACATAAAAGGATGAAAATTTAATTTTTTTCCCAGATAGCCCCCATAAGCTAGAGAATACAGATAATTCTTTACTTTTGAGAGGTAATTGGGAGATGGGAGTCACTTTAAAGTTGGGAAAACATGATTTGAACTTAGAAAGGGTTTGTGTATTGGAAGGCTTGACTTCTTGTAGATAGTATCAGAAAGCCAACCCATTCACTCCAAAGTACTGAGAAGCAGAAGACTGATAGCCTTTCCCAGAGAATAGAATGGAAAAAAGCAGTGTAGATAGTCCTTTAACTGAGGCTGCACCCAACCCCCATACTCCCATGAATTCCTCATCCTGCTTAGAGTCTGATATCCCAGTTTCTGTTCTCCCAAAGCCCCCTCTCTAACCATGGACTTCTATTTTGTACTGCTTCACCTAATGGCTTTTAGAACTGAATTATTCAGGAAGAAAAGGAAAGAAGAGTAGGGGAAAGAGATTCACCATACTTTTTCTTATTGTTTTTCTTTTTCGTACATTAGGTTGGATTGATAATTTCTTTTTCTGTTCCTGTTGTGGAGCAGAAATTTCTGTTTATAATTTTTTAATTGTAACTTCAAATTTGTGACGTTCATTCTTTTTTTTTATTATGTTATGTTAATCACCATACATTACATCATTAGTTTTTAATGTAGTGTTCCATGATTCATTGTTTGCGTATAACACCCAGTGCTCCATTCAATACGTGCCCTCTTTAATACCCATCACTAGGCTAACCCATCCCCCCGCCCCCCTCACCTCTAGAACCCTGTCTGTTTCTCAGAGTCCATAGTCTCTCATGGTTCGGCTCCCCCTCCAATTCCCCCGCCCCTTCATTTTTCCCTTCCTATCTTCTTTTTTTTAACATATAATGTAACATTCATTCTTAACCATGTGTTTCTCTCTTTTTTGAAAGATTTTATTTATCTATTTGACAGAGAGAGACACAGCGAGAGAGGGAACACAAGCAGGAAGAGTTGGAGAGGGAGAAGCAGGCTTCCGCTGAGCAGGGAGCCCGATGTGGGGCTTGATCTCAGGACCCTGGGATCATGACCTGAGCCAAAGGCAGACACTTAACGACTGAGCCACCCAGGTGCCCCAACCATCTGTTTCTCTTAACAAAGGTTGAAAATTATCTAATACATTTATCCTCTTCCTGGAAAAAGGCAGGAATCTTAGCTTGCCTAAATAAACTATCCTCTGAACCCCTGCCCCTTCCTTTCCTAAGAATTTTAAACATTTTTTTAAAAATACAAAACAAGTTATTATTTTTACTGCTAAAAGACAAATCTGCCACCATGTTTGACCCTTTTTTCTCTCACTTTTGTTCTTACAATACCAGTACTTCTAATGCTGGCAGGTCAGATCCAAGGACCCAGAGCGGGTCCTGAAGGACCAACCAAGAGGGTCCTTGGCTTTGCACAGGATGGAAATCTAACACAAGTCAGCAGGAAGTGAGAGCAAAGTTTATTGAAGATATAGAGAGAGTAGATGCAGATGGAGCATCTGGGAGACTTGGAAAGGAAAGGAACATGAGTTTCATTTTTGCTTCAGGTCTGGGGTTTTTTACTGAGGATCGTGGTCTGGTGTACATGTCCTCTCAGGCATCCAGGAACCGACGAGAACAAAGGTGAGGGCACAGGTGTTATTCCTTGGCACGAGGGGCTCTTGGTGTCAAAATGTCTAGTGCTAGTGGTCTGGAATATGCATATGATCGCTTCATCTAGTCATTCTCACTTGGTCCTTCCTTAGATGTTATCTATTCCAAAGAAATCATTAACACCTTGTCCTTTACAAGGAGGACATACAATATTTGCATTTTGAGGCATGTGTAAAGTGGGGCTGCGGATCCTAATAAGAACAGGAGTAGTAAAAGGAGCAAAAAGCAGGTGTTTATGAAGTCCTTCAGTTTCCCTATCTTACTTCCCTCTGGCTTCAGTTTTCTTCTTATATAAGTAAATCCTTTATTAATACTTTCAATGAGGATATATGAATGATAAATTCTCTTAGTTATTGTGTATCTGGAAATGTTGCTGTGTTTCCCTAACTATTGAATAATTGTTTCAGAATGTTCCAAACTGGTAGGAATTTTTTTTTTTATTACATTGCAGAATTGTTTTCTAGTATCTATTACCACTAACAAGAGTTCGCTATTGGCCTAGTTATTATGATATATGATCAATGTACCTTTCTATAAGTATTTAAGATGATTTTTTTCTTTAATCTTGATGTTTTTTCAATTTCATTTCTTTTTGTCCTCAAGTTCTAAGGGGACACTCACTGCTATACTCATCTACTTTCTAGTTGTCTGCTTTCCTTCAGACTCCTATATTTACACTATGCTGTATCCTTGCTTATGTTCCCGAAACCTCACTACACCTTGTCTACTTCACTGGCACCACTTCTAAAACTTCCCCTCTTCCTACCTTCATCTGTTGCAGTCCTTCTTGATTCTTATGGTTCAGCTCAAATTTTATATCCACCAGAAACTCTTCTCTAATCATATCAGTCAGAATGAATCTTTTCCCCTCCCAAATACCAGTATCACATGTTATGACCCAGGACATTTGACATATTTAGTCCACATAGCCTGCTCTTATAAATATTAAAGAGCATATTTGTATGTCAGTGTTCTTTCCAATCATATGACAAACCAGGACATTTCTAAAGAAAATGTTGACATGATACCTAACATATATGACCTAATATGTTTTAAAATCAACACACCAGCATTTGTCTTTCCACTGATACGTTTGAAAGCATGTCAAAAATCTAATTTTGATTAGCTAAAAGAGTGTGACACATCTAGATTATAAATGCAAATCCCAGTAGATATTTGATTTCATCTAATCAAAGATGTTATTTTTAATTGCTGTGGAACAAGATGATCTTGTGCAAATGAGGCATTGAGTTAATAACAGTACTTTGTATTTACATAGAGATTTTCTATGAGCTCAACATACTTCTTGAATTAAAAGAAGTTCTATGTTGGTACACTTACTTTGGAAAACTCTGGCTGTGTCTTTTAAAGCTGAATATATGTATACCTTGTAACCCAGAAATTATACTTCTAGTTTATCCTCAACAAAAATGTATATGTATGTTCACCAGAAGACATGTTCATAGCACTATTATAGTCCCAAGTCCCAAGGAAAGTATCCAAATGCCTATCAACAGTAGAATGGATATAGAATAGATAAATACATTGTTATAATCACACAATAGAACATTATGCAACAATGAGAATGAATGATCTATAACTACATGCAGCTATATGGATGAATCTCACAGACATTATATTGAGTTACAAAAGCCAACATAAAAGAATCCAAACTGTATGATTGTATTTGTATGTTTTTCAAAAGCATACAAAACTAATCTATGCATTAGAAGTCAGGGCAGTGTTTACTTTGATATGGGTAGTAATGTGAAGGGAGCATGAGTGGAGGATATATAAGGTGCTAGTAATATTGTGTTTTTGGATCTGAATGCTAGTTTCACAAATGTGCTCAGATTGAGTTCTAAAATTACGATATATGTACTTTTCTTTATTCATATTAATTAATGTACCTTAAAGATAGATGTTTACTTATATAGCTTTAGATATCTCCTAACTCTCCTCTTCTAGATTTCGAGGTATTGTCTGTTGGCACCTAAAGTAACTATTGTGAATTTAATTCATTTATTCAAAATTATATGTTGTATATATTATTTTGGTGCATCATAGGACCTGCTGATACCAAACAAAACAAAACAAAAAACAAAACTAAAAATAAGGAAAGAAAATTCAGTCCCTCTGCTCAAGGAATTAATATGAGTGGGTGAGAACAGATAAGTAATCAATTATGCATAATAGCAGATAGAAATAAGTACAGGGAATTTTGCTAAAATCAAATAGGAACACCCAAACTAGGCTGTGTGGGCTTGGTGAACAGAGAAGGCTGCCTGGGGCAAGTGATACATGACTTTTACCTGAAAGATAAGCAATTAAACAGACAGAAACTAATAGGAAACATATTCCAAATGGGGAAACTCCATTTGGGAAATATCTGAGATAAGCAAGAATATGGTCTCTTCAAGGAACTGCAGATACTTAGTATGTCAGTAATGTAGGTTGTGAGGAAAAGGAGGAATGGCAGAGCATGAGGCTATAGAATTGTGAAAGGGTTTTGAATATTACACTGAAGAGTTTGGACTTTTCCTGAAGCCTAAGGGGATTGAGTAAGGCGATATAGCAGAAGGGGAAATATAAACAGGAATGACATGATAAGATTTTAAGTTAAAATTGGCATTGGTAGGGAGAATAAATTGTAGAGAGGTAGGACTAGTGGCAGGGAGATCAGTAAAGAATTAACTGAAGAAATGATGAGAACCTGAACTAAATAAAGTAGTCATTTTCCCCAAAACTCCACTTATACATGTATTTGAACATGCAGCTGGTTTTTAAGATTTGGGGAGATAGGCAGTAGGTTTACACTGTACCATATATAATTTCAAATTCAATATCAGACCTTCCTGTTCTTAGAATTCTTTAGTTGGTAGCATTAACACTACTCTACAGCATCCTCTGCCTCCTCCTGGGTGCCCAGAACCTAGGCCAGAACTAAGCCTCTTCTCAAGATCACTGCCAGAGAGATCCTTGATTCTGATGGAACCCTGTCTATTGAGGTAGATTTTTATACTGGATAAATCTCTTCAGAGGTGCCAGCCTCAGCTGGTCTTTGTGACGCTCCAGATGTCAGAGAGAATAAAACCAGCCCTGTGGGAAAAGGTATCTCCAAGACTGCTGAGCACAACAATAAAGCATTGAGTGTTGTGGGATAGGAGGGAAAAAGAATGGCACCAAGAATAAATCCAGATTCGTGCAAATGCACACCAGTAGTCCCTTACTGTTTATAAGACTAGATATACTGGAAATGGAGTTTCGTTATACTGCCACATTGCTGACCTGGATGGCAATGCAGATGCTACCTTGCTAATATTTAGTGTGAATCATGGTAACTCCCACAATGGCAAAAATTGGCAATTCAGGAGTTCATGGTTCTCCTTATTGATGCTCTAAACATCAAGAAAGCCATGAGTGTTGGAGCTGAGGCCTACCATATTCTGAAGAATGTCATTAAGGATAAGTGAGGGAAAGAAGCTACCAATGTAAGGTATGAGGCAGTTTTCTAACATCTTAAATTAGGGGTCAGCTAACTATGGCCTGTGGGCTAAATCCAGCCTATCTCCTGATTTTGTAAATAAAGTTTTATTGGAACACAGCAACACCCATTTGTTTACAAATTATCTATGGCTGATTTTGTGCTACAGTGGCAGAGTTGAATAGTTGTGACAGGGACTTTGTAACTTACAAAGTTGAAAACACTTATCATCTAGCCCTCTACAGGAAATGTTTGGCTACCTCTGCCTAAAGTGTAAAGAAACCCTGGAATTGCTAATGAGTACTATTAGAAAAGCTGGATGTAAGACATGAGGTTTTTAATAGGAATAGACTCTTGATTCTTCCAGTCTGGGACGTGTGCTCTGGAATGTAACTTTCCAGCTTACCCCAGCACATACATTCCCTGGTACCTCATAAAGAACTGCCCAGTGATATCTTATAAAATCTCTTTGACCAGAATGATTGGGAAATTTGGGGAAAAAAATCACTGTTACTACAAATACCCAGGTGGCAGGAGATGATTTCATAGCAGCCAACCCAAAGCAAACTGTGATGCTGTGGATGAGGAATAATGTAAATGCTTCCTGCTCAAAGTCAACCAGATTGGCTCTGAATCTCTTCAGCTGGCCTAATCCAATGAGAGGGGCTCCATAAGTTTCCATTATTAAGAGGAGCTTTTATTGCTCACCTGTTGGTAGAGCTTTGTCCTATACATATCAAGATTGTTGCACCTTTATAATCTGAATCTGCTTCTTGGAATTGAGGAGGTTCTGGACAGAAGATTCAGAAACTCTGTAACCATTTAAGCTTTAGGCATAAGAGCCTCTCAGTCAGTTTAGGTTTATTCAGCAGGTTAGACCTCTGTTGCTGTTCTAATCCGACAGCCCAAAACATCAGGCCAGTATTGTATAAGGACCTCTGGTCATTTTTTCTTCTTCCCTCAGTTACCTGTGGTGTTCTCACTGCTTTATTAGAATTGCTATATCAGAAGCCAACCTTAGTCATCTGGAATCTTTTTAGAATATCTAGCTTTGCAATCATGTGATTAGCTCAAAATTACATATTTTTTTCTTCCCTTTACCCGGCTATGAGTCTGTGAATTCAGTGGTGGTCCTCTGAGGTTTACAGGCAAGATCCCCATAGTTTTTATGTGGTAAGAAAAAAAAAATCAGTAGCTAGAACTAGTCTATTAGCGAGCTACTCTGCTACCAATGATTTTTTTTCACTTTCCATGTTCTACCTCATGGTATTCCAGGTTTTCACCCTCTGCTGGTTTTTCACCCTCTGCTGGTCCTGTCCTCCCTGATTCTCTCTCCTTCTCAATGTCCAAATTCTCCCTCTATTTGCAGTATGTTCAACTCTTTCCAGGTCCTAGCCCACAGTGCTTTTAAAGTCCAGCTTTGAGGTGCTCTGCAGAACCAAACATCTACTTAGAGAGGTTCACTCATCTGTGTAAAACTTGGGATTGTAAATAGCAATAGCTTGCATATGTCAAGTACCAAGTACAGTCGGTGTTCAATGCTTTTTTCTCTCTTCTCTTCTACTTGTTCTGTTGTTGTTATATTCTTTTTCTTCTTATGTTAAAAAATAAATGCCTCATTACATCTGTTGACATTTGTGTTCTCCTATTTTGGATTTAAGCTCATAAAAAGAAAGATATGAATCCTTCTAGCCTTGTACAATACAGCATATATAGGAAAGACCTGTAATGTCTATTTTTTAGATTTGGTGTATTATGCTAGAGAAAATTTAGGGTCATTTCATTCACTTCTACAATATTGCCTCCTCCTCCAGCTAGGTAGTGGCCTACTATAGCTTGGTATCTTCTTAGAGTATAAAGCAGAATCTGGGAAACAGGTGACATAGTGTTTAAGATACAAGAGTTGAACATCTTACTTACTGTAGACTTTGGTCAGGTTGCTTAGTCCCCCTGAACCTCAGTTTCCTCATCCATAAAATTAAGTACATACTTCATAGAGTTCTTACGAAGATCAAAGGAGAAAATGAAAATAAATTACGTTGTACTGGGACATGCACAGAATATGCACTTTAAAAAATGGAGGCTATTGTTCTTACTATTAATATTATTGCCACACAATAATGATTTTTGGCTTGTATAGTTATCAGAAATTGAAATTAAATGGAGCAAACAATAAATGCCAGGAGGCAAATTGAGAAAGGGCTGGAAAAAAGTCCCAAGTACATCTAGGGTGGTGTTCAATGACTCATTTTTTTTTCACTTTTTACTCTGGAAAATATAAAAACAAGCAGAAATAGTGCAATGAACTTCATGTACTCATAATTCAGCTTTATCAATGATCAACTCAACCAGTCATTTTTCATTTTTATTGCTACTCACTTCTTTCTAACCCCTATTTCACTGTATTATTTTATTTTATTTTTTTTTTTTTTTTTAATTTTTTTATTGTTATGTTAATCCCCATACATTACATCATTAGTTTTAGATATAGTGTTCCATGATTCATTGTTTGTGCATAACACCCAGTGCTCCATGCAGAACGTGCGCTCCTCAATACCCGTCACCAGGCTAACCCATCCTCCCAACCCCCTCCCCTCTAGAACCCCCAGTTTGTTTTTCAGAGTCCATCGTCTCTCATGGTTCTTCTCCCCCTCCGATTTCCCCCCCTTCATTCTTCCCCTCCTGCTACATTCTTCTTCTTCTTTTTTTCTTTCTTAACATATATTGCATTATTTGTTTCAGAGGTACAGATCTGAGATTCAACAGTCCTGCACAATTCACAGCGCTTACCAGAACACATACCCTCCCCAGTGTCCATCACCCAGTCACCCCATCCCTCCCACCCCACCCCCCACTCCAGCAACCCTCAGTTTGTTTCCTGAGATTAAGAATTCCTCATATCAGTGAGGTCATATGATACATGTCTTTCTCTGTTTGACTTATTTCGCTCAGCATAATACCCTCCAGTTCCATCCACGTCGTTGCAAATGGCAAGATCTTATTCCTTTTGATGGCTGCATAATATTCCATTGCATATATATACCACATCTTCTTTATCCATTCATCTGTTGATGGACATCTTGGCTCTTTCCACAGTTTGGCTATTGTGGACATTGCTGCTATAAACATCGGGGTGCACGTAGCCTTTCGGGTCCCTACTTTTGTATCTTTGGGGTAAATACCCAGTAGTGCAATTGCTGGATCATATGGTAGCTCTATTTTCAACTTTTTGAGGAACCTCCATACTGTTTTCCAGAGTGGCTGCACCAGCTTGCATTCCCACCAACAGTGTAGGAGGGTTCCCCTTTCTCCGCATCCCCGCCAACATCTGTCATTTCCTGACTTGTTAATTTTAGCCATTCTGACTGGTGTGAGGTGGTATCTCATTGAGGTTTTGATTTGGATTTCCCTGATGCCGAGTGATATTGAACACTTTTTCATGTGTCTGTTGGCCATTTGGATGTCTTCTTTGGAGAAATGTCTGTTCATGTCTTCTGCCCATTTCTTGATTGGATTCTTTGTTCTTTTGGTGTTGAGTTTGATGAGTTCTTTATAGATTTTGGATACTAGCCCTTTATCTGATATGTCATTTGCAAATATCTTCTCCCATTCTGTCAGTTGTCTTTTGGTTTTGTTGACTGTTTCCTTTGCTTTGCAAAAGCTTTTTATCTTGATGAAGTCCCAATAGTTCATTTTTGCCCTTGCTTCCCTTGCCTTTGGCGATGTTTCTAGGAAGAAGTTGCTGCGGCTGAGGTCGAAGAGGTTGCTGCCTGTGTTCTCCTTTAGGATTTTGATGGACTCCTGTCTCACATTGAGGTCTTTCAACCATTTGGAGTCTATTTTTGTGTGTGGTGTAAGGAAATGGTCCAGTTTCATTCTTCTGCATGTGGCTGTCCAATTTTCCCAACACCATTTGTTGAAGAGACTGTCTTTTTTCCATTGGACATTCTTTCCTGCTTTGTCGAAGATTAGTTGACCATAGAGTTGAGGGTCCATTTCTGGGCTCTCTATTCTGTTCCATTGATCTATGTGTCTGTTTTTGTGCCAGTACCATACTGTCTTGATGATGACAGCTTTGTAGTAGAGCTGGAAGTCTGGAATTGTGATGCCGCCGGCTTTGCTTTTCTTTTTCAACATTCCTCTGGCTATGCGGGGTCTTTTCTGGTTCCATACAAATTTTAGGATTATTTGTTCCATTTCTTTGAAGAAAGTGGATGGTATTTTGATGGGGATTGCATTGAATGTGTAGATTGCTCTAGGTAGGATTGACATCTTCACAATATTTGTTCTTCCAATCCATGAGCATGGAATGTTTTTCCATTTCTTTGTGTCTTCCTCAATTTCTTTCATGAGTATTTTATAGTTTTCTGAGTACAGATCCTTTGCCTCTTTGGTTAGATTTATTCCTAGGTATCTTATGGTTTTGGGTGCAATTGTAAATGGGATCGACTCCTTAATTTCTCTTTCTTCTGACTTGTTGTTGGTGTATAGGAATGCCACTGACTTCTGTGCATTGATTTTATATCCTGCCACTTGACTGAATTCCTTTATGAGTTCTAGCAGTTTTGGGGTGGAGTCTTTGGGATTTTCCACATAAAGTATCATATCATCTGCAAAGAGCGAGAGTTTGACTTCTTCTTTGCCAATTTGGATGCCTTTGATTTCTTTTTGTTGTCTGATTGCTGTGGCTAGGACTTCCAATACTATGTTGAATAGCAGTGGTGATAGTGGACATCCCTGCCGCGTTCCTGACCTTAGGGGGAAAGCTCTCAGTTTTTCCCCATTGAGAATGATATTCGCTGTAGGTTTTTCATAGATGGCTTTTATGATATTGAGGTATGTACCCTCTATCCCTATACTCTGAAGAGTTTTGATCAAGAAAGGATGCTGTACTTTGTCAAATGCTTTTTCTGCATCTATTGAGAGGATCATGTGATTCTTGTTTTTTCTTTTGTTAATGTATTGTATCACGTTGATTGATTTGCGGATGTTGAACCAACCTTGCAGCCCAGGGATAAATCCGACTTGGTCGTGGTGAATAATCCTTTTAATGTACTGTTGGATCCTATTGGCTAGTATTTTGGTGAGAATTTTTGCATCCATGTTCATCAGGGATATTGGTCTGTAATTCTCCTTTTTAATGGGGTCTTTGTCTGGTTTTGGGATCAAGGTAATGCTGGCCTCATAAAATGAGTTTGGAAGTTTTCCTTCCATTTCTATTTTTTGGAACAGTTTCAGAAGGATAGGTATTAATTCTTCTTGAAATGTTTGGTAGAATTCCCCTGGGAAGCCATCTGGCCCTGGGCTTTTGTGTTTTGGGAGATTTTTGATGACTGCTTCTATTTCCTTAGTGGTTATAGGTCTGTTCAGGTGTTCTATTTCTTCCTGGTTCAGTTTTGGTAGTTGATACATCTCTAGGAATGCATCCATTACTTCCAGGTTATCTAATTTGTTGGCATAGAGTTGCTCATAATATGTTCTTATAATTGTTTGTATTTCTTTGGTGTTGGTTGTGATTTCTCCTCTTTCATTCATGATTTTGTTGATTTGGGTCATTTCTCTTTTCTTTTTGATAAGTCTGGCCAGGGGCTTATCAATCTTGTTAATTCTTTCAAAGAACCAGCTCCTAGTTTCGTTGATCTGTTCTACTGTTCTTTTGGTTTCTATTTCATTGATTTCTGCTCTGATCTTTATTATTTCTCTTCTCCTGCTGGGTTTAGGCTTTATTTGCTGTTCTTTCTCCAGCTCCTTTAGGTGTAGGGTTAGGTTGTGTACTTGAGACCTTTCTTGTTTCTTGAGAAAGGCTTGTATTGCTATATACTTTCCTCTTAGGACTGCCTTTGCTGTATCCCAAAGATTTTGAATAGTTGTGTTTTCATTTTCATTGGTTTCCATGAATTTTTTTAATTCTTCTTTAATTTCCTGGTTGACCCATTCATTCTTCAGTAGGATGCTCTTTAGCCTCCATGTATTTGAGTTCTTTCTGACTTTCCTCTTGTGATTGAGTTCTAGTTTCAAAGCATTGTGGTCTGAAAATAGGCAGGGGATGATCCCAATCTTCTGGTACCGGTTGAGACCTGATTTATGACCTAGGATGTGATCTATTCTGGAGAATGTTCCATGGGCACTAGAGAAGAATGTGTATTCCGTTGCTTTGGGATGGAATGTTCTGAATATGTCTGTGAAGTCCATTTGGTCCACTGTGTCATTTAAAGTCTTTATTTCCTTGTTGATCTTTTGCTTAGACGATCTGTCCATTTCAGTGAGGGGGGTGTTAAAGTCCCCCACTATTATTGTATTGTTGTCGATGTGTTTCTTTGCTTTTGTTATTAATTGCCTTATATAATTGGCTGCTCCCATGTTAGGGGCATAGATATTTACAATTGTTAGATCTTCTTGTTGGATAGACCCTTTAAGTATGATATAGTGTCCTTCCTCATCTCTTATTACAGTCTTTGGTTTAAAATCTAATTTGTCTGATATAAGGATTGCCACCCCAGCTTTCTTTTGGTGTCCATTAGCATGGTAAATGGTTTTCCACCCCCTCACTTTCAATCTGGGGGTGTCTTTGGGTCTAAAATGAGTCTCTTGCAGACAGCATATCGATGGGTCTTGTTTTTTAATCCAATCTGATAGCCTGTGTCTTTTGATTGGGGCATTTAGCCCATTTACATTCAGGGTAACTATTGAAAGATAGGAGTTCAGTGCCATTGTATTGCCTGTAAAGTGACTGTTACTGTATATTGTTTGTGTTCCTTTCTGGTCTATGTTGCTTTTAGGCTCTCTCTTTGCTTAGAGGACCCCTTTCAATATTTGTTGTAGGGCTGGTTTCGTGTTTGCAAATTCCTTTAGTTTTTGTTTGTCCTGGAAGCTTTTTATCTCTCCTTCAATTTTCAATGACAGCCTAGCTGGATATAGTATTCTTGGCTGCATATTTTTCTCATTTAGTGCTCTGAATATGTCCTGCCAGTCCTTTCTGGCCTGCCAGGTCTCTGTGGATAAGTCTGTTGCCAATCTAATGTTTCTACCATTGTAGGTTACATATCTCTTCTCCCGAGCTGCTTTCAGGATTTTCTCTTTGTCTCTGAGACTCGTAAGTTTTACTATTAGATGTCGGGGTGTTGACCTATTTTTATTGATTTTGAGAGGGGTTCTCTGTGCTTCCTGGATTTTGATGCCTGTTTCCTTCCCCAAATTAGGGAAGTTCTCTGCTATAATTTGCTCCATTATACCTTCTGCACCTCTCTCTCTTTCTTCTTCTTCTGGGATCCCAATTATTCTAATGTTGTTTCGTCTTATGGTATCGTTTATCTCTCGAATTCTGCCCTCGTGATCCAGTAGTTGTTTATCTCTCTTTTTCTCAGCTTCTTTATTTTCCATCATTTGGTCTTCTATCTCGCTGATTCTTTCTTCTGCCTCATTTATCCTAGCAGTTAGCGCCCCCATATTTGATTGCACCTCATTAATAGCCTTTTTGATTTCTACTTGGTTCGATTTTAGTTCTTTTACTTCTCCAGAAAGGGTTTCTCTAATAACTTCCATGTTTTTTTCAAGCCCAGCTAGTATCTTTAAAGTGATGATTCTGAACTCTAGATCTGACATCGTACTAATGTCCGTATTGAGTAGGTCCCTGGCAGTCGGTACTACCTCTTGTTCTTTTTGTTGAGGTGATTTTTTCCGTCTTGTCATTTTGTGCAGAGGAGAATAGATTAATGAGAGAACAAAATGCTAGCAGGGTAACAACGTCCCCAGAAAATATACTCTAAACAAATCAGAAAAGACCTGAAGCAGTGGGAAAAGAAAGGGAAAGAGAGAAAAAAGAAAAGGAAAGAAAAAAAGAAAAAAGATAAAGATAAAGATAAAAACAAACAAAAGCAGAACAAAACAAAACAAAACAAAAACAGAATGTGATCAAATATGATCAGGCTGGATTATAGATCAGTGCCACACACTAGATTTTGGGTGTATTTTGGTCTGTTAAAAGAAAGTCCCTCCCAAAATTTTAAAGAAAGAAAACTTATATATGTACAAAAATAAGGGTTGATATGATGAAGGGATGGAATATGACTGTAAAGATGGAAATTATAAAAAATTTTAAAAAAGGATTTGATAAGTTGTTTGAAAAAAGAAAGAAGAGGATTAAAAAAAAAAAAAGAAAGAAAGAAAGAAAAAAGGGAGAGAATGTGATTAGGCAGGGGAGTAGAAAAAAACCATACACTAGAGATTTAGAGTATATTTTGATCTGTTAGAAGAAACTATCTCAAGATTTTAAGGAGAGAACAACTTATATATATATGCCAAAAATACGGGTAACTACTATGAAGGGATAGAATATGACTTTAAAAATGAAAAATAAAAATGTTTTTTTTTAAAAAAGGGATTGATAAGATGTTGGTTGAAAAAGGGAAAAAGAAAAATTCAAAAAAAAAGAAAAAAGGAAAAAAGAAAAAAAGACAGTTAAAAAAAATAATTAACTTTGAAAGACTAAAGAATCATGGTAAAAAAGCCATGAATTCTATGTGCAGTGTTCCCCTAGCGCTGGAGTTCTGCCGTTCTCATTGATCGGTAAACTTGGTCTTGGCTGGCTGTTCTCGCTGATCTTCTGGGGGAGGGGCCTGTTGCCGTGGTTCCCAAATGTCTTTGCCGGAGGCAGAATTGCCCCGCCCTTGCCGGTCCGGGCTAAGTAATCTGCTCGGGTTTGCTCTCCGGAGCTTTTGTTCCCTGCAAGCTCTCCGTACAGCTTTGGAGGCGGAGAGTGAAAATGGCGGCCTCCCAGTCTCCGCCCCGGAGGAGCCGAGAACTCGGGGTCCCGCTCCTCAGCGAGCCCCCAGAGAAAAGCAGTCAGTCACTCCCGTCTCCCCGGTCTCCGGCCACACTCCTCGCTCACCCGGCCTGTGACCGTGCCTTTCTATCTGGCACCCGACCCCGGGTGGAGTCTCCAAACCCAGCAGATCCCCGCGGTGCGCTCCCGCACCTCTCCTCCCGGGGGAAGAAGGTGAGTCTCCCCGGATCTGCCGCTTGTTGGGTCCCTGCTGGAGGAGCAGTGGCCCGACTGTGCCGCGGATCACGGTTTATAGCAACCCCGAGCTGAGAGCCCGCGCCTGGGCTCCGTCTCTGCAGCCGGCTTCCCTGCTCCGATACCTGGGAGCTCTGCCGCACTCAGGCACCCCCGGTCTTTCTGTGACCCCGAGGGTCCTGAGACCACACTGTCCCGCGAGGGTTCCACCCCCCACTTCGCCACCAGAGTGACGTCCCTCAGCGGACCAGACTTCTAAAAGTTCCGATTTTGTGCTCCGTGGCTCTATCACTTGCCAGAAGCGGCCGACGGAGGCCCCTCCCCCGCCGTCTATCCTCCCGAATATCGCCTCGGATTCACTTCTCCGCACGTCCTACCTTCCAAAAAGTGGTCGCTTTTCTGTTCAGAGAGTTGTTGCTCTTCTTTTCTTTGATCTCCTGTTGAGTTTGTAGGTGTTCAGAATGGTTTGATCCCTATCCAGCTGAATTCCTGAGAGGAGACGAAATCCAGGTCTCCTACTCCTCCGCCATCTTGCTCACTGTATTATTTTAAAGTAAATCCCATATTATATGATTTATTCCACAAATACTTCAGTATATACTTCTTAAAGATAACAACTTTAAAAATATAAGTACTAAGTAACTCTTCGTTGACTTGAAGCTGGCAGCCCTGTCGTAATCCATTCAACCTCCCTAGTGATGTCGGCACACGAACTGAGCCATGAGATCACACCCATCAGTAATGGTAGCAAGGCAGTTTGGTTAGGGGAAATAGAAGAAAGATAAAGGTTACATGTTGATTTCATGAATATCCCAAATCATGTCCATCAACATGAGTGTGGCACAGGCAAGGTGTGGTTGTTTTCGGGGGCGTCATGGTATAATGGGAACAAGAATGTGCCTTGGCTCAGAAAGATCTGGGCTTCAAATCCTAATTCTACCACCCATGGCTTTAGCCACATTACTTACTTCTAATACATATGTATGCATTAACAGTTTACCAAATGCTTCTTTCATGACTGTTAGCTCATGTGTTCCTTATCATGTTGGGGGAGGATACTGAGCCTCAGTAAGGTTAAAGACCTTGCCAAGAGGCAAGAATATACGATGGGAAAAATATAGTCTCTTCAACAAATGGTGTTGGGAAAACTGGACAGCTACATGCAAAAGAATGAAATTGGACCACTTTCTTACAACATACACAAAAATAAACTCAAAATGGATTAAAGACCTAAATGTAAGAATTGAAACCATAAAATTCCTGGAAGAAGACATAGGCCTAATGTCTCTGACATTACCAATTGAAACATTTTTCTAGATATGTCTCCTCTGGCAAGGGAAATAAAAGCAAAATTAAACTATTGGGACTGCTTCAAAATAAAAAGCATTTAGACAATGAAGGAAACCATCAATAAAACAAAACGCAACCTACTGAATGGTAGAAGATATTTGCAAGTGGTATATATCCAATCAGGAATTAATATCCAAAATGTATAAAGAACAACTCAACATCAAAAACCAAATAATCCAATTAAAAAATGGGCAGAGGACATGAGTAGACATTTTTCCAAAGAAGACATACAGATGGCCAACAGACACATGAAAAATGCTCAGCATCACTAATCATCAGGGAAATGCAAATTAAGATCACAATTCTATATCACTTTGTAACTGTCAGGTTGGCTAAAATAAAAAACACAAGAAATAACAAGTATGGGTAAGGATAGGGAGAAAAAGGAACCCTTGTGCACTGTTGGTGGAAATGCAAATTGGTCCAGCCATTGTGGGAAACAATATGGAGGTTCCTCAAAAAATTTAAAAAAGAATTACTATATGATCCAGTTTTTCACTACTGGCTCTTTTCCCAAGGAAACCAAAAACACTAATTGGAAAAGATATTTGGAACCCTGTATTTATTGCAGCATTATTTATAATGCCAAGATATGAAAGCAACCCAAGTGTCCACTGACATATGTATGGATAAAAAAGATGTGGTATATATGTGCAGTGGAATACTACTCAGCCATAAAAAGAATGAAATCTCACCAATTGCAACAACATGGATGTACCTGGAGAGTATAATTCTAAGTGAAATAAGTCAGAGAAAGACAAATACCATATGACTTCACTCATATGTAGAATTTAAGAAACAAAACAAATGAACAAAAAAGAAAAAGACATACAAAAAAATCAGACTTTTAAGTACAGAGAACAAACTAGTGGTTGCCAGAGGGGAGATAGGTGAGAAGATGAAAGTAAATTAAAGGGGATTAAGAGTACACTTATCTTTTTTTTTTTTTTTTTTAAAGATTTTATTTATTTATTTGACAGAGAGAGACACAGCGAGAGGGAACAGAAGCAGGGGGAGTGGGAGAGGGAGAAGCAGGCCTCCCACTGAGCAGGGAGCCCAATGTGGGGCTCGATCCCAGGACCCTGGGACCATGACCTGAGCTGAAGGCAGATGCTTAACTACTGAGCCACCCAGGTGCCCCAAGAGTACACTTATCTTGATGAGCAGTGAGAAATGTAGAGAATTGTTGAATCATTATATTGTACACATGAAACTAATGTAACACTGTATGTTAATGACACCTGATTTAAAAAATTAAAAAAAAAAAAAAAGAACTTCCCAAGGGTCACAGAGAAGCTGTTTCTTCAGAGATGATAAGGGAACATATGAACTAACAGTTGTGAAAGAAGTTGGATTCAAGCCCAGTTCTGTCTGACAAAAACTGCATCCTTTGTGCTATATACCATGTTGCTCTGCCTAGGCTGACTTCCACCCAGAATTCCTCCCCCAACCCCCTTTCCCCTGGTCTCTGGTTTGATAGGGCAGGGATAAGAGAGACTCTAGCTAAATCGGGTTGTTCACTGGCAGAGGGATCTTACATTGCAAGTGATGAGTGCATGTGAGCTGGGATGCATCCAAGTTTGTGGGGCCTTAAGCTTATTCACTTTGGTGGGCTGCTTTAAGACCATATGACATTATAAATCTAACTTCAGTATGAAAGCTAGTGTTGACTTAGAATAAGAAAAGAAAGCATCATAAATTACAAATTTTTTTAAAGCTGACAAATTATTAAATTATTTTTAAGTGCTACAGACATCATAAAATATTTTAAAATAGCATAATATTTTTATTAATTAACTTCCTAATATACTTCTATAATAATTTTCCCCCCACATTTTTGGCTGCATACTCTCTGATCTCCTTTTCATGTGACTATGATTCTGTAATATCATTTTCTGAAGAAAGAATAGAAAGCTAATTTAGTCTTTCCTATAAAATGGCTGATCAAATAGTTTTTTATCGATGGTTTTTAAAAAGTTTATTTCAGTGTTGTGACTCATTGGTAATGTAAAATTTAGAATTACTGTGAAATTTGGATAAACCTCTTATCAAGTTTTTTTCATACATATATCTTAAGGTTTTAGAACATACCATGTTTTCTTGTGCAGTGATTAATCTTAAATTCTCTTTGATTATTGACATTCATTAATCATATTACCTGGGCCCATCCCACATCCTTAAAATGGACCTGTGCAAGTAGGCAATTTTTATATCCCCTTCTCCCCCCACTGCCACACACCAAACTTGAGTTTCATTAGCTTCAGGGTAAAGCTGACTACAGGTTAGTTGGTTACTTATTTCCTCTTTTCCTTCCCCTATTGTCAGATTTTCATTTTTTCATCAGGGCTTATACTCCCCCAGAAAGTAAACTCTATACTAACCCCCAGCACAGAATATTAATTTCCCTGACTTTGTCCCTCCCCAAAAATCGTGTTGAGAGCCCCTTCCTACCCCCCAGTGACTGAATTAGGACCCAAGTGCTTTCTTGATGCCTCAAGTATCTATAAATAGGAGCACACATTATAAACTTACAGGCTTTAGAACACTGGCTACCCTCGTCACAGAAGACAGAACCCTGAAGGTGAGGATATTCCACAAACATATACGGTCTTTGCTGGAGCTCGGATCATTCATTTCCCTCACACTTTTTCTTTGTATAAATACAACATTTCAGATGTTCAATTAAAATAAGTACCCTTATTTTTAAGCCTTTGTCCGTCATGTGCTATAATATTCCCTGGGCTGCCTGGGATACTTCTCACAATTACTTTTCCTTACTTCCCCAGTGAAATTACAGGTAATTTTTGGTTTTTCTTTAATTTAACAGGACAAAGCAAAGCATTCTGGGTATGCCCAAGGCAAGACTAATGTGGCTTTCTTAATAATGGCTACCTCCTGTTGAGGGCTATCTCTAAGAGAGGAAAAGGGGAAAAAAATCCAGGATTTATCATTCTTTAAGTGAAGAAATTGGCCTTATTTAACTTTTTTTTTCCTCATTAAGTATAGACAGACTCAAATATAGAGTTTGTATTTCATGAACTGCTAAACTGTTGGAAACAGGTTGGGAATGTATCTTATAGATCTTGTTTCTCCCAGAGTCTTTTAAAATGGCACTGTTCAAGTCATTGCTGCCTAGAGTCCAAGTGTCTCAGTCTAGGATTCAGGCCCCTCAGCAGATCAAAGATCAAAGATCAAAGATCAAAGAGTATTTTGGGGTGTGTATTTTATACAGGTGCCTCTCAGGGTACAGAACAGGCCAGAGAAAGCCAGAGAAAAGATCTGGGATGCAAATTGTTATTAACTAGTACCAGTACCTTATTAAAAAATAATTTCTCATTGATATTAGGGATTTTACCTATTTTATTCACTAATGAGCTGGAGAGCTTGGCTGTACTATTAATACTGAATTGTCTTTGAAATGAAGTACATTAGTTGCCATAATTAGTTGGTGGATATCTTTTCAATCAATTTGATTTCTAATGTGGAAGTCATTGATCATCAGTTAATTCATGGATACTCTGTTCTGTCATCTTCTCATGCTTGACTTGAGAAACCTGGGCATCAGGAAGCTTCAGATAACTTACCTTATATTTATTCATTTATTTGTCCTGCCCCAGGTAGATCCAAAATGCTCTTCTTTTCTTTGTCCTGTTAAATAAAAGAAAAGCCAAAAAGTTATTAGTAGTTTCCCTACAGAACTAAGGAAAAGTAGTTGTGAAAAATACTCCAGGAATAAATATTTATTTCCTGAGCACCTACTGTCCATCAGCTTCTTCCTTAAATGTTATAGAAACATAAATAAAACATAACCACTGACTTCATGAAGCTCATAGTCTAGAAAGCAAGATGGACATTATTATTGATTTTTTTGTTAGCCAATATAAACCACAACAAACAACCTCAAAACCTCAGTTGCTTAATATAAAAGTTTACTTCTCATTTAATTATAATGTATGTGGGTTAGTAGGGAAAGTCAGCTCCACAGTCAAGTGGGGACCCAGATCTCTGCATCTAACTGACAGATGAGAGAAAAGAGAGATGGTGGAAGATTGGGCTTACAAAAGGTGAACATATCTTCCATTCCCTTTGCTGGACTCCGTCCATAGTCCTACCCAACTGTAGGGAAGGCTGAAAAATGTAGTCTAATTGTGTGCCTGGGAGGAAAAGGAATTGGTTTTGATGACCGCATAATATTACATTTGGTGCAGTAATAATATAGGGTCAATTTGTGCTGTGACAAAAATCAACACAAGGATTATTAGAAGAAGGAATTCTTAACTTGGCCTGTGGTCTGGAGTCTGGAGTTGGGGGTAGGAGTCAGGAAATGGCTTCTTAGAGATGTGACACTTAAACTGACTTTTAAAGGATATGTAAGAGTTAGCTAGGTAAGATGAGGAAAGTGGAGGTTGAAGTAGTGGAGAGGAATGAGCAAAAGCAAGAAGGCATGAAATAACAAGGTGTATACTTCAGAGAACTTATGACTCAAGAGACTTACATCCAGATCTTAAATTTTGATAAGAGATATAAGACTTTTGATCATCATCCATTCTGAGGTTAGTAGCTGTTCTGGATCACACTGATATATACTAATTCAGTTGTTTTGATCAAAAATGTGTTGCCCAATTTTTAAAATCAAAGAAATATTTTTTTCAAATTAGTTGAAAGTTGGGCAACCAGCATGACCTAGTTAAGAACTTTATTCAAAAAAGAACAAGAAAAAGAATTTGGAAATGAATTTCCCTGAAAATCACATCTTCCTCTATTTGTGAAGATACAGAAACCATATATTTTAAGGATGTGTAGAGAAGAACAATTTAGTGCCTTTTTCTCCTTCAGTGTAATTGACAGCAAAACTTTCTATTGTAAAAATTCAGATGTTTTGTTGTGGGTCCACTGAAGAACAGTTTATATGAAAAATGATTGGATTAAGATATAATCATCTCTTGTACCCCCATCTATATTGTTGCTATTGGGGTAACGAAGCCTAAGGCTCTGGTGTGCCCTAGAGCTCATGGATTTTATAAATGTCTGTCTGTGGCTTAAAACTAAAATCTATCTGCATTAAGAATCTCTTTTAGGAGGAAATAAAGTTCTTGGCTCACATTGGGATTTCAAAAAAGGAGTTACAGCACTGAAAGACACATTTCTTGGACCATTTTTAAATATGAGAAAAATGAATAGTACATCTAAATATGGAATCCATATCGATAGAACTGGAGGTGGGGTGGGCGTCAAAAAGTGCTTAGGGGAAAGGCAGGAGGGAAGTTAAAATAGGACCAATAGTGTTTATCTTGAAACTTGGCAGACAAATCTAAAATTTCATGGTTTTGTGGTTGGAAGATAGCAGAAAAAGTCAAGAGATGGGACAGTATCATATTTCCAGGCAAGACCACAAACAGTATACCAAAACAGGTAGAATTAAATGTGCTAATGCATATGAAGCACTTAACAACACCATGCCCAGCACCTAATATATGTTCAATAAATACTAGCTGTTATTATTATTATTATTATTATTATTATTATTATTATTAGTGTTTTGCTGTATTGGACACTGTTAACTCAAAATATTCCCTCTTCCTCCTCAAGCTATTTCTAGTTTTTTTCTCATGCAAATTTTTAAAATTCTTGATAACAAACATTGAAAATATTTAAATTGATGCTATACATTTCTCAAAGCTGACTCTCTTAAGCCTACCCCTCCAACTCCCTCCAGACAAGGTTTTGTGCTTCTCTCATTCCATCACACATAACTTAGGCTTTCCCTTTTGAACATTTATTACAACACTGTACTTGACTAGAAGCTCCTTGAAGACAGCAACAAAATGTTTTTCATCCCTATATTGTCAGGGAGAGTACTATGTGCTTGACACAGAGTAGATACTTGAATATTTGAGTGAATGGCCAATAACTTACAGTTTACTTAGCCCTTTCACATCCATTTTTCCTCAGGTAAGCTCAGCCATCTGGGTTTTATTATAAACAAGAACACTAAGGCTTAGAAAAGTTTAAGATTATTGCCCAAGATGGGAAGTGATATAGTCAGTATTCCAACCACCCTATTTGTCTCTAAACTTCCTAAGCTTTTCACCAAGACACACCACATTTTCTTGGAATTTATGATGATGAGAAATAACATTGCCTGAACACTAAGAGACCTGGGTTTTAATATTGCGCTTCCCCTCTTACAAGGTACTGCTAATTATATGATGTCTTATTTTCTTTACCACAGGCTTGAGGGCAGGAACAGCTTATTTACCTTTTTATCCTAGCACATAGCACTGGGTATGGCACAGAGTAGATTCTCACTATACATTTCTGTGACTGATTGAGTGAATAGAATTATTCATGATAATAACAATAGCAACAATGATTGAATTCTATATAAATAAATAGAAAACACTTTAGCATCCATTTTCTTCTTTTATCCTAATCCCACTATTTTGTTTTTCTTAATTAAGAAAAGATTTATTTATTTATTTGCAAGAGAGAGAGAGAGCGCACACGTGCACATGTGTGCGTGCTCGCACATGAGTCGGGGAGAGGCAGAGGGAAGGAATCTTCAAGCAGACACCTGCTGAGTGTAGAGCCCAACATAGGCCTCCATCCCACCACCCATGAGATCACAACCCATGAGATCATCACCTGAGCTGAAACCAAGAGTTGGACACTCAATTGACTGAGCCACCCAGGCACCCCCTAACCCCACTATTTCAGATCTGACAAGGTTTGTTTGTTATCTTTATTTTTTATTTTTTTTTAAGATTTTTATTTATTTATTTGACAGAGAGAGAGAGCACAAGCAGGCATAGTGGTAGACAGAGGGAGAGGGAGAAGCAGGCTCCCTGCTGAGCAGAGAGCCCCATGCGGGGCTCAATCCCAGGACCCCGGGATCATGACCTGAGCTGAAAGCACACGCTTAACTGACTGAGCCTCCCAGGTGCCCCTGTTATCTCTGTTTTGGAGTGAGGCAAACTGAGTCTCAGAGGTTCTCAGCAAATGCCAAAATTCATACTCTTGATTTTGACCTGGGATGCCAACTCAGATTTGTCTTACTCCACCTATCATGCCTTTTCATCATTATCAGGCTGTTTCAAAGCCAGAGAGATTTTTATCTTTACAGAGGAAGACTCAAAGAGGACCAAATATTTGATAAATACAAATAATACCAGTATTACTGATAGAATTCCAGGTTATTTGGGCTGTCAGAAGTGGAGTTTCCTTCAGGTGTACTTTTATATTAGTGTTTCTCAAACTTCATTGTGTATACAAGTCATTGGGGATCTTGTTAAAATGCAAATTCTTTTCGGTAAGTCTGCCACAGGGCATAAGAATCTCCATTTCTAGCAAGTTTTCTTGTGTTGTTGATGCTGCTGGTCCAAGAATGACACATTGAATAGTAAGGCTTTAGATAGCAAGGCTTTAGATAGCAAGGCTTTATATCACCCATGTCTGGGGCCTTTGTGGTCTGCTAACTCATTCTTGATTTTCCCTACTCCACTCCTTGGCCCCAAAGAGAAGATTTACAGCAACATTATTTTTCTGAGTAACCATTTTTAGTTCACAGAGAATTATCACATAAACTTATAGTCACTTGGGCAGGGATTTGAACACTGAGGAAAAAAATTTAATCCATTTATTTTTTCATCTAGACAGACTACACAACATGCTGTTGACCTCCCCCTGAAATATAAAACCTCCCAAAGGGACTGCTTGGGATTTCACTTGTTAGATAGGTGCCTTTAGGGAGCATTGTTGGGTCACAGAAGGGATCAGCAGGGATCCAGAGAGCATTCTTTTTCATTTTGAGAACTAACAAAGCACTGGGGAAGTCATGAAGAGAAGAGTCTGGGAGTCTGCCATTTCCTAGCTGAGCTACCTGTGGCAAGAATTCTCGGTTTCAGCATTTGCAACTATAAAATGGGAAGCATATTACCTATCTTACAGAACTTGTCAAAATTACAGGTAATGCCAAATCCCCTCTAGAAGATCATGAACTTCTCTTCTTTTTTTTTTTTTTATTCAAGTATAATTAACATACAGTGTTGTTCTACGTTCAGGTTTACAACATAATGATTCAACAATTCTATATACATTACTCGGTGATCATGAACTTCTTGAAGGTAGAACCTGTGTTACGCTTGACTTCTGCCAATCAGAACTCTGAATACAATCCTTTCTGTATAATATACCACCAGTTACTGATGGCCCAATAAAGAGACTCTCTGGGGGCGCCTGGGTGGCTCAGTCGTTAAGCGTCTGCCTTCGGCTCAGGTCATGATCCCAGGGTCCTCGGATTGAGCCCCACATCGGGCTCCCTGCTCTGCAGGAAGCCTGCTTTTCCCTCTCCCACTCCCCCTGCTTATGTTCCCTCTCTCACTGTTTCTCTCTCTGTCAAATAAATAAAATCATTAAAAAAAGAGAGAGAGAGAGACTATCTGGAGAAACACTGTAACATGTAAATCATTATTATACTAATATTTTGGTATATTGCTTTAGTATTGCAAAGAAGAACATCTACTTATCCAATCAGTTCCAAAGCTATGCTGTTTTTACCTTCTGTTACATCTTAAGTTTATCTCCATCTTTACTATCCCTTTTGTAATCAAAACCGTATCATCTCTCACTTGGACTAGCCTCCTAACTTATCTTCCCTTATCCACTGTTAACTTTCACAAATCCATTATCTATGATAAAGCCACAATGGTGTTTTAAAATTTTTAAAATCTGATAGTGTCACTGCTTAAAGGCCTCAGTGCCTTCCCATTACACTTTGAGCAAAGACAAAATGTATATCTACCTCTAATCCAGTGGGACATGGGGTCACAAACTAATTAATTTTCCCCTTCCCTATTCCATTTGTGTCTCCACTGAACTTTAGGACTAATCAGAACATAATTTAGATATCACTTTCTTAGAGGGTGAGTAAAAGTTGGTAAAGGGGAGGTGGGTCCAGAAGCTGGGAAAAGGGCATACCAGGTAGAAGAAACACAAGTGTTAAGAAGTAGATGTGTGAGAAATCTCTCTCTCCTGAGCGAAGTACTGGTTTAGTTTATTTTGAGCATATTGTTCAAGGGGTGGTAGCTACAGGTAAGGCTAGAGATGTAAGTAGAGTTCAGGTCATGAAAGGCCTTGAATACCATGCTAAGGAGCCTGGACCCTTTTTTTTTTTGGATAGATGATGCCACTGGATTATTTTAACCATAAAAGGAACATGGTCATACTGACACTTTTTTGTTTTGTTTGCTGGTTTTTAATCTAGGAGTTAGCAATGTGGATGGGCAACATAGAAAAAAGATGTTCTCAAGAGAAAGCCATTTGAGCACTGTCAGAGGAGCTTGGCACTGATACATGGGAAAGAGGCAGTGTCAGAAACCAGGAAGAAAGAGCTCGGTATTAGTAATGAGAGCCATCTGTGGTCTAGGGACTTAAACTAATTAAGGAACCAGCAAGGGAAGCAAGTATTACAGACAAGACAGAATGGTTAGTGCAGGCTTCAGCCAACATTTATTGCTATCCAGCCAGCAGTGTGAAGACAATATCCCTGTAGATATCCTTGAAAATACCAGGAGCTCTTGCACGTTTGAGATAAATTAGCAGTGTCCTGACAGGTGGTTGAGCCATACATGGATGTTTGGGCAAGAGGTCTGAGAGTCATGGTTTGGAGTCCAGCTCCTTATGAGCAAAGTAGGTAAGAACAAGGCAAATTCATCATCACTGTGATAGAAGAGAACTTTAGGTGAAGTCCTGGAGCAAAAATCCAGAATTGGGTTTAGAAAGCCAGTTATGTGCATTAGACAACACTTACTAGGGAAAAGCTATGAGTTTATAAGGCAATTTAGGAGCTTATCAGTAGTTGGAGCATATTACCAATATCAAAGGAATAGACACCAAGAATGACTGAGACTTCTGACATGTTAATTAACTTTTCTGAACCCCAGTGGCCCCATCTATAGAATAGGGGATGAGAATATCTATTTCACAGAATTGTTGAAAGCATTAAATATGATAATGTGAAAGCTCCTACCACTGTGAGGAGACACAGTAGGTATTCATTAAATGTTAGTTTTATTTTTGTGCTTTCTGCTTCAGTTCAGAATTTGTCAAACAGCTGGGGTTAGCTCAGTCCCTCATAGGGAGGGATTTGGCTTGGATCAGAAAGATTAAGAAGAAGGCAGAATTTTAGAAATGAAACTATGGAGCTACCTAAAAGGAATAAGTCTGGAATCTTGCTAGACTAAACTAGGAAGAAGCTAATCCAAAGGAACTCTTGGAATGGCCTTTTCTGTGAATTCAAGTGGAATACAGCAGAAAACTTTCCTTTCTAGTATGGACCATGTCATCCAGGGGGCACATTTAGAAAATTAAAGTGAGACATATGATTCTAATGCTTCAATAAGAGCTCCTCTTTTGCATGGCTTTAAACTACTGACTGTACTCAGTTGATTTCTCTGGAGGATGGCTTTTATAGTTGATTACATGTCAAATCAAAACTCAGCTATATGAGGACTCATAAAAAGCAATTTATTTTAACCTAAGGTGCATCATTCCAATGACTTACAAAGGTACAAGGAGAAGAATGGGCCACAATATAAGATTTCAAAATTTCTTTTGTTTTCTTTTTTCCATCCTTAGGAAGTTCTTAGAAGAGATCTTACATTGGTATATTTTATACCATGCCATTTTATATATCTCCACTCTCTTAAAACTGGACTCGTTAACCATCCTTCCTAACTTTCCCTCATTTTTTCAATTTTTGCAAATGAACTTCAGTTGATCCAACTTCTTCTCCTTTATATGGACACACTTTTTGTATCAGTTGAGTTTTCTTTGCTTTTCTCATTAAGAACACCTTTCTGGCACAGCAAAGAGGCACTCCACAGCAAGCAGGCTCTGAATGTAGAGCTCGTTTTTGATTGAACTTCCTATTCTTCCATACCTCCCCCTCTTCCTGTGATCACTCTTTTTCTCTGTCTTTTTAGCTTAATCAACTATTTGTTTAACCTTTTAGCATTAAAAACCACCTGTTAATTTTTGCTATGGAATTCCAAGGGTATTCTTCTCCAGGGCATGGTGTCTCCTCAGATTCCTTCTCTGGTCATGGCCTATATTACTTGTTTCTCTTGAAGCCTAAAGGGATAGACCCAAACTTGGTCTATTGTCAGTTGAACAACATCTGCATCATTTGTCTTCCATGGACACAGAACCCAGTGGATGAAGGTATCAGGAGAGTAGATCACTGAGTCATGGAGCAGTGAGCTTTATATCTCTGACCCTTCTAGCCTTTTTGGTTTCATTATTGCAACAATCACATTCACTTTCTTTAGTTTGTTCATAGTTTTCTTGTATTTGTTTTGCCATTATTGCAACTAGGTATGAGTTAGCAGCCTTCTGGTACTCTATACCAGCCAGGCCTTGTGTTTATCTGTATTGACTAATGTATGTACTATATATGTATTAACTAAATTAATCCTTACGATAACCTTAAAAAGTATTATAAGCCTCATATTTCCTATGAAAAAGTTGGAGCTCGGAGAGACTCGATGACTTGCCCAAGGTCCTGCAGTTGATAACTAGCAGAACTAGGACTGAGTCCTACTCCAGAGCCTGCACTCTTGAGTATTATATTGTTACGTTTTTCTGAGACTGTTTACAAAGCATGTTTACATATGTCATCCAGTCTCCACAGCAACCCCATAATTATTCACATTTTACAAATGAGGAAATAAAGGCTGCAAGATATGGAGAACATGCTGCAAATTACATAAGAAGTGGAACTAGGATATGAACCAAGGTTACTGATTTTAAATTTAGAAATTTTCTACCAAAGAGTTGATATTCTAAATTCAAGCATCTGGGAATAAATTTGTATCTGATTTAACTTACAGGTATGCACAGACCTTGTATGCATATGTGCATGTGTATGTGTTCACAAATATATATGCATATATATCTTTTTATATTAACACATGTATAAATAAGGTATCTCTTGATACATTTTTAATTTGGTTAGTATGTAAGTAAAACATACTATGAAAACAATCAGTAAATCACTTTTTATGCCTTTAACAAAGACTATATATATATATGTATGTATATATATATAATATCACATTATACCTTATTGGAAAGTTGATATTTTTGACATTGACCGTTGGAGTTTAAATCTAAGGATAACCCATTTTAACCAGATGGTGTACTCTCCAAAGGCAAAGTTGCACAGAATATTGCTCCATGCAACTCCCCGGTTTCCACATGTCCTCTAAATCCTTTATCTGAGAGATGTGGGGGTATTATAGTAGGTAGACACAGTTTTTGGCATCACCTGACCTGATTTTGAATCTTGATTCCCCTCTGACACTCAGCAAATTACTTTTACCTAACTCCTTTCTCTAAGCATCAGTATTTTAATCTGCTAAAAAGAAGTAATTTTATGGCCTTTAGGCTTTCCCTGTCTAATTTTCTTTTCATATAGTTGTCAGAGTGTTAGTTCTAAAATTCTGTCCAGATCATGTCATTCACCTCCTTAAAATTCATCTATCACTCTCTCTTGTTTTAAGGATAAAGTTCAAACTCTTTAGCCTGAACCTTAAAGCTCTTAATAACCTATCTTTCTAGTTTTATCCCTCTCAAACTTCCTTCATCTTTCCTACATGTGAGTGGCACTCCAGCCCAAGTTCACCTAGTTATCAACAGGTTCAAGCTTAGAACCCAGATTCTCTGACATGAAATTTAGTACTTTTTGTATTCTAACATCATCTCTAATGAACAAACCTCTAGAAGTAACTTATTGAAGCTGATTCCAGTTACTATCTCTAGAGCATGGATGCTATCTGATCTTTTCTTATGCTAGAAAATAAAAAATAATCATTTAATACTTATTTTTGAATTTCTCTGCGAGGTGCTGTATAATCTAAGATACACTCCTTTCTTTAAGGAGCTCACAATGTAGTAGGAGAGATGAAGACAAGCAAAATGGATTCTAAATCAGATAAGAGTCTGTCCCTCTCTTCTGACATAATGTAACATATATCAGAAGAGGGGACAGAGACGGAGTCATTGGGCTAGTGAGGAGGTAGGAAACAGCCTGAAGTTGGGAGTCAGGAGGCCTGGATTCTGATTCTGGTCTCACTATGAACTTACTATCTAACTTCAGTCAAGTCATTTTCCCTCTCTAAGCCTCAATTTCTGCATTTAAAAAATGATGGGTTTGGAATAGCATTAGATGCTGCCTAAGACTCAAGTGAGCTCTAATATTATCATCATCCTTATAGTTAACATGGAGTACTCTTCTGAAACAAAAATAACAGCTATCATTAGTTGAGTGTTTTCTATGTACCAGTCACTGTTTTAAATACTTCACATGTACCTAATCTTCACAACAACACTATGAAGAATATATTATTTTCATCCTCATTATACAGGTTAGGAAGCTGAAGTAGGGAGAGGTTAAGTAAGTGCTAGAACTGTGATTTCAACCTAGGTTCTTGTATATGCAGAACTGGTACTTTTCCCCAGCCTTCTCTGTGGCTTCTTAAAATGCTTGCTGTTATAGTAGGGGCACCCAAATCTTCAACTCCATGGAGACTGGAAAATTAATTTTGCCATAAATCTCTTGGTCATATTTCTTTGACTTTATAAGTTGTAAACAGTCATAGACACATCTTCAGTGCACACTCCCTGGTGGAAGTAGTGATTCTCTCTCTCTTGGAATCAGTGGTCATCACTCTTATTCTGGATAATGCCACTTTAAAAAATATTTAAGAAGCCAATGTGCATGTTGTTGATATTTTTAAAACATTTTCCAAACAAGAGCATGGCCCACTTGCTAGTATTTTAGAAACATGATTAACAATAGAGCCAAATAGATCTTATCAAAATAAATAAATAAAATGAATAGTGCAATAAAAATTTTAATGTATTTCCCTTTATTTAGTAACCCATAAACTTGATAATTGAAATGGCCTCCTTCCTATTAACATGAGCTTAATAAAGTATGATACTCTGTGGGTTTATATATATGAATATGTCTTCATACACAATATATACACATATATATACACATACACATAGGTTTAAATTTATGGCTTTAGAGGAAAATGTGTAGAATGTTTGGGGCAATTTATTCACTTTTTACTATTCATTCTGCTTTCTAAGATGTTTTCATGTACATTGTGATTGGGTCATAAGACATTTATGATCCTTTCTAATAAAGAGATTCTGATTCTGTGGTCTTATTTTTATCTTGGAGGTCACAAGACCTCAACAGTGCAGTGAACTAGACTGGGCATTAATTATCGTTCTCATTTACAGATGAAACATTTGAACCTCAAAGAAATAAAATTTCCTGTTTCAGGCACCACAACTAGAAAGGGAAGAACCAGGACTTGAAATCAGCTTTCCCTGATTCCAAAATCAGCATTCCTTTTACCATACCATAGTGCCTCCCTTGCATTTTTCACATATGATTTTATTTGAGCCTGGTATAGGTCCAGTAAACTAGAATCCTTTTGGTTGCAGACAGGCTCAGAGACCAGCAGGGTTACTGAATCTGAGCTGATTTGGCAAGATTTGAAGAAAGAGTAGCCAGATTATCTTGCATGCAGAGAGGACATGCTCGACCTGTCAGGAGAGCGCCCAGCTTGCACTTCATCCTCAGGTCTAAGAAAAAGCATTGACTGTTTAGATCCAGCCTACTTTGTCCTTGCCAAGAGGGACTCTTCTCATTCATATTTATATACAATTAATTCAATCTTATTTCTGTTGTGGTTTTACTTTGTTTGAATGATTATTTATTTAATGGCATCTCCACCCCACCACACACACACATATATACACTATAGACCATAAATGCTTTGAGGCTAAGGCCACATCTGTGTTTACTCATTAGTTTCCCCATTGCTAAGAACAATGACTGGAATTTGGTAAATACTCAATAAATATTTGTTAAATAAACATCAAATCCGTACAAATACCAAGTGTTAAGTATCTATTCAGTCCTAGTGCTAGACTCTATTCTGGATACTCCTGTTTTTGCTTCTTGAACCTCACTGAATCATAATCACGCAATGAGATAATAGGGAAGGGCACTATCATGTTGTATGACTTCATGGCCAAAGTTTTTAAAAGTTGCACATATTTACTGGTTCTGCTTCCTCACTTCCTATTCCATCTTCAACCTGTTGCATTTTACTGTCTGCCTCCATCACTCTATTCAAATTGCTTCTTTGATAAACCTTGAAACATCTTTTATAACATCATCCCACATGACCCCCAGCATTTGACATTGTTAGTCACTCTTCTCCCACCTCTTATCTCTTATTTTTCCTGGCAACATTCTATCTTGGTTTTCTTCTCATATCTCCATGTACTGCCCATTCTCCTTGGACTTCTTTTCTTTTGAGGACCCTTAAGTGTTGGGATTTCCTAGGGTTCCATCCTACCCTGTTCACACAATTTCCCTACTCTTCTCATTCATATTTTTCAATTTTTATGACTTCAACTACCACCTACAAACTAATACCTGTTGAATCTGTCATTTCATTCCTTGATATTCTTATGAGGTTTAAGCTCACATTTCCAAACATCTATGGGGCAATAGAAAGGACAGGAAGGACATTTCGTAGAGTATGGTAGGAATAAAAGCATTGGTCAGAAAGCTGCTAGCATGTATTGATGTGAGTGTGAGTAGTTAGAGACATTCATTTGATCTCACTAGTGCATATTTTTTGCAAAAAGAAAAAAAAGAACCTAGTATAAAACAGGTACATAAATATTTTTGAATGTCTAAATGAGTGAATGAATGAAATAGAGGAATTGATGGGTCTAGAAAAACTTTCCACTAGGTTCTTTACAAATGTAATTTACTGTTGCAACAGCTAATAATGATATTAGCATGTCTGTTATTTCTTTACTTTCCAGTGTCCCCATTGCCACTACCCATCCAGGCCTCCATTATCCCTGTTTAGATTACTTGCTCCCCGCTAACTGACATCCATATAATTAATAGCCAAAATCTGAAAAGCAAATTTGGTCGCATCAGTGTCCTGCTCAGATTCTACAATTACCCTACTTTTCTATAAAATAAAAAACTAACTCTTTAGTTTACATTCAAGAGCTGTCTGTCCCTTCCTATGTTCTAGTCACATTGAACTATCTGTCCTTGATTCACTATTCACTATTTTATTTTATTTTATTCACTATTGGTATTTTTTTCTAGGACTTCAGCTGCTTAAGAGGGCCTTACTATTCTCTTATCCCAGCCCTTAATATGTTATCTGTCTGAAATGTACTATGTTATCTGTCTGAAATGCTTCATTTAAACTTTCCTCCTTTGTCTGCCTTGCTCATTATAAAGTATTTAGTAGTGTCTGGCATATAGTAAGCATTTGATAAATGAGGAATGTCATCGTCATCATTATCTTTGTTGTCATAGTCATCCTCCTCCTTGTCGTCGTCATCATCATCATAACATGTGAGAGGTCCTAGCCTGTCAGAGGTATCAGGGATTTTAATTATTTAGTTCAATTTACATTTTATATATTCTCAAATAGATCCAGGAAAAGGAAGAGATTTGTTTAGACTTACACAGCTTGTGAGAAAGATAGCAAATCAAAAGAGCTAGAACCTAGCTAAACTGACTTTGCCCACTGCAAATTGAATAATAATTTCAAATAATTGAAATTATTTTACCTTCTGATGGATTGATGGCTGCAGCTGTTACAGAGAGAAGAGCATGGTCACTTATAACGAGTCAAATCCTGGCTCTTCAATTTACTTGATAATATTATTTAACTCATAAAGCTGTAAAAATGGACAATGTATATACAATACATAGCACAAACCTTGAAGAATTGCTCCCCCTCTTTACTTCATATTTGGTCTCTGTCCCCTCAGATACATTTGCTAGAAGGAATAAATATCATGGGAAGAAAGCTAAGAACATATTGTCTTCAGAGTGAGCAGAATCCCAAAATAGGTTACTGCATACAGGTCTCTAGTCATGCTTGGGAATGTAGCCGACTGAGCACAACATGGCCCTATCCTGGGACTCTGCCAGCTTTGCCCTCCCTGTGTGTAGGACAGGTGCATCTGTGCCGATGGTCCATATTTTGCATCTGTAAGAGATTCAAGTAGGTTTCAATGCAACAAGAGTTAGAGAGACCTGCAGAGGGGCCTAAGCACCCCTGAGCCAGTTTCCTGCATCATAATACTCAGGAATCTAAACCTTTATCTGTAGAAAATTCTATAGAGTTGTTTACCTAGTTTCAGGAGGAATGTGCCCTCAGTTCTGCTTGTCTTCTTCTTGCCCCTGCCTCTGTTTCTTGGACTTGACCCTTCTCATTTGAGGTTGAATATATCAGACTGGGATGATTTTCAGTTGGGGAATTTGGAATGATCTTTTCCTCCTGTGCGAGAAGCTGAAATTGTATCAACAAACCCCTGAGAACTGTCATTCCCTAAGAAACAGTGGCGTAGCTTTGTTGATCTTTCACTTTATTTTCTTGATTAATTATTATTAACCCTCAGAAGTAAACATTAATATCTGTTAGCAAATGAAGAAGCTGAGATATTAATAAACAGTGACTACGATAACTTAAGTGGTGAAAAGCTAGTAAGCCCCAGAGCAAGATTGTAAATGTTGGCCTGATTGGCCTGACTTCTGCTTTACCGTGTAATCCCCAGTAGCTGCATCTTCTGTCTTCTTTTCCTCTGAGCTGAGCCTTCTTCAGTGTCTCCAGGTTGAGTTTATACCCATATTCACAAAGGAAGTGTAAATTATAGACTCCCAGTCTCCACTACTCATTGCTCCGTTCTTTTCCCTCCCCAAAGGTGTCTCTCCTTTTGGCTCTTGCTTTTGGATGGATTATATGACTTCGATCACTTAAAGTATCACTTTCTTATTAATGTCTTCCTCCAAGTCCTCATCAGTTATGAATTGCATAAGTTTTGAAAATAGGCACTAGATGTTTCTGTTTCATGGTATGCAATGGTGTTAGTCACACATGCAGCTTGCGACAAAAGTTTTGGTACTGATTTTACTGGCTTGCCTGTTTGGGGGAGTAAGTGAAAGAGAGGGAGGAAGAATGGATTTAGAGTGAGAGGTTTGGTTAGGCTTCTGGCATATGTATCTATGCCTGGGACTAGGGGTGTGTTTAACCTCTGCAAGTTTTAGTTCCCTCTCCTGACTGTAAGGCAACTCATCTCTGCCTTCTCTTCCTCACAAGGTTAGTGTGAGATCAATGAAGATAAAGATGTAAATGTATTTTACATATTGCAAAATGCTTTACAATAACAGATTTTTACTGATAACATTTATTCCGCATTTTACTTTATTTTTTTCTATGTTTCACAATAAGTTTCTTTTTTTTACTATGTTATGTTAATCACCATACATTACATCATTAGTTTTTGATGTAGTGTTCCATGATTCATTGTGTGTGTATAACACCCAGTGCTCCATTCAATACGTGCCCTCCTTAATACCCATCACCAGGCTAAACCACCCCCCCAACCCCCTCCCCTCTAGAACCCTCAGTTTGTTTCTCAGAGTCCATAGTCTCTCATGGTTCGTCTCCACCTCCGATTTCCCCCCTTCATTTTTCCCTTCCTGCTATCTTCCTCTTCTTCTTTTTTTTTTTTTTAACATATATTGTATTATTTGTTTTAGAGGTACAGGTCTGTGTTTCAACAGTCTTACACAATTCACAGTGCTCACCACAGCACATACCCTCCCCAGTGTCTATCACCCAGCCACCCCATTGCTCCCACCCCCCACCACTCCACCAACCCTCAGTTTATTTCCTGAGATTAAGAATTCCTCATATCAGTGAGGTCATATGATACATGTCTTTCTCTGATTGACTTATTTTGCTCAGCATAATACCCTCCAGTTCCATCCACATTGTGGCAAATGGCAAGATTTCATTCCTTTTGATGGCTGCATAATATTACATTGTATAGATACACCACATCTTCTTTATCCATTCATCTATCGATGGACATCTTGGCTCGTTCCATAGTTAGGCTTTTGTGGACATTGCTGATGTAAACATTGCAGTGCACATCCCCCTTTGGATCCCTACATTTGTATCTTTGGGGTAAATACCCAGTAGTGCAATTGCTGGGTCGTAGGGTAGCTCTATTTTCAACTTTTTGAGGAACCTCCATACTGTTTTCCAGAGTGGCTGCACCAGCTTGCATTCCCACCAACAGTGTAGGAGGGTTCCCCTTTCTCCGCATCCCTGCCAACATCTGTCATTTCCTGACTTGTTAATTTTAGCCATTCTGACTGGTGTGAGGTGGTATCTCATTGAGGTTTTGATTTGGATTTCCCTGATGCCGAGCGATGTTGAGCACTTTCTCATGTGTCTGTTGCCCATTTGGATGTGTTCTTTGGAAAAATGTCTGTTCCTGTCTTCTGCCCATTTCTTGATTGGATCATTTGTTCTTTGGGTGTTGAGTTTAATAAGTTCTTTATAGATTTTGGATACTAGCCCTTTATCTGATATGTCATTTGCAAATATCTTCTCCCATTCTGTTGGTTGTCTTTTGGTTTTGTTGACTGTTTCCTTTGCTGTGCAAAGGCTTTTTATCTTGATGAAATCCCAATAGTTCATTTTTGCTCTTGCTTCCCTTGCCTTTGGTGATGTTTTAGGAAGAAGTTGCTGTGGCTGAGGTTGAAGAGGTTGCTGCCTGCATTCTCCTTTAGGATTTTGATGGACTCCTGTCTCACATTGAGGTCTTTAAACCATTTTGAGTCTATTTTTGTGTGTGGTGTAAGGAAATGGTCCAGTTTCATTCTTCTGCATGTGGCTGTCCAATTTTCCCAACACCATTTGTTGAAGAGACTGTATTTTTCCCATTGGACATTCTTTCCTGCTTTGTCAAAGATTAGTTGACCGTAGAGTTGAGGGTCTATTTCTGAGCTCTCTATTCTATTCCATGAATCTATGTGTCTGTTTTCGTGCCAATACCATACTGTCTTGATGATGACAGCTTTGTAATAGAGCTTGAAGTCCGGAATTGTGATGCCACCAGCTTTGCTTTTCTTTTTCAACGTTCCTCTGGCTATTCAGGGTCTTTTCTGGTTCCATACAAATTTTACGATTATTTGTTCCATTTCTTTGAAGAGAGTTGATGGTATTTCGATAGGGATTGCATTAAATGTATAGATTGCTCTAGGTAGCATTGACCTCTTCACAATATTTGTTCTTCTAATCCATGAGCATGGAATGTTTTTCCATTTCTTTGTGTCTTCCTCAATTTCTTTCATGAGTATTCTATAGTTTTCTGAGTACAGATTCTTTGCCTCTTTGGTTAGATTTATTCCTAGGTATCTTGCGGTTTTGGGTGCAATTGTAAATGGGATCGACTCCTTAATTTCTCTTTCTTCTGTCTTGTTGTTGGTGTATAGGAATGCCACTGATTTCTGTGCATTGATTTTATATCCTGCCACTTGACTGAATTCCTGGATGAGTTCTAGCAGTTTTGGGGTGGAGTCTTTTGGGTTTTCCACTCATCTGCAAAGAGTGAGAGTTTGACTTCTTCTTTGCCGATTTGGATGCCTTTTATTTCTTCTTGTTGTCTGATTGCTGTGGCTAGGACTTCTAGTACTATGTTGAATAGCAGTGGTGAGTGGACATCCCTGCCATGTTCCTGACCTTAGGGGGAAAGCTCTCAGTTTTTCCCCATTGAGAATGATATTCGCTGTGGATTTTTCATATATGGCTTTTCTGATATTGAGGTATGTACCCTCTATCCCTATACACTGAGGAGTTTTGATCAAGAAAGGATGCTGTACTTTGTCAAATGCTTTTTCTGCATCTATTGAGAGGATCTAATGGTTCTTGTTCTTTCTTTTATTAATGTATTGTATCATATTGATTGATTTGCAGATATTGAGCCAACCTTGCAGCCCAGGGATAAATCCCACTTGGTCATGGTGAATAATCCTTTTAATGTAGTGTTGGTTCCTATTGGCTAGTATTTTGGTGAGAATTTTTGCATCCATGTTCATCAAGGATATTGGTCTGTAATTCTCCTTTTTGATGGGGTCTTTGTCTGGTTTGGGGATCAAGGTAATGGTGGCCTCATAAAACGAGTTTGGAAGTTTTCCTTCCGTTTCTATTTTTTGGAACAGTTTCAGAAGAATAGGTATTAATTCTTCTTTAAATGCTTGGTAGAATTCCCCTGGGAAGCCATCTGGCCCTGGGCTTTTGTGTTTTGGGAGATTTTTGATGACTGCTTCAATTTCCTTAGTGGTTATAGGTCTGTTCAGGTTTTCTATTTCTTCCTGGTTCAGTTTTGGTAGTTGATACATCTCTAGGAATGCATCCATTTCTTCCAGGTTATCTAATTTGCTGGCATAGAGTTGCTCCTAATATGTTCTTATAATTGTTTGTATTTCTTTGGTGTTGGTTGTGATCTCTCCTCTTTCATTCATGATTTTGTTGATTTGGATCATTTCTCTTTTCTTTTTGATAAATCTGTCTAGGGGTTTTTCAATCTTGTTAATTCTTTCATAGATCCAGCTCATAGTTTCGTTGATCTGTTCTACTGTTCTTTGGGTTTCTATTTCATTGATTTCTGCTCTGATCTTTATTATTTCTCTTCTCCTGCTGGGTTTAGGCTTTATTTGCTGTTCTTTCTCCGGCTCCTTTAGGTGTAAGGGTTAGGTTGTGTATTTGAGACCTTTCTTGTTTCTTGAGAAAGGCTTGTATTGCTATATACTTTCCTCTTAGGACTGCCTTTGCTGCATCCCAAAGATTTTGAACAGTTGTGTTTTCATTTTCATTGGTTTCCATGAATTTAAATTCTTCTTTAATTTCCTGGTTGACCCATTCATTCTTTAGTACGATGCTCTTTAGCCTCCATGTATTTTAGTTCTTTCCAACTTTCCTCTTGTGATTGAGTTCTAGTTTCAAAGCATTGTGGTCTGAAAATATGCAGGGAATGATCCCAATCTTTTGGTACTGTTTGAGACCTGATTTGTGACCTAGGATGTGATCTATTCTGGAGAATGTTCCGTGGGCAGTAGAGAAGAATGTGTATTCTGTTGCTTTGGGATGAAATGTTCTGAATATATCTGTGAACTCCATTTGGTCCAGTGTGTCATTTAAAGTCTTTATTTCCTTGTTGATCTTTTGCTTAGGTGATCTGTCCATTTCAGTGAGGGGGGTGTTAAAGTCCCCCACTATTATTGTATTGTTGTCAATGTGTTTCTTTGCTTTTGTTATTAATTGCCTTATATAATTGGCTGCTCCCATGTTAGGGGCATAGATATTTACAATTGTTAGATCTTCTTGTTGGATAGACCCTTTAAGTAGGATATAGTGTCCTTCCTCATCTCTTATTACAGTCTTTGGTTTAAAATCTAATTTGTCTGATATAAGGATTGCCACCCCAGCTTTCTTTTGGTGTCCATTAGCATGGTAAATGGTTTTCCACCTGCTCATTTTAAATCTGGGGGTGTCTTTGGGTCTAAAATGAGTCTCTTGTAGACAGCATATCAATGGGTCTTGTTTTTTTTTATCCAGTCTGATAGCCTGTGTCTTTTGATTGGGGCATTTAGCCCATTTACATTCAGGGTAACTATTGAAAGATAGGAATTTAGTGCCATTGTATTGCCTGTAAGGTGACTGTTACTGTATATTGTCTGTGTTCCTTTCTGGTCTGTGTTACTTTTAGGTTCTCTCTTTGCTTAGAGGAGCCCTTTCAATATTTCTTGTAGGGCTGATTTTGTGTTTGCAAATTCCTTTAGTTTTTGTTTGTCCTGGAAGCTTTTTATCTCTCCTTCTATTTTCAGTGACAGCCTAGCTGGATATAGTATTCTTGGCTGCATATTTTTCTCTATTAGTGCTCTGAATATATCATGCCAGTCCTTTCTGGCCTGCCAGGTCTCTGTGGATAGGTTTGTTGCCAATCTAATATTTCTACCATTGTAGGTTACAGATCTCTTGTCCCGAACTGCTTTCAGGATTTTCTCTTTGTCTCTGAGACTCGTAAGTTTTACTATTAGATGTCGCGGTGTTGACCTATTTTTATTGATTTTGAGGGGGGGGTCTCTGTGCCTCCTGGATTTTGATGCCTGTTTCCTTCCCCAAATTAGGGAAGTTCTCTGCTATAATTTGCTCCAATATACCTTCTGCCCCTCTCTCTCTTTCTTCTTCTTCTGGGATCCTAATCATTTTAATATTTTTTCATCTTATGGTATCACTTATCTCTCGAATTCTGCCCTCGTGACCCAGTAGTTGTTTATCTCTCTTTTTCTCAGCTTCTTTACTTTCCATCATTTGGTCTTCTATATCACTGATTCTCTCTTCTGCCTCATTTATCCTAGTACTTAGAGCCTCAATTTTTTTATTGCACCTCATTAATAGCCTTTTTGATTTTGACTTGGTTAGATTTTAGTTCTTTTATTTCTCCAGAAAGGGTTTCTCTAATATCTTCCATGCTTTTTTCAAGCCCAGCTAGTATCTTTAGAATGGTCATTCTGAACTCTGGTTCTGACATCTTACTAATGTCTGTATTGATTAGGTCCCTGGCAGTTGGTACTGCCTCTTGTTCTTTTTTTTTTTGAGGTGATTTTTTCCATCTTGTCATTTTGTCCAGAGGAGAATAGATGAATGAGAGAACAAAATGCTAGCAGGGTAACAACAACCCCAGAAAAATATGCACTAAAGAAATCAGAAGAGACCTGAAACTGGGGGAAAAGAAAGGGAAAGAAAGAAAAAAGAAAGAAAAAAAAAAAGGAAAAGAAAAAGATAAAACAAACAAAAAAAAAACAGAATATGATCAAAGATGATCAGGCTGGTACATAAGATCAGTGTCACACACTAGATTTTGGGCATATTTTGGTCTGTCAGAAGAAATTGCCTCCCAAAGTTTTAAAGGAAGAAAAACTTATATATATACAAAAATAAGGGTAAATACGGTGAAGGGTTGGAATATGAATGTAAAGATGAAAATTATAAAAGATTTTATAAAAGGAATTGATAAGAAGTTGGTTGAAAAAAGAAAGAAGAGGATTTAAAAAAAAGTGGGGGGGAGAGAATGTGACCAGGCGGGAGAATAGAACAAAGCCATACACTATCGATTTAGGGTATATTTTTGTCTGTTAGAAGAAACTGTATCCCAAAATTTTAAAGAGAGAACAACTTATATATATACCAAAAATAAGGTTAACTACTATGAAGGGATAGAATATGACTCAAAAAATGAAAAATAAAAAAGATTTTTTAAAGAAGGGATTGATAAGATGTTGGTTGAAAAAGGGAAAAAGAAAAATTCAAAACAAAAAAAAGAAAAAGCTAAAAAAGAAAATTAAAAAAATTAACTTTGAAAGACTAAAGAATTGTGGGAAAAAAGCCATGAATTCTATGTACAGTATTCCCCTAGCTCTGGAGTTCTGCCGTTCTCATTGATGGGTAAACTTGGTCTTGGCTGGCTGTTCTTGCTGATCTTCTGTGGGAGGGGCCCGTCGCAGTGATTCTCAAATGTCTTTGCCAGAAGTGGAATTGCCCCACCCTTGCTGGGTCCAGGCTAAGTAATCTGCTCAGATTTGCTCTCAGGAGCTTTTGTTCCCTGCAAGCTTTCCGTCCAGCTTTGGAGGATGAGAGTGAAAATGGCAGCCTCTCCCAATCTCTGCCCTGGAGGGGCCAAGAACTCGGGGCCCCACTCCTCAGTGAGCCCCCAGAGAAAAGCAGTCAGTCACTCCCAGCTCCCCGGTCTCCGGCCGCACTCTGTGCTCACCCAGCCTGTGACCGAGCGTTTCTATGACCCCGTTTGGAGTCTCCAGACCCAGAAGATTCCTGCAGTGTGCTCCTGCGCCGCTTCTTCTGGGGGAGGAAGGTGAGTCTCCCCGGATATGCCACTTGTTGGGTCCCTGCTCAAAGAGTAGTGGCCCGACTGTGCCACGGATCACGGTTTATGGCAATCCCGAGCTGAGAGCCCACTCCTCTGCTCCGTCTCTGCAGCCGGCTTCCCTGCTCCAATACCTGGGGGCTCTGCCACATTCAGGTACCCCCGGTCTTTCTGTGACCTTGAGGGTCCTGAGACCACACTGTCCTAGCGAGGGTTCCACCCCCCTCTTAGCCACTGGAGCAACGTCCCTCAGCAGAGCCAACTTCTAAAATTTCCGATTTTGTGCTCTGCTCTCTATCACTTGCCAGTAGTGGCGGACGGAGACCCCCTCCCCTGCCATCTATCTTCCCGAATATCACCTCGGATTCACTTCTCCGCACATCCTACCTTCCAGAAAGTGGCCACTTTTCTGTTCACAGAGTTGCTGCTATTCTTTTCTTCGATCACCTGTTGAGTTCATAGGTGTTCAGAATGGTTTGATCCCTATCCAGCTGAATTCCTGGGATCAGACGAAAGTTAGGTCTCCTACTCTGCCATTTTGCTCCTCCCCTCTATTCCACATTTTAAAATTAACTGTGTTTTTGCATGCTTGCTTGTTTCTCAGTATTTTGGACCATGAATTGTTGTTCCAAACTGCTCTTCCAAATGGGTCTCATAAATCACTTTCCAGGCAGCAGTGGTCTATATGGTTCTTGGATTTGAATTCACATGGTGACCAAAGGAATTTGTGCATTCATTTTTTTTTTCAAAGTTGTCATCCTTTCTGGTTTCATTAAAAAACATGACTTTTTTTCCTAAAGATATGGAACAATCAATCTCATTTGTCTCCGTTGTGAGATTTGCCCTGTTGTAGAAACAGAATTCTTTCTGCAGTGTGGAAAATGGATTGCAGAGGGAGAAATCTGAGGCTGAGAGAATAAGAGGCTCTTAAAAGTAGCCAATGGCTATAGAAGATGGTGACCTAAAGCAGTGGAGATGGAGAGAAATGGAATTTCTTGAAATTTATTTCAAGATTTCTGGCTTTAATGGTTCGAGAGTTATACTGCTTACTTAAAAGGGGGGACAAAAGACGAAGAGCAGGTTTTTGTATTTGGGAGCATTTTTGACATATTGTATTTAAAGTATCCAAGGCAACCAAGGGGGTTGTCTATAAGGTAATTGAATATACTTCCTGAAACTCAGAGGAAGTATCTTCTTTGGAGATTTATATTTACAAGTATTGATCATATTCATGGTACCTGAAACATAGGTGTTTATGCCATCATCCGGTATGAAAAGAGAGTCAGGGTCCAAATTATTTTTAAGAATCATTTAGGAACACACAGAATAATAAGAGTCTACAAAAAACACCAAAAAAGAACAGTTATAGGTAGAGGAAGAAACCTAGGAAGTCAAGGGAACATTAGTGTCATATGCTGCTGGGAGGTCAAGTAAAGCACTTAGAAAAATTCCATGAGTTAGCAAAAGAAGGTCTTTAGTTAACTTCAGAAAAGCAGTTTAAAAGGTGTGGCTGTTTGGGATCTAGTAATAATGTAATGTATTGAAGAATGTGTGGGGACAAAGGAAATAGAGATAGTAAACACACTCATTAAGAAGTTACTTTATACTTTATTTTAAAATAATCTGGAGGGTCACTTGGCTGGCTTAGTCAGTAGAGCATACTACTCTTGACCTCGGGGTTATAAGTTTGATCCCCATGTTGGGTATTAAGGAGGGCACGTATTGGGAGGAGCACTGGGTGTTACACGCAACTAATGAATCATTGAACACTATAACAAAAACTTATGATGTACTATATGTTTGCTAACTGAACATAATTAAAGAAAATAAAATCTTTAAAAAATACATAAAAATAAATTAAAAATAAAATAATCTAGAAGTTCTCATCAATTCCAATTTTTGTAATCCTACCCTCCATGTCCAGTCTATCACTAAGTCAACTAAGTTTATCCTTAAAACATAACCCATTTCATCTATTTCTTCCTCCCTACTACCACTTTAATCAAAATCACTATCATTGTTTACTTGGACCATGGCAATATCTCCCATCTTATCCTCCTGCTTCCAGAGTAATCTTTTGAAAACATAGAGCCTTTTGTTCTCCTGGTTAAAACCCATTAATGGCTTTCCCTAGTACTTACAATAAATTCCAAACATCGTACTCTGGCTTCCACATCTATCCACCATCAAGCTTCTGCCTACTTCTTCAACTTCATCTTACACACTCTGTTTATGTCCACTATGCTCTAGCCACACTAATATATTTATTCCTTAAATAATTTGTGTTTGTCTTTACTCTAGCTTTTTGCAATAGCTGTTTTCAATGCCTGGGATCTCTTTCTCTAGATCTTTATCTTGTTCCTTTATTCAAATTTCACTTTAAAAGTCCCCTCTTCAGTGATGAGTTTCCAGACCACACTATATAACAACCCCGTACTTTCTCCTCTTATTTACTTTGCACAGTATCTGTAACTCTTTAATATTTTCTTTGTGGGTTTTTTTGTTTATTTTTATTTGTATTCTCTTTAATAGAAAGTGAGCACTGGATGTTGTATGTAAGTGATGAATCACTAAATTCTACTCCTGAAGCCACTATTACCCTATATGTTAACTAACTAGAATTTAAATAAGAACTTGAAACAAACAAACCAAAAAATGCCAAATGCAAAAGACAAAAGACTTATCAGGAAAAATATTAATTGACCTTTGATAGCTTACTAAATACCAGAAATTGTGCTAAAAAAAAAAAAAGAGAAGAAAAAAGAAAGTAAGCTCCATAAGTGCAGAAGCCTTTCTATTCTATTCATTTTATTTCTGCACTGAGCTCAAATTTTGGCACATGGTAGGCCTCCAAATAAATTTTTGAGATGTATATGTGGATAGATGGATGAATGGAGTTTCAAGGAGGTTGGGAGAACTAGTGTTCTGGCTACAGAAAGATAGGGAGTCAAAGGAAGCTAATTTGAAATGGGAGAGACATGAGCATATGTAAATGCTGCTGGGAAGGAACCAGTATAAGGGAGAGGATGAAGTAAAATAAACACACAGGAGGATAATATAACTGTCATTGTTCATTTTTGACCAATTTGTCATTTTAACCAACTTGTTTTTGACCTAAATACTTTCGACCCAATTCTATGTTATCAATTTTACTTGTGTGTTGTTGAAAGCTGGATAATTGTATTATCATGAGTTATTTTGTAATTAGAGAAGGCCCTGGCACAGTTAAAGAAGAGTGTTGCCAGAAACCAGGGGTCTGACTTCTGTGGGTACCTGGCCTCAAATGGCCTCAGGAGGGAAATGATTGGAGAGAGCTTCTGCCTGTCCTGCACCATTGTTTCTATCCCCTGGCCTCACTACGGTATGTTGGACAGATGGGAGACAACTGATGCAGAGGAAGATCCTTTGCTTTGTGGGGAGCGACCTTTGACAGCAGCCATTGCATACTGAGCTCCTCCTCTCCAGAGGCCCAGAGCATGCCTGTGTTGACTCATTCTCTTACTACTGAAACAATACACTTTACATAGTGAATTTTAAGCAATGCTGAAGTAGAGAGAAGGTTAGACTGACATGTAGTGAATTTCTTGCACCAAATACATCTTTGCCATGGAAATTCTTAATTTAAAAAACTTTTAATGCATCTTCAGGTTTTCTTTTCTTTTTTTCTTTCTTTCTGAGAGAGAGGGGATGTTTATATCTCATTTATGTTAAAATACTAACTACTCATGATGTGCCTGGAATATGAAGCAACAGCAATGAGGGGTGGGAACAGGCTGACCTTATGTTCCTGTGTTTCTTAAAGAAGCTTGCCACTTTTAAAAACTGGTTTTGGCTCAATGGGTAAAGCAGGATTGTTGAACATGAATTTCAGATCGATCTCTTGCCTCTGACAGTTACTGCAAGAGTTCCAATCACATTAGCACCTCTTCAGCTTGAGCCAGAATTTATAGCATAAATTCAACATTTTTCAAATCTTAATCAACCTAGAGGTCATTCTCCTCAAAGTGTAGTTTTGCTGCTCCCACCAGAAAATCAATGGGGAAGGGCTGATACTTTCTTCCTGCCACAGCACCAGACACAAAATGAAATGCTCCAGTAAGGTTTGCTTCATATTCAGCTGTAGTCTTAGAGAATTTTTTGTTTTAATACCAATGGCACTTTGATCCCCAATGTGTAGGTCCTACCTAGGGGAAGCAGTCCAGTCAGCAGTAGCATAATTAGATTTTAAAAAGGAGAAGCTTTGATCTTGTTCTTCTTTGTTTTAAAAAGCTCTTATTTCTATTGTTTATAGAATAAAACCCCAATTCTTTGGCTTGGTAATCAGAACTCTTCATATACCACCTTGTCAGCTTAGCACATTACTTGGCATAGAGGAGTGCTCAAGAAATAATTTTTTGAGTAGTTGAATAAATGAATCTGTCCTTGGACATCCACATCAAACTTCTCCCTATAAAATAATATACCCTCAAACTTTCAGGTCTTTATTCACACAACTCTTCGAACTTAGTGCCCCCTTTCTCTCTAATACCCTAACAAACTATTCTTGTTCCTTTGAGATCTGGCTCAGGGGTTACCCTTGTGAAACTTTTCTGACTCCTGTTTCAAGCCAAGAAGGGCTCTAGTTGTTTCTTCCTATGTGGTCCCACTGCACATTTCTGTACCTCCATGATAGTTCTTGACAGTATTTTCAAAATAGGTATGGATGGGCCTGATTCTCTGTTTGATAGAATGTGAATTCTGTCAGAGGCAGCACCTTGTTTCATCAGCACTGAGGGTGTTAAAACATATCAGTTGAATTAAATCAATATTCTTTACAAACCAAATTTTCTAAGATACAAAGTCACAGGATTGGGAATGAGAAGTTTTCCACCCAATTGTATGATCTTGGTCTAGCTCTCTGGACCTCAGTGTCTTAATCAGGTGATACAGTGGCCTAACTGATCACTAAAATTTACTTTTACTTTATCATCATCATTATTATTATTGTAATATTTGTTATTGTTATAATATTGTTATTTTATTTTTGCTGCTACTACTACCTCAATTAACCATGCTAGTAGCACCATTATTGGAGTCCCTACTATGTGTTAGGCTCTAAGAACTTAACATACATATTGCATTTAATCTTCAAAACATTCACATGAGTTAGATGTTATTACCTTCATTGCACAAAGATGAGAATTGATGCTCATAAGCTAAGAAACTTGTCTGAAGTCACACAGATACAATGTGACAGAACTAGAATTTAATTCCAGCATTTTGACTTCCAGTTCCTAAGAAATAAACTTTTCATTCATTATACCAATTACTTTGAATGCAAGAAAAATGCATGTCTTACTAGAAATAAGTAATTATTTATAATTAAAAATAATATAACCTCATGAAAGACATGGAACCAGAGACCTCCAAGGAAAACAATGAAGAGTAAAGCACTCATAATTCTACTAACCAGTGAGAACCCATGTTAACATGCTTGTGAATTTCCTTTAAGTATTTTCTCTATGCTTTTTATCTTCTTTATCTTATTTTATCTATCTTTCAAGTATATTTATATATGTATATGTGTTTACACAGTTGGCGACTGCATATTAGTTGAGGTCTAAAACTGGCATGGTGAGGCAAAACTAGTGTGTAGAAGCTGTAATTCTTTTGCCATTGTCTGGCCTGAGCCTCATGTATATTAGTGGTTCACATATTCAGGGATTGCTCCTACAACAAATACATTTGAGGCATTTGGGCTCTGGCTCATACCAGGAAGTGTCTCCTCCAAGTGCCAGAGTTAGATAACTTTAATTCATTGGCAATATTAGAGTTTTTGAAGGATGGCATAAAAACCATTTGGGAGAAGAAATGAATTTGAACAACTGACTGAATTTCCTCTATTGGGGAAAAAGAAAAGCCATTCTTAGAGTTTGATGAAAGCCCAATTCTTGAAAAAGATTCAGACTTTGAGATTATATTAACTGGATTACTAATTCCAGGATCTATTAATTCTTTACTCAGGAACCTGAGATGTATATCACTTTAGAAGCTTGATAAGGTCTGAGGAGAAACCTCAGTCTGAGAAGATTGAAGTCATTTGTTTTAATTCACATGCCTAAGAGATGATGGGCTGAGGACTAAATCTTAGTATGGCAAAGATGTAAGCATTAATATTGATTCAGCATCTATTTTAGCCTCACACTGTTAGATCTTTGCCATATATTTTATTGTTTTACACTCTAATTGACTCTGTAAGATGAATGTGTTATCTCCCTTATAGAGAAGAGAAAACAGAGATAAAATAATCTGCTTAAGGTTGCAAGCATCTAACAAATAGCAGTGTCAGCATTTGAATCTTTATCTAAGTGGCTCCAAAATCTGTGTTCTTTTAGCAATACCATAGTTCTGAGGCTTTCTAACTCCCAGAATAGAGCTCTTTCTAGCTCTTGCAGACATTTTATGGAATAGATCATTATGACTATAAGGGGATAGAGGTTTCATTTTTTTTTAAAGATTTTATTTATTTATTTGAGAGAGAGAGAATGAGACAGAGAAAGCACATGAGAGGGGGGAGGGTCAGAGGGAGAAGCAGACTCCCTGCCGAGCAGGGAGCCCGATGTGGAACTCGATCCAGGGACTCTAGGATCATGACCTGAGCCGAAGGCAGTCGCTTAACCAACTGAGCCACCCAGGCACCCCTGGAGGTTTCATTAAAGGAATTAGATATTACATAACTGTGGGAGGATCTAAGGAAGTGATGATTAAGAAGGGGGAGTTGGAGGATCAGAGAAGGATCACCACCCTGTCAGTCTGAGAAGCATGATGTCAAAGTGAGACAGCAGTGTGTGATCATGGAGAGGTCTATGGAAAGCCACTGACTCTGTGTAGCTACTGATGATGGGAGTCTGCAGCCAGACATCTTGTGGTAGGTCTGGGTTCTCCAGTTAGTAGGGCCAGCAATAAGGGGAAAGAGCTGAAATTAGAACAGGGGAGAGGAAAGACAAGCTGTAATCCTTGAGATACCTCTTTGTCTGATGTTACAACATCTGACTAAGCAAAGATCTACGGAGACTAATGGCTCCTGCTTTATTTTCACCTTCCAAATTGTGCAGTTTCCTCATTTGACCAACGTTAAGCCAAAACCACACAGGAAAAGTCATTCTGAAAAACATAGTTCCCTGTTTAGCTACATCTTCCACAGGAGCCATTTGGACAGTTTTGGAGGCTGTTATGCTCCAGAGGAAATGATGTCCAGCTAGCTATTCTGAAGCCAAATATCTATAGCAGAACTGTCCAATAGGACTTTCTGCAATGGTGGAAATGTTCTGTATCTATGATGCTTAATACCGTAGCCATTAACCACATGTGACTATTGAGTTCTTCAATTGTGGCCAGTGTGACTAAGGAACAAAATTTTAAATTTTATGTCATATTCTTTACATTAAGTTTAAATAGCCACATGTAGCTAGTGACTATGATATGAGACAGGCAAATCTGTAGCCTCTGTCACTTCAGCACCTGGGCACACTGTGGCAGTAACAGATGTCGAGATCAAATTACATCTAGAACAGCCAGTTCTCAGAACAGAGCTTATCCATTGTGTGGGCTCAGTAAAGGCTGAATGACTCTCCTAAGTTCATTTCTTTTCCTCTGTATTCTGCTTTTCTTCCAGTATTCTCTCTCTTTTTGAAAATTTTTAAAACTTTTAATTCCAGTATAGTTAACATATAGTGATATATTACTTTCAAGTATACAATATAGTAATTCAACAATTCTAAACATTACTCAATGCTCATCACAGAAAATGTACTGTTTAATCCCCATCAACTCTTTCATCCATCTCTGCACCCACCTCCCCTCTGATAACCATCATTTGTTCTCTGTAATTAAGAGTCTGTTTCTTGGTTTGTCTCTTTCTCTCTTTTTTTCCCTTTGCTCACTCATTTTGTTTTTTAAATTCCACATATGAGTGAAATCATATGGTATTTGTCTTTCTCTGACTGACTTAATTTGCTTAGCATGATACTCCCTCTCTCCATCCATGTTGTTGCAGATGGGAAGATTTCATTCTTTCCTATGCCTGAATAATATTCCATATGTGTCCATTCTATCAATGTACACTGGGCTTCTTCCATAGTTTGGCTATTGTGAATAGAGCTGCTATAAACATAGGGGTGCATACATCCCTTCAAATTAGTGTTTTTGTATTCTTTGGGTAAATACCCAGTAGTGCGATTACTGGATCATAGGGTAGCTCTACTTTTACATTTTGAGGAATCTCCATATTGTTTTCCACAGTGGTCACACCAGTTTGCATTCCCACCAATGGTGCATGAGGGTTCCTATTTCTCCACATCCTTGCCAACACTTGCTGTTCCTTGTGTTTTTGATTTTAGCCATCCTAACAGGTGTGAAGTGATATTTCATTGTAGTTTTGTTTTGCATATCCCTGATGATGAAGGAAGTTGAACATCTTTTCATGTGTGTTGGCCATTTTCACGTGTTCTTTGAAGAAATGTCTGTTCATGTCTTCTGCACATTTATTAATTGGATTATTTGTTTTTTGGGGTGTTGAGTTGTATAGGTTCTTCATATATTTTGGAAACTAACCTTTTATCAGATACGTCATTGGCAAATATCTTCTCCCATTCAGTAGGTTGCCTTTTTGTTTTGTTGATTGTTTCCTTCACTGTACAGAAGTCTTTTTTATTTTCATGTGGTCCCAATAGTTTATTTTGGCTTTTATTTCCCTTGCCTCAGGAGATATATCTAGAAAAATGTTGCTATGGCCAATGTCAGGGAAATTACTACCTGTGCTCTAAGATTTTTATGGTTTCAGGTCTCACAATTAGGTTTTTAAACCATTTTGAGTTTATTTTTGTGTATGGTGTAAGCAAATGGTCCACTTTCATTCTTTTGCATGTAGTTGTCCAGTTTTCCCAAAAGTATCTGTTCAAGAGGTTGTCTTTTTCCCATTGCATATACTTTCCTCTTTTGTTGAAGATTAATTCACTATATAGTTGTAGCGTTATTTCTGCATTTTGTATATGGTTCTATTGATCTCTATGTCTGCTTTGTGCCAGTATCATACTGCTTTGATTACTACAGCTTTGTAATATAACTTGGAATCTGGAATTGTGATACCTCTGGTATTGTTTTTCTTTTTTAGGATTGCTTTGGCAGTTTGGTGTCTTTTGTGGTTCTATACAAATTTTAGGATTGTTTTAGTCTGAAAAATGCTGTTGGTATTTTGATAGGGATTGCGTTAAATGTGTAGATTGCTTTGGGTAGTATAGACATTTTAACAATATTTTTTCTTCTAACCCATGAGCATGGAATGTCTTTCCATTTCTTTTTCTCGTCTTTAATTCCTTTCATCAAGTACAGGTCTTTCACCTCTTTGGTTAAGTTTATTTCTAGGTACTTAATTATTTTTGGCACATTTGTAAATGAGATCGTCTTCTTAATTTCTCTTTCTGCTGCTTCATTATTAGTTTATAGGAATGCAGCAGATTTCTGTGTATTGATTTTGTATCCTGTGACTTTGCTGAATTTGTGTATCAGTTCTAGTAGTTTTTTGGTGGATTCTTTTGGGTTTTCTACATAGAGTATCATGTTGTCTGCGAATAATGAAAATTTGACTTCTTTCTTGCCTATTTGGATGCCTTTTATTTCTTTTTGTTGCCTCTTTGCTGTGGCTAGGACTTCCAGTACTGTGTTGAATAAAAGTGGTGGGACTGGATATCCTTGTCTTATTCCTGACCTTGGGGGAAAAGCTCTCAATTTTTCCCCATTGAGTATGATTATTGCTGTGTGTTTTTCACATATGGCCTTTATTATGTTGGGGTTTGTTTCCTCTAAAACTACTTTGTTGAGGGTTTTTATGATGAATGGATGTTGTACTTTGTCAAATAATTTTTTTGCATCTATTGAAATGATGCAATGTATCATGTTGATTGATTTGCAAATATTAAACCAATCTTGCATTCCTGGAATAAAACCCATTTGATTGTAATGAATGATTTTTCTAATGTGTTCTTGGATTCAGTTTGCTATTATTTTGGTGAGGATTTTGCCATCTATGTTCATCAGAGATACTGACTTGTAGTTCTCTTTTTTGTGGTGTCAGACACAAAAGTTAAATTATCTGGTTGGTGTTATCAGGGTAATGCTGGCCTCATAGAATGAATTTGGAAGTTTTCTTTCCATTTCTATTTTTTCGAATAGTTTTAGAAGAATAGGTAATTACTTGTCTTTAAATGTTTGGTAGAATTCACCTCTTAAGCCTTCTGGTCCTGGACTTTTGTTCATTGGGAGTTGTTTGATTACTGATTCAATTTCATTGCTAATAGTTGGTCTGTTGAAATTTTCTATTTTTTTTTTAATTCAGTTTTGGTAGGTTATATGTTTTTAGGAATTTATCCATTTCTTCCTGTCTGTCCAATTTGTTGGCATATAATTTTTCACAACATTCTCTTAAAATTGTTTGTATTTTTCTATTAGCAATAATCGCGCCTCAGATAAACCTCATTGGCTACGATACTGCCACTGCATCTGATGTTAGGTGTTATTGCTCCTCCTTCATTTGCAATTTTGTTTATTTGAGTCCTCTCTTTTTGTTGATGAGTCTGGCTAGAGGTTTATCAGTTTTGTTGATTTTTTTCAAATAACCAGCTCCTGGTTTCACTGATCTGTTTTATTGGTTTTTAGTTTCTGTATCAGTCATTTCTGCTCTAATATTTATTATTTATTTTTCCTTCTTTCTGCTGGTTTTGCGTTTCATTTGTTCTTTTTCTAGCTCCTTTAGGTGTAAGTTTAGGTTATTTATTTGAGATTGTTCTTCCTTCTTAAGGTAGACTTCTATTGCTATAAAGTTCCCTCTTAGACTGCTTTTGCTGTATCCCAAAGATTTTGGACTACTGCATTTCCATTTTCATCTGTTTCCATGTAATTTTTTATTTCTTCTTTGATTTCTTGGTTGACCTATTCATTGTTCAGTAGCATGTTACTTATCCTGCATGTATTTGTGCTCTTTCCAGATTTTTTCTTATGATTGATTTCTAGTTTCGTAGCATGATGGTCAGAAAAGATGCATGGTATGACTTTGATCTTTTGAATTTGTTGAGACTTGCTTTGTGGCCTAATATGTCATCTGGAGAATGTTCCATGTGCACTTGAAAAGAATGTGTATTCTGCTGTTTTAGGACAGAATGTTCTGAATATATCTGTTAATTCCATCTGGTCCAGTTTATCATTCAAAGCCATTATTTCCTTGTTGATCTTCTGTTTGGATGATCTATCCATTGATATAAGTGGAGTGCTAAAGTCCCCTACTATTACTGTATTACCATAGATTAGTTTCTTTATGTTTGTTATTAGCTGTTTTATGTATTTGTATTTTATGTATATGTGCTCCTATGTTGGGTGCATATATATTTACAGTTGTTATATCTTCTTGTTGGATTGTCCTCTTTATTATAATATAGTGTCCTTCTTTATCTCTTGTTACAGTATTATTTTTAAATTTTTTTTATTAACATATAACATATTATTTGTTTCAAGGATACAGGTCTGTGACTTATCAGTCTTACACAATTCACAGTGCTCACAATAGTACATACCCTCCCCAATATCCATCACCTAGCCACCCAGTCCCTCCCACGCACCTCCACTCCAGCAACCCTCAGTTTGTTTCCTGAGATTAAGAGTCTCTTATGGTTTGTTGCCCTCTCTGGTTTCATCTTCTTTCATTTTTCCCTCCCTTCCCCTATGGTCCTCTGTCTTGTTTCTCAAATTCCTCATATCAGTGAGATCGTAGGATACTTATCTCTGATTGACTTATTTCACTTAGCATACTACCCTGTAGTTCCATCCATGTCGATGCAAATGGAAAGAGTTCATTTTTTGATGGCTGCATAGTATTCCATTTTATATATATACCACATCTTCTTTATCCATTCATCTGTCGATGGACATCTAGGCTCTTTCCACAGTTTGGTTATTGTGGACATTGCTGCTATAAACATTGGGGTGCGTGTACCCCTTTTGATCACTACATTTGTATCTTTGGGGTAAATACCCAGTAGTGCAATTGCTGGGTCATAGGGTAGCTCTCTTTACAACTTTTGGAGGAACCTCCATACTGTTTTCCAGAGTGGCTGCACCAGCTTGCATTCCCACCAACAGGGTAGGAGGGTTCCCCTTTCTCCGCATCCCCGCCAACATCTGTCGTTTCCTGACTTGTTAATTTTAGCCATTCTGACTGGTGTGAGGTGGTATCTCATTGAGGTTTTGATTTGGATTTCCCTGATGCCGAGCGATGTTGAGCACTTTTTCATGTGTCTGTTGGCCATTTGGATGTGTTCTTTGGAAAAATGTCTGTTCATGTCTTCTGCGCATTTCTTGATTGGATCATTTGTTCTTTGGGTGTTGAGTTTGATAAGTTCTTTATAGATTTTGGATAATAGACCTTTATCTGATATGTCATATGCAGATATCTTCTCCCAAACTGTTGGTTGTCTCTTAATTTTGTTGACTTTTTCCTTTGCTGTGCAAAAGCTTTTTATTTTGAGGAAGTCCCAATAGTTCATTTTTGCCCTTGCTTCCGTTGCCTTTGGCGATGTGTCTAGGAAGAAGTTGCTGTGGCTGAGGTTGAAGAGGTTGCTGCCTGTGTTCTCCTCAAGGATTTTGATGGATTCCTGTCTCACATTTAGGTCTTTCATCCATTTTGAGTCTATTTTTGTGCATGGTGTAAGGAAATGGTCCAGTTTCATTATTCTGCATGTGGCTGTCCAATTTTCCCACCGCCATTTGTTGAAGAGACTGTCCTTTTTCCATTGGATATTCTTTCCCACTTGTTGAAGATTAGTTGACCATAGAGTTGAGGGTCCATTTCTGGGCTCTCTATTGTGTTCCATTGATCTGTGTGTCTGTTTTTGTGCCACTACCATACTGTCTTGATGATTATGGCTTTGTAATAGAGCTTGAGGTCTGGAATTGCAGTGCCACCAGTTTTGCTTTTCTTTTTCAACATTCCTCTGGCTATTTGGGGTATTTCCTGTTTCCATACAAATTAAGGATTATTTGTTCCATTTCTCTGAAAAAAGTTGATGGTATTTTGATAGGGATTGCACTGAATATGTAGATTGCTCTATGTAGCATAGACATTTTCACAATATTTGTTTTTCCAATCCATGAGCATGGAACATTTTTCCATTTCTTTGTGTCTTCCTCAGTTTCTTTCATGAGTATACTATAGTTTTCTGAATACAGCTTCTTTGCCTCTTTGGTTAGATTTATTCCTAGGTATCTTATGGTTTTGGGTGCAATTGTAAATGGGATCGACTCCTTAATTTCCCGTCGAAGAGGGTAGGAAGAACAGAGAAGCAGTAGGGAGCTAAATCCCATGGGTCTGGCTGCCAGAGGAAGGGAGCTGCAGGCACAGAGTGGGGTGAGAAACAGACTATAATACCAGGGAGCCTGCACAAGAAAGACAAATCCCATAGCATTTCACTTTGAAAATCAGAGGGGTCGAATTTCATGAGGCCTTACAACCAGGAAGCAAGACTTAGGGCCTAGAACTTTAAAGATCAGAGGGTTCTGCTCTGGGAGAACCCAGGGGGCATTAGGAAGCTAAGTCTCCACCCTTAAAAAGATAGCACAACAAATAGTCTATGGAGATACAATTTAGGTGCAGGAGTTTGAAAAACAGCTGGGGCATATGGGAGAGAGAATTAGTTACTAATCTCAGAGTTCCATGAAGGACTTCTCCAGGAGCCAAGGCTCTGGCAGGTGCTATTCCACTCCACTACCTACTAGCATAATCACAAGGAGACCTGCAAGAACCAGGCAGGACCTGAATTCACTACCTAATCTGCTGACACCACACCCTGCTCCCCCCACCCAGCAGCGTTGCTCTCAACACTGTCAGTCCACTCCCCCAGAAGACCAGCACAAAACTTGCCAACACTGTATTTCCCCACCTCCTCTGGAAGACTTAGACAACTTGTTAAAATTACACCTACTGAGTGTGCACACACCTTCACTGAGCAGCCCAGCTGGCCAGGTCTCCACAGTGACTATGCATTCCCCGTGGAAGAGAAACAGTGTGCACAGCTTGCAGCACCGCAACCCTACCCTTGCACCCTTTACAGAGTGACCCAAGCTGGCACATGATAGAGTTTCTTCCTTAGAGATGTTTAGGTGTGTCTCCTTCATTATTAGTGAAGTTTTCCTGCAGCATTATAATCTACCATTTTTAGGATATATTGCAAAGTAAATGTTATTCTTACTATAACTGATCATCCTCTAGTACCAAGAACACAGGCCATTTGAGGTCTTCATATCCCTTCTATAAGGGAAGAATGAAGCTAAGGAAAATGAAAGAAGTCTAACAATACTGGACAGATCCTCTGGGACCTCAAAGCCTTTCTGAAAATTACAAGATTAAATAGTAATCAAATTATTTTTGGTGCATGAACATAACTGTCCATGGTGACAGTCACTGCTTTGTGCCTCTGACCATTCCATCTATAGAATCATCATTTTGTTTCATTTCACAAATCATTTAGAAATGAATTTGATTTACCAGAGAACAGGACTCAAAGTATATTTAACTGGATCCATAAAAACAGAATCCAGGAGAATAGCCTGGTGTGGAATTTTGTTGGTTATTCACAGGATGACCATCTTTCTCCTTGCTCAGCCTCCTGCCTGCATTTGGGAGTTCTACAATTATCAGAATCCTCAATTGGATTATACTTTTATGTAAGTCAAGCTAGTGAAATATTAAAAAAAAAATACATAATTCATTTTACCCAGAAATTTAAGCCTTTACTTCTATTGTAGTAGCTAATCTGATTTCCTGGTCATATAAAACCTTAAAAGGGTCTTCCAAGGGCAGAGGACCAGAGTTTCTCCTTTTCCCTCACTGTTTATCAGTTCTGTATACAGGAGCTCAGATGTCCTCTCAAGTCAGGATGTTTGTGGTGACATTTATAAATGAGTCCAAGTTTTAAATGTTTTACTGAGCTCTCAGTAGTATTTGTAATAAGTTGTGTCAGGAAACCAGCTTAAGACATGAGAAAGAGCTTAAGATGATAGGCAGTATTTGACTAGAAATCAAGAAGCCGAATTTGAATTCTAGGTCCACTATTTACCAGGTGACTTACTTGGCTTTTTTAGCCTCTTCATTTATAAAATGAGAATAATAGAATTTAGTTTGCAGGATTGTGGTAGGACTAAAATAAGGTAATAGGCAACTAGGTGAATAGAAGAGCAAAGGGCTTTGGAGGCTGGCAGAGTGGATTTTAGGACTTATTCCTCTGTTTACTCTTGTTTGCCCTTAATTAAATCACTTTTTCTTTCTGAGTTTCTAGTCCCTCACACATAAAAAAGAAAAAAAAATTAAAAAGATGTCACAATCTCTAACTTCCCTATGGGCCAGCATATCCGTGATGATCATTTCCCTCTCCATTCTTAAATGAAAAAAGGAGCTAACAGCAGTACAGATCCTTCTCTCCAAGAGGTTCTTGATGCTTCCAAGTTGGGCCTTCAACCAAGTAATTCTAGTTACCTTGTTTTAACTTCTTCCAAGTCACCTCTTCATTCTTAACATTTTTTTTTCTTGTTTAAGCTGTGATCCATGGTTTTCTTCCTGTAAACATTTTTTTTTTAATGGAACGTGATTTAATCTCAGGTGATCTTCCCAAAATATCTGATGTATTTGTATTTTGTGTCCAAGAAACCTAGGTCTCAGCTCTAGGAGAGGTGTTAGCCATCATTCTATGTAACTTTCTCACTACCTATCCATGATCCATTCTTCAGTTTTCATGACAGAGGGCATTTGACTTTTGTTTGAATGCTTGTAGTGATGAGGCACTCACTAGTAGGGCACAGCATGTTTTGGACCATTCCTTATTACTTGTACCAGAATCCTCCACAGAGCTTGAAATTAGGTGATACAACTTACAGCAAGTGAACATTACTATTACTACCTCAGATATTATGTACTAACAATTGATCCATTCGTGGAAATGCTTTGACTTTCACTTAACTTGATTCATTTTTAGGCATATTGTAGCATATCTAATGAAGAATTAAAGATTCACTTTTGTGTGATCCGATACTTACTATTGTAAGATCTTGGACAAGTCTATTCACACCCTAGTTCTCCTCATTTGTCAAATGGATATAAGAGGGACACCTGGGTGGCTCAATTGGTTGGGCGTCTGCCTTCAGCTCAGGTCATGATCCCAGGGTCCTGGGATCAAGCCCCACGTTGGGCTCTCTGCCTGGTGGGGAGCCTGCTTCTCCCTCTCCCTCTGCTGCTCCCTCTGCTTGTGCTCTCTCTCTCTCTCTCTGTCAAATGAATAAATAAAATCTTTAAAAAAAATGGATATATGATTATTCAGCCTGCCTTCCTTCAGGTTTTTGAGAGGATGAATTAAGGTAACATAAATTATGTGCTTTAAATAATGTGAGAGCAGGCTGTGACCCCAGCCTTTGTGTTGTCCAGCTATTTGTGTAAATAAAGTTTCATTGTAACATAGCCATGCCCATTATTTATGTATTACATCTTTGGCTGCTTTCATACTACTTTGCTTGAGTTGAATAGTTGCAGTAAAAACTGTGTGGCCTGTAGGCCTAAAATATTTCTTATCTATCCCTTTGTGGAAATGTTTGCTGATCCTTGTGTTATAAATATGTATTTGTTATTAGAATCACTAGAAGGACTATTTTAGGAATAGGCATAAGATGATGATATTGAAGTATATTAATCTAATCAACTCACTGGTGAACATTAATGAGCACCTGACAATGTTAAGCACTGTTCTACATATTTTTCATACATTTTCTTGTTTAATCTTTACAACAATAGCATGTATTAGGCATCTTATTATATCCATGTTACCAATGAGCTGACACTCAGTAATTTCACCAAGGCCACACTGGCAGAGAGCCAGGATTGAAATTTAGATATCTGATTCCAAATTTTGTGTTCTTCCTATGATGCCACCTAGCCTTTCATAGGTATGACTTTATTGTAATTCTTACTTATTAGAACCTTTATGGAAAGCATTAAAGATCTGAAAAGTTGTATATGATTAAGTTAATAAGGGGTACACAAGTTTAGCATGAATTATAAATACATTAATATCAGAAAGGTGTTCAAATATATCAGCAGTATCAGTGCTTTGAAAACATGTAGAGACAGATAATAGCAAAAACTAACAGACTGATGAGGATTGAATAGTAAAGATTACTGAATCTTTGAATGTTTTGACATCATCACCACATTTTTGTCAGCACACACCAACCTTCTTCAGTTTAGGTATCTATTAGTTAGGTATCTATTAGTTAAAATCTCAATGGAATCATACATGGTGAAAAGATAGGATGAAAAGAGTCTATAAGCTAACAGGCTGATTTTTTCCCCCAGTCTATGTTTTTTGAAAATCTTCTAACGTTAACTATAAAATAGTCAAATATTTAATAAAGTAGGTTGGGCTACTTCATTAAAAGTGTGGCATAAAAGAAATGATTATTGAGAGTTTCTTTTAGAAAGAGCATAAGGGTTATCTTATTATCAGCTACACACACACACACACACACACACACACACAAAGGTAAGAGAATATATATCCATTTCTTTGCATGTAATGCTAATATCACACTTGTCATCCATGTAGAATTTGTAGAATTTAGAGTTAAAAGAAACCTTAAAGATCTTTTTTATTTAACTCCTTCAGTACATGAGTAAGAAAACTGAGGCTGAGAAAAGTTTAGATATTTGCCTACGGCCGCACAGCTAATATATGTCAGAACTAGAACTCAATAACTGACCTCTTTCTCATTCATTTGTTGATTCATTTATTTACCCATTCATTCATAAATTTTTAAAAATTAATTGAGTCATCCATGTAACATTTGCTGAGGCCTTTCTGCATGGTATCCATGATATTAGACGCCATCACATAAGTGTTACTTCATTTAATTCTCATGAGGTAGGTATTATTTTATAGCTGAGAAAATTGAGATTACAAGAGATTAAAAATTTTGCCTAAGGTCTCACAGCTTTGACCTGAATTAACTAGCTAGAGAGACTATGAAACCAATATGAAGCTCCTTCTATAATTCCAAAGTCAAGCACAATAGAGTTGAGCAACCCTATGTTCCAAGTCTGAAATAAATGTCTTGATCTGATCAGACTGTCACCCTCAGCTGGTACAACATTTAGTATTTGAAGTCACTGGCCAGAGACTAAAGAGATGATATGCTGAATTACCAAGTAAATAGAGATTTATATGTTTCATTTTATTTGACATTTTGTTTTCCAAAAGTAATAAAAACAAAGTCAATTTTGAAAAAAAAATTAACACTAATCCTCTCACTGAAGCACAATTAATCCTATTATTGCCTGTTTCTTTCCAATATTCTCCTTATGTTTATACATTTTAAATGGATGCATTCATTCCAGCTATAGTCTTTGCAATTACAGCTTCAATAGTCAAAGACTATTCAGTTGCATAATCATACCAAACTTTAACTCATTCTCTTTGTTGTCCACACACAAATATGTACATCTACTCTTTTTTTAAATCTAGTATAGCTAATGAACATGTTCTAATATTTAGGGTTATTTAGTGTTTTTTAATCTTTTTATTATTTATAAAAATAATATGGGAAATAGTTTAAAATCTCTGGGTCAAAGGGTATTATGAATGTCATTCATTTTTGTTCTTATATATTTCTACATTAATAGCAAAAGGGATTGTAAAAATTTACAGTGCCTACTACATGAGGAAAATAGGAAACAATTTACTACATTGGGGGCTATTATACATTTGGCAGATTTTGTAATGTAGTAAATGGCTGGATGTTTTAGATACCTGGAGTATATGTAGAAAAGGTGGTGTTTTGTAACCCAAATGCAAAGATTTGGCTCCTGTTTTTGCCTAGACAAGAGATTTATATCCCCTTTGGGTTAGCATAGCATCAACAAAGTTTCGGCCACAGAATACCAAGAATTGTAGGTGCCCTGCTGTGAGTGATGACAAAAGGGAAGCAATTTCAAAGGCTAAGATTTTTTGCAGTATTTATGCCTTCTCTTGTCTTAGTTTCTTTCATATTAAGGCTAAAAATAATTTCACTTAGAAAATTGTGTAAATGATATAAAGAAGTTTCATTAAAGACTCCTTCAAATGTTGATGTATCTTTTTAATATATAACCTCCTTTAATATTGTAACCAATAATTAAAATAAATCTACATAAAAAAACAATAAAGGAGCTAACCATGAAAATTCTCATTAAATACAGTTTTAATGCATTCATTTTATTTCATTTAGGAATATTTTATATAGGTATATATTTTAGAATAAATAATAGGAACCCTCCTTGATACATCTTAGAGGGTTTGGAACTACTTTGGTATGAAAATTATTTTAGTCTTTCATTCAATAAATCTATATTACTTAATGCCTTTTTCTTTTTATTGCTGTAAAAAAACATTGCACAAAACTTACCATATTAACCATTTTTAAGTATATAGTGCAGTAGTGTTAACCATATGCACATTTTGTGCAACAGATTTCTAGAACTTTTTCGTATTGCAAAACGGAAATTCTATACCCATTGAACAACAATTTCCCCTCCCCCCACCTTTTGACAACTATCATTCTGCTTCCTGAGTTTAGCCACTTTATTTTATATTTTATATTAAGTTTTTAAATTAATTTCAATGTAGTTAATATACAGTGTTATGTTAGTTTCAGGTGTACAATATATGAGTATAAATAACTACTTTAGATACCTCATATAAGTGGAATCATGCAGTAGTTGACTCTCTCTGACTGTTTTTTTTCGTTTAGTATAATGTCTTCAAGGTTCATCCATTTGTAGCATAAGACAGGATTTGCCTCTTTATAAAAGCTGAATAATATTCCATTGCATGTGTATACTACATTTTCTTTACCCATTCATCAGTCAATGGGCACTTAAGTTGATTCCAACTCTTGGCTATTGTGAATACTGCAGTGAACATGGGTATGCAAATATCAAGATCCTGTTTTTAATTCTGCTGGATATATATCCAGAATTGAAATCGCTGGATCATATGGTAACTGTTTTTAATTTTTTAAGGAACCACCATACTGTTTTCCATAGAGGCTACACCACTTTATATTCCCAGCAGTGTACAAGGGTTCCAATTTCTCCACATCCTCACCAACCTTTGTTTTGTTTGTTTATTTTGTTTGTTTGTTTGTTTGTTTTTTTAAAGTGGCTATCCCAGTGGGTGTGAGGTAATATCTCATTGTGGTTTTGATTTGCATTTCCCTGATGATTACTGAAATTGAGAATTTTTTGCTTCTTGGTATATCTTCTTTGTAGAAATGTTTCATCAAATTCTTTGCCCATTTTTAATTGGATTATTTTGTTGTTGTGAGTATATATTCTAGATATCAACCTTTATGATATATATGGTTTGAAAATAGTTTCTCTCATTGCTTAGGTTACCTTTTTGCTCTGTTGATTGTTTCCTTCCCTGTGCAAAAGTCTTTAAGTTTGATGTCTCATTTGTTTATTTTTGCTTTTTTGCCTATGCTTTTGGTGTCATCTCTAAGAAATCATAGCTGATTTAATGTCATATGCTATTCCCTTGTTTTCTTCTTGGAGTTTTATAATTTCAGGTCTTACATTCAGAACTTTAATCCATTTTGAGCTAATATTTGTACATGGTGTAAGGTAAAGTACAACTTCATTCTTCTGCATATAAATATCCAGTTTTCCAAGTACCATTTGTTGTAGAGATTTTCCTTTCTTTCTTGTGTAGCATTGGCACCCTTGTCAAAGATCATTTGACCATATACATGAGGGTTTACATTTGGGTGCTCTATTCTGTTCTTTTGTTCTATGTGTCTCTATTTATGCCGGTACCATAATGTCCGTTGTGTTTTGACTATTGTATCTCTGTAATATATTTTAAAATCAGGAAGCATGAGACGCCCAGCTTTGTTTTGCTTTCTCTAGATTGTTTTTGTCTTTTCAGAGTCTTTTGAGTTTACATGTGAATTTTAGGATTTTTTTTCTATTTCTGCAAAATTTTCATTGGGATTTTCAGAGGGATTCCATTGAATCCATAGAACACTTTGAGCAATATGGACACTAGCTATATTAAGTCTTTCAATCCATGTACATGGGATGTCTTTCCATTTATTTGTGTCTCTTTTCATTTATTTTGTCAGTGATATGTAGTTTTCAGTGTACAAGTTTTTCACCTTCTTGATTAAGTTTATTTTAAAATATTTTTAATGCAGTTGTAAATAGGATTGTTTTCTTAATTTCCTTTTCAGATAGTTTATTGTTAGTTTATAGAAACCCAACTGATTTTTGTATGTTGATTTCGTGTTATGCAATTTTACTGATTTTTTATTAGTTCTGTGTTTGTGTGTGTGTGTGTGTGTGTGTGTATGGACTTTTTAGGGTTTTCTATGTATAAGCCAATGTAATCTGTGAACAGAATACTTTTGTTTCTTCCTTTCTGATAGATGCCATTTATTTCTTCTTGCCTAATTGCTCTTGCTAGAACTTGGGGTACTATGTTGAATAGCAGTGAAGAGAGTGGGATTTGCCTTGCTCTTGATCTTAGAAAGATTTCAGTTTTTCACCATTGTATATGATGTTAGCTGTGGAATCTTCTTATATGTCATTTATTATGTTGAGGTAATTTCCTTCTACCCCTAGTTTTTTGGCTGCTTTTGTCATCAAAGGGTATTGGATTTTGTCAAATGCTTTTTTTTTTTCATCAGTTGAGACAGTCATGTGATTTTCATCCTTCATCTGACAACACAGTATATTACATTGATAAATTTGCATACATTAAACCATTCCTGTATTCCAGGATGCATTGCATAACTTCTAAGGTACATTTGATAGATAATGAGCTGCAGGGACACAAAACATAACAAAATAAAAACAAGTGAAAAGTCTATATTTTTCTTGTCCTCGTTCTTTTTCCTTTTACTACTCCACTACTCTGTTGCGTCAATTAGGGTTCTAAGTCAAGAGATAAACAAATGTAAAAACAAATGTTAAACACTTCTCAGTGTTTAGTGGAGATACCGTTTACATTCAAACTTGAAGGGTTCTTGTGGATTAGTCTGAATACTCTTAGGAGAAAGTATTGAGTGTTTCAGTGGCTAGGGGAACTTTAATTTGTTGGTTTTTAGTGGATATGTGCTGATATTGAAGATGCTGCTATGTTGTACTAAGCCACACAGCCAAGATCAAGTATGGATTCCTATTTTATGCTGGCCAATTCCATTCCGCATTAAATAAGACAAATACTTTATTACTGCGAAAGCAGTTCAGTTGGTAAGACAAAATGCAAATACAACAGTTATGTAAGCAAAGTATGCTAGGATTCTAGAGGTGGGAAAAGTGAATTGCAAATTAGGAAATCATGAAAGATCGGAGAAGACATCATAGAGGCAGTGGTATGTTGAAACTGAGCTTTTAAGGATGAGAAATCCGGGTGCCTGGGTGGCTCAGTTGGTTAAGTATCTGCCTTTGGCTCAGGTCATGATCCCAGGGTCTTGGGATTGAGCCCTGTGTAGGGTTTCCTGCTCAGGGGGGAGCCTGCTTCTCCCTCTCCCTCTGCCCGTCCCCCTGCTCGTGCTCTCTCTCACTATCTCTCTTTCTCAAATAAATAAATTAAATTTAAAAAAAAAAGGTAAGAAATCTAATGGAGGAAAAGTACAAGCCTGCAAAGGCCCTTGAGTTCATATCTTTGCAACTTCCACACTATACTAGTGCATAGAATCTTTGTACTGGTTAGTCTCCCTAGATCCACAACATTTCTTTTATCCAGAGGCCTCAGTCCTCTTCCCATTTGGTACGTGTGTGTGATGGGGTAGTGGTCATGGTGATGTGTTACTCATCTCTTCCTTTAAGAAAATCTATTCTTAACAGCATAGTTGACAGATAACCTCCAGATGACGCACCAGACTACATGTGCCCTAGGCTACTCTCAGTCATTGGACTAAGTATGGTAGGGGTCCTAGGGGCTGTACCCTACTGCCCAATGTGGGAGACTTTTAAGAGCAACTTTTCTCAGACTCCCCACTGGCCTGGCTAAGACTTTGTCAGAACTACACTGCAGCCTGAGGCTTTTCCTACCCAATTCTTCCTTTCTTTTCTCCTTTCACAGGTGCCAGACCTGCATTGCTGTTTGAAAGCTCTCCCTGCCTTGCTTCCTGTTATTATTAATAGGCAGTTCTCTCCAAAACTCTCTAGTAGATCTAATGCTATCTTGATTCTTTTAGTCAAATGATGTGAACTAACAAAGCAGGGGAACCCTACTGCTCTCTTTCCCCAGGGTTATCTCTCCATTGTTTTACTTCAAGATAGTGACCTCTCTCTTTAGCTACGATAGTATATTTCTTCAACAGCTTTAGGTCTTTATAATAACTAAGGACAGAAGTTGTTTTCAAGCAGCTTCTGTTTTTAGGCCTGCAGGGCCCTTGAGGCAAGAGAACACAAAAGCCTGATTATCATTTATTCACTGGAGAGGGGAAAATATAGACAACAAAACACAAAGAGCTCTCATTACTCTGAAACATTTATTAACTTATTAGGAGACTCATTTAGGTAATATGTGAACTGTACTCTTTCCCATATAGTATTTCATTTGACACTTATAATAGTTCTTAGAGGCAGATATTATTTATACTTTTTAGTTGTAGACATTTAGAATGAGATTAAGTGATTTTCCAAAAGTCACACAGAAAACAAATGGTCAGCCTCGTAGTTAAAACCTAGCCTGCTAAACATCAAATTCTGTGTTCTCTGCAATGCAACATCCTGCAGCATGCCCTCTTTTTAAGGTCTTAGTAATAGATGGAATACCTTCATAGGTATTCACACTCAGTAGAACACTGTATTTGTCTTAGTTTTCCTGAAATTATTAATAAGTTTTAAACAGGGGTCCCACATTTTCATTTTGCATTGCACCCCCACAAATTATGTAGACAGGTCTTATTCTTATTACTGTTTTAGTCCTCATGGCTGACTTATGACAAAATAGCACAGACTGGGTAGCTTATAAACAACATTTATTGCTCATAGGTCTGGAGGTTGAAGTTTAGTAACAGGGTGCCAGCATGGTCAGGTTCTAATGAGGGGCCTCTTCCAGGTCATAAAATTCTCAGTGTATCCTCACATGGTGGAAGGGGGATAGGGAGCTCTGTGGGAATCTCCTTTATAAAAGCACTAATTTCATTCATGAGGGCTTCAAGCTCATGACCTGATCAACCCTCAGAGGCCTTGACCTGCTAATACTGCATTACCTTTGGGAGTTAGGGTTTTGACATATGAATTTTGGAGGACACAAACATTCAGAACTTATCAGTTCTAATTTTTTCAGCTGTCAGATCTAATCTTCCTTCTATAAGGAGTTTGAGTTTTATCTATAGAGCAATGGGAAACTAAGTCAACATAGTTTAGTGGATGACTCCAGGGAAAATGTCAGAGATCTTAGGTTCCCCACCTGACTATGACACTTTTAGCAAATTCTCATTCCTAAATCTTCTGTGCCAAGTGTATCTCCCCTCCACACTCCCATCACCAACCCTTACTGACATTGTCAGATATGCATATTAGGCAGATTTCTTTGGCAGTGCTGCAGAAGGGTTTAGAGGAGACAAAACTAAGATGCAGTCAGAAATATAGATGCCTTGGGGTCTGGTCTGGCAGCAGAAGGTGCTGTTTATATTATGACTGGGTGAAGTCTCTGACCACTAAGTTGGTATAGGGCCACAATCCTTCATTTTTAATTCTTAAATCCAAAAATGATGTCTTTTTAAGTAATATTAAATTTATTTGATAGCAAAAGCTGACCTATCAAGATGAACCATGAGAGACTATGGACTCTGAGAAACAAACGAAGGTTCTAGAGGGGAAGGGGGTGGGGGGTTGGGTTAGTCTGGTGATGGTTATTAAAGAGGGCACGTATTGAATGGAGCACTGGGTGTTATATGCAAACAATGAATCATGGAACACCGCATCAAAAACTAATGATGTAATGTATGGTGATTAACATAACATAATAAAATAAATTTAAAAAAAAATAGAGAAAAAAAAAAGCTGACCTATCAGGGTATATGATGTGATGAGAGGTGGTAGTTTTTATTTATCCCACTTAGTGTGAATATTCATATATTTTGCTATAGAAATATTGTTTGCTTTTTTTTTTTTTAAAGATTTTATTTATTTATTTAACATAGAGAGACAGCAAGAGAGGAAACACAAGCAGGGGGAAGGGGAGAGGGAGAAGCAGGCTTCCCGCAGAGCAGGGAACCTGATGTGGGGCTTGATCCCAGGACCCTGGGATCATGACCTGAGCTGAAGGCAGACGCTTAAGGACTGAGCCACCCAGGCGCCCCAATATTGTTTGCTTTTTGACTATTGTCTTGGAACCCACTACATGTGTTAAATATATATGTATTGAAAAAAATTTTTTAAGGTTTTTTTTTTTTACTAGAATTCCAAAACTTTCCATTTTCCAAGTGTTTTGGCTAAGGGATTGTATGTCTCTATTTCTTTTCTTCACTCACTGAGTAGAATATTTATGTAGGCCCATAGGGAACTGATCCTAAGAAGGTAATTTTAAGCCCACTATGTCTTCTAGAGTCAGTGATTTGTGGAACTGACTTCTGGCCTCCTGAAATAAACCCAGCAAGAATTCTTTGGGAGAGGAGGAGTCAAAGAAGGTAGAATTCAGGAATGAGATCTAAAATAAATCAGAAGATTGTATATGGATGTGTAGATTGAAAAAGGCTCATTGCCTAAATTTCCTATAACTTTTAAAATTTGAATTATTTTTATTCAGAACTTAAGGAATTTGCAGCACTTAAGTTACTTTTATAATTAAGAAATTCTATTTTATTAGCTGGGCATAGTGTAGTAAGGCTGCCTACCACAGAATAGGAGCTTAATAAATGTCAAATAAATGAATAGTTGAAACCAATTCATTCACATTCACATCTCCATTTACCTGTAATGATACTCATATATTTCAGTTAAGTGTTTTCATTAAAAAGATAGATCAGTGTTAGTTTTTAAGATATCTTTAGAAAAATTTTAATAGAGAAACATTTAATGACTTGGATAGCAACTTTACACATTCAGCAAACCTTTATTGGTACTACATGCTAGACCCAATAACAAGCCCTAACGATGAAGTACAGTTCCTGCTTTGAGGAGCTTACATGCAGGGTCCAATCCACAACCATACTCAAACGACACACTTCTCTTATTTCTCATAGCTTCACTAGATTCCCTTGTCATCCTTCAGTGTGTCTTCCTGAAGATTCATGATTTTTGGTTTCTCCTTTTTCTCCATTCCCTGGTTGTAGTGGGAAAACACACTTTAGAGCCATAGTTCTGGCTCTACCACTTTCTCTTAGGTGAATTACTGAATTTCTCTGATCTGCAATTACTTTTCCCATAAAATGAAGATTAAATAATAGTATCATCTATTATATTCATTTATAAGGTCTGTGAGCAAATTTATAAGGAAAGTGCTTTTACTTAGTATAACTTTACAGGGAGTTTAAATTGCCACCTGACTGGATTGATGGCCTTTAAGATGTTAAGATCCTTATCACTAGAAGTATTTATACAGAGGTCAAGGAGGAGGTTTGTATTAGGTGATAATGTATGTATATCTCATGTTTTTGTATGCCTCACATACAAAAGGAACCTGATTGCCTTTGTTCCAAATTGCCTTTTCTGGGATGTTGGTATAGCAGTCATCCTGGAAGATAGAGATACTGTCTCCCTCTGGAGCAGTGAACAGGTTTGATTAGTATACAGTAAAAAAGATTCAAATTCTCTTAGCTCAGAGTTCCTCTCCTATAACACAACCCATTCTGTGTGCAAGTATCACCTGGCCCTCTTTGCACTGCCCCATTGGAAGTGGGGCTCAGGGAACTAGGCCAAATGCTGACACTCTAGCTACTGATATTGCTGTGAGTTCTTTTGTCTGTGATCCAGTAGTCTTGTATCTTCTGCCAGTATCCATGAGGCAAGTTATTTTGTTAGCTTGCAAGTAGGGTAAAAATCTCAGACCCTTCACAGTTCTTAACAATTTGAAGATGGCAGGGAATGATGTCTGAAGATTCTTCTGTATGTTGAGACCAAAAAACACTATACTTAAAGCCAGACTGTCATAGGTGGTTATGATTCTTTGCTTTGCCACTTATTAGCTGTGGGTCCATGGATAAGTTATTTAACATTTCTGAATCTAATTTTCTCATTGGTAACATAAAGATAATTATACCATCCTTACTATGGTACTGGGAGAATTAATGGGCATAATAACTATTTGAATGCCACTAATGCAGAACCTAGAACATAAAAAGTACTCTATGAGTACAGAGTCAGATTATTACTGTCTTGATGTTTCCAGTCTTATGATTCTGTGTCATTCTCTAAATGCTTCCTCTATTCTAGCCCAAGCTCCCCTGTGATGGAAAGAGATAGGTATTAGTATGAGACTTAATGGTTTATATTCTCTTATTAAAGAAGTTTTCTTTTTCCTTTCCCATACCTACCCATGAAATATTACCTTCTTTTAAGAAAAGTTTAATTCAAGTAGGTATTTATAAGATACCTTCTCTGAGCCAAGTGCCAAGAATATAGACTTACTTTTTACTTTAAATAAGCATTCATTAAACATTTATTGAATACTTACAATATGCCACACACATCTTAATTGTTGGATAAATATCATAAACAATATAGGCAAGTTCCCTTCTTCCATTGAATTTATATTTTATCATAACAATTAAAAATGCAGTGTGTTAAATATATGATAGTAGTACAAGTAAAGATGTGGAAATAACTAGCTCTGTAACCTAGCTCTGGGAATTCCTGTGGAGATACCCCCTGAATTGATCTTGAAGGGTGAAGAAAGATTATCCATGTCAGTCTCAGCTGGAAATAGGTGGTTTATTCCAAAAGGTAATTTAAGATAACTTTTTAAAGAGACTATTTAGAAAAATGAGTAGAGATTTAAGAGAATCCTCAGGGATGGAGGAGCACCTAGGGACTGGTAAAAGTAAAAGCTATACCCACCCCAAAGCCTGAAGGGATGGGGGAGGAAGCTGTTACTAGCTGCAAAAACTATAGCTAACAACTCTCTTGTGTGGCTGGTGTGAGGGGAAGGTACAGAATAAATATCCCAACCTCTCTTTCCTCCTGCCCTCCAATCTCCTGTCAGGGCTTTCCATTGGCCTAATCCAATAGGAAGAGAGAGGGCAAGGGATCTCACCTGATGTTGTCTGTAGAGGTCATCCTCCCAGCCTCCGAAGACACAAGCTGACTGAGAAGAGTAGAAAATAGATCTTGAAGGGCAAACAGAGAATAACTCATATAGGAACAGACAAAGGTATTCCAGGCAGAAGCAACAGCAGCAAGGCATAGGCATGTGAAATGGTGGGACAGGAGCACATAGTAATGGTGTACCTCAAGTTAGCCTACAGTCAGAAGCTGGCTCCAGAGGTAGGTAGGGTTAGGATGTGGAGGATTTTAAATGCCAGGCTGAGGAGCTTAAACTCTCACTTAAAATATAGAGAGAGATGTGGCTAAAGGGGCAAAGGAAGTAACACAATTTGATTTGTGTCTTAGAAAGTTAGCTTTCCTGGGATGTGCGAGTGGTTTTGGGGGAAGATATTTCTGTTCCTATATGGTCTGAGGACATAAGGAAGGAGAGAGACAATGTCATTACAAGTAAAATGGGTCAGACTGCCTGGGAAAGATAGGGAAGGCCTTGTGTAAAATAGCCTCATTGTAGGGTATTCTTTCCTGTCCTTTCTTGAAATGTAAATGGAGTCTTTTGTGAAGCAGGGCAGAGCTGGCCTTGAAGCTACCTTTCTCCTGATAATCACTTTCCTGGGAAGAAATGATGAATTGTGCTTTGTCCATATTCCTTCAAAGATTGCTTCTGTAACCTTCCCTTAAACACATTCCCAAGAGCAGCCTCTTTCATTAAGATGAGGCCATTTTCCTTCTTCAGTTTTGTTGGAAATGTCCAAAAAGGAAATGCAGTTCTATTTCCTTCCTGTCCTAAGAGTCATTACATATTAATAGAATATCTACATGTAGATAAGCTCTGGGTTCCTTTGTCCTACAGGAAGGCATCAAAGGGCACCATGACTTTTAAAACAGTCCTTCAAGGTGGGTAAAGGTAGCCTTTAAAAAGAAATCATCACTTCTCAGAAATCACATCCCCTGAGAAGTATTATTCATTCATCCAGTTGACAGGCAGCAATGTCATGGGAAAGGATAAATGGCACTTTCTATATCTGAATATGCAGGACACAATGAAACATATACAGGAACGATGGCAGAGGACACTTGGGACCTTCCCCCATGGGCTACTATCCACTGGCAAGCTTCTTAAGGACAGGTACCATATCTAAATTGTATTCTCACATGCCCTAGCCAACAGCAGTTGCTCAGAAATTGTTTTGTGAATGAATAATAGCTTTCTAGGCAGTCGAAATAGCCTAAGCAAAGGTCCAGAGGCATGAGAGAGCATGGTTCATGTTAGAAAATGGAAGTAGTTTGATAAGACTAAAGAAAAGAGTGTTTGCTTGGGGAGGAAGAGAGGCTAGTGAAAGATAAAACAATAGAAGTAGTCAGAAAGAGAATTGACTTTGCCTTAAAATTCCACTGAGAAGTTTGGACTTTTCCTTATAGTTATTGGGAAGCTATTGGATAAGTTTGAGAGTAGGTATGATATGGTCAGCTGTAAGATTTAGAAAGATCATTCTGACTTTGGTATAAAGAATGAAATAGGATGAAGTTTAGGGAACAGGTTAGTGAGATTGCCTGTTCTATGCCAGTGTCAGTGAGGATAGAACTAAGTGTTTGGGTATGAACAATATATAGGACATGTAGTGGATGGAATATGGTGGTGTTTAGAAGTAAATGATGAAGGTAAAGGAGAAAAGAAGGGTCAAAAGTGATTCCTACTTGGGGCGCCTGGGTGGCTCAGTTGTTAAGTGTCTGCCTTCGGCTCAGGTCATGGTCCCAGGGTCCTGGGATCGAGCCCCACATTGGGCTCCCTGCTCAGCGGGAAGCCTGCTTCTCCTTCTCCCACTCCCCCTGCTTGTGTTTCCCTTTCTCGCTGTCTTTCTCTGTCAAATAAATAAATAAAAATCTTAAAAAAAAAAAAGTGATTCCTACTTGACTAAATTTCTTGAAGGCAGAGACTATATTTGATTCACTCTTACATCCTTCATTATGGTTAGAGCGTCTCCTGTGCCTTGGCAGAGTGGACACTTGGAATGGTTACTGAGTGTTGATTGAAGGGCTTTAGGAAGGGTACAGTGAGGGGTAAGTCCAAAAGCATGTCTGAAGCAGGAGATGGATGGAGATGGTACAGGTGAATGATAGGTTAGGGCCAAGTTAGAGTAAATTATGGAGAAAGTGCAAAATGTTCTGAATTCCAACCAATTCTCTTTATCTTAGAGTTTTAAAGTGTCAGGTTCTGGTACAAGAGAAGCTAGAAGAGAAGGATTTCTGGTTTCAGATCCAGGAACAACACCTGAGCTAACATTCAGTGAGTATTTGCTATAAGAAAAAACTGAATTAATACATGAGTGAAACCTAAAACTTCTTTGTAATGATGGGATACTGACTTATGGAGGAAACTATCCATTTGACTCAGGCCCTCTACTACTCTGGAAAATACTGAAACATATCAAAATTATTTTTAAAATGGATAATATATCTGAAGTGATTAGCATAGTACCACATTTATAGAAATACTCATCATCTGATAGCTGTTGATATTACTTTATGATTTTGATTGAGAAATATATTTATAATATAAATCAGAATGCATGCCTCCAGTTCAAAACATGATCTGAACTAATACAAGGTTTGGAGTTTTAACCCAATGCCGTATATAGGGCCACTTATGATCATGAAGAGCTACATACTTGAACATCTGGATTCAGCTGGTAAAAGACAAATGGTCTTGGCGTCTTTTTCTCTCCCCTAAAAGGATTCCTGGGGCTATTTTCCTTTTATGGTGTCTCACTCTTTGGAGTCAGACAGAACTGGATGTGCATCCAGATCTAATACTCCTAGTCCTGGACCTTTGACTAATTATTTATCTTTTCCAAATCTCAGTTTCCTTTTCCATAAAATGAGGATAATAATAACTGTATTATTGGGATGTTTGGGATAAATTAGATAAGCTAAGTAAAGCGCTTAATAAAGTTCAGGAATATAGTAGTGCTTAACAAATAGCAGTGTTCTTCCTGCTTTTCGTTCTATTCAGATCTTCAACTGATTGAATGAGGCACATTCACATTATGGAGAGCAATCTGCAATCTGTTTTACCCCGGATTCACCAATTTAAATGTTAATCTTATCCCAAAACACCCTCCAAGCTGACACATAAAATTAACTATCACAATTGGTAATGTGAACTATTCCCAGCTTTGCCTGAACTCTGAGGCTTTTCCTGCTACTCCTTTCCAGTGATTTTTTTTTTTTAAAGATTTTATTTATTTATTTGACAGAGAGAGACAAAGCGAGAGAAGGAACACAAGCAGGGGGAGTGGGAGAGGGAGAAGCAGGCTTCCCGCCGAGCAGGGAGCCCGACGGGGGGCTCGATCCCAGGACCCTGGGACCATGACCTGAGCTGAAGGCAGACGTTTAACGACTGAGCCACCCAGGTGCCCCACCAGTGATTTTTTATCACCCCACTTTCAGGTAGTTTGCACACACATGCATTGATCTATACTCAGCTGAAGATTTGAAGGGACCTTGTGATCTCTAGCAACTTTGGCCTACACACACCCCCAAATTCGTCGCCTTAACTCAGGCAGACCCCTAGGATCCACTTTGGTTTACCTATCTGTGCTATGGCCTGGAAACTCTCTTTGGATAGTAAATTGGGTAATGAAAGGGTCACTTTGTTTGTTTACTCTCTCTTAGGCATCACTGTTTTTTTCCTGGCTGTTTTGCAATATCTGGAGACTGTTTTATATGTTTTGTTCAGTTTTTTTTGTTTGTTTGTTTTGCTGGTTTTTTAGATAGGAAAATGGGAGGGGCAGAGGGAGAGGAGAGAATCTTAAGGAGGCTCCACACCCGGCACAGAGCCCAATGTAGGGCTTAATTTTAAAACCCTGAGATCATGACCTGAGCTGAAATCAAGTTGGATGCTTAACCCAATGAGCCACCTAGGGGCCCCTGTTTTGTTCAGTTTTATAGTTGTTTAAGGCAAGAGGTTAAATCTATCCCTGCCACAAAGAGTAATATTATTGACTTCACTAAACTCTTTTGTGCTGTTAATTTTGTGAAAGTTTGAATAAATAACTTATTACCCCTTGGTCTCAATTTTTCTATATATAGAATGGTGATTAAATCTAATACTAACTGTAAAAATACCTAGTCCATAGACTCAGGATAACTGAAAAGACTCACAGGTTGTTGAGTTAGGGGTGGGGATAGGCACAGCCAGTAATGTATTCTGAGGCTTATTACATTCTTCAGGAGAACAGCCAGAGCACTTCAGCTTGAAAGAAAGCCTAATTCTGTAGGTCAAAGTCCGTGCTTTATGGCCTCAGAGACCTGGGTTTTGACAAGCTACTGAATCCTTAGTTTCATTTGGGAAAGTACCTTCCTCATAGAGTTAATGGGAGGATAAAATGTGGAAATATGAATAAAGTGCTTTATATATGAGTACTTTAAAAAAAAAAAAAGGAGGTTAATCTTACACATTGTTGATGGGAATATAAAATGGTGCAGACACTGTGGGAAAGTTTCTTAATAAGTTTCTTAGTAAGTTAAACATAGAATTGCCATATGACACAATTCCACTCCTAGAAATATACCTAAAAGAATTGAAAACAGATGTTCAAGAAAAATTTGTACACAAATGTTCATAATGGCTCTCTTCACAATAGCCAAAAGGTGGAAACAGCCCAAATGTCCATCAATGGATGAACGTTTAAACAAAATGAAGTATATTCAGGGGCTCCTGGGTGGCTCAGGTCATGATCCCGGGGTCCTGGGATTGAGCCCCGCATCAGGCTCCTGGGATTGAGCCCCGCATCAGGCTCCCTGTTTGGTGGGGAGACTGCTTCTCCTCTCCCTCTGCCCTGATCACGCTCTTGCTGTCTCTCTCAAATAAATAAAAATTTTTAAAAATGAAGTATATTCACACATTGGAATGTTATTCAGCCATAAAAAGGAATGACAGATGGACAGAACACAACATGAATGAACCTTGAAAACATTATGCTAAGTGAAGGAAGCCAGACATTAAAGACTATATATTATATGATTCCATTTATATGAATTGTCTGGAATAGGCAAATCCAAGAAACAAAAAGCAGATGTTTGCCATGGGGTGGGAGTGGGGGGTGGGGAATAGGGAGTGAGTGCTTAATGGATATGGGGGTTACTTTTGAGGTGATGGAAATATTCTGAAACTAGATACTAATGATGGTTGTACAACTTTGTGAATATATTAAATATCATGGAATTGTAAAAATTAAAATGGCTAGAATGGCAAATTTTATGTTATGTGTATTTTACCACAATAACACATAAAAGGAGGTTAATTAATAAAAATTGATACTTTTTTCCTCTATCCTAAGAAATCATACTCTAGGATCATGTTCATATAGTCAATTAATTGAACAAGCCTTTGGCTTGCACACGATGGTTGATCTTTGGAATATACTATGCTCCTGCCCAAGCTTGGTTCTTTCTGCCAGTGAAATCCACTGGACTTCTCTTATTAGTCATTAACCATCCTGTTCTGTGCTGGACTTGGGTCCCAGAGGGCACCATGCAAGGTAGAAAAATTGCAAATGATCGTACATGCCAAAGCCCAGAAGTCTGAAAGGTATAAATGTCTGTCTTTATGCTTTACCCAGCTTGTCTCCCTCCTGCCATGCCAGTAGGATGTCGGCTTTCTCTCAGAACTTCCTGGTTCCTGTCTGCTTTTTGTTATAGTTCAGTCCATCTGCTCCAGCACAAACTTTGGCTCAGCTGTAGCCAAAGGAGGACCTTTCCGTGTCTAGAAAACCTTGGCAAGACTCTATTCTCTAGTAAATTTGAAAAGTAGCATGAAGAAAAATGCCAGATTGAGCCTAGATAGGAATGATATAGGTCTGTTCTCTTAATGGATATTTTAAGCATCATCTTTTTGCAGGCATTTTGCCAGGCACAGTAAGGGATATAAAGAGTGGGGGGAAAAAACCTAACCACTCATTTACTTTCCATTCACTCATCTATTCATCAATCAACTATTTATTGATCATCTGCAGTTGCCCTTGGCCCTGGGGATATGGAGTGGTCAAGAATGACATAATCTCTGTTTTTAAGGGGCTCAGAGGAGGAAGAGATTCATCTTTTCTAGAAGAAAGAGGAAAAATTTCCTAGAGACAATGATATTTGAGTTAAACATTGAAAGTTGAGTTTAATTACCATTGCTGATGGAGAAGGGAGTGGGTGTGTGGGAGAGTCTAAGCATGGGAAACAGAGGGGACCTTGAATATTTAAAATCTCTGTCTTTCCTTCCAATTGCTAAAAAATGCTTTCTCTTGATAATTTCATTTGCTGTCTCATTCAGTTCTCTTTAACAACTTTGTGGGTTTTATCATCTCCATTTTATAGACAAAGCTTCAAAGAGGTTCAATAACTTGCTCATAGTTTACTAGCTAGTAAATGACAGAGCTTGGATTCAACTCCAGATCTCCTTGAGGCCAAAGTCCATGCTCTTTTTACTATATTGCTCTACTTTCCTAGAAAGCAAGCACACACTTACAGTACATGTGATAATTACTTTATAGCATTCAAGTCTCCATGAATGTTCTCTATTAGAGAGTAAACAACCTAAACTGAGAGTGATTGGAAAAAAATCTGAGAAAAAATGAGAAAGAGAATATTTGAAATGTGAAAAATGAGTGGTATGTGTGTTTGTGTCTGTGTATGTACACATGCATTCACTGAATGGGGGATGGGGTGAAGTTTTCTAGCAGAAGGTATAGCACATACAAAGACCTTGAGGTCAGGCAGGCTCAGGGCTCTACCTGGCTTTATGCTTTGCCATGGTTTATGTGCAATCTCTAAATTATTTCCTTGGAGCTGGTATCTCTCCATTTTTATTAAATGAAAGAGACATTGTTTTACTCATCCACTCCTACCCTCATCTCCTGTGAATAGGATGTGGGCAGACAGAAAGAAATCAAATTATTTTTCAACATGAGCCCAGCCTGAACAGAACTCATGTGGAGTGTTAGCACTCTGATCTGTCTGCTCTCACCACACCACCACCTTGCTCACTTGATGGAATGAATATTGGAAGGGACAGGGGAAGTGTCTCAGAAAGAGAAGCTGTGACAATTTCTAAGTAAATGTAATAAATCAAGAAGATTTTTCAAAGGAAATAAAAAGTGTCATTTATGACGGTTATAACTCCTACACCCCCTAAGATTCTTGTACTGGTGCAGTTTAGACTTTCCCATGGTAGATAAAATTATTACTTGATCTGTCAAAATGGAGGGATGAATTTTTTTTCCTCCTTCATGCAGGCATCTTATTTTAAGGAGCCAATTTTGTTATTTCCTGCCCTCTCTCTGTATTGGTGAAAAAAAGAAAACAAAGATAATCAGTGTTTAAAAAGTTGCATCAAGGAATTGAAATAGAGGGTAGTGGCATAAGACCCGGGAAATCATAATTATCACCCACATGAGTTTCTAGGAAAAACAAACATGTATTTGTATTTGAAGAGTTATTACTTCTCTTTCACAGGAGGCCTAAGTTATAATGAAGATGATAATGAATACTATAAATATAATAATAATAAATATACAGCTACCATTGTTTAAAAATCTACCCTGTGCCAGCTATTATAATAGGTTCTTTTTAGATGTTATCTCATTGACTCCTTCAGATAGCACTATGCTGTGTGTACTATTATTGTTATGTTAATCATTATTACTATTATTTCCATGGTAGAGATGGGGCCCAGAGGTTGGAACTGATGTGCACAAATCCACATACTACTAAATGGCAGAGGCAGATTTCAAACTCAGTATTGTTCAACTTCCAAACTCATGCTGTTTCTTTAATGTCTCTGACCCATAGCCTGCTATCTCAGACATACTATTAGAAAAATAATCATTTGTTTACACACATAGTTTATAGTTCGTAGTTTACAGTTTTATAAGTACTTCAAGTCTACTCTCATTTGACCTTCATAGAATCCACAGTATAATAATAATCACTAGCAATAATTCTTATCAGCCATGTTAAAATAATAATAATGAAATAGGTATCATTTATACTTATTTATAGAGTATACACTGTGCCAGATGCTGTGTTAACCACTTTACATGCATGAACTTAACCATCCAATACAATAGCTGCATTAACAGTTAAGAAAGCATGGACTGGTGGTGTCAGGGTAATGGGTTGGAATCCTGGCTCTACTACTTAACACCTATTTGAGCTTGGGTTAATGTTTTTGCCTTAACTCTTCATTGTAAAATGAGTCAAATAATTCTACTTACATGGTGGTTTTGAATAATAAATTAGATAACCCTAAAGTGATTAGCACATAGTAAGTACTCTATAAATGATAATTATTTCTGTTTTACAGATGAGAAAATTGAGGATTATAGAGATTATGGGGATTAGAGAGACTTGGCCCAAATTCTCAAAAGTAGTCAAGGGGTAAAGCTGGAATTAGAATGCGGGTCTGCCTGGCTCACAATTTCTCTTCTTAACCCTACACCCTACTGTTAACAGGCATTAAGTACATTCATTAAATGTGTTTTAAAATATGAGCCCTTTTTAATGTGAATGGTCTGCCATTAATCAATCTGTTACACATTATAAAAGCTCTCAGTTTCCTGTATAGACTCCCTACTCATACCTCTCTGCCTTTGCACAACTCTTTCCTCTGTCTGCAATAGTTTCTCCGCACTTGCCTAAGATATTTGTCATTCAGGATTCAATCTGAAGTATCATAGCCTCCCAAAAGGATTCCAGGTGGATTAGGGAGTCTATCTTTGCATATCTCAACTCCCCCTTCAGTTCCCCCACCCCGGGTTTGCCACAAGTGTTATACTATAGTTACTTGAAATTTTAATTTTTTTATGCATAGTACATAACAGAGTGCCTGGCAAATAATGAGTGTTCAATATACTTATTTATCTAATGAATGAATGAATGAATGAGTGAATGAATAAAAATACTTGTTCAGGAGGATTCTGGCCAACATTATAGAATATGTGATGACATTTTTCTTCTTTATGTGAGACTACTGAGCAAGTAAGTATTTTAAAGACCTGGTGAAAATTAAGACCAAAGGTAAAGAAAACTTCAAATATATCCATCCACATACACCCATAATTCCCCTCCTCCCACCAACCCCCTGTGGCAATCTTCTAAATATAGATTATAGTAATTTAGTTTCAAACAACTCATTTTCAGCATCTGACATGTTCATTAACCCCAGGTAGGGGAATTATTGTGGTGCATTAATTTTTCACCAGAGGAGACATTTGTCATCTGTGTATCATTAGTGCTTGCTACAAAGATGGAAATGACACACTATCTCTGCCGATTGAAGAACACAGGAGAATTTTAAATAGTATATCCTGGGCTCTCTAGACCAGCCAAGACTGTGTACTTTTTGGACCCTCATTAGACAAGGCTCATGTGATATCATTAAGAACCTGCTTTATGAAGAGAGCAGAGTAATGTGTACCTCTGGGGAGATGAGGGTATGAATGCCGTATTTAGTTATTATTTTTCTCTTACATATCTGACTGCCATTTCTCTAACAAGGAGATCTAATAAGTCCTTGAATTATGGTGTTTCCCAAGGCTTCTCTTTAGCCTTCTATTTGTCTCACTTTGTACACTTTCCCCCTCTCATGGGTCACGGGCCATCTATATGATAATGACTTTCCTGTCCATTTTCAGCCAGGTTTTCTCTCCTGAGCTCCAGACCCTTATATGTAGCTGCAGACTGTCTAGACAGATATACTGGAAAAAGTCCCAGACACCTCAAATTCAACAGGCCCAAAATTTGGCTCATTATCTTCTATCTCCAGACCTTTTTGTCCTATTGTTGAATGTTGCAAGGACATTTCCTCTTGTCTCAAAATTTCACCCAAGGTTCCAAAAGTGAGTCCATATGCAGTAGGTATAGTCACATCCTAAAGAAAGGTTGCTAGATACATCTCTTCAGGACCTGCAAATGGTGCCTGAATTGGCCCTGAGACCTTCACCCCATCATCTATTTCCAGACTATATAAAGAGAAGACTAGAAATTCAGAGCAGACTCATTGAAGTATCAGGTTGTTGACCTAAGGAAGCATATATAAGTGGGGTAGATCCTAGAAGACCCCTAGAATTTGTCTTCTTACTCCCTGGCCTGAAGCTTGCTGAATCACAGAAACTTTTCAGCACATCTTAGGCTATCATCAGAGTGATATTCTCTGGAGAATTTTACACGTGTACCAGGGTTTTGAAACATGGGAACATAGATGCTGATGCTTACTTCTTACTTCAGAATTATGAATTTGGGAGGCTGACTAGAGTAACTTGTGAAGGTAGTTGAGGAGAGAGACAATGGGCATCCCTGATTTCTATTAGTTTTGTGGAGGCAAGAAATCGTGAATTTCTTATAGCCAAGGGTATAAGCCAAGGGTATACTTTTCACCATACACAGTGGTGAAAAGTAGTCTAGCTTGAGTTTTCTTAAGGATATTGCTCCTAAGAGGAGAGTGTGCTGGGTGAGGACATGCCAGAGTAAGGAGCTGTGAGCTATTGCCACTGGGGAAGAGAATCTGAGGGATATTGTACATATTTAGCCAAATCCCATTACCTATGTTAAGGAACTATGCAGTGTTGGGTTCTCTGAAGGAACTTTCAAGTGAAACCCACACCTGCACCAACCAAGAGGATTAGCCTGCCACACAGAGAGCACCGACAACCAGATTGCAACAGCATCATTCATGTGAGATAGTTAGGACTTGGGGTAGATTGGATGTGGGAGATGTCAAGTGGGAAAAAAAAAAAAATCAAGGATGACTATTAGTTTTTTCTCCTTAGCATCTGGATGGAAGGTAGTGCCATTTACTATCACAAGGAAATGGAGAAGGAATGAGACAGGCCAAGGTTAGAGGTGGACTTTAAAAGTTATCAACATAAATATGATATTTGAAACCATGAGACTGGATGAAGTCAACAAAGGAAATACAGAAGAGGAGTGAGTGATGGGTATGTGAGTGCATGTATGTGTGTGTGTATGTGTGTATGGTATATGTGTATAGGGAGACTTAAGTATTGTTTGTCTTTCCCATAAAATGGTGAATGAGTATTTTTTAAGAGGGTTATTTGGTGTCTAATGATTTAGCACATTTGAAAGTGCCTTATAACCTAAAAAGGATATTTTAAAAAGTACTTTTTTTTTAATTTTTATTTTAAGTAGGCCCCATTCCCAACATGGGGCTTGAACTCATGACCCTGAGATTAAGAGGTGCAGGCTCTGCCAACTGAGCCAGCCAGATGTGCCTAAAAAGTGCTTCTTAACTCTGAGTTTGGCTCTGCGACGGAGGAGTGATAGATAGAGAGCTAGGTAAAAGTCAGTTAGGACAGTTGATGGCTCTCAAAGGGGCTTTGAAAATTAAAAGCTTTTTAAAAAATCATTAAAGTAAATTAACATGCTCATTTTAGAATATTGAGAAAATCTACTTAGAAGGAGAAGAAACCACCGTTTAAATACAACCACAATAACTTGTGGTGGGTTCATTTGCTCCTGGTGTTTTTCTATATATTTTCTTTTCTTCCTATTAATTTCCCTGTTTATACTATATAGGGCGTTAATTGCTGACATGTAATGGACATGTGGCCGTTACTCTGAATTGGAATGAGCTGTCCTAAATAATGTTTAGAAATTGGTTGATAGTTGGCCTCTCATTCACTTGTGTACACCTAGGCACCTACATGTTGCCTTTTAAAAACCTGTTATTTTCTTTGTGTAAATACCTAGTAGTGGAATTACTGGATCATATGGTATTTCTATTTTTAATAGAAATGAGGAACCTCTACACTGTTTTCCACAGTGGTTGCACCAATTTACATTCCCACCAATAGTGCATGAGGGTTCCCTTTCTCCACATCCTTGCCAACACTTGTTATTTCTTGTCTTTTTTTTTTTTAAGATTTTATTTATTTGACAGAGAGAGACACAGTGAGAGAGGGAACACAAGCAGGGGGAGTGGGAGAGGGAGAAGCAGGCTTCCTGCGGAGCAGGGACCCCAATGCAGGACTCGATCCCAGGACCCTGAGATCATGACCTGAGCCAAAGGCGGATGCTTAACAACTGAGCCACTCAGGCGCCCCTCTTGTCTTTTCGATACTAGCCATTCTGACTGGTGTAAGGTGATATATCCTTGTGAATTTGACTTGCATTTACCTGATTATTACTGATGTTGAACATCTTTTCAGTAATTTGAAAAGATATATGCACACCAAACAAACAGTGATTGCCAGAAGGGAGGTAGATAGGGGGATTGGCAAAACAGATAAAAGGAATTAAGAGGTACAAACCTCCAGTTATAAAATAAATAAGTCACAGAGATGAAAAGTACAGCATAGGGAATATAGTCAATAATATTGCAATGTTAATTGGTGACAGATGTTGAGTACACTTATTGTGGTGAGCACTGAGTAACATAGAATTGTCAAATCATTATGTTGTCCACTTGAAACTAACATAACATTGTATGTCTATTATACTGCAATAAAAATAAAAATAAAAGCCCTAACAACCACAAAAATAAATAAAAGGGATCATATTGAAAAAAAAAAACCTTTTGTAATAAAATTGCAACAAATCTGCTTCTTTTGGAAATATCATATGCTTAGAATTTTTAATTAAATTCACCAACTTTGTTCATAATGATCACCATCATTTTCATCATCAATAATTACAATGAATGTAAAAAATTATGAACAACTTCAGGAGAGAACTAATTAGTAGATATGCAGAATTAATTTGAATTCTTCTACTCTGTGTTTTTTGTTTGTTAGGTTATTTAATTCTTATGGCAGGTCTGTGAGGTGTTTTTACAGATAAGAAAACTGAGGCTTGAAGAAGTTATGTCTTTTCTAAAGTTGTAAGCTTGTTAATAGCAGAATCTGTGTTCTAAAACAGATCTTTTTGACTCCAGAACCTATGTGGTTTTCTACTCTGCTAGAATCTTTGCAGAGTGATTGAAAAAGTCATGATTATTCCAGACCAAGGCACTGGAAAAAGCTGTGGTTTTGGGAGGAAAAAAAGCTTTTAAAAAAATTTTGAGTTTAACGTATAGTGTTATATTAGTTTTAGGCATACAATATAATGATTCAACAATTCTATAAATTCCCAGTGCTCATTAAGATGAATATACTTTTAATCCCCTTTCTCTATTTCACCCATCACTCCACCCACCTGGCCTCCACCACTTTATTCTGTATATTTAAGAGTTCGGGGGTTTTTTTGTCCCTTTTTTCTTTGTTCATTTGTTTTGTTTCTTTGATTCCACATATGAGTGAAATCATGTAGTACTTGTCTTTCTCTGAGTGACTTTTGCCCTTAGGTATATCCATGTTGTTGCAGTTGGCAAGATTTCATTCTTTTTATAGCTGAGTAATATTCCTGTGTGTGTGTGTATGTGTGTGTGTGTATCACATCTTCTTTATCCATTTTATCCATTTATCATAGATAGATATCCATTTATCTATCATGGATACTTGGGTTGCTTCCATATCTCAACTATTAAAAATAGTGCTGCAATAAACATAGTGCTGCAATAAACATAAGGGTGCATATCTTTGCAAATTAGTGTTTTTGTTTTCTTTGGGTAAATTACTAGTAGGAGAATAACTGGATCCCATGGTAATTCTATTTTTAATTTTTTGAGGAAGCTTCATACTGTTTTCCACAGTAGCTGCACATATTGATGGAAAGATCTATAGCTTAATCCAAGTGTCTAATATTAGCTAGTTAAGTAGACAACCTCTAATGCCATCTGCCCCACAAGGACGTAGTGTACACTGGCATTTATCATTCTCTCTTGGGAAGCCATTAGCACACTAGGTGGGCACCAACTGTCTCTATCTGCATAGAGACTCCCTGATTTTAGCATTGAAAATTCCATGTTCCAGAAAACCTGTCAGTGCTGGGCAAACTGGGATAGTTGATTACACTAAGTATGCCAGTAATATATGACAGTGAGTGGAGTGAGAACATGGGAGCCAGAGCTTGTGAGTACATGGCCCTTTTTCAGGGTGAAGAAGGAAACTGTCTTTCATTCAATAAGCTAGTCTAAGTAATGCCAGCACCTGATCAATCCTGTGATCATATGGCGAGACAATATCTACCTGCTTTAAACTTTTGTCCTCTGTGTTCTAAGCGCATGCAATGGAGGCAAATTGATCCCTGGAAGACAAGAGGCCACCTTTTGATTTGCTGGAAAGATGATTTAATCTCTGGGTCCCTAAAATCAAGCCCAGTCCCTGGCAAAGTCTAGACCTTCAGTTTCAGTATTTTTGTTGTTTCTTTTGTTTGCTTTGCTTTTTGAGTTATTATCCTTTTTGAAACCATTTATTAAACTTGTATTATTACATGCCAGGGATTGCATGAATAACATTTACACACTTTTTTATATCTCATTATCACCTTAGATCTGTGAGGTAAGCAGTATTATTTTTGTTTTATAAATGAAGCAACTAAGGCTTGCCAGTTATCTCATAGCTAATAAGTGGCAGAGCTGCTATTTGTATCTTAATCTTGTGACTCCAGTCCAGTTCCCTTTGCCTTCTACTAAAATCCTATTTAGTAGCCCAAATTACAGAAAGCTACTTAATCTAATCCAACTCATTCCACTCTAATTCAGTGTAATTGAACACATACTTAACCAAAGCTGGTTGGTGCCTAGAGCTGCAGTAGACACTGATGGACCAAAGTGTCTGTTCATGGTTGAACCTCTAGCTCTTAACATGTGTATTCACACGTGGTGCTCACTGAAGGCCTGTTGAAATGAATATAGAATTAATAAATCAAGGCCTTGACCTCAAGGAACATCTTCTGTTGTGATGAAGACAGACATATGCAAAACTATAATAGGAATATTCTCAAAAATGCTAAGCTGTATAAACTGTAGTAGGCTTTGTAATCTTTTTTACTTATCAACAGATAATGAATATCTTTCTATTTCAATAAGTGTTGATCTGTATCATCCAAAATGTGCTCTATCATTTTCCATTGTAAAAAGGTTTCATAACTTACAAAATAAACTTTCTATGGTCAGACACTGAAGTTTCCAATTATAAGAAGTGGACATTCTTATACCTCAATCTTTGTACCAGTTCTTATGTATAAGTGATATTTTAAAAATAACTTATAGTACCAACCAAAACTCAAATGAACTATTTCATGAGAAAATGACTGCTTGTCAGTAAGTATTCAAGTGGAGGATGGTTATCACTGTTGGAATGGTGAGAGGTTCTGAGTGTGGTAGAGTGGATGATGAGGGGCAAGATTGGGGAGAGAGAGGAGTCTGAAGAAATGGACATGGGACCTACAGAACATGTAGAATTTGGATAAGGAATAAAGTTAGACAACTGAGTATCATCCTGTATAATTGAGATGGAGGAAGTAGCAAGATATGAGTTTGCATAGGTAAGCTGGACTTCCACTGTGTGCCAAGGGGACCATTTCTCATTATTCCTTACAACACTCTAAAGTTATTATCCCCTATTTACTGAGGGGGAGACTGAACTATCTGTTGGCTCTATGACTATGGAGCAAATCCCTTATCTTTTGTGAGCCTCAGTTTTCCCGTCAGTCAAATGAGGATTATAATGCCTGCTTTATAGAGTAGTTAAGAGGATAAATTCACAGAGCTTGGCATATAATAAACATTAAATATTATATAATATAACATTAATTATATAAATATTATAAATATATTAATATAAACATTAAATAGAAGTTGAATATTCTGAATATAATGCCTGTGTTTTTATGATACATATTTCTCACATAATTAGATTAGGACAACAGAGCCCATTCCAGGTCCCTCTCCCATCCTACTCTTAAGGTAGGACCCCTGGTATTTTTAACTTGATTAGATTCTCCTAGGTATAGGGCCTGGGCCTGGGTTTAAATTGCAGCTAGCTCATCTTTAATGCTTGCAGGGACTGAGGAAATGGTCCTGACAAGCTACAATCATGGCTTATCATCAAGGAGCAGTCTCAGCGTGAAGCTGTTGACTCTCAGCTGAGAAAAAAGTGAGTACACAGGATGAGCATCTGCAGAAGAAGAGGCAGGAAGGAGAGAAACTGCCTAATAGGTAATGATTGGCACCCAGTTTCCTTTGTAAACCCCTTTTGTCTGGGTCTAGCCCTAACTGTTTTCGCCTATCACTTTATGTGCCACCTGTGTCCATTAGGACAAAGTTGACATCCCCTGCATTTTGTAACTTAGGTCTTATGTACTGTCATCTTGACCTGGACATGTGCCCTAATCAGCAGTCTCTACAACATTTCCTGGCTGAACTTGCTGTTCATCATTACATTCCAGAGTCCCAGATTCTTTGGAATAAGTCTACTGGGCATAGGGCTTTGAGGTCAATCAAAGGAAATTTATTGTCAAGGTTTGAGTTTGAAAGACCTTGTTAGGAAGCAGTTATTTTCTTTAGGTAACTGCCAGATATCAAGAAAGCTCCCTTTGTTTAGATGGAAATAAGTCTTCCTAGGAAGGTATTTCCCACTTGGCCTGCATTCAGTACCACGTCTCAACAAACCTTCAGGATCAACATACTTCTTTCCTGTCTGTCAAGAATGAAATACTAATAGTGGGCCCCATCAATCCTGATGCTGCCTTGTTATTTTTTATAACCAAGGTCACTTTGCTTGCAGTTTACATTTGCCATGCAAATTGAAACAAAACCATAAAAGGAATTCTTGGCATTTGTTGTTGTGCTGATAGTGTCTTATTTTTCAACATTTTGAGCTAGTGAGGAAGGAGTATTTGAAAAATGTAAGGTGATAGAAGAACCATTTGCTTGCCTGAAAATAACACTTGTCTGCTTTAGGAAACACATCGACAAATCAACCTCGCTAATCAGTCAGTTGTTTTCTGGTCATCTAGTTTATTGGATTAATGCTCTTTTGGGACATTTGGAAGTATGTGGAGATATCTGTGTCTGTGGTTTATCAGAACATCTATTCAAGGCAGGAATTAGGAAGCAGGTTTTCTCTTCTTTAGGAAAGGAAGCCATAATGAATGGAGGAGAGATTTGAATGAAGCAATAGAAAAGTCTTAGTTTTCTGAAACATAGTCATTTAAGATGGGTTCCCTCCACTTCTCAGTATCTTGATTTTGGGGGGAGTACTTTGGAAGGATCTTTGTGGTTGACTCATAATGTTTGTTTTAATGTTGTCTTTTATAGAATCATAAAATTAGACTGAATTATTTTACAGTTCCAAAGGTTTAAGAACTATATCCAGTGTCTTAGCCCATTTGGACTACTATAACAAAAATTTTGGTTGCTATAACATAGACTGGGTAGCTTAAACAAACAAATAAAAAAACCAAAACTCTTTTATTTCGTATAGTTCTAGAGGAGGGAAGCCTATCATCAAGGTACTGGCAGAGTTGGTGTCTGGTAAGGGCCCGCTTCCTAGTTCATAGACCGTTGTCTTCTCTCTGTGTCCTTACATGGTGGAAAGAGCAAGAGAACATTCTGAGGTCTTTTTTATAAGGACACTAATCCCATTCATGAGGACTCTACCCTCATGACCTCATCACCTCTCAATAGCCCTACATCCTATTATAATCACATTTGGGAGTAAGGAATTCAACATAGGACTTGGGGACATATAAACATTCCGTAAACACTCAGAGGGATCCATTCTTAAGTGACTCTTTTTCTTCATTATAGTAAGAACTCTTCCCTCAGAGAGGACTGGCTCTGTGAAGGGAGAAGTGGTCAGGAGAACTGTCTCTCAGATTGAACTCTCTGGGCAGTATTAGAAAGGGGAATTAGTCATCAGTTGATACCTGCTTCATCTGAAAATGACATGCTACATGCTCATTGGTTGTTTGCTCTCTGAGAAGGTGAACTTTTTATAGAGAACTGAATTAAAGTGAGGAGGACAACATGTAAAAATCTGTGTAAAGTGTGTTCTAAGCAAAGGGAATAGCAAATGCAAAAGCCCTAAGGCAGAAACAAATTTGATGTTTGAAGAACAGCAAGAAGGCCATTAGGCTGTAGTGAATTGATTGAGTCAGAGACAGAATATGAAATCAGAGAGATAGGTAGAAGTCAGGTCATGTAGAGCCTTGTAAGTTATACTAAGGAGTTCAAATTTTAGTATATGGGTAGTGGAAAGCCAATGGACAAGGGAATGAAATGATATGATATACATTTTTAATTGATAGTAGGGAAATAAACATGAAATCAGGGAGAGCAGTTAGGCTCCTGCATTAGTCCAGGTGGGAGATGATGGTGGCTTGGACCAGAGTTGTATTAGTGGCGATAGAGACATGTTGGGCAAAGTCAGGAGAACTGCTAATGGATAAATATAATGGTTGAGGGAAAAAGAGGAAATCAAGGATAGTGCCTTGCTTTTGGCCTTGGTAAGCATTTCAGTAAATTGTGGTTCCATTTACTAACAATAATGAAGAAGAATAGAATTGGGAGGTGGGGATCATGAGTTCAATTTTATACATGATAAATTTAGGATACCTATTAGACATCCAAGACAAAATATCAAATAAATAGTTGGAGTAATTATCTAGAGCTCCAAGGGAAAGATAGGGCTTAAAATATATATTAGGGAGTCATTAGCATAGAGATGATATTTAAATTAAAGAGAATGGATGAGATATCCAAGGGAGCAAGTGTTGATAGAGAAGATGAGAGGGATGAGAGAAGAACCCTAGGGGTTCTTCAGCATTAGAAGTCTGGAAGAGAGGAGGAAACTGACAAATACAACTGAGAAAGAGTGACCAGTGAGCTAAGAGGGAAGCTGGAGAGTATAATGACATGAAGCTAAGTGAAAAAAGTTTTCAAGAAAGGCAAAAGTGATCAGCTGTTTCAAATGCTCTTTAAAGATTGAATGAGATGAGGACTGCTCATTGATCACTGGGTCTCTTTTCCATCCTCCCTCTCCCAGGATGCAGTGAACCATGCGTGGCACAGAGTGTGTAATAATTGTATGTTTATTAATTATAATCATTGTAATTACCCATTTACAGCCTCCTGGCCTCTCTTTGTGGAAGCCATTTCCAGCTTAGGAATGGACCATATTTACCAAGTTTACTCCTGTTCAGGAACCCACAAAAACCTGTTTGATTTAATGCCCTAATATGCCAGAGCTAGAAGGGCTCTTAGTCCCGTACCCTCATTTTATTGATGAAGAACCTAAGACCCTGACAGGGAAAGTGAATTGCTGAAGGACACACAGCATTTTAGCCTCAGAGCTGGAAGTAGAACTCAGACCTTACAGGTTAGAGATGTTTGTTCTTTGAGTTACAACCCTGTGCCACTTCTCCCATCATATAAGATTAATTCCTTTGGGTCTTGAAAGATTTTATACCTTTAATTGGTCATGATTAAAGTGAAAACATCCTATGAAGATATAATACTTAAAATAGTTTGAGTGCAAACTCTTCAGAAATGGAACACAGTCACCTAGATGAGGGAAGGAGGGTAAAGTTGGGAAAGGAGAATTGCAAGATCCTGAAGACAGAGGCAGTGTTAAAGAGAGAAGACCAGTGTGACCTGAGTTTGAATTCCAACTCCATCTTCCAGTACTGTGTGAACTCTGGTAAGTTTCTTAACCTTCAACCTCATCTATAAAAATAAGGACAATGTATGGGTCCTACTGATAAGTTAGGAGGATTACGAATAGCACATATAAATAAAGTGCTCAGCTTTTGCTTGATGTGTGAAAGACATTCAATATAAAATAGCTCTTTATTATTATTTTATCTATCTTCATTTTTCTTCTCCTGGTGCTATGGGTGTCATTGCCAGCAGCCCTAGATCAAGCCACTGTCTCCAGAGGCTGGTTGTTCCTGTCTCCGGCTACTACTGTCAGATCTGTGGCTTCCAGACCTCTGGCAGCTGTGCCTCCTGGCAGACTGGAAATAAGGCCTTTAAAACTGCCTGGAGCTGATATTCTGTGCCTTAGAGCCTCTATGCAGGTCAAGCAGTCCCCATCAGGGGCAGCCACTGCTGAGACTATTTCTCCTCTTTCCTAAGGCTCATTCTAATGCTTCCTTTCTTTTTTTTTTTTCTTTTTTTTCTTTTAAAGATTTTATTTATTTATTTGAGAGAGAGAGAATGAGAGAGAGCACATGAGAGGGGGGGAGGGTCAGAGGGAGAAGCAGACTCCCTGCCGAGCAGGGAGCCCGATGCGGGACTCGATCCAGGTACTCCAGGATCATGACCTGGGCCGAAGGCAGTCGCTTAACCAACTGAGTCGCCCAGGCGCCCTCTAATGCTTCCTTTCTGCAAAGAAACTGCTTGAATTCATATGGCCAAATAACTTTAAAAGACAGAAGCCTTCATTCCATCTAGCAGTTCGATGAGGTGTCTTCAGCATGCCAGGCAATGTGTTAGTCCCCACACTCTGGGAGTTTGGTTTAGAAAGGGAGGCAGACATGGAAACAGATAACTGCTTTCCAGTTGAGTGAACTTACAACTCAGCAGAGGTGCAAGCAGCAAGCTGTGGGGGTGGCAGGCAAGATGACTTCCTGGAATGGGTGTGGTTTCAGCTGGATCTTATAGGATAGGTAGTGTGTCAGTGGATGGATAATTTGGGAAACTACATTTCATGCAAAGGTATGCAGGCAGCACTTACAGGGGCTATTTAGGGGAAAGGGAGCTGGGGATTAAAAAAGAGAGCAGGGGAGAAAAGCCTTTTATTAAAGAAACCCAATGCTCTGCTTAGGAATTTGGGCATGATTCATGATGGCTTATGATGTCAAGATATGACACCACAGAGGCTAGCGGTATAAAAACCTCATCGTACAGATGAGAAGACTGAGTCTCAGATACAAGAAATAACTTGGCTAGAATCACATAACAATTTAGTGGCAGAAACTGGGACTGTCACCAAAATTTACTAATTCCCAGGCCAGTGACCTTTCTATCCATTACTAATGATTTCTGTGATTAAGAGGGAACAATTATAGACTATCGAAAGGCAGCAAAGTTCTGAGACCTTTCTTCACTAGAGCTCAACTGAAATTTATAGGATTTGGATGAGAATAGACTGGAACCTCACTAATCTCATGCCCACTTTAAATAATTGGGATATAACTTTTCTACAGATAAGCTTTAGAATATATTGTCAGTTAATTGTTATATAAAATTGTATCCATGGTTTTGTTCTTACATATTATTACATTCTCCATATTTTGTTTTTTTTTCCGCTATGAGTAGAAAACCTAGAATTTATAAAAGAGGTATGAAGTTAGTGATTCTGCCCTGGAGTTTATCTTCTGGTGCTGAAAAGATCAGGATCAGACTTCTGGTAGAAGCTGAAGTTGCCAGAACAATGACTTATGTCAAGTCAGGTTGGCTGACTTGACATAAGTCATTGTTCTAAGCTATTGTCTACCACCTCATTTAATTGTTCATTATAAGATTCAGGTGTTTGTGGGGCACCTGGGTGGCTCAGTTGGTTGGGTGTCTGACTCTTGATTTTGGCTCAGGTCATGATGTCAGTGTTGTAAGATCAAGCCCCATGTTGAGCTCCATGTTGGGCTCCATGCTGGGTGTGGAGTCTTCTTGAGATTCTCTCTCTGCCCCTTCCCCCTCCTCCCTCTGTCTTTGTCTCTCTTTCTCCCTCTCTAAAAAGAAAAAAGAAAAACAAATATGCAGGTGTTTGTGATACTTTCAGTGGCCCTGAACCAAAACAATCAAACAGACAAACAAATAAACAAAACCACTGCCTCACCTTTTTCAGTAAATTCAATTAAACAAACATTTCATTCATTTATGAACAAATACTCATTTAAGGACTGTTACGTGCCAAGCACTGTGACTTATACTAGGGATACATTAGTAAATAAAAACAAGAATGATCCATGTTTGTTTTAGTTTGTTAAAGCTGCCATAATATCACATACTGAGTGGCTTAAACAAAAAAAAATTATTTTTCCCATGGTTCTCAAGGCTAGAAGTCTGACACCAAGGTGTAAGCAGGATTGATTTTTTTCTGAATCCTCTTTCCTTGACTTGTAGATGGCCATCTTCTCCCTATTTTCACATGGTCTTTCCTCTGTGCGTGTGTGCGTGCGCATGTGCGCACACACACACACACACACATCTATATCCTAATCTCTTCACATAAGGATACAAGTCATATTGGATTGGGGATCCTCCATTTGACCTCATTTTAAACCTAATTACCTCTTTTGGGGCCTTATCTCCAAATAGAGCCATAACCTGAGGTAGTGGGGATTAGGACTTTAACATATGAATTATGGGGGAGACACAATTCAGCCTATAACACTGTCTTTAATGAGTTCACAGTCTAGTGGGGACACAGAAATTTATCCAATAATTATACAGATAAGTTTAGGAATATGAACTCTTAAGTGCTATAATAGAGAGGTACGTGGTATCATAAAAATATGTAAGTAGTCATGTCCTCCTATATCAGGGAGGAAGGCACAGCAGAAGAGGCACTGGAGAAGGTAAATATATGAGCTGAGATCTCAAGCATGGATAGGAGGAGTTAATTAGGAAAGAGTGATGTGGGGAGGAGGAGAACAAAGGTCGGGGCAGGGCAGGAGAGAATCAGGTAGAGGGGAAACATTTGTCAAAAGTCCCATAATTCTGGGGGCACCTGGGTGGCTCAGTCGTTAAGCGTCTGCCTTCGGCTCAGGTCATGATCCTGGGGTCCTGGGATCGAGCCCCACATCGGGCTCCCTGCTCCGCGGGAAGCCTGCTTCTCCCTCTCCCACTCCCCCTGCTTGTGTTCCCTCTCTCGCTGTCTCTCTCTGTCAAATAAATAAATAAAATCTTAAAAAAAAAGTCCCATAATTCTGCATATGTACTGAACACTGAAGTAGATTCTGAGTACAGCAATGTGTCTCATGGTCTGGTAGCAGGCAGATGCAAAAAAAGATAATTTCAACAGAATATGATCAGAATTATTACAAGGTCAATACTTATATGCCACACAGATCTAAATTTATGGGAATTATAGATAAGGGAGGCACTAATTCTGCTGACTAGGGAGTGAGGTGGGAGGTCAAAACAGTTTCACAATAGCTTAAGTGTTCCACCATTTAGGTCCTGGTGCCAATTTGGGAAATCTAAATAAATGAAAAAGATATCAAGAAAGCATTGAGATCATTCCTTCAAAAATACTTTGCATCTAGAGGTGGCATGGAGTCAAAAGACCTGAATTTTAGTCCCAGCTCTGTGTATTCTACCTTTCTTGCCTGTCACACAGAAATAATGGTTTGTGTCTCATCTACCTCATGTGTTGGAAGGGTGTTGTATGGATCAAACAGGGACCCAAGAGAGCAGGAAAAGAATACTGGCGAAAGGAGATATGAGATGGATTGACTGAGGTCAACAGTCATTTCCTCTCTGATCTTTGTTCCTGCTCTGCAAGCATTTCCAAACTAAATGTGGACGTAAGACTGAAGACACCTGCAGAATCAGACATTGATGCAAGGGCTAGCTAAATTATATGCAGGGTCACATAGTAGGATGGACCAAGTGACATGAATGATGCAAATGTCAGTGTTTGCAACAAATTCTTGCTGACACATTGTTTATTCTAGAGAAAAAGCTACAAAGGACTCCATGGCCAAGCTGGAAAACAATTTCTAGATGATGTTCCTTTCTTTCTTTCCTTCCTTTTTTTTTTTTTTTTTTTTGTTTGATGTTGTTTTCTAAGTGTTTATTTTCTAATCTAAAGAGCTAAAGAGCCAAAATACATGAGTTTGGCTTCTGTTCAGTTGCATACTATATTACTGTTACAACCTTAGTAACATCCCTCTTCCTCTCTCAGCTGTTGGGCATTGCTAGATGCCAGGCACTGTTACAGGCATGCCACATGCATGATCTCATTTAACTCTCTCAGCAATCCTATATGTGGATTATTCCCATATTACATATGAAGAAACTGAGCCTTAGAAAAATTAAGTAACTATTTAAAAGTAGTCAGGTAAGTCAGTAAATGTCAGATCTATGAGCTGAACTCAGATCTGAACTCCAAAGTTCAACCTTACTGCAGGAAAGCAGATAAAAGAAGTTGGAGTAGTGTATCTTCAAAAGCCCTTCCATCTTTAGAATAACTGAGTCTGTGCCTCAATTAAAAAAAAGTTTTTTCAGGCCTGTCAGTAAGAGTAAGCCAGCTAAAATCTTTACTGCCTTGTGGCCTTTACCCTTGCTGTACTTCTACCCAGAAAACTCTTCCCTTGAAAGCAAGGCTCCTTCTTGTTATCCTGGTTTCAACTTAAATGTTACTTCCTCAGTGAAGTCTTTCCTGAACACTCAGTCCAAAGTAGAAACCCAGTCACTCTGTTTTATATCATCTTGTTTTAATTTTTGCATAGCACTTATTACTGTTATAATTTCTTGAATATATGTTTAATTTTTTGTTTATTGTTTGTTTCCCCTCACTTGAATATATGAGCTTCGTGAAGGCAGTGCCTTGTTGGTCTTAATAAAATTGTATACCCAAAACCCAGAATAGGAGTACATGATATATGGTGGATGCTCAATAAATATTTGTTGGATTAGTGCATGAACAAACTCCCTTATGTAATAGATTGAAGAACTGCAACCCAGAGAGGAGACGGGACTTGTTCAAGGTCAAGGAATATAGGCAGCTCTTAGTGGGAAGAGCATTAATTTAGTTTCCAGTCCTAATTCTGCCTCTAATTTGCTCTGTGAATTTAAGTCAGTTCTAGGTTCTCTAATAAAGTTTCAGCTAAGATTTGTTGAATACCTTCTACATAACATGCATTATTCTGCTTTTGCTTATGTTTTATATAATCTTACCCCAAAACTCTGATGGTAGGTGGTCAGTCCATAAATAATGCTAGCCCCAAATTCCAGTAGCTTAACACATCACAGAGTGACACAAATCAGAAAGTTCCAATGGCTAGTTCTCTTTCAAGTGGTAAATCAATGATCCAGGATCCTTCAGTTTTAGAATGTTGCCCTCTTCATCCTGTTGCCTTCAAGGTTACTGAAGAAGGGGAAAACATACATGATTTCATATGGGATTTTCTATGCCTGGGAATGGAAAACATTATTTCCATCCATACTGCTTTGGATGGTATCTCTCACTTAGAACTGAATTACCAGGTATACTGGGATATATAGTCTTTTACAGAAAGAGAAAATGGTATTGGGCAGCATCTAGCCAGTATCTGCCATAGTAATGTCACCATTTTACAGATGAAAAAATGTTTCTTAGGTGACTTGGCTGAGATTCCATTGTAAGTAAGGGGGTAAGGATACACAACCAAGGAACCATGCCAGACTTGAACCAATAATAGTATCCTTGCTCTGCTTCATATATCACTGGTTTTCAAGGTTGTTTTTCTAGAGAACTCTTTCTTTCTATAATAGGAGTTTTATAGAGAATTCCAACATGTAAAAGAGATCAACGTGAGTTTTGAAGCATAATAAACCCTAAGAAGGTACTCTGGGGAAGCTTCTAAGGAGGTCCAGAGCCCAGTACAGAAACCTTAGAAGCAAATTATCTTGATGGGCCCTTTTAGCTGTGTCTCACATAATTCATCTCTTGATTTCCTGATGTTCCTAATGTGAAGCCAAAGAGTAAAGTCATGATTGCATTTCAGAACTGGGTGCTTGTCATCAAAGATTTCTGCCTCAGAGCCCAGAAATAAGCTGTGAAATTATAGCTGAAATCCTGGCACTGCATATACTGAGCCTTAAGAACCCTTTCCCCACTACCCACCATCCATGCAAAAAGTTATCTAATTGTACAAAGCACACTCTGGAAACTTTCCCAGTGGAATAATAGATAAAATAACCAAGAACTTTTTAATTTTGCAAAGTGCACTCTTCCTTATAATTTACTTAATATAGAAATTTAATGTTCTGCAGTTTACTGAACAAATAACATTGAAAGTATTTTAGAGTAAGCTTGGGAGCTCGCCTTTGGTTGCCAGTTTGACTTTATTATTTGATTATCCAGATAAAGGCCAGCAGTAACAATATGCTCTGCCTTAAGTGGTTCAGAGGGGTTATCTCTTGGCCATTATCAATTCTAAGTACGAGATTTAAATTCAAGGAGGAAATCATACAAGAGCAATTTGCTGACTTTGCTCAAGTTAGTCCCTTGAGTAAGATGCATGATTCTTTGGACCTGAATTATGATGATTATACTTTTCCAGAAAGTTCCTAACCTTACGTGCTGACAAATTCTGTGTCACTCTATACATTAAAACAAGCAAACAAAACAAAACATGCTGAGGACCAAATATGTGTCAGACATGGTGATGTTTGCGTGTATGCCAGAGATGTTCAGACTGGCTGAGAGCCCTTAACTCCTTCCTTTTAATTCTATGGTTTACACCTCAACAAAGGTTCCCTCCACCAGCCTCAGGGTACTTTCCTTTTGGATCTGGACCTTAACATTTTAGTTAGTTTCTTGCTTCCTGATGCCACCTGTTCTGGTCCTAGACAATTACTATTCTTTGACATAGGCTTACAATGAAGGGCCAGCCTCACTATTCTCCTGCCTGTGTAGGCTCTGCGGAACCTAACCTGAGCCAAGGCTCTGAGCGTCCGTTTGTCTTGGAAAGGGTGTGGGACAAAGATATTGGGATGACTAAAACATTCTCTACTCTTAATATATAAGGTTATGAAAGGTATTTAAAAGGTAGAATGACAGGACTTGGAGATTGAATAGATTTTTGAAGAGGAAGGAAGAAGATTTAGGAAGATACTAAGGTTATTCCAGATGCCGTGGTAGAGTTGGCATTTGAACGTGATCTTATTAAATAAAGTTTTAACATGCAGAGGTGTGGTAAAAAGTGTGTTCTAGGTAGAAGGATTATCATGAGCAAAGGCTAAGAATTTATATATTCCAGATTCCTTTGAGGAGCAATGTCTGATTATTTCCTGTTTTAGGCATCTTTGATTTCCTTTTTAACAGCCAGAACAGTTTGTTTAATATTTTTTCTCTTATTTCTCTCGTACTTCTCTTAGCTTTTAGAGACAATAAGATAGATGTCTTAGTTTCCATTGTAGAAATTTGGTCACCATTTCAGTTGAGTAGCTAAACTTCAATAATTCGGGCAATTTAACTGATTCAGACTGAACACCACAATGATAATTAACTTGTTCCTCTTCCTTCCCATCACCCATAGGAGCCTGCTGGATCATTAATGACAGGATTAGAGGGAGAGTGATCCCGGTGCATTACTGGTACTCAATAAATGTTAAATAATTGTTGAAATAGGACCCGGTGGAGATAGGCACTTTGCAGTAGAAACAGAAGCTCACAAAGTGTGCCTTTGCTGAAAATCAGGTTTTGCAATTCAGAGAAGGCACAGACTATGCACCATTTCTCATCACTGAAATCCACATGCATTTGTAGGAAAAAGTCTAATTAATAATCTAGTTCTCCTAGCTAAATAGAAGCCTATGCAGTGGGGAAAGTATTAGACATCATAGATAGTGCCATGGGGGATTCACCTTCCCTCCTATTTGAAGAGCTGTAGCCACCCAGATGAGCAGGTGCAGGAAATAAGGATATGATGACCAGTGGATTACAGGACACACAAGTGTTTTACCCAGATCACCTCTGAGTCCTTGCCAAAAGTGCTCTAAGAGCCAGATCCCCATCTGTTAATTGAAAAATCCTATCTGCCAATATGAGGGCTAGCTTTGCCAAGCATGAATTGTGTGGTGTTAATGGCTTTGGGCAGAGTGTTGTGCTGCTTGCTGGCAGGGAGAATCCTGTTTCATTCTGAAGAGTCCAAAATTTATATTTGAAAACATATTTTATTTGACAGCCAGAATCTAATGAATCTGACTTCATCTGTCTGTCTGCAGATCTCTGCTTGAGAATATCAAACCTACAGTAAAATAGTTCCTCACATTTTACAAAACACTTTTCCTATCAACTCTCCCATTTAATCCTTATGACAACTAAGGGCCGAAGGGAACCTGATATGTACAGGTGCTTTATATGCTGTCTCATGTAATCTCTGAATTCTTGCAAGGAGGATTTTTAAATCCTCATTTTACAGGTGAAGATCCAAGGTACTGAGAAACAAAAGTACTGGCTTGACATCTGCTTGAGCTGAGTAGGAAAAGCTACTGGGAGAAACATTAATGTTGGCTTCAAGTGTATCATGATATCATTATTGAGGGCCATATCTCCTGAGCACCTACTTTATACCAAGCATTATTTCTACATTATTGAATCTCTAAACCATCTTGTGCGGTTGGTAGTATGATCCCCAATTTATAAGTTTGGTCATTTAGTAAACATTTTTTGAGCACCTACCAAAAGCCAGGTACTGTTTTAGGCACTGGATATACACCTTTGAATAAAACAAGCATGGTTCCTCCTCTCATGAACCTTACATTCTAATGGGAGCAGATAATAAACAAATGTAAATGTTTAATGCCTCCTAAGTGCAGAAAGACTTAGCCTCTATTTTAGATTGGGTGACTATGGAAGGACTCATTAATGATGAAACATTTAAATTAAGACCCAAATGTCAATAAAGACCCAGTCTTAGGAAGATATAAGGCATTATTATTGCAAGTAAAGAGAACACAAAGTAAATAAACACTAGAGGGAAAATAAGCTTTATGCCTTTCAGAAAAAAGAACCCACAAAACGTGGTGGGAGAGTAGTAAATGATGGGAAGAAAGTTCAGAAATGAGGTTGGAATGTTAAGGAAAGGCCAGATTTCATTGACCTTTATAGGCCAACATAAAAAGTTCAGGTTTTATTCTACATGTGGTAGGAAGCCGTCAGAGGGGGTAAGAACACTATTTACTTATTTTTACAAAGAAGTCACCATGGCTGGTATGTCAAAAATGAATTATATACAGAAAATACTGAAAGACCAGTTAGGAGACCATTACAGTGTTCCAGATGAGAGGTGGTAGTGGCATGGAGAAGGGTAGTAGTAGAGATAGAAATGAACAGATTTTGTATATATTTTGAGGTTGTGTTAATATGACTTGTTTAGGTGTGGTCTGAGAGAAAGAGGAATCCAAGACTGTTAGGCTTTTGAGTTGACCCACCAAGTGAATGAAGCGGCATTTACTGATACGAAGAAGGCAGAAAGCAGAACCAATTTTGAGAGTGAAATATCAAAAGTTCTGTTTTGGGACACATTAAGTTTGAGATGCCTACTAGGCAATAAAGTGTATATGTCAAGCAGGCAATTGAATATATGTTTGGAAATCAGAGGCTGTATATATTCAAAGATCAAATGGCTTGCCAAATGTAACACAGAAAAATTGGTGGAGCTGGTTTACTTGATAAATTCTCCAAGCTTTCAGTAGCCCCAAACTGGAATTGACTACAGGTTGGGTATACAACTAAGCTCAATAACAAAATCTGCCTGTGGTAGGAATTTTCTTTTGCCATACTTCACTAAAATCCCCTGAATTCCTCTTTGTCCCTACACACATGGCTAGAGATGGAGTTATTTTAACACTTCCTCTGGCTGTCAGGCTTGCTATATTGCCAAGGAGTTAGTGGGGAAGCCATGAGCTTAATTTCTAGGGAGAGTCACTTGTGGCCATGATGGTTCCACTTAGTATAATGTTGAAGAGCATGAGCTTCAGATTCAGTGAATGGGGTTAATTTCTGGCCATCTTATCTTTTTCAAATTTTAACTCAAAACTCTTTGTACCTGATTTCTCATTTATAATGAGAGAATACTAACACTTGGAATAACTGGGATTATGTATGTAATGCTTAAAGTAATATCCTATGTAATGCTTAAAGTAGTATCTCATTTGGTAACCATGCATGATAATAATCAGTATGTATCTATGAAGTCCATCTGGTCCAATGTGTCATTCAAAGCTCTTGTTTCTTTGTTGATCTTCTGCTTAGATGATCTGTCCATTGCTGTGAGTGGAGTGTTGAGGTCTCCTACTATTAATGTATTATTATCAATATATTTCTTTATTTTGGTTATTAATTGGTTTATATAATTGGCTGCTCCCATGTTGAGGGCATAGATATTTACAATTATTAGATCTTCTTGTTGGATAGACCCTTTAAGTATGATATATTGTCCCTCTACATCTCTTACTACAGTCTTTGTTGTAAAATCTAGTTTGTCTGATATGAGGATTGCTACCCCAGCTTTCTTTTGAGGTCCATTAGTGTGGTAAATGGTTCTCCATCCCCTCACTTTCAATCTGGAGATGTCTTTAGGTTCAAAATGAGTCCCTTATAGACAGCATATGGATGGGTCCTGCTTTTTTATCCAATCTGAAACCCTGTGTCTTTTCATGGGAGCATTCAGCCCATTTATTCAGAGTAACTGTTGAAAGATAAGAAATTAGTGCCATTGTATTGTCTGTAAAGTCCCTGTTTCTGTAGATTTTGATTCTTTTTCGTCTGTATGACTCTTGGGGTTTCTCTTCGCTTACAGAATCCCCCTTAATATTTCTTGCAGGGCTGGCATGGTGGTCACATACTTTTTCAGTTTCTGCATGTACTGAAAGCTCTTTATCTCTCCATCTGTTCTGAATGACAACCTTGCTGGATAAAGGATTCTTGGATGCATGTTCTTTTTTTTTTTTTTTATTAACATGTAATGTATTATTTGTACAGGTCTGTGATTCATCAGTCTTACACAATTCACAGCACTCACCATAGTACATACCCTCCCCAATGTCCATCACACAGGCAACCCATCCCTCCCACTCCGCTCCACTCCAGCAACCCTCAGTTTCTTTCCTGAGATTGAGTCTCTTATGCTTTGTCTCCCTCTCTGTTTTCATCTTGTTTCATTTTTCCCTCCCTTCCCCTAAGATCCTCTGTCTTATTTCTCAAATTCCTCATATCAGTGAGATCATAGGATACTTGTCTTTCTCTGATTGACTTATTTCACTTAGCATACTACCCTGTAGTTCCATCCATGTCGATGCAAATGGAAAGAGTTCATTTTTTGATGGCTGCATAATATTCCATTTTATATATATACCACATCTTCTTTATCCATTCATCTGTTGATGGACATCTAGGCTCTTTCCATAGTTTGGTTATTGTGGACATTGCTGCTATAAACATTGGGTGCGTGTATCCCTTTGGATCACTACATTTGTATCTTTGGGGTAAATACCCAGTAGTGCAATTGCTGGGTCATAGGGTAGCTCTATTTTCAACTTTTGGAAGAACCTCCGTACTGTTTTCCAGAGTGGCAACACCAGCAGGCATTCCCACCAACAGGGTAGGAGGGTTCCCCTTTCTCCGCATCCCCGCCAATATCTGTCATTTCCTGACTTGTTAATTTAGCCATTCTAACTGGTGTGAGGTGATATCTCATTGAGGATTTGATTTGGATTTCCCTGATGCCTACTGATGTTGAGCACTTTTTCATGTGCCTGTTGGCCATTTGGATGTCTTCTTTGCAGAAATGTCTGTTCATGTCTTTTTTTTTTTTTTTTTTTGACCACAAGATGTTTTATATTTAATTTCCATCTTTATGAAAATTGAATCCTTTTTTTTAAATTTTATTTTATTATGTTATGTCAGTCACCATACTATATATCACCAGTTTTCGATGCAGTGATCCATGATTCATTGTTTTCGTACAATACCCAGTGCTCCATGCAGTATGTGCCCTCCTTAATACGCATCTTGGGGCTAACCCATCCCCCACCTCCCTCCCCTCTAAAACCCTCAGTTTGTTTCTCAGAGTCCACAGTCTCTCATCGTTCATCTGTCCTTCCGATACCCCCCTTCATTTTTCCCTTCCTTCTCCTAATGTCCTCCATGCTATTCCTTATGTTCCACAAATAAGTGAAACCGTATGTAATGGATTTTCTCTGCTTGACTGATTTCACTTAGCATAATCTCCTCCAGTCCCATCCATGTTGATGTAAAAGTTGGGTATTCATCCTTTCTGATGGCTGAGTAATATTCCATTCTATATATGGACCACATCTTTATCCATTCATCTGTTGAAGGGCATCTCGGCTCTTTCCACAGTTTGGCTATTGCAGACATTGCTGCTATGAACATTGGGTGTATATGGCCCTTCTTTTCACTACATCTGTGTCTTTGGGGTAAATACCCAGTAGTGCAATTGCTGGGTCATAGGGTGGCTCTATTTTTAATTTTTTGAGGAATCTCCACACTGTTTTCCAGACTGGCTCTACCAACTTGCATTCCCACCAACAGTGTAAGAAGGGTTCCCCTTCTCCTTAACCTCTCCAACATTTGTTCTTTCTTGCCTTGTCATTTTTGCCATTCTAACTGCTGTAAGGTGGTATCACAATGTGGTTTTGATTTGAATTTCCCTGATGGCTAATGATGATGAATATTTTTTTAATGTGTCTTAGCCATTTGTACATCTTCTTTGGAGAAGTGTCTTTTCATGTCTTCTGCCCATTTTTTGACATGATTATTTGTTTTTTGGGTGTGGAGTTTGAGAAGTTCTTTATGTATTTCTTGATTGGATTATTTGTTTTTTGGGTGTTGAGTTTGATAAGTTCTTTATAAATTTTGGATACTAGCCCTTATCTGATATGTCATTTGCAAATATCTTCTCCCATTCTGTTGGTTGTCTTTTGGTTGTGTTGACTGTTTCCTTTGCTGTGCAAAAGCTTTTTATCTTGGTGAAGTCCCAATAGTTCATTTTTGCCCTTGCTTCCCTTGCCTTTGGCAATGTTTCTAGGAAGAAGTTGCTGCGGCTGAGGTCAAAGAGGTTGCTTCCTGCATTCTCCTCTAGGATTTTGATGGACTCCTGTCTCACATTGAGGTCCTTCATCCATTTTGAGTCTATTTTTGTGTGTGGTGTAAGGAAATGGTCCAGTTTCATTCTTCTGCATGTGGCTGTCCAATTTTCCCAACACCATTTGTTGAAGAGACTGTCTTTTTTCCATTGGACATTCTTTCCTGCTTTGTCGAAGATTAGTTGACCATAGAGTTGAGGGTCCATTTCTGGGCTCTCTATTCTGTTCCATTGATCTATGTGTCTGTTTTTGTGCCAGTACCAACCTTTCTTGATGATTACAGCTTTGTAATAGAGCTTGAAGTCTGGAATTGTGATGCCACCAGCTTTGCTTTTCTTTTTCAACATTCCTCTGGCTATTCGGGGTCTTTTCTGGTTCCATACAAATTTTAGGATTATTTGTTCCATTTCTTTGAAAAGAGTTGATGGTATTTTGATAGGGATTGCATTGAATGTGTAGATTGCTCTAGGTAGCATTGACCTCTTCACAATATTTGTTCTTCCAATCTATGAGCATGGAATGTTTTTCCATTTCTTTGTGTCTTCCTCAATTTCATTCAGAGTGTTTTATTGTTTTCTGAGTACAGATTCTTTGCACCTTTGGTTAGATTTATTCCTAGGTATCTTACGGTTTTGGGTGCAATTGTAAATGGGATCGACTCCTTAATTTCTCTTTCTTCTGTCTTGTTGTTGGTGTATAGGAATGCCACTGATTTCTGTGCATTGATTTTATATCCTGCCACTTTACAGAATTCCTGGATGAGTTCTAGCAGTTTTGGGGTGGAATCTTTTGGGTTTTCCACATAAATTATTATATCATCTGCAAAGAGTGAGAGTTTCACTTCTTCTTTGCTGAATCGGATGCCTTTTATTTCTTTTTGTTGTCTGATTGCTGTGGTTAGGACTTGTAGTACTATGTTGAATAGCAGTGGTGAGAGTGGACATCCCTGCCATGTTCCTGACCTTAGGGGGAAAGCTCTCAGTTTTTCCCCATTGAGAATGATATTTGCTGTGGGTTTTTCATAGATGGCTTTTATGATATTGAGGTATGTCCCCTCTATCCCTACACTCTGAAGAGTTTTACTCAAGAAAGGATGCTGTACTTTATCAAATGCTTTTTCTGCATCTATTGAGAGGATCATGTGGTTCTTGTATCTTTTATTACATTTCTTTTTCTTCTTTTATTAATGTATTGTATCACATTGATTGTTTTGTTGATGTTGAACCAACCTTGTAGTGCAGGAATAAATCCCAGTTTGTCGTGGCGAATAATCCTTTTAATGTATTGTTGGATCCTATTGACTAGTATTTTGGTGAGAATTTTTGCATCCATGATTGTATTCATCAGGGATATTGGTCTGTAATTCTTCTTTTGGATGGGGTCTTTTTTCTGATTTTGGGATCAAAGTAACGCTGGCCTCATAAAATGAGTTTGGAAGTTTTCCTTCCATTTCTATTTTTTGGAGCAGTTCCAGAAGAATAGGTATTAATTCTTCTTTAAATGTTTGATAGAATTCCCCTGGGAAGCCATCTGGTCCTGGGCTCTTGTTTGTTGGGAGATTTTTGCTTACTGCTTCAATTTCGTTAGTGTTTATGGGTCTGTTCAGGCTTTCTATTTCTTCCTGGTTCAGTTTTGGTAGTTTATATATCTCTAGGAATGCATCCATTTCTTCCAGATTGTCTAATTTGCTGGCATATAGTTGCTCATAATATGTTCTTATAATTGTTTGTATTTCTTTGGTGTTGGTTGTGATCTCTCCTTTTTCATTCATGATTTTGTTGATTTGGATCATTTCTCTTTTCTTTTTGATAAGTCTGACCAGGGGGTTATCAATATAATTAATTCTTTCAAAGAACCAGCTCCTAGTTTCGTTAATCTGTTCTACTGTTCTTTTGGTTTCTATTTCATTGATTTCTGCTCTGATCTTTATTATTTCTCTTCTCCTGCTGGGTTTAGGCTTTATTTGCTGTTCTTTCTCCAGCTCCCTTAGGTGTAGGGTTAGGTTGTGTATTTGAGACCTTTCGTGTTTCTTGAGAAAGGCTTGTATTGCTATATACTTTTCTCTTAGGACTGCCTTTGCTGTATCCCAAAGATTTTGAACAGTTGTGTTTTCATTTTCATTTGTTTCCATGATGTTTTTTAATTCTTTTTTAATACCCTGGTTTTTCCCATTCATTCTTTAGTAGGGTGCTCTTTAGCCTCCATGTATTTGAGTTCTTTCCAACTTTCCTTTTATGACTGAGTTCTAGTTTCAAAGCATTGTGGTCCAAAAATATGCAGGGAATGATCCCAATCTTTTGGTACCGGTTGAGACCTGATTTGTGACCCAGGATATGATCTATTCTGGAGAATGTTCCATGGGCAGTAGAGAAGAATGTGTATTCTGTTGCTTTGGGATGGAATGTTCTGAATATATCTGTGAACTCCATTTATTCCAGTGTGTCATTTAAAGTCTTTATTTCCTTGTTGATCTTTTGCTTAGATGATCTGTCCATTTCAGTGAGGGGGGTGTTAAAGTCCCCCACTATTATTGTATTATTGTCGATGTGTTTCTTTGATTTTGTCATTAATTGCCTTATATAATTGGCTGCTCCCATGTTAGGGGCATAGATATTTAAAGTTGTTAGATCTTCTTGTTGGACAGACCCTTTAAGTATGATATAGTGTCCTTCCTCATCTCTTATTATAGTCTTTGGTTTAAAATCTAATTTGTCTGATATACAGATTGCCACGTCAGCTTTCTTTTGGTGTCCATTAGCCTGGTAAATGGTTTTCCACCCTCTCACTTTCAATCTGGAGGTTTCTTTGGGTCTAAAGTGAGTCTCTTGCAGAAAGCATATTGATACGTCTTGTTTTTTATCCAATCTGATACCATGTGTCTTTTGATTGGGGCATTTAGCCCATTTACATACAGGGTAGCTATTGAAAGATACGAATTTAGTGACATTGTATTGCTTGTAAGATTACTATTACTGTAATTGTCTGTGTTCCTTTCTGGTCTATGTTAGTTTTAGGCTCTCTCTTTGCTTAGAGGACCCCTTTCAATATTTCTTGTAGGGATAGTTTGGTGTTTGCAAATTCTTTTAGTTTTTATTTGTCCTGGAAGCATTTTCTCTCTCCTTCTATTTTCAATGAGAGCCTAGCTGGATATAGTATTCTTGGCTGCATATTTTTCTCGTTTTGTGCTCTGAATATATCATGCCAGTCCTATCTGGCCTGCCAGGTCTCTGTGGATAAGTCTGTCGCCAATCTAATGTTTCTACCATTGTAGGTTACAGATCTCTTGTCCCGAACTGCTTTCAGAATTTTCTCTTTGTCTCTGAGACTTGTGAGTTTTACTCTTAGATGTCGGGGTATTGACCTATTCTTATTGATTTTGAGGGGGTTCTCTGTGCCTCCTGGATTTTGATGCCTGTTTCTTTCCCCACATTAGGGAAGTTCTCTGCTATAATTTGCTCCAATATACCTTCTGCCCCTCTCTCTCTTCTTCTTCTGGAATCCCAGTATTCTAATGTTGTTTCGCTTTATGTTATCACTTATCTCTCGAATTCTCCCCTTGTGATCCAGTTTGTTTATCTCTCTTGCCAGGTTTATGTCAATAGTTCTGATGTTATTCTGTAGTTCCTCCCTCCGTATATAAGAAATCTCTTCCTCTTTGATGCTCTCAAGATTGCTTCCTTGGCTCTACGATTTTCAAGCTTCACTATTAATATGTTGGTGTGTTGACCTATTTTTATGGATTTGGGGAGGGGTCCTTTCTGCCTCTTGGACATGAATGCTTGTTTCCTTCCCCATATTAGGGAAGTTCTTAGCTATGATTTGCTCAAATATACCTTCTAGTCCTCTCTGTCTTTCCACTCCCTCAGGGATCCCAATAATTCTGACATTGGAACATTTCATGGTATCATTGATCTCTCTAAGTCTATTTTCATGGGCTACTAGCTGCCTATCTGTATTTTCCTCAGCTTCCTTCTTTTCTATCAACTTATCTTCTAGATCACTTATTCTCTCTTCTGCCTCATTTACCCTGGGTTTTAGAGTATCCAATTTAGTCTGCATCTCATTCATCGCATTTTTAAATTCAGCCTGATTGGTCTCATTTCTGTCCTTAGAGATTCTATATTGTCACTAATGTTTTTTTCAAGCCTATCTATTGACCTTATGATTGTTATCCTGAATTCTATCTCTGACATATTGCTCATATCCATATCCATTTGTTCTGTGGCAGAGGACATTGTCTCTGGTTCTTTTCTTTGTTGAGAGTTCCTCCTCCTCCTAGTCATTCTGTCGAGGGATGGTTGAGCGAATGAACAGAGTCCAAAATATCAACCACGATCCAAGCTAGATGCACTGTAGCAAAATCTGGAGTGATTAGACACCACCATCGAAAAAACAAAGCCAAAATGAAACACAAGAATAAAATTAAAAAATTGAAAAATTTTTTAAAAAGGGAGAGAGTGGGAGGGGGACTGTAATCTCTCAGTGTGGACAAAGCAGGGTGTTTCAGTTGTTCTTGGGTGTATTTTGGTCTGTGTGTTAGAGGACACTACATCCCAAAATTAGAAGGAAAGTAAAATTTGTATATATAAAAAGGTAAACCTGAATATTGTGAAACAATGCTAAAATAAAGCATATACCTATAAAAAATATAGGTGTGTAAAAATACAAGTTAAAAAGCGACTGTGAAAAATAAGTTGATATAATAGGCATCTAGTTGAAATGAGGAGAGATGGGAAAAAGAAAAATACAACAGAGAAAAAGCATGAGAAAAGGAAAAAAAAGATAACAAAAGGAAAATTATATCTGAAAAATAAACAAGTTGTGAGGCCACACCTGGAGCTCAATATAATTTTCCCGTGGCATTGGGATTTTAGTCTTATAGAATCCATAGGATTGTCACACACCTGTTCTTCCACACTGTCTTCTGGGAGAGGGGCCTGCTGTGCTATTTCTCAGCTAACCCTGCCTGAGCGGAATTGCCCCACCCTCTGTCAGGGGGATAGGCTCAATGGAAATGGGTCTTCTGTGTGTCTTTTTTTCCCTGTGGGTTTTCCGAGCCTCTTCAGAGGATCAGAGCAAAAATGGCTGCAGCCAAACCTCTGGCCCAGAGGAGAAAAATCTCAGTCTGCCCTCTTTAATAAACCCTCCAGGACAGTCTCCACTTATGCATGCACCACCAAAAACCACAGCCTCCCGTGTTGTGCACCCACAGCAACTCTCTCAGAGTTAGTCTCAGGGGCCCAGGAGTGTCTCTGCCCTTTGTGATTCTCAAACCACCAGTAGCTGTGGGCTCGCACCCGTGCACTCGACACTCTGGAATCAGGTCTGCGTTTTGCTCTAACGCCCTTTCCTGGCCACTACTGCTGTGTGAGTTTTTGCCCAGTCACAAGGTGCAGGTTCCAGATTTTTTGAGGCTGTTCAAGGAAAGAGCAGTTATCGACTGGCCCAGCTGGCAGTTTATGGCCATCAGAGCTGCGAGTCCCTTCCTGGGCTCATTGACTATAACCTGCTTCCTGGCTCCAGTGCTCGGGCCTTCTACCATTTCAGGAATCCTCTTTTGCTCTGTGGTCCCTCATAACCTGAGACCAGAATGCCCTACCTAGAATTCTGCCTTTTCTCTTCCAGAGCCCCTTTCAGAGAAGGATGTCTCTTACTAGAGCAGATTTCTAAGGGTTCCGATTTTGTGCTTCGGTGTTACCTCACTTTCCAGGAGCCAGCTTATGGAGGTTCCCTCCCCCTTCTGTTTATCTTCCAATTTTTCCCCACAGATTCACGACTCCACATATCCTACCTTGCAAAAAGCAGTTGCTTTTCTGCTTGTAGAGATCCAGATATATATTCTTACATCTCAGGCTGATTTCATGGGTGTTCAAAATGGTTTTGTAGATATCCAGCTAAATTCAGGGGGCCAGTTAAAACGTGGTCCCCTAGTCCTCCACCATTTTGCCTCAAAATCTCAATAATTAGTAATAACAATGATGAGGATAGTAATATTTTTTAGTCTCCTTTTGGGTTAAATCTTTGAGTATGATATCCAGAAGTGGGGTTAATGAGTCAAAGGGTATGAATATTTTCAAGGGCATAAATAGTCAAAGAACCCTCCAAGTTCTTAATTTGAGAAAAGAGAAGATAAGTGAGAGGTAGCTTGATAGGGTAGAAATAGGATTAGACTTGTAATCAGACAAAACTGGATTGAATTCTGGTTTTACCTTTATTCCTCTTCACTTCTTTGTGCCTCACTTTTCTTATCTATATACTTGAGTGCAGTACTTGCCATGTCTGCTTCCCTGCCCACTACACAAACTTATGAGTATGGAAGGGAAACAATGTGTGCACAAGTACTTTGAAAACTCTAACAGCCTGTACAAAATTTCAGGGGTGGTTATTATTGTAATTATTATACAGGGATGCACAACCAGGAGATGATAGTGGATTGACAGAATTAAACCTAGACTTCTTACGTGGCCCATTGGTGGGCACTGCATCTGCTTGCACTCAGTCTGAGAGGCCTGAGGGAATCCAGGCTTAACTACTATTCTCTCGGCCAGATTTTATGATAGGTTTTCTTAAGTGAGCTCCAGCAAATTTAAACAGTGGTATTTTCCAGCTGGATTGAATTGACCATAGCCAAACTGAAGTATGAGATTTGGCCTCATTCCCAACTCTAATCTTGCCTGTAGTGTTCCTGGCCTTGAAAACCCCAGTCTTTAATTTTGATAATAGGGACTTTCCATGTGATGAAATAGATTAATCATAATCCTTGTTTCATATATGAAACATATATGTTGTCATTATTTATGTATGGCCCTTTTATTTTATTCTTTCTTCATTATTTAAAAAATATAATTAATACTCAAGAACCTACTGTCCAATGCAAAGAATAGAACGTTAACAATAACTTAAATCTTTATTTTGCTTCTCATTCCTGTGCTTTTATCTCCGGGATAATTACTATCCTGAATTTTATGTTATAAAAATTGTTTTGTCAAATACATATATTTTGTTAAACAATATATTGTTTAATTTTCATTTTTAATTAGCACTTCAAAAAAAGGGTATAACAGTAGGTGGTCTTCTAGGACTTGCTTTTTACAATTGATGGATTTATTCATGTCACTGAGTTTTACTATAGTTCATTTATTTTCATTATTATATATTATTCCATAGTTAGAATACACTATACCAGTATTTTGTTTAAAATCCTTACAGTGATATGCATTAGTGAAATGGATTGGTAATTTTCCTCTTTCCTACTTACTTTCTTGGTTGGCGTCAGAATGTTACAGGCTTTATGGAATACTAAGTCAGATGATAGTCTACCCTTTTCTGTTCTGAGGAGTTTGTTTCTTGAAAACTGGTTAGAACTCATCTATAAAATAATGTGTACTGTTGTTCTATTTGATGGAAGGCTTTAATTCCCTCTTCATTTTCTTAAATATTATTAATAGTTACTAATAACTATTATTAGTTAATATATTATTATTCAGGCTTCCTATTTCTCTTTTAATTCATTTTGGTAAGTTATATATTTTTAGGAATTTGTCCACTTCATCAATCAGTGTTGTCAATCAGAATGTCACTATATCATACTGAAAAATTCTCACCTCTAAGACTTGCCTTCATATTGTATAAGTGGACATTTGCAACAGAACATTTTAATGTGGCCAAGAAAGGAGAGAGAGAAATAACCAACTAACCAATTAACTTTCCTCTCTCCTATCTCCCTCTCTTGTTATTGCCTATTATATACTAAACATATCTCTCATTTAATTTATACCACAACCCTAAGAGCAGATTTTATATTTTCCTGTTTACAGATGAAGAAGCCAGGGCTAAGGGAGGATATGTAGCTAGGAAGTGGTCAATTTGGAAACAGATTTGATTGACCCTAAAGCTTGGGCTCTTTCATTATACCACATTCTTAGTCTGAGTAATTTCCTGCCTTTTCCACTTCCAGTGGTTCTCTAATGTGCACTAAAGTGCATCTAAAGATGTCTGGTTAAAAAAAAAAAAAAAAAGGATTTCTGGGGCCTACCAGAAATATTTAGCTATATTTAGTAGGTGTGTATTAGGAGCTGGGAATCTGCATTTCAGAAAAGCATTCCAAGTAGTTTTGATGTAATACCAGGTACTTTTTGATGCCCTTCACACCATACTTTGAGGAACCTTGAACTAGATTCTGAATTCCTTGAGTATGGGAATGGTGTCCTATTTATTTCATTTTTCTATGAGGAAGAACTCAACAATTTGCTGAAGAAATGAATGACTAAATGAAATAATGGATGAATTTAATTATATTGAGGTGTCAAAGACTTACTCTCTCTAATCAAAAAGAGCTACTTTGACCTAGTCACTAATCTCTAGTGTTTATGTTTCCCTCTTGGACTTATTATCCTCTATGGGGTGAATTGCCTTCTTGCTTCCTGTATATCAAAAAGCTCAAAGAGAAAAAGATTCCCTATCATTTTAAATGTCATTCATCATTCTGTTTGCAAGAATATTATTAGAAGGCTGCTGAGAGGAAGGGCACAAAGATAGAAAGATGGCCAAATGGAACTTTCCAGGTCTGCTCTCTTTTTGCCAAGTGAAGCTATAGCTTTAGGGTACAACCTTTGGGGCAAAACTTGACAACTGCCATGTAGAGCCTCTCAGCTTTGGTCACTGAAACTTGGAGCTACAAGCTTAACACCTCTACTGATCCTCAGTCCCTGAGTCAATCCTGATCATACCAAGGTATCTGTCATATAACTAAACTCACCAACATATCAGTGGGCTCTGAAATCTGTTTTGTTTCCACAGATCTGTTATATAGTGAGTTTGAATTTCATGTTCAGTTTCCCTGCTACTGCCTCATCCTCTTCCTGGGATGAGAAGCCAGTCTGTTTCAGCCTAAAGGGACTAGCTGAGGACTCTTATACCCAGATCCCTTTTTGTCTTTCATGTTTGGGTCCATAGTGAAAGGAAGAACTTGATTCAACTTCCTTTGCTTCATTTCTATATTTTGCTAATTTCTATTCCAAAATACTACTTTGTATTTATAATAACATTCAGCAGTACCTTACATTCTGAAAGGGGAAGCCAAAATACCTTTGAATTTTCATTTTCTTAACTTTTCAGAGAAGATCATAATATTGACCTGCCTTACAGAGCATTAGGATTAACTAATTAACATTGAATATACTTTGGAAATGTTAAATACTATAGACATGCTAAATAGCTTTATTAGACTTGGAGTCTAAAAGACAAATGAAACTCCAAACTTCATTTAAATGCTTTTATATCATGGGATTTTTTTTTTTTCTCTCTCAAGAATCTTAAAGGAAGTTATGTAGCTACATTTTTGGTTCCAAATAGGAAATGTCACAATGAGTATAAAACATAGATGTCTAATTTCCTCACCTTTTCTGTCATCCCCTGTTTCTCCACTGGATCACACATTTATTCAGCAAGCATTCCATGATTGCCTCCTGTGTCAAGCACCAAGCAAGGCACTACAGATACATGTCTCTGACCTGTGGGAGAGATAGATACACATGTTCTCCAGTAAATGTAATATAAGACAGACCCAGTGATATTACAGAGATGCAGGGTGTGAAGGAAGAAAATGATCACATTGCAAGTGTCAGGTACATCTATAGTAGATGGGAAAGTCAGGAAGATTTAAGATAGCTGGCATTATTGGGGCTGTGCTTGAAAGATAAAGTGAATTTTTATGGACAAAGGAAATAGCATGAAGAAAGTTCATGTGTGCCTTTTTTAGATGGGGTGCTAGAGTTGAGAGAAGTTATATAGCTGATCCTGGGGTTGCACAGTAAGTCAATTCCTAAGTCAGATTTAGGATCCAACCTCTTCCTCACTTCTATTCTGATAGTCTTTGCTTTGAACTGTATTTTCTCTCTTAATAGTAAAGGTAATTTACTAAATGACTATTTATCTTAAGTTTTATTCTACTTATTATGGGAAATTGAGATCCCTAAGATGGTCCAAGAGAAGAGGGCACTGCACACAGGAAGAGATAACATACACAAAGTAAAGATTCTTAGAATCTTTACTTTGAGGTGGATAATAGCAGTGGGTGGGACCAGGTGAATGGCCATCCACTTGCCATGAAAGTATAAGGTATTGAGGACTAGTTGGAAGTAAAATTAGATAGCACATTGATTTAATAAGGGATTTGAATATTACAATAATGAAGTTTTTACTCAACCATAAAAAAGAATGAAATCTTGCCATTTGCAATAACATGTATGTAGCTGGAGAGTATAACACTAAGTGAAATAAGTCAGTCAGAGAAAGACAAATACCGTATGATTTCACTTCTATGTGGAATTTAAGAACCAAAATAAATGAACAAAAAAAAAGACAAACCAAAAAACAGACTTTTAATTTAGAGAACAAACTGATGGTTACCACAGGGGAGGTGGGTGGGAGGATGGGTGAAATACATGAAGGGGATTAAGAGTACACTTACCATGATGAGCAGAGTAGTGTATGGAATTGCTGAATCACTATATTGTACACCTGAAATAATATAATACTGTATGTTACCTATACTGGAATTAAAAGAAAATTAAAAAAAAGAATAATGAAGTTTTTGTCATGTTGAGTGTGAGGTGAGGTAAAATGACTAATTAGAAATGACTAATGGATAGTTGAAGCTATAATTCTGATTGCTAATGAAAAGATAGCATGATTTGGGAGTTGTTAGCAAGGAAGTAATATCAAAGTCATGAAAAGGAGATCTCTGAGGGATAGAGAGGACAAGAGTAAAAAATCAAGATCCACTAATGAAATAGTTTATGGCAGGTTAGCTCGGTCTAGTTCTTGATTTATACATGGGAAAAACTGAGGCCCAGAAAGAAGAAAAACTTTCTTAAAATTATTCACTAATTCAGTGGAAGAGTTGCAACCAGAGTTCATGTTGCTTCACTCCCAGTCCATATCTCCCTTTCTTCCACTAATACTTATTTCAACCAATTTAGGTGTTCTGCAACAGAGGACTGTAGCTGCTCCAGTGAAATTGAAACTTGAAATGGAAACCAACATCATGAATAGGAAGAGAATATTGCCTTCCTTATTTTTAATCATTTTCTGTCCAGCAATTCTTAGGTTCATCTTGGAAGGCATGGCCTCTGGGGATCAGGGAACTGCAGGTTCCCAGGTGATTAGACATGGGTTTATTTCTCTCTCTGGTTTCCCTTCCCTTACGTTTTGTTGTTGTTTGTTTGTTTGTTTTTGCTAATTTCCTTTCTTGCTGGACAGTGTGCTGAGAGACATTTGAAATATTGCTAGGGAATATATGGCTCATTTTTTAAAACAGAAATGTCCCTTTTTTCTCAGCTGCTGGGGAACCCTGTCCTGAACACACTCACTACCTCCTCTACCAGGAGATCACGTTAACATACTTCCTAATTTATACTCCCCCTCCATCCAGCCTCCCCCACCAATGACAGAGAAATTAAAATTCACTTTTAACTACTGTTTATTAATGCCTGTCTACCCTGAATCAGGGTTCAACTTAACCTAAATGAAATTATTTCAGTACCCAATGATCAGTGATCAGTATAATTATACCCATCTTACAAATAAGGGAATTGAGACATAGATAAATGGTAATGTGACATGATTATGGTAGACAGAATAAGGACCCTTCAAAGATGTTCATGTCCTACTTCCTTAGAACCTGTGACTATGTTACCTTACATAGCAAAAGGACTTTGCATATGTAATTAAGGATTTTGAGATGAGAAGGCTATACTGGATCATTTAAGTGGGCCCAACATAATCATAAAGGCCCTTAAAAGAGGAAGTCTGAAAGGTTAGAATCAGAGGATACATGATGATGGAAGCAGAGAAGTCAGAGATTTGAAGATGTCATGCTCCTGACCTTAAAGATGGAGGAAGAAGCCACAAGCCAAAGAATACAGGTGACCTCTAGAAGCTGGAAAGACAAGGAAACAGATTCTCCCTACAGCCTCCGGAAGGAATGTCACACTGCCCACATTTTGAATTTAGAGCTTCTTACCTCTAAAACTGTAAGATAACAAGTTTGCATTGTTTTAAGCCAGTAAGTCTGTGGTAATTTGTTACAAAAACAGAGTAAGCTGATACATTAAAGTTATATAGCAGGTCATTTTTTTCCAGTGATTTCTATTTTTTGAGATGTAAAGAATGCACCCTAGACTTGTGTAAGTGAACCCTGTCTTGCTTGACACTGTTGACTCCTTATTTCTTTATGACTCTTATTTCCTTCACTTTTATGCACACACTCCTTAATCTCTTCCTCCTTCTCTGATCATTATGTCAATTATGAGTCCCATCTCTTATTTATTGCCTACTAAATACAGTTCTCTTTCCTTTCCATGTCCTTGCTTCCCTTTTCTTTCCTTCTCTTCATACTGTCCCTAACATTCACCCTTCATAAGTTCCATTTTTCACTTTTATACTAATGATTCCCAAAGGTATCTCTCATCTAAACTTTAGACTGCCAATTTATATTTACCCTTGGAGAATTGAGAACCAAGGCAGAGAAAATTTTAAACACAGCTATAGATAAAAGACCAATGATCTTCAAAAGTGCAATAGATATGACCTTTCAATAGAGATGATTAAAGTCAAAAGATGATAGATTGACATCTTTAAAGTCCTAAAAGGGGGAAAAAGAAAAACAACTTGAATCCTATTAGTGGGACTATCCTTCAAAAATGGAAGCAGACAAAATCTGAGAAAATTCACTGTTTCCAGAGCTGCACCACAGAACAGACCAATGGAAGTTCTTCAGGCTGAAGAAAAATGATCCAAGATGGTTCTCCAGTTTGACTATGAAGTTCCTAAGTTGGCTTTCTTTGTATTTATCCTGCTTGAAATTTATTGAGTTTCTTGAATTAGTGAATAAAAGTCTTTCATAAATTCTCTGAAATTCTCAGAAATGTGGGAAGAAGTGCAAAGAAAAGGATAATTATATGACAAAAGGATATTAATTATTTAAAATGATAGTGATAATAAGTTCTCCTGGGTATTATAGGTGGAAGTAATATATTTGACCATTGTAGTACAAAAGGGAGAAGGGGATAAATGGGATTAAATAATAATAAGATTCTTGTATTTTTCTTAGGAAACAGACATATGTAAAAATTTAATGAGCTATACAATTAAGTTGTTTTGTACTTTATTGTATGTAAGTTATCTTCAAAAAAAAAGTGAAGATGAAAAAGTGTTGATATATCAACAGAAAAGTTATGGATAAATTCCTTGAGATTATTTGTACATGGGATTCAATTTGACAATATTCCCAGTTTCTTCTCCTTATACTCTTAACATAAGGCCTGTATGACTTTCATTCAACAAATATTGAGATTCCCACTATATGCCACTCACTGTGATAGGCACTGGGTATATAGAGAGATGGAGACTAATGTTAGAAGTATTCAGAAATGAACAAATGATAGTGGTTAGTGAAGGTTTCTGAGTAAAGGAGAAGCTAATTGGAGCTAACAAATATCTTGGTGGATGTATGGATGGAGGGGTAGGGTCAGATGATATGATTTTCTCTTGGTTCTGTATTGCCTAAGGTCACTCCTTTAGTCCTGCTTTTCTAGGATTTTCTTTAAAGAAATGAATTCACAATTTTCTAATGCCCTCTAGGTATGGACATTAGGGATGTCCTCTAGGCAAGCTTGGTGCCAAGAGGAAAGGTATGGTTGGTATAATCTTTTTCTCTCTCTCCCTATAATAAGGTAAACAAAAGTGGCTCAGATTTGTCAGAATACCAGTTTTGGGTCAGACTGCTGGAAAGAGTGTCAATCTTTGTAGGAGAGTGACTCAGGATGCCATTAGAGTACTGGTCACTGGACTGAACGCAATGCAGTGGGTATGGGGTCATAGTCAAGAGTTGAGATGAGTTTTCTGTTGTTAAAGCAGCTCTGCAGTTAGTTTCTCTTTTTCCTTCTGTTGTGATAGGTTAAGAAGGTATTCTGTGATGATTAATGCTATTAAAGAGAAATTACTTCTTGGGTCTATTTGGGTTAATTTGTTTTCCTGTAGATTTCTCCCTTAAATTAGCAATACCTTGTAGTGTTTGGAATACACAAAAGTTCAGGATAAAAAGCACTGAATTACAAAATAAAGTCATTCATTCATTCAGTTAGCATTTACTGGGTACCTAATCTTTGTTTGCCACTGTGTAATTATTGGGGATATAAGTATAATTAATTGTAGTTTCAACTAACTTTACATTTATAGACAAAGACAGACAAAGAAAGATAAATTAAGTGACAAATATGAGAATTAATTATGAACTAAATGCAAATGGGACACAAAAGAGGAACTAATTAATTCTATCTGAGGAATCAGGGAAGGTTTCATTGACGGATGTCATTTTAATTGGATGTAGGGGAAGAAGTAGGAGGTCCCCAGGCCTTATAGGCCATTCTAATTGAAGGAAACAGCAGGAGCAAAGACATGAAAACTTAAAAATTTCCTGTCTGGCCAACTATAGGTAAACTGGAACATGAGATATATGTCAGGAAGTGGTAGGATAAAAGAATTAAGACTATGAAATGAGATGGAGATCAATTGTCAAGGGCATGGTGTATTATCTATAATGAGTACTGAACCACCCAGGTTTTTTCCACCACCTCAGGGTTTTAAGCATTTACAAAACAGTTAACTGAATAAAGAGAGATATACAGCAAATTGCAATTAATTTAATAATTAATATAATTCAGTATAATTCATTTCTGTGTTTTTTTTTATTTTAATTCAAGTATAGTTAACATACAGTGTTTTTTTTTTCAATTATAATTTTTTTTATTTTTTTAAATTAACATATAATGTATTATTTGTTTCAGGGGTACAGGTCTGTGATTCATCAGTCTTTTTTTTTTTTTTTTAGCTTTTGATGTAGTGATCCATGCTTCATTGTTTTCGTATGACCCAGTGCTACATGCAGTACATGCCCTCCTTAATACCCTCAGTTTGTTTCTCAGAGTCCATAGTCTCTCCTAGTTCATCTTTCCCTCCGATTTCCCCCTCTTCATTTTCCCTTCCTTCTCCTAATGTCCTCCATGCTATTCGTTATGTTCCACAAATAAGTGAAACCGTATGATAATGGACTTTCTCTGCTTGACTTATTTCACTTAGCATAATATCCTCCAGTCCCATCCATATTGATTTAAAAGTTGGGTATTCATCCTTTCTGATGGCTGAGTAATATTCCATTCTATATATGGACCACATCTTCTTTATCCATTCATCTGTTGAAGGGAATCTTGGCTCTTTCCACAGTTTGGCTATTGCAGACATTGCTGCTATGAACATTGGGGTGCATATGGCCCTTCTTTTCACTACATCTGTGTCTTTGGGGTAAATACCCAGGAGTGCAATTGCTGGGTCATAGGGTAGCTCTGTTTTTAATTTTTTGAGGCACCTCCACACTGTTTGCCAAAGTGGCTGTACCAACATGCATTCCCACCAACAGTGTAAGAGGGTTCCCCTTGCTCTACAACCTCTCCAACATTTGTTGTTTCTTGCCTTGTCATTTTTTGCCATTCTAATTGGTGTAAGGTGGTATCTCAAAGTGGTTTTGATTTGAATTTCCCTGATGGCTAATGATGATGAACATTTTTTTTAATGTGTCTGTTAGCCATTTGTATGTCTTCTTTGGAGAAGTGTCTATTCATGTCTTCTGCCCATTTTTTGACGTGATTATTTGTTTTTTAGGTGTTGAGTTTGAGAAGTTCTTTATAGATCTTGGATACCAGCCCTTTATCTGTAGTGTCGTTTGCAAATATCTTCTCCCATTCTGTGGGTTGCCTCTTTTTTTTGTTGACTGTTTCCTTTGCTGTGCTGAAGCTCTTTATCTTGATGAAGTCCCAAAAGTTCATTTTTTCTTTTGTTTCACTAGCCTTTGGAGGTGTATCTTGAAAGAAGTTGCTGCGGCTGATGTCGAAGAGGTTACTGCATATGGATTCCTGTCTCACATTGAGGTCTTTCATCCATTTTGAGTTTATCTTTGTGTATGGTGTTAAGAATGGTCGAGTTTCATTCTTCTGTATATAGCTGTCCAATTTTCCCAGCAACATTTATTGAAGAGACTGTCTGTTTTCCATTGCATATTTTTTCCTACTTTGTCGAATATTATTTCACCATAGAATTGAGGGTCCATATCTGGGCTCTCTATTCTGTTCCATTGGTCTATATGTCTGTTTTTGTGCCAGTACCATGCTGTCTTGGTGATCACTGATTTGTAATGTAGCTTGAAATCAGACAACATGATGCCCCCAGCTTTGTTTTTCTTTTTCAACATTTCCTTGGTGATTCGGGGTCTTTTCTGATTCCATACAAATTTTAGGATTGTTTGTTTCAGCACTTTGAAAAATGTCATTGGAATTTTGATCGGGATGGCATTGAAGGTATAGATTGCTCTGGGTAGCATAGACATTTTAATGATGTTTATTCTTCCGATCCATGAACATAGAATGTTTTTCCATCTTTTTGTGTCTTCTTCAATTTCTTTCATGAGTGTTCTGTAGTTCCTAGAGTATAGATCCTTTACCTCTTTGGTTAGGTTTATTCCGAGGTATCTTAAGGTTTTTGGTGCTATCGTAAATGGAATCTATTGTCTAATTTCTCCTTCTACAGTTGTATTGTTAGTGTATAAGAAAGCAACTGATTTCTGTGCATTGATTTTGTATCCTGCCACATTACTGAATTGCTGTATGAGTTTTAGTAATTTGGGGGTGGAGTCTTTGGGGTTTTCCACATAAAGTGTCATGTCGTCTGCGAAAAGAGAGAGTTTGACTTCTTCTTTGCCAATTTGAATACTTTTTATTTCATTTTGTTGTCTGATTGCTGTTGTTAGGACTTCCAGTGCTATGTTGAACAATAGTGGCGAGAGTGGGGATCCTTGACGTGTTCCTGATCTTAAGGGAAAGGCTCTCAGCTTTTCCCCATTCAGGATGAGAGTTGCTGTGGGTTTTTCAAAAATGGATTTTATGAACTTGAGGACTCTGAAGAGTTTTAATCAGGAAAGGATGCTGTATTTTGTCAAATGCTTTTTCTGCATCAGTTGAGAGGACCATATGGTTCTTCTCTCACCTCTTATTAATGTGTTCTATCACACTGATTGATTTGCGAATGTAGATCCACCTTTGCATCCTGGGGATAAATCCCACTTAATCGTGGTGGATGATCCTTTTAATGTATTAATGGATCCTATTAGCTTGGATTTTGTTGAGGATTTTGGAATCCATATTCATCAGGGATATCGGTCTGAAATTCTCCGTTTTGATGGGATATTTGTCTGGTTTGAGGATTAAGGTAATGCTGGCCTCATAGAATGAGTCTGGAAGCTTTCCTTCTGTTTCTATTTTTTGAAACAGCTTCAGTAGAACAGGTATTATTTCTTCTTTGAATGTTTGGTAGAATTCCCCCGGGAATCCATCAGGCCCTGGACTCTTGTTTTTTGGGAGGTTTTTGATCACTGCTTCAATCTTATTACTGGTTATTGGCCTATTTAGGTTGTCAATTTCTTCTTGTTTCAGTCTTGGGAGTTTATGGGTTTCCAGGAAGGGCTCCATTTCTTCCAGGTTGCTCAATTTATTGGCATATAGTTGTTGATAATAATTTCTAATAATTGTTTCTATTTCCTTGGTGTTAGTCGTGATCTCTCCCCTTTCATTCATAATTTTATTAATTTGCATCTTTTCTCTTTTCTTTTGGGGTATCTGGCCAGTGGTTTATTGATCTTACTAATTCTTTCAGAGAACCAGCTTCTAGTTTCGTTGATCTGATCTACTGTGTTTCTGGTTTCTAATTCAGTGATCTTTGCTCTAATCTTAATTATTTCTCTTCTAATGCATGGCTTAGGCATCCTTTGTTGTTTTTTCTCTAGTTTTTTAAGGTGCAAAGTTAGTTGGTGAATTCAGGATTTTTCTATTTTTTTGAGTGAGGCTTGGATGGCTATGTATTTCCCCCTTAGGACCGCCTTTGCAGTATCCCATAGGTTTTGGATCAATGTGTTTTCGTTCTCATTGGTTTCCATGAATTGTTTAAGTCCTTTTATGATTTCCTGGTTGACCCATACATTCTTGAGCAGAGTGGTCTTTAGCTTCCAAGTGTTTGAATTTCTGCCAAATTTTTTCTTGCGATTGCATTCCAGTTTTAAAGCATTATGGTCTGAGAATATGCAGGGAATTATCTCAGTCTTTTGGTATTGGTTGAGACCTGATTTGTGACCCAGTATGTGGTCTATTCTGGAGAAAGTTCTAGGTCCACTTGAGAAGAATGAGTATTCTGTTGTTTTAGGGTGGAATGTTCTGTATATATATCTGAGGTCCATCTGGTCCCGTGTGTCATTCAAAGCTCTTGTTTCTTTGTTGATTTTGGCTCAGATGATCTTTCTATTGCTGAGAGTGGAGTATTGAGGTCTCCTAAAATTAACGTATTGTTAGCAATATGACTCTTTATTTTAGTTAACAGTTGGCTTATGTAGATGGTTGCTTCCATGTTGGGGCTATAGATGTTTACAATTGTTAGATCTTCTTTTTGGATAGGCCCTTTAAGAATGATATAGTGTCCTTCTGTGTCTCTAATTACAGACTTTAGTTTAAAATCTAATTTGTCTGATATAAGAATTGCTACCCCAGCTTTCTTTTGAGGTCCCCTGGCATGGAAGATGGATCTCCATCCCTTCACTTTCAGTCTGGATGTATCTTTAGGTTCAAAATGAGTGTCTTGTAGACAGCATATGGATGGGTCCTGCCTTTTTATCCAATCTGCACCCCTGTGCTCTTTTATGGGAGCATTTAGGCCATTCACGTTGAGAGTGATTATTGAAAGATATGAATTTATTGTCATCATGTTGCCTGTGAAGACATTGTTTTTATAGATTGTCCCTGTAAATTTCTGTTCTATATCACTTCTGGGGTCTTTCTCCTTTTATAGAATCCCCCTTAATATTTCTTGCAGGGTCGGCGTTGTTGTCATATATTCCTTCAGTTTCTGCCGGTCTTGGAAACTGTGCATCACTCCATCCATTCTAAATGACAGCCTTGCCGGATAAAGTATTCTTGGCTGCATGTTCTTCTCGTTTATTACCCTGAATATGTCTTGCCAGTCCTTTCTGGCTTGCCAGGTCTCTGTGGATAGGTGTGATGTTATTCTGATGTTCTTCCCTCTGTACGTAAGATATCTCTTCCCCCTAACTGCCCTTAAGGTGGTTTCCTTGGTTCTAAGATTTGTGAGTTTTACTATTACATGCCGGGGTGTTGGCCTGTTTTCCTTGATCTTGGGAGGGATCCTCTCTGCCTCTGGGACACGAATGTTTGTTTCATTCCCCAGATTAGGGAAGTTCTCATCTATGATTTACTCAAATATATCTTCTAGTCCTCTCTCCCTCTCCACCACCTCAGGGACCCCAATAATTCTGACATTGGAACGTTTCATGGTGTCATTTCTCTGGTTCTATTTTCATGGATTTTGAGTTGTTTTTCCCTGGCCTCCTCTTTTCCCTTCTTGTCTATTAATTGGTCTTCTAGATCACTAATTTGTTCTTCTATCTCGCTTACCCTAGCTGTTAGATTATCTAGATTAAATTGGATTTCATTGATAGCATTTTTAAGTGCTGCCAATTCAGCTTTCATTTCTGCCTTTAGAGACTCTGTGTTGCCATTAATCAATTTCTCCATTCTAGTTATTGTCTTCGCAACTGCTACCCTGAATTCCGTCTCCAACATCTTGGTTATATGTGCATCCATTTGTAAATCTGTGGCAGAAGTCACAGTCTCTGAGTCTTTCCTATTTTAGGGGTTCCTCCTCCTAGTCATTCTGTTGAGGGTGTTTGAGGGAATGTACAGAGTCCAAATTATTAACCACAACCCAAGCAAGATGCTCCTGTTTTCTAGGGACCTTAGGGTTGCTGGCCTCTTGTTTTCCCAGCCTGTCTTCTGGCGGCGGGGCCTGCCAAGCTGTTACTCAGGCAACCCTGTTTGTGCAGAGTTGCCCTATCCCCTGTGGTGGGGGATGGGCTCAGTGAAAACCAGTGTTTTGGGGCTTTTGTTCTCTGGTGGCTTTCCCTGGAGGCTTTCTGTGTCTCTTCTGAGAGTCAGAGCAGAAGAGATTGCTTCCAAACCTCTGCCTCAGAGCAGAGAGATCCCATGTGTTCTTCATGAGCTCTCCAGTCCATACTATCTCCATTTCTGTCTGTGCTGCTATAAACTGCAGCGGCCTGGGTTGTGCGCACCTAAACAGCGCTCCCTGTCCTCGCCTCCCGGTTGGGGCATCTCTGCCCTTTGTGTTTCTAAAACCATCAGCCTCCCTCAGTTCGCATGTGTAGCCCTGTTGCTCCGGTTTCAGTTGGTGGTGCTGCCTTAAAGTCCTTTCCCTGTCGCTACCGGTCTGCGAGTCTGTGCCCCGTCCCCACAGCGAGAGGGTATCACTCACCGGTGGTGTTGGATCCCAGTGGCTCAGCTTTCTCCTCATTCTGTTCATCCTCTCATATCTACCTACAAAATCACAGCTCCCCATTCATACCCTGAAACCAACCCCCTGAGATATTCTGTCTGTAGAGATTTAGATTTATCTTCTTACATCTCAGGCTGATTTTATGGGTGTTCAGAGTGGTCTGGTAGATATCCAGCTCAATTCCAGGGACCAGTTGGAATGGGGTCCCCTACTCCTCCGCCATCTTTTCCAGGTCCTAAAACTAGCTATTCTCTAGTCTATTTCTCTTAATTTATTTTTTATTAGTCAGAATAGGCTAGGTCCCAGAAAATCTTGGTTATTTAACACATAAAATATTTATTTTTTACTACTGCTACACAACCAGCTCAGTCAGTAGCATGCTCTGCTGTACAAATGCACTCAGGGCCCTGGTTGAAGAAGGTTTCACCAACTTGGCTGCACACCATCTGAAAATCAAGGCCTCCTCAGTTTCCACAGCAGGAGAAAAGAAAGCTGTAGGGTTTCAGACAAATAATGAAATGCGTCAATACAGAAGTGTCATTTCCATTCATAAGTTATTGGCCAGAAATACTCTCATGACTCACCTAAATGCAAAGGAGGTAAAATCATATGTCCAGAAAAAGGAGAACTGGGTACAATGAACATTAGAAATCTGAAACGCTTTCCTATTATGCCATCATATATATTTACTGCATTATATTAATTATTGGGGAATATACCACATTCCCCTATTGATGGACATTATGGGTTTCCATTTTTGACACTGCAAATATGCTGCATTTGGCATTGGTGTATGGTAACTTTTGTCCATATATGAACATTTTTCTAAATCATATATCTAGAAGTGGGATTGTTGGGTAAGAGGTTATATTTATTTTATTTAGTAGGGACTACCATAATGTTTCCAAACTGGACTATTTTTTTTTCAAGATTTATTTATTTTAGAGGGGCGGAGGGGCAGAGGGAGAGTGAGAGAGAATCTCAAGCAGACTCCCTGCTGAGCACAGAGCCCAATGGCAGGGCTCAATCCCACGACCCTGAGATCATGACTGGAGCCAAAATCAAGAGTTGGAAGCTTAACCAACTGATCCACCCAAGTGTCTCTCCAAACTGGATTATTAGTTTACATTCTCACCAGCAGGATATGAAAATAGCATTTTCCTTACATTTTTGCCAGACTTTAATATTGTCATGCTTTTTAATTTTCATCAGTTTGATCAGTGAAAAGGGCATCTCATTGTTCCTTTGATTTACTGTTCCCTAATGACTGGTTTTAACATCTAGATAGATAGATAGGTGATAGATAGATAGATAGATAATTTTTTTTCAATTTGACTTAATAGATATTTTCTGAGCACTTACTATATACTAGAAAGTGTACCAGGGGCAAGGGATATAACATTAATCTCCAATTTTAGGCAATAAATCTGGTCCTGGGATATGTTGGAATACAGGAGGGATCAAGTAGGTTATGCGGGTCCTGATGGATTCAAAGTGGATGTGACTTCACAGACAGAATGAATAAGATTATGCTATCATCCTAGGGTAGATGTTGTTTACCCTGAGGGACTCTCCTCCCACAAAGCATCTTATAACCCTAGATGATAGGTATGTATTGGGGGGTGGGTGATGAGGGGTGTCTTTTAGTGTATTGAGACCTAGCTAAGGGTAATTTAGATCACTGTTTCACACCCTGTAGAAGTCTAAGTCTAAGATTTCTGTGCATTTTTCTGGGGGAAGACCTCACATTTTCATAGTCACCTCTGCGTCTGGGTTCTTACTTGTGTATATTGCTTCTGTTTCACACTGCATTGAATCATGTAAAATGTTCTTTCTCTCTTTACATACCATGACAGATTCCTGGCTGTTTACTATTCATTCTGTTCACTTTTTTCCCCTTAGTCGTAAAACCCTTGATTTTATGGGTACATCACTTCCTGGAAAAAACTGCATTTTCCTACTCTCTTATAGATAGAGAAATGTAAGCAGAGTATGCATCTTTTGGGAAGCAGAAATCTTTTAAAGAGGCGTCATACCATGTTTTGTCTTTCTCTTTCCAGGAGGCTGGAATATGAGCATATTGGCTGGAATTTGAGCAGCCATCTTAAAACATGAGGTAGCATGCTAAAGATGATGGGTAGAAAAACAGAAAAAAACTAGGTTCTGATAATGATAGAGTCACCATACCAATTCTGGAGTACTTAATTCCAGATTTTTTATATGAGAGAAAAATAAACTTCCATTTTGTTTAAGACATTGTAAATATTTTTCTGTTTCTCACAGCTATACTCATCCCCAAAGGAAGGGGATACATACACATACACAATATATAAAACCAATGCAATAATTCCTTTAAAATATTTGTTAAGTGTATCAGAATTAGTTGAAATTGGAAGTATCGGAGAAAGGTTTTGCATTACAAAAATGGAAACCAAATAGCTTATTGTCTTAAACTATTTTTAATCATTCCACCACAAGGGAATTTTTATTAGCCTCTCAACTGCACATAATCATCCTTACCTGTACTTATCACCATCTCTGTAGTTTTTTTTTATGTGTACTTAGTGGAAAACTCAAATTCTACTCATTTGCTGATATCAAAAACTACAACTGTTTTTATTGTGCTTGGGCTTTTGCCATCCAGGTTTTACCCTACCAAAATTTATATATTTTCCCAAGCATGAAAGGAGATTTGATGCTAGCTTAATAGTATGATATATAAAATTTTTATCCCATTATACTTCAATACTAATCATAACTAACATTTGTTGAGTACTCACTATGAGATAGGCATCATATTTTTAAAGATTTGTTATTTTTTAAAGTAATCTTTATACCAATGTGTTGTCGAACTCACAAACCTGAGATCAAGAGTCGCATGCTCTACTGACTGAATCAGCCAGGCACCCCTCCCTTTTTCACTTTTAAAAACAACTATACTGAGGAATAATCAACATAATATAAACCATGCATATTTAAAATGTACAATTTGATGTTTTGACATGTGTGCACATTTATCAAACCATATCCTCCTCAGGCAACTACTAATCTTCTTTAACTCACTATAAATTAGTTACTGATTCTAGAGTTTTATATATAAGAGAAGCATATACTATGTACTTGTCTTTATCTGGCTTCTTTCACTCATCATAACTATGTGATGATTCATTGGTGTTGCATGTATCAATATTTCATTCCCCTTTATATATTTTATACGTCTTCCATTATATAGATATACCACAATTTGTTTTTATTTTACCTGCTAATAGGCATTTAAGAGCCCCCCCCCCATTTTAGTTATTACAGATAAGGCTTTATAAACATTCAGGTACAAATATTCGTGTGTATATATGCTTTCATTTCTCTGAGGTGGACACCTTGGACAGGAATGAGTGGATCAGATGGTAGGTAAATACTTAATTGTTTAAGCAACTGCCAAAATATTTTCTAAAATGGCTGTACCATCTACATATTTATAAGTAGTGCACTGTCCTTCATTACCTGACCTCTACTGTCTTTTTTATTTTTATTTTTTTGCCTTTACTGTTTTGAAAACCATTATTTCATGTATTTTGTCCTATTCTTTAGCTTTTTCAGGCAGGAGTGTAAATCTGGTTCCTGTTACTTCAACTTGAACTCATGCAGAAATCTTTTTCTGTCTCATTTAGTGCTTGCAACCACTGTATAATGTAGGCAGTCTTGTTATCCCCATATTAGAAATAAAGAAACTGCTTTTTCTCACCTGCACACTTGTGTTCCTGCTGTTCCTTTTCATTTGTTCATTTAGTCAGTCAACGTTTCAGTCATTGCTGTACCAGGCACTGTAATTAGGTGCTGACAATAGGGAATGATAGAAAGAAATGTTCATCTTAGGAGTATCACTCTGATATAAGTAGAGGATGAAATAGAAATTTTGGGATAAGAGGCAGGTGCAATAGTTCATAAGAGAAATGGTGAAAAGAACTAGTGGTAATAACAACAAGATGGAAATAAATCCTTAGATTTATATTCAGGAAGTAGTACATAGACCTATGGAATAATAGGTACTTACCATGTTTGGAGTAAAAAACGTGTTTTAATTAACTAAGCAACTCAGTGGTTGAATGGAGATGGATGATGTTCATACTCATTCATTTCTTTTTTTTTTTTTTTTAATTCAGTTAGCCATTGGGGGAAAACTTGGACAGGTTTCCTTGAAGATTTCTTACTTTCTTTAGGTCACTACTATTAGACAACTTATTCCCAGGATAATATTTTGGAAGAGTATAAAATAGCATGGGAAAATATTTTGTATTTTCTATTAGGTGACAAAGACATTTGTCTTTGGTGTAAAAGGATATGTATATGCGTGCTATATTGAAGTGTTAAGTATTTTCCATTTGGAGCATGTTTCATTTTTTTTCTACTTCATGTTTTACTGTTTTGTCTGGCTTTCTTTTTTTATAGTGAAAAAATGAAATTGATGTAAAATCAGGCATGGACAAACCATTTGTGACTTCTAATTTTATGCCATTTTTAAATGTTGTCCATCCACTTCTCTATAGATCTGAACATGATAAATATTTGTTATTCTAGATCTCTATGGTCACTGTCTTCCTTAATCAGCTTCCCAGTCCTAGCCCTCTATTTTCAGTTCCATTTCAAGTACCACATGTCTTGGTGTGACAGTTAAACAGGATAATGTTTAAGTACATCTGGGGCAAATGCAGCTGAGTTTATACCCTCATTCTACCATTTACTAGCTATGCTATTTAGACAAGTTAGTTAACCTCTGTAAGCCTCAGTTTTTCCATCTGTAACATGGGCTAGAAATAGTGCTATTATTGGATTGTCATGAGAATTAAATGAGAATGTGCATATAAAGTACATAGCATAGTCCATACATATTTCATAAGTGAAGGTTATTATTACTTTTTTTTTCAATAATTGGAGAAAATGTAACCTTGCATTTCCCACTAAGTCAAGTCTAGTAGATATGATGTTGGTATAGTCTTTGAAGACAATTAGAACTCAACTCTCCCTTCTTTTGTCTTTCCAAATCTTGGTTTAGTTAATGAATACTGGGAAAAATGGAAAAAGAAGGCAGAATCACATACACAAGGAAAAAATAATTTTATGCAAGCAAGGCACTTTTAAGACAATGTATTTCCAAATGGCTCAGGAACACAGCTCCATATAAAGGATCAGACCAATTACAACAGAGTGGCTCTATGGTCTAGTGATTAAGAATACCAACCATGGAGCCAGACTCTCTGTTTTTCAATCTGGCCCACTACTTACAAGCCCTTACCTTATAAAAATTACCTACACTCTCTGTGCCTCAGCGTTCTACTCTTCAGATTGTTAAGAGGATTAAATTTGTTTATGTGTATAAAGTGTTTAGAATAGTGTTTGACACATAGTAAACCCCATGTGTTTGCTTTCATCATTATCATCTGCATTTAAATATCCTATATTTTTTATACTGAATTAATGCATTTATGTTTTTGTCCAAATATTAATATTAGGATGAATAGGTTTATTCTTTTTTTATAGTTGAGGAGACTGAGGCTCAAGGAGATTAAATAACTTGCCCTAGATTACAAACCTATACAAAGGCATAGAAAAGAAGGTCTTACTCATAGTAAGCTCTAAATAAATAACTTTATGTGAAAAGTTGGAATTTCATCCTAGGTCTCCATAACTTCAAAAAATACCCTTTTTTGGGGGGGGGGGGTCACTCCACAAAGCTGATCAGTCAGTTCTGTTTTCCTTTTTCTTGTATTTGTGCAGTTATATTGACCAATTGCACATCTGGAAATGTGAGAAAATATATTATTATAGTTCAGACAATTAAGTAGTTGGCTTTTGGGTGAGGTGATTTAAACCTTTTTATTGAGATAAATTGATATATAACATAAGTTTTAGGGATACACATTAAAATTTAACATCTGTGTATACTACAAAGTGATCACCACCAAAGTCTAGTCACCATCCATTACCATACATTTGTCCCCCTTCACCCATTTCACCCACCCCAACCTCCTTCCTCTCTGTTAATCATCAATCCAGTCTCTGTATCTATGAGTTTGTTTTGGTATTTTTGTTGTTGTTGTTCATTTGTGTTGTTTATTTAGATTCCACGTATGAGTGAAAGCATATGGTATTTGTCTTTCTCCATCCGACTTATTTCCCTGAGCATAATACTTTCAAGGTCCATCCATGTTGTAACAAATGGTAAGATTTTCTTCTTCTTTATAGCCGAGTAGTATTCCATTGTGTGTGTGTGTGTACATACACACATGCATATTTCATTCTTTTTATCCATTCATCCATTGATGAGCACTTAGGTTGTTTACATATCTTGACCATTGTAAATAATTCTTCAATGAACACAGAGGTGCAAATATCTTTTGAATTAGTGTTTTCGTATTCTTTGGGTATAAAACCAGAAGCGGAACAGCTGGATCATATGGAAGATGTATTCTTAATTTTTTGAGGAATTTCCATACTGTTTTCCATAGTGGTGAAACCAATTTACATCCCCACAAGTAGTACAGCAGGGTTTCCTTTTCTCCACATCCTCATCAACACTTGTTATTTCTTGTCTTTTTGATGATAGCCATTCAAATAGGTATGAAAGATATCTCATGGTGGTTTTGATTTGCATTTCCCTAATAATTAGTGATGTTGAGCATCTTTTCATTTTTTTGTTGACCATTTGTATGCCTTCTTTGGAAAAATGTGTATTCAGATTCTCTGACCATTTTTTAATCTTTATTTTATTATTGAATTATATGAGTTTGTTCTATATTTTAGATATTAACCCCTTAACAGACATTAGATTGGCAAATATCCCATTCAGTGGGTTGCCTTTTCATTTTAAGGATGGTTTCTTCACTGTGCAGAAGCTTTTTAATTTGTTATTGTCCCATTTGTTTATTTTTACTTTTGTCTCCCTTGCCTCTGGAGTCAGATCCACAAAGATATCGTTAAGACTAATGTCTACATGAAAATCCTCATCAGAAGAATACATATATAGTAATTATAATATTAGGTGAGGCTGACATCTTAACAAAGTTAAGTGTTATATTACCCTATATTAAGGATGTTAGATTTTTGAGGTGGGTGTTTCAAATGTCTTCTCCTAATTATCACTGTGTAACTGAAGCAATACACAGACTCCTGCCTGCTCTTTTATGTCTCCTTGGATTTGTTTGGAGATTGTTTTCTGAATTTGCATTGAGACATTTATGTTCATAGAATCAGAAGCCCAGACAGGCTAGCAGTTGTTTTACTGTATAACTGTGGGGATGTCTGAGTCTATTTCCCATCTCCTCTCAGTAATGGATATAATTTCTCATTAGAGGTAAATGGGCTTTGGTCTTGTTGCTTAATTCTCAGCTCTCTTTATAATTATGATGTTATGTTGAGTATTTATTGATCATTTATTATGGGACAAGCACAATGTTAAATACTTAACAGTTCATTATTACATTTATTCCTCAGAATAACTAATATTTTTGGGGCACCTGGGTGGCTCAGTTGGTTAGGTGTCTGCCTTTGGCTCAGGTCATGATCCCAGGATCCAGGGATCCAGCCCATGTCTGGCCCCCCATTCAGCGGGGAGTCTGCTTCTCACTCTTCCTCTGCCCCCCCATGCTCTCTCTTTCATGTAAATAAATATAATCTTTAAAAAAATAACTAATATTTTCATTTTATGGAGGTGCAAACTGAGGTTGAGTAAGTATCTCAAGTATATAGCCAAGATCTCAAGTAAGTATTTCAAGGTATAGCCAAGATGAGTCTAGAACGTTTTTATCTTAACCACTACACTATATTTTTTCTTATTAAAAATGCAATGCATATTACTTGTAGAAATAATAGAAAATACAGGTAACCAAAATGAAGAAAACAAAAATTTCCTATAAGCCAATTAAAAATGAATAATCATTGTTGCCATGTTGTCATGATTTTACTTTTTTGTTTCTCTCTATACATATAGAAAGTTGTGTACATATATTTTCTTCTTAAAAATTAGATATGAAACCATTTTGCAAACTTGCTTTATCTTACACTTGGCAATACAGTCTGAATATTTTCCACACATTAACTACTTTTGTATAAGATTCTTTTAAAGGAATCTCAGGAGATTATTGCTTGGATGCATCATAATTTATTGTATCAATCCATTAATGTTGGACAATTAAGTTTTACAATAAACAATGCTGTAATAAATGGTTTTTTGTTCACTATGGTATTTCATTAGGCCAAACTCTCATATATGGAATTGAAGTTATGTATACTTGAAACACTTTTAAGCCATATTATTTCTTTTTTTCTTGAGAGAAAGAGCACACAAATGCGGGGAGGGGCAGAGGGAGAGGGGCAGAGGGAAAGGGAGAGAGACAATCTTCAATAGACTTCATGCTCAGTGCAGATCCCGAAGGTGGGGCTCCATCTCACAACCCTGAGATCACGACCTGAGCCAAAATCAAAATCAAAAGTTGAACACTTAGCCAACTCAGCCACCCAGGCATCTCTAAGCCATATTAATAAATTGCCCTCCAAGTTCTGTCATTTAATATTCTATCCAGCAGTTTATAAATATGCCAGCCTCTATGATTGCTTTCAAAACTAAGTAGTACCTGTTTGTTAATGATTTAGCTTTCTTGTTATGTTAGACATTTTCAGTAAGACTGATGGCAATTTATAGTTTTGTTTTATTTTGATTTTTTTTTCTTTTGCAGTTCTCTGGTTCATGTCCTTCTTTCCTCCCCTCCCTCTCTCTGTCTGTCTGTCTCTCCCTCTCATAATGGTGATTTTTTTTTTTTTTTTGGTTGTGAGAGGTTTTTTTTTTTTGTAATTAATAGACTTTTTTTTAAAGCCATTTTAGGTTTATTAAAAAAATGAGTAAATAATACAGAGAGTTACCATATGTCCTTTTGCCCCCACTTCCAGGTTCTCCAATTATAAAACATTTTGGATTGGTGTGGTATGTTTATTACATTTTGATAAGTCAATATTGATAAAATCACTATTAACTAAAGCTTATAATTTACATTAGGGCTTACTCTTTGTGTCCTATGGATTTTGACAAATGTAAAGTGGCATATATCCACCTATTACAGTTTTCGTTCAGAATAGTAGTTTCGCTGCCCTAAAAATCTACTGTGCTCCACCTACTCATCCCTCTCTCTTTCCTTTCCCCCAGCCCCCTAGCAACCACTGATCTTTTAGTCTGCATAGTTTTGTCTTTTTCAGAATGGCATATAATTGGAATCATATAGTATGTAGCCCTTCCAGATTGGCTTCATTTACATAGCAATGTGCATTTAAGTTTACCTATGTCTTTGCATGATTTGGTATCTCATTTTATTGCAGAATAATATTCCATTGTATAGATTATCATAGTTTATCTATTCACCTATTGAAGACATCTTGATTGTTTCCAAGTTTCAGAAATTATGAATAAAGCTTCTATAAATATGTGTGTGCAGATCTTGTATAGATATCTGTTTTTACCTCATTTGGACAAATACTAATGACTGGTGGGACATATGGTAAGAAACTGTCTTCCAAAGTGGCTGTACCATTTTTCACTCTCATCAGCAATGAATGAGAGTTCCTGTTGCTCCAGACCTCTACTAGCATGCATGCGTTTTGAATTTTGGTCATTCAATAGGTAATATCTCGTTGTTTTAATTTGCAGCTTCCTAATGACATATGATATTAACCATCTTTTCATATGCTTATTTTGCCATCTGTATCTTCTTTGGTGAAGTATCTTTGCAGATCTCTAGCCTATTTTTTTAATTGGGTTGTTGTTTAAGTGTTCATTGTGCATTTTAAATATCTTGCTCATTTCTGGATACCAGAAAATATTTTACAAATACATTCTCCCAGTTTGTGGCGTATCTTTTCACTCTCTCAAGTGGAAGCTTTTTATATTGAGTAAATTAAGTTTTTCTGTTTTATAAAATTGAATGTATTTTCCCATTTCATTATTTACCTTTCAGGTTTCTTTATAGTATTTTTAATGTTCAGAAGTTTTGATTTTCAAATTGTCAAATCCATAGATTTTTTTCTTTGGGTCTTATTTCTTTATAGCTAAATAAAGAAAGACCCTTTCCTTTCAAGAGTACATAACTAATTATTCATTTATACTCTCTTTAAAGGCTCTATAACTCAGCTTGGCTTTTCTTCCTCTTCTCTTCTCTCTCCTCGTCTTCCTCCTTATCTTCCTCCTCCTTCTCCTTCTACAATCTTTAGTCTGTTTTGGTTAATAAGGTTAGACTTAGCGCTCACCATAGCACATACCCTCCCATGAGAGACTATGGACTCTGAGAAACAAACTGAGGGTTCTAGAGGGGAGGGGGGTGGGGGATGGGTAAGCCTGGTGATGAGTATTAAAGAGGGCACGTACTGCATGGAGCACTGGGTGTTATATGCAAACAACGAATCATGGAACACTACATCAAAAACTAATGATATAATGTATGGTGATTAACATAACATAATAATAAAAAATAATAATAATAAGGTTAGACATAGGGACTTAATTTTAGTTCTTTCTCAGTGATTATGTTTAGGCAGTTAACTACCATCTTTTGTTGAAAAATCTATTAATTCTCCATGAAAAGTTTATTTTTTTATGATATTAGATAATTCTTTCATTATTTTAAATCACTGGAATTTAAACTCTATGAGAATAGGAACTCTTTTATCTCCCTGTATTCACAGAGCCTAGAATAGTTTTTGGCACACAGTAGACATTCAGTAAATTTCTGTTGGATAATAAATAAATGAATGAATGAGTTCTTCAGGATTCTCTGTACTGTTCTGTTTTATTGCTATTTCTGTACCATTAGAATATTGTTTTAATACTTGTAAGTTTGTAATATATTTTACTATTTTAACCTAAGGCCCCCTTTACTACTCTTTTTTAAAGTGTTTTTGAATGTTTAATGTGTTTGGAAGATGATTTTTGGAATTACTCTCTCACAGTCTAAAATTATCTTTGCTATTTTCATTGAAGTTGTGTTAAATCTATAGAATAATTTAAGCAGAGTTGACATATTATAATATTAAGCCTTTCCATATAGGAAAATGGTATTTTTCATCTTTTTCTGTCCATACTCGAGTTTGGGTAACTTTATTTATACAAGTTCTTAACTTTTTAAGTGTATTTGGAGGTAGTTTCTATTTTTTTGCTTTTGAGCATTAGGGATTTTTTCTATTATATTTTGGAACTGGGTTTTGCTGATGTATGGGGAAGCTATTTACTGTTATTGTAGGTTCCATTTATATTACAGGTTTTTATAAGGCTAGTAGTGTTTCTGTGAACTGTAGGCATCATTCAGTGCCCTTGCATATCTCTGTATCCTTCATCTAATAGAGGCAATGAAAAGCATTAGAAAAAAGTCCTTAGAAACATGAGATCTGAAATCAAATCCTGCCCCGCACTTCTATGACATGGCAAATCATGTAATCATCTTTGAGCCTCAATTTACTAATATGCAGAGTGGGAATAACCTGCTGAGGACCTGAGAAAAATAATAGTCATAACTTTTTTTTAATGAACTCTAACATTATGTAATAATACAGATAGCTATTTATTATTAATTTGGGGGCTAAATAATCGTTCTTATTATGCTCACAAAACTCTTATAAAGTAAATAATGTTATTATCCCAACTTTCACATGAAAAATGGAGGCTTAGGGAAGTCTTTAGAAGTAATATAGTGTAGTGGTTAATGAATGAGAGCTTGGAGCCTGGCTGCTTGGTTTGAATTCTAACTCCCCAGGTTACTTACTATATGAGTTTGGACATATTTTTTAACCTCTCTGAGCATCAGTTTTCTTATTCATAATATGGGGAATAATAGTAATGTGTACTACAGAAGTGGCTTTCTGTTTTTTTGAGGTGTGTAGAATAGACATAGAAAGTGATGAATTAATATATACATAAGAAGTGATGAATAAATATGAGCCAAATTACCAACCTGTGCTTCTTCCTTTGAGGCCAGAAATTCTGTGATAGTTACAGAGTCATGTGTGTTGCAGGATCACCCTAATGGCTTAAATGAATGCCGCAGGATCAGAATCTCTCTTCCTTAATCAAATTCTGCTTATTTTTCAAAGTTTATTTTACGTAACCAGATTAAAGAGAGACTTATATGATTCCATTGATCATGGCCACAATTTAGACAGCATTTTCTGATCAATTACAGCAAGGTCTGAGTAGCAGCCCTGTATCTCTTAAATTCTTACCTGCCATATCTAATCTTTTAGAAAATCCAATTGGCTTTTCCACCAATACTGTACTATGTACTGAACCACTATCATCTCTCACTTGGACTACTGCAATAGCCTCATAATTTGTCTTTCTGCTTCTATTTTTGCCTAACTATGGTCTATTGCCAAAAGTAGCTAGGGCTATCCTTTTAAAACATAAGTCAGATTGTGTCATGCCTTTGCTCAAAACTCTCCAATAACTTCCCACTTTACTTAGAAAAAGAGGATCTTAAAATAATTTAAACTCCTTAATCTGATCCCCTGTATCCTCTATGATCTCATCTCTTACTACTTTGTCCCTCACTCACCATGTTCCTGCCATATTGACCACTTGCTTTTCCTTGAGTACTCGGGTCCTTCTATCAATCTGTTCCTTTTGTCTAGAATACTCTTTCCTCAGATATATGTTTGGCTAACTCCATTCCCTCATTTAAGTTTTTGCTGTAAACCAACTTTCAAGTGAAGACTTTTTTTGACCTCTGTGTTTAATAAAGGAAACTTTTCTACTCCCACCTTAAAACCACACTCATTCCCTGTGCCCTTCTCCACTGCTTTTTATAGTACTTAATAAGTCTGTTTTGTTCACTGATACAGTACATGGTATATGTAGGTCCTTAATTTTTAATATTGATTTTGATAGTGCCTTTGTTAGCATTATAGAATAATGAAATTATTGGGTTTGGTAGCCATGTAAGCATTATCTAATACAACCTTCATGTTCCAGAAAAGTTTATGACCATGTAATTTTGTTTCTCTGTTATTTATATCTACCACTCCTGGAAAGAATGTAAGATATTTACATTAAAAACAATGAAAAAACACCAACAAAAAAACCCATAATGATATAATAGAACCACTGAAACAAGGATAAAATAACCAGCGGTAAGAAATGAAAGGAAGAATAAATGCAAAACTGAACTGTGCTTCCTGATAGCCAAGGCAGAAAAGGGAATACATTGAATTAGGTAGTTCTTGCTAAAACACAATCTATGGGGTAATCCATATCAGAAGGATCAAAGGTGCTTGTCTAATATAGATTCCTGCCCTACTCTAGACACATCATATCAGCATATTTTGTCCTTGGGATACACATGGGAGTCTGCATTTTTTACAAGCTCCTCTGGTAATTTTTAGGGACAATGAAGTTTACAACATTATGAAGTACATGCACATGAGAAATTCTGAACAATATAAGTATTGCCATCAACAGTGGGAAAGGGTTTACCATAGCAATTACATTAATTTTTGCAAATGAAGTAACTTGTCAAAGGTCACACAGAAATTTGAGCCTAGACCAGAACTTGTTTCCTACCATCCGGCCTTTTGTTTTTTTCTGCTACACCTAGTCATCATAGTATACTTTCCCATTCAATTTGCAATGGTGATCAGATTGAACTAATTAATGTTAGACTCCTAATAATAGATCTTATGTACTCAGCCTATATGATGGTCCCTTTTTCTCATATATATCTGAGATGTATAGCCTACATGCCATCTCTCTGTTTAATTAAGATCAATTGTGTAAAGTGTATCACATGGCCTAGTACACGGTGCTCAATATACTTCATGTCCATTTGTATTTTTCCAGCCTCTTGTGTATTCCAGACTAAACTCCAGCCTTTTTGCATCACATGCTATTCCCAAAATATGTTCTATACATTCCTTCTACCCTGCTTTTTCTCATTCTGTTTTCTTCTTTTAAATTGTCACCATCCCTCATCATCCTAGCTAATTAGACTTTAAGTACAAATGTTAGAACTAAAAAAAAGCAATGGTGTTTTATTATCAGTCCTTTGCCTGGTATAAAGAAGAGTGGACAAAGAGGAATAACTAGTCTTGAGAACTAGTCTTAGTTTTATATTTGCCATGTGATCTAGTACATATTTATTTTCTCTGGACCTTGATTTACCAGCTATTAAAATGAAAGCACTAAATAATCTTCTAAGGTCTTTTCCTGCTAGAACATCCTCAGAGCATACCTTCTCTTGCAATCTTTCTAGAATTCTCTGATGACTTTGTTATAGTGAAATTTATAAATTATTATGTAGACTTTAAAGACTATCTGTATGTATCTACATTTTATGTATTTATTTTTATTTGAGTATACTGGACACACAAAGATTTACATTTTAAATCACCCAAACACATGAAACAGTATTTGACATGTATATTTGTGCCTAATCAAAAGAACATTTAACTACATTGTTTCCATCCCTTTAAATGACTTAAACATAATAAAATTAAAAGTAATGTTAGTTGTATATATGTCCTCATGCAAGTATACAAGCACAGATGATGTGTCTCATCAGACTGGGGGGAGGTCTTTAATTCATTTTCTTGATTTACTTGAGAATCCCCAGGAGGAATGAAAGTAAAATTGTATCTCCTGAAAACAGAATGGTTGGCTAGAGAGGCAGGTGTGCATCTCTGAAGCATGATAGCAGTGCACATAGAGAGCCTAGCACATTTTTAGGCTACTGGGTTAGCACTTGTAGGTACTCAGAGAATAATAAATTTGGGTAACATAAATGCATTTATATGATTTATTTTTTCCAGGCATTATACTTGCAGTATTCTAGTCTTCACAATTAACCTTATTAGGTTGGGATCATTCATTGCTTTCATTTTACAAATGAAGAAGCAGAGGCCAAACAGATTATATATGGTGAAGCCAAATTCTAACTGTTTCTCTGCAAAGATTATGTTCTTTTACCTCATCAGATGATTTTGGAGTTTATCAAATAGACTAAATCTGTACCTCCTTGTTGATGATCAGGGTGTTGGGTGGGAGTGGTTAGTGGTAGAGACTGTTTTCTGGATGAGCCTTTGGAAAAATGACAAACATGCCATATATCGAAATTTCCATTTGTCATAAGAGAACACATTACAAGATGGCCAGGTTCAAGAGTACATAAGAGTCTCTTTCCAGAGAAATTCTTTCTTCCCAGCCTCATCTGGTACTGAGTATTTGCATACTCCAAAATTATGGACTTGGAAGATACTCAAAGAGAATCTGGCTACATTTGAGGCACACGCGTAGTGGAAAGAACAAAGAATCTGAGTTCATTTTGCCCTCATGCAAGTGATGTAAACTTTCCTAGCCTCCATTTTCTCATCTGAAAAGTGGGACAAACAGTAAAGGATTATGTTGTTGAAAATTGCCATAGTATTCCCATAGGATAATCAGTCTTTGTGAGGTCAGACACACCTTCTTAAGATAATTCAAACTGAAAGAGGAAATAAACAGTACCATAATACTAAGCTTTCAGATGAATAATACCATATTTGAGAAACCTATCATTTCTCTATTCCCCCACACACCCTTTGAGAAGAACTTCTCATAGCCTAGAAAAGACAACCCTAAGGACCATGTGATCTCAACCCCAAAATAGACCAGGAGTAGTTATCTGATCGAAGCTGAAACCAGTCACATTTTCTCTTTCTGGAAATTAGGGAATTTTTTGGTTGGCTATGAGAAACAACTAGAAAGTCTGGTTGATTTGGGCCAAAGGACACCATTTTGTAAAGACTATGATTCCACATGGAAGTAGTTGAGTAGAAAAGCCTAATGAAGAGGTGGAAGAATGAAACGAACACATCAGAAACGAGAGACTGTGAGGTTGTTTCTGTAATTAAATGAAGGAGAGTGTTGTGTTCACCATTTATCCTTGCTTTCCTCCAAAAATAAAGTAACTAGATATAATGGAAAATAATAAATAAATAAATAAATAAATAGCATTTGAACCTTTGCCAAAAAAAGAGTAAAATATTTCAGAGAGAGAGAAAGAACAAAAGAAAGAGAAGGGGAAACTACCTGACTGTTTTCCAATAACCATGAAGCCCATTTGTGGGTGGGGAGATGGTGCTGATATCCTTAACATTTTTAAGATAAACCCCACTTGTCTGAGAGGAGCTTGAGTCGGCTTCTGATCTTTACAAACCAGCAATCCCCAAGCTTTCATTATAAAGGATATCGTATGTATCTTGGGAACAATAGCTCTTTGGTATTGCAAAGGCATTTTCCTAGATTGCTTAGAGCCAGAAAGTCTGCAGCTATAGGATCTTCTTTGCTCAGTAACTGAATAGATCCCTTCCTTGCTTTTTAAAACCTCATGTAAATCAAATATTCATATGAAAGGTGTCTTAATCCATTTGGGCTGCTATAACAAAATACCATAGACTAAGTAGCTTATAACCAATGGAAATGTATTTCTCACAGCTCTGCAGTTTGGGAAGCCCAAGATGAAGACTCCAGCAGATTTGGTGTCTGGAGAGGGCCCACTTCCACATAGATGGCCCTCTTCCCACTGTAGCCTCACCTGGCAAAAGGGGACAAGAAGCTTTCTGGACCTCTTTATAAAGGCACTATCCTAAGGGCAGAGCCCTCAGGACCTCATAACCTCCCAAAGGCCCTACCTCCTAATTTCATCACTTTATAGGTTAGGATTTCAACATATGAATTTTGCGGGAATTGGGGGAATGCAAACATTCAATCTATACTACTCTGTCCCTGCCTCCCCCCAAATTCATGTCCTTTTCACATGCAAAATACATTCATTCCATTTTAATAGTCCTAAAAGTCATAACTCATTCCAGCAGCAACTTAAAAGTCTGAATCCAAAGTCTTATTGAAATATCATCTAAATCAGGTATGTTAAGACTCAAGGTACAATTCATCTGGAGGCAAATTCTCCTCTAGCTGTGAGCTTGTAAAATCAAACAAATTATATGCTTCTAAAATTACAATGGTGGGACAGGTGTAAGATAGACATTCTCCTTCCAAAAGGGAAAAATAGAAAGAAGAAAGGGATAACAGGTCCCCAGAAAACCCAAAAGCTTAAGACTGAAGAATAATCTCTAATTCAAGGCTCTGCTCTTCAGGACCACTGGGGCAGAGTTCCTGTTTTCTAGACACACTGAGGCAAGGTTTGGGTCCCCAAGACTGGTGGCTCTGTTCCCATGGCTTTGGGTGGCCCTGCCTCCATGGCTTTGCTGGGTGCAGCCCAAGCTGCAGCTCTCACAGCATGAAATTGCAAGGCTACTGGTCTCCCAAGCTGGAATCACGTGCTAGTGATTCTACCAGTCTGGGTTTTTCAGGGCAGCTCATTCTCGACTGCTTCTCTAGCCAGTGCCCTAGTGGAGGTTCTCTGTGGTGGCCTTGCCCCTGCTGTAACCCTCGCAAGGGGGTTCCCGCCTTCAAAATCTAGGTGGAGGTAGATCACAGGATCCTTGTGCTTTGCTGGGTGAAGCTCACTGCTGCACCGCGGCCCACTGGAGCTGTACCTGAGGCAGTCAGGGAGAGTGGCAGTAGAATATGGGAAGTGGAGACTGTTATATGAAGCTTGATGTGAGGCAGGGACAGCAGCGGCCCCTTCTTTGAAATTAGGCCATTGCACTATGGGTTTGTGATGGAAAGGACAAGCCCCGATGATCTCCAAAATGCCTTCAGGGTTATTTTTTTCATTGTTTAGGACAACACCTCCTGGCGTCTGTTTAGATGGCTGATCCATACTAATCTCCTTATCAAATTTGGCACACTCTTTATGTTCTCTGAACAAGTTTTCTCATTCCTTTCAGTATGGAAAGGAATAGGTTGAGAATTTTCCAAATTTTTGAGGTCTGTTTCCCTTCTGATTAACAGTTACATTTTTAAGTCATTTCTCTACATGCATTTTACTATAAATGGTTACAAGGAACTAAGCCATCATTTCAACACTTTGCTTAGATGTTTCCTCAGCCAAATAACTGATTTCATTGTCTGCCAATTCTGTCTTCCACAAAACAGTAGGACGTGGACACAATTCAGTAAAGTTCTTTGCCACTTTATAATAAGGATTGCCTTCCCTCCAGTTTTCAGTAACATATTTGTCATTCCTGTCTGAGACCTCATCAGAATGGCCTTTACTGTCCATGTTTCTCCCAACATTCTGTTCCCAAACAGTTAGGTATTCTCTAAGGAGCTTGAGGCTTTCTCTACAGCTCTCCTGTCTCCTTCTGATCCTTTAACAGTTCCTTCACAGCAGTGCAGGCTTTTTCTAGTGTGCACTTCATAGCTTCCAGCCTCTACCCGGTACCCAGTTAGAAAGCCACTTCCACAATTTTAAGTATTTATTATAGCAGCACTCCACACTTGGTACCAATTTTATTTCTTAGTCCATTTGCACAGCTATAACAAAATACCATAGCCTGGGTAGTTTAAAACAATAGGAATGTATTTCTCACAGCTCTGGAGGTTGGGAAGTTCAAGATCAAGACTCCAGCAGGTTTGATGTCTGGTAAGACCTGCTTCTTCATAGATGGCTGACTTCTCATTGTAACCTCACATGGCAGAAAGGGGTAGGGGAACTTTCTTGGGTCTCTTTTATAAGGGCACTAAACCATCATCACCTCCCAAAGGCCCCACATCCTCATTGCATCACCTGAGGGTTAGGATTGGAATTGGGGACTGTGCAGAAATATTCAGTCTATGGCAAGAGGGATGGAAAAGCCTTTTACTGACCTGGGTAGGGGGGACCAGAAAGATGAATTCTAAACCTAACTCTTGTACGATAAGAATAATGAACTTCTGGTACTTTCTGAGATTAATAATAAAAATATCAACTATATAATAAGGTAGATGTTGATTATATTTTTATCTCCTTTAATGACATCATAAATGATTCACTGATTTCATTTTAAGAAGCAGTTACATTTCCTATAGTGTATACATAACTTATTACACATGTCAGCTTATTGAATCAAAGAGAAACTTCAAACAGGTGCCAATGTAATCTAGAAATCATAATTAAATAATTTCATTAAGTATAATTTATTGTATGAGTTGAGATTGGAGCCAGACTGCTTGGGTTCATGTATCAGCTCTAATAAAAATAACTTTTGGTTATTTAACCTCTCTGGCCTCAGTTTCCTAATCTGTAAAATGACAATAGCAGTACCTATTTTATAGTGTTGTGAGGATTAAATTAATTAATTTCTGTAAAGTGCTCAGAATAGTGTTGGGACATAGAAGGTGCTTAGTAAAAGTCAGGCAATTAGTAAATTTAGTTCAACTTACTAAAACATTAGAGTCCATTGTTGAAAAAGATCTGAAAAAATATTTTTTAGTAATAATTAGGCCTACATTTGTAAGTTGATTTATATAGCATGAAAAGTACTGTTATATACACTACTTATTTTAATTTTCATTTTCACAATTACCCTACGGATTAGTCATTGCCCATATTCTTCAGATACTGAAAGTGAAGTTCATTGAGAAGAACAACAGTTATTTTGGAGTTATTTTGGACAGGTGGCTGAACTGAAATATCCTTCATCCTACCTGGATGGAACTAGAGGGTATTATGCTAAGCGAAATAAGTCAATCAGAGAAAGACAAGTATCCTGTGATCTCACTGATATGAGGAATTTGAGAAACAAGACAGAGGATCATAGGGGAAGGGAGGAAAAAATGAAACAAGATGAAACCAGAGAGGGAGACAAACCATAAGAGACTCTCAATCTCAGGAAACAAACTGAGGGTTGCTGGAATGGAGGAGGGTGGGAGGGGTGGGGGGCTGGGTGACACTGGGGAGGGTATGTGCTATGGTGAGCACTGTGAATTGTGTAAGACTGATGAATCACAGACCTGTACCTCTGAAACAAATAATACATTATTAAAAGATTTCGGTTTTTTTGATGGCTGCATAATATTCCAGTGTGTGTGTGTGTGTGTGTGTGTGTGTGTGTGTGTGTGTGTGTGTACCACATCTTCTTTATCCATTCATCTGCTGATGGACATCTAGGCTCTTTCCATAGTTTGGCTGTTGTGGACATTGCTGCTATAAACATCGGGGTGCACGTACCCCTTCGGATCACTACATTTGTATCTTTGAGGTAAATACCCAGTAGTGCAATTGCTGGGTCATAGGGTAGCTCTATTTTCAACTTTTTGAGGAACCTCCATACTGTTTTCCAGAGTGGCTGCATCAGCTTGCATTCCCACCAACAGTGTAGGAGTGTTCCCCTTTCTCTGCATCCTTGCCAACATCTGTCGTTTCCTGACTTGTTAATTTTAGCCATTCTGACTGGTGTGAGGTGGTATCTCATTGAGGTTTTCATTTGTATTTCCCTGATGCCAAGTTGATGTTGAACACTTTTTCATGTGCCTGTTGGCCATTTGGATGTTTTCTTTGCAGAAATGTCCGTTCATGTCTTCTGCCCATTTCTTGATTGGATTATTTGTTCTTTGGGTGTTGAGTTTGATAAGTTCTTTATAGATTTTGGATACTAGCCCTTTATCTGATATGTCATATGCAAATATCTTCTCCCATTCTGTCAGTTGTCTTTTGGTTTTGTTGACTGTTTCTTTTGCTGTGCGAAAGCTTTTTATCTTGATGAAGTCCCAATAGTTCATTTTTGCCCTTGCTTCCCTTGCCTTTGGCGATGTGTCTAGGAAGAAGTTGCTGCGGCTGAGGTCGAAGAGGTTGCTGCCTGTCTTCTCAAGGATTCTGATGGATTCCTGTCTCACATTTAGGTCTTTCATCCATTTTGAGTCTATTTTTGTGTCTAGTGTAAGAAAATGGAAAAGTGATGATATTTTTAAAGTTAAAAAATGCATTTGAAAGATAGGAAAAAACATCATTGTTCATCAATTTCTTGAGTTCTTTCTTTTATAGATGTCAATACAACGTTAAATGCTATAATAATTATAGTGTAGATTTTCTCATAATTACTACTTTCATTGGCTTGCTCTACAAAGAAAGGGGGAAAGGGGTAGAAGAAAAGAGGAAGGTTCACCTTGCAATGAGGAACTGACTGCCACCTTTTCCTCTGGAGAGGAAATCAGCAGAGGGTCTAATTGCTTCACAGCCAGGAATAATTTGAGATCTCCTAACAGAAATAATGCTATGAAATGAGGGATATTGATTAGTGAATGTCCACTTTATAATGGATATTGATACATCTATGGACATTTCTTTTGTTAGTAATTAGCTAACAGTATCTGAGCACCTATTATGTACCACAAATAAACAAGGCATGGTCCTTGTCCTCAAGGAGCTCCCAGGAGGAGAGGGATAATAGATTGAATTGTGAGCATTAAAAAAGAATTACCCAGGCACAGAATTCCAAGAAGGCATTTTAACAGAGTATGTGGAACAACATAGTGAGCTAGCTGTTATTTCCATGGCTGAATTGGAGCACACAAATGGAAGACATAAGTCTTAAGAGATGGACAGGGGTGATAATATGGGGCACAGATTGTCATGGTAAAGAACTTTGGAATCTGTCATGAAGACAAGAGGAAGCCATACAAGGGGTTTCAGAAGGCATGATAGAAAGATGGAATTGTTTTGTGGAAAAAATCACATTGGCCCCAGTACTAGGCCAAGGCTATTAATGGAGGCCTGTGGGTCTTCTGTTCAGGGAGCAGCTATAAAAAACCATACCAACTTATCTCCAGTTTTGTTATCAAATTAGATTTTAAAAATAATGACACAAAGATGTCCTTCTTTTATTATTTTTTTAAGTTTTATTCATTTATTTTAGAGAGAGAGAGAGAGAGCATGTGTGCGAGGGGGTGTGGGAGGGGCAGAGGAAGAGAGAAAGAATCTCAAGCAGACTCTGCACTGAGTGCAGAGCCCAAGGCAGGGGTTGATCTCATGACCTGAGCCAAAACCAAGAGTGGGATGCTTAATCAACTGAGCCCCCCAGGCGCCCCAATTAGTGCCATATATCTGGCCTATGGTTTTGTTTTGTTTTGTTTTGTTTTTACATTCTCAATATAACACTGCAAGGAAGAAATTATTGTTTCCCATTTTACCAAATAAGGAACACAGAAGTCTGCTGAAGTTAAATACTGACTCAGGTCACAGAATAATGGCAGAACTGGAATTCAAACCCCAGTTTATGTGACTCTGAAGTCCCTGCTCTTTCCCTGTGGTACATCTACAACTGCAATCCAGATCTGGAACTTGACCCCCAAACTTTTATTTCTAAGTAAGTACACAAATTACTAAAAGAGAGTTAGAAGAATAATACTTACCTTCATTATACAATAAAAAGCAAATTGTCACCAAAACCAGATAAAAGAATTACAGAAAAGGAAAACAAAGAAATTTTGTATTGATCCTTTGTTCCTGGCTGGTCTTCATGGAGATAAAGCCCCTATGTCAGGAAACTCATGAATAGTTTAGGATCCCAGTGGTGGATTCTTGATTGTAGTTTCCTAGGAAGTTCTGCCCTCTCCCTTTTCCCAGGATGATTTTCCAGGAAGGAAGAAGGAGGGAGGAATGGCCAGGTATCTCAGTGATCCAAGGCCACTGGGAGGCAGTGCCAGCACCTGCTGCTGTGTAGGGAGTAGGAGGCAGCCCTGATTTAGCATGACCGCTGCTGAAGGTTCCTTGGAAGCTGGCCAGCTTGCATCCTTCCTGGGGTTCTTATTTTGCAATCTGTTTGCAAATAGAAGGAATGCTGCCAATTTGACTGGGGCATAGAATCCAGCAGAGATGATGATGGTAATAACTCTGCAGTGGCCAGGCACTGGTGCTATCAGGGAACTTGAAGTGGTGGGGGGTCTGTTGCTTTGAATAACAGTTCCTGGTCCTAATGGCCTTAGAGTGATGGGTGGGACTTCCAGCCCATTCTCCTCCTGGGCTAGCATCTGTTCTTTGGATTAAAGGAAAGGCTGCATGTTCTCTTCCAGAAATAAATACCTATTTGTTTGGTCTGAGCAAACTTGTCTCTGGCCCAGGTCAACCTCTTCTGACAGAGTAAGAAAGAGGTAGAGATAGACAGGCCCTTGAAAGAAATTTATGGAAGTTTGAATTTTGCCAAGTCTGTATTTTACTGCTTGGAGAGGGCTGGCTCAGGGTACTAGGTTAGACTGGCAAATTCAAAGGCAGACGGTCCTGCCTACACAGCAGCCTCCTGGCCGGAAGTCGGGGGTGGATCCAGATGGGAATCATATGCCTGTGCCATGTGTGTTTGCATTGGAGGGGAAAGAATCTCATGGCTGACAACTTTCTTAGGGCTCCATGCAGAACTCACAGCATGAGTGAAGAAGCTGCTGGGGTGGTTCTATGCCCTGAATTTTAGGAAATTGTAACGAGCACAGGACTTGGGTACTTGGACTGAACTGGCCTTGTCATCTCATTGGATACCAGACTAGGAAATCCACTTTTTCTTATTGCTGCATAGTCCAGAGGGAAACTGTTCAATCCCACTGTCTGATGCTTTTTCAGGTCCACCCTTCCTTTCCATTCCAGGATTCAGATTCAGTGAATGGGTTTTTTGTTTGTTTGTTTGTTTTGTTTTGCTTTGTTTTTCTTTTTTTAAAAAGATTTTATTTATTTATTTGACAGAGAGAGAGAGCACAAGCAGGGGGAATGGCAGGCAGGGGGAAGGGGAGAAGTAGGCTCCCCACTGAGAAGAGAGCCCAACATGGAGCTCCATCCCGGGACCCTGGAATCAAGACCTGAGCTGAAGGCAGTAGTTTAACTGACTGAGCCACCCAGACACCCTGAGATTCAGTGAATGTTTAAGCACCTACTAAATGTTGGAAACCAAACGCTATAGGAAGGAGGAGTTGTTCTCTCCATCTTACAGATAGAGAAACTGAGATTGGTCACATAGCTACTAGGTGGCAGAATCAGGATTCTCTGTTCCATATCCTCTGTCATCCTGTGCTTACCTTTTGAGCTTCATCTCTTGCAACTTCCCCAACATACTCTGCAAGTCTCAGCCATACTACACTCTTTTTAATTTCCTGATCTTTCCCTCTTTAACCTACGTCCTTTGCCCAGACTTTTCTATTTGTCTGAAATTCTCTCTTCCTCCCTGGCCCCTACCCACCCCCAGTTTCCTGCCCCCAGTTTTGTTTGTTTGATAAATTCTACTCATTTTTCACATCTCAGCCTAGCTATCACTGACTTCAGGAAGCTTGTACATGGCATATAGATGAACTCAGTAAATGTTTAAAACTAAGTGAATAAAGCAAGCTTCTCTTGTCCAGATGTGACACAGTGGAACAGAAACTAGGGATCAAGCGAAAATGAGAACTATCAGAGGGTGAGAGTCAGAGTCTAGAGAAATTGAGTTGAAGAGATGAGCTGCCTTGAATTTTTATGGAATGCCTTTGGCCTTGTGCATAGGCAGGGAAGGAATCATTAAAAATGCTGACCAGCTTGGATATCTAGGGTAAGATATTGGGTCTTTTGGCCTTAAGACCAGATCTAATGTGGAGTCTAATGTACCACTTAATTGAAAGGTTCTATCATTTTCAGCAAAACGAACAATATATTTTTCTGGAGTCTTCATTGCATTTGTGACATTGACTGAGGTTGCTGCTGACAGTGTTGATGCATAAGAGCCTCTGTCTTAACTAAGTTCATCTCCCAAGGACTTACTCCTTCACTTTTTGGCAGCTAGGTACCTATTTTTCCACTTTGATAAGCCTAGAGAATTCAATTCAATTTCTCTGAGGGTTTTATCCTCCTATCTACCCAGTACAGGCAACTCACAGGGCCATGACCTTTTCATGGGGAAGTTGTTATACAAGAATATTTTAACATCTCTCAGAATTACAGACTGTCAAATCTATTAAAAGCCTTAGAAGTCATTTAGACATATTCCTATCAATGGGAATGAGGTCACACAGAAAAGCAGTGGTTAAATAACTCAGGTACTGTGACTCTTTGTCTGGGACTTTTGCCATAGTTCCACAACCATGGTCATTAAATTTGATGTGGGGAGACCTGGGGAGGACCTGCTTAACCATACAATTATAGTTAACAAAAATATGAGTGGCTTTAGAGTCAGACAGAATCAAGTTTGAATCTTGACTCCATCTCCACAAGCTTTGTGACCTGAGAAATGTGACTTAATGTTTCTTTGTTTTCCCAACTGTATCATAGAAATATTGATATTTACATAGTTATTAGGAAAAATGCTGGTGAGTGCAGAATGCCTAAAACTTAGTAGGCATTAGTTACTGTGTATTGCAGTAGGTAGATTGTTCTTTTCAGATGCTTTGGCAAAATTGGGATAATTGAAACATTTTTGAGGGTCTTAGTTGACAAATCATTCATCTTGAGAATGTAAAATTTCTCTGGTTTCTTTCAGAAACTTGGAGTTGTCATTCTATAGACAAAGATATGTTGTCAGAGAAATTCATTATTGCATGACGTTTGGGCTTTGTTTACATTGCGTCACTGAGTCACTACTAGGACTCCAAGTTGCTTTGGAGGTTTGAAGATTTCACAGGATTTCAGCAAACTGTATATGTCTTGCTATATGACAGCATTTAAGCTATTGAATGAACTGCTAAAATTTACTTGAGATCTGCCAAAACTACCAAGAAAGAAGTTCTGAGGGGTGAGGTGTACCATCTAAAAAGACAAAGTGCCATACTTGGGCATTTTCCATTGGAAAGTCCTAGGAGCTAGTCATATGCAATCTTAACATTAATATTTTCTGGGGTAATGGAAGCAGTCTGGACTTGGAATTAGGAAGCTTGGGCTCCAGTCTCATGTTTTTTTTACTGACCAGACTTCTGTCCTCAATAGGTTACTTAACTTTACTGTTTAGCTTGATTCTAGGATCCTTCCCTACACTGTACCATTTCATCTCTCTATTCCTATGTCCATATTTTTTTTCTGTCTGAAATGTTTTACATCATCCCCAATTCCTACCCTTTATCTGGAAACCTCTTCTGTCTTTAAAATGTTAGGTTAGGAATTGCCTTTTTAGAAAGACATCTCTGATATATCAGGCTGGGATTGGTCCTGTCCTGTGATTTCACCAACTCTAGTGCTTCACTCTGTCAGGTCCTGGTCAAGTGCATTGTTGACAACTATTTACATCTACTTCTTCCCTTATCTACTCTAAGGCCCTTTATGGTGTGTGTGTGGGTACATCTTATTTTTTATTATCTTCCCATGCTTATGCTTTACTATGCACAACCTCCAGCAGGAATTGAATAAAGGATAAGACTTGAGTAGGTGGAGTAATTAAGGGAGACCTAAGTTGTGAGAACAAAGCTGTGGAGGCTGGAGTGAATGAGAACCATACATTTCATTATTTTATTATTTTATTTATTCATAGATTCACTTATGCATTCATTCATTTATTCATTATTTAGCACAAAGATATGATAGGAACCTACTGAATGCTAGGATACAAAGAATAAAAAGAAGGTTTATCCTTAAGAATTTTTCATTTTGTGGGAGGAGGGATACAGACAATAAACATTCAGCAATATAACATCATGATTGCTATGAAAGACATACAGGTTGCAGAGAGAGCATAGAGGAGGTACCTATGTAAGCTTGAGGGTTAAATAAAGCTTCTTGGAGGAAATGACACCTCAGCTGAGTCTCAGAACATGAGTAGGAGTGAACCAGGCTGACAGGAGGAGAAGCATTCTAGAGCTATGTTTGGGGCTGTTGGTGAGCCAGATCTGGCAGAAATAGAGCTCTTAGTCTGGAGAAGCTGGGGACGTTAGATTGGAGAGATTGACTTAGTGACTTGGGATTCAAAACCATATTTAGATATGCAAAAACACAATTAAACCGAAAATTGTGGAACTCTTGTGGGTGTGCCACAGTTGGCCAAAGGAATCATTTCGGCAAGATGTTAGCTGATGTTGTATTGGTCTGATCTTGTAGTAGTCCCTCACTTTTCTCTAAGGAAAGATTTAGAGGAAATATTTTCTTTAGGGAGAACTGTTTTGTTTTAGAAAGAGAATTACCTCAGTTTAACTCCTCTGATGAGTTCCATAAGTATAAGCTTAGAATGTAACACTAGTGTACAGTTCCATTTGCTCAGGAGGATCCATGTGGATTTCTGTAGTTTCTGAATAATTTAGGTTGTTGGAACAAGAGCCTTCAAAAACCAAACTAAAGAAAGTACTCCAAAAATCATCTGGGTAAATAAATAACAATGATGATAATTGGTAGCTTTTAGATGTACTGTAGTTTCCTCACGATATCAGGAGGTACATATTATTAATACCAGTTTTATACTCAAGGGGATAAAATTCAGAAACTTTAAATTATTTTCTCAAAATCATGCAGCTAATAAGTGACATAGCCAGAACTAGTACACAGTTTTTCACACTCTCAATTCTGTGCTTTTTCTACTATGCCATAAATTGTATGTCTCAAAATTTCAGGAACTCTGCTGTTGGCATTTCTATTCCTTTGAAACTGTAGAGGGTAAAACATTCAGTTACATAATTTGACATTTAGATTTAGCTTTCCTTCAGACCTGAAATATCGTATTTTTGCCTACCAATTTGGCTTTGTAATATTTCAGTTTTAGTTTTGTGTTTGCCCCTGGTATAAAAATATGCTATTGTCCTAATTAAACCACTGGTTTACCTCTCACTACAGACATTTTCAAGAAAACTGCCAACCATTCAAAATAATTTATGGTCTTTCAAATGTATTTCTCACTCTGGCTGTTATTACTATTTTTAGATGTATATTCTATATTATGTAGAGCTTTTAGTGCTGTTTTTAGTGTTGATCTACTGTTGTTAAGGAGACATAGTAAAGGTTCTAATCAATTAGTAGAAGTTGGCAGTAGAATCACAGATTTTTAGAACTAGAAGAGATATTAACAACTATATATTCAGAATCTCTTCAGGAAGTCATAATTATTAGTGAGAAATTTTTTGGAAACTTTTTTTATCGAAGACTAGCATACATACAGTAAAATGCTCAAATTTCAAGTACATAGCTCAATGAATATTTACAAATAAATAAAACCAGGGTAACCACTATCCTGGTCAAAATATGGAACATTGCCAGTTACCCAGAAGATTCCCTCCCTAGTGTCTTCTCCCAGTCAATACCCCCAAATTCAATAGTCTAGCAACTCAGATTACTTTGCTTATTCTAGAACTTCCTATAAATGGAGTAACACTGTATATGCCCTTTTGAATATGTATCCTTTCATTCAACAATATGTTGACCATATTATTGTGTATAGCAATTGCTTATTCTTTCTCATCAATGTTTAATACTCTGTTATACCACAACCAATTTGATTTGATGTGATAATGTTTGGTTTAGTACTTCTGTGTCTATGTTCGTGAAGGAGCCTATTAGCTTCCTTTTTTTATAATTTCCTTATCGGGTTTTTTTTTTTTTTCAAGATTTTATTTATTCATTTGACAGAGAGACACAGCAAGAGAGGGAACCCAAGCAGGGGGAGTGGGAGAGGGAGAAGCAGGCTTCCTGCGGAGCAGGGAGCCCGATGCAGGGCTTGATCCCAGGATCCTGGGATCATGACCTGAGCCGAAGGCAGCCGCTTAACGACTGAGCCACCCAGGCTCCCGTCCTTATCAGGTTTTGATATCAAGGTTATGCTAGCCTCATAAAATGACTTGGAGGGAGTTCCCTCTATTAACATTCTCTGAAAGATTTTGTGTAAGAGTCACTAAAATGATTGAGTGAATTCACTAGTAAAGCCATCTGGGTCTAGAATGTCTTTAAAGAAGGTTTTAAATTATGTATTTAATTTTTAAAATAAATACAGTAGTTTGGCATATTTGGTTTTTTTTTTCTTAAATCTTTTCTCTCCATCCCCAATAGAATTATAAACTATGCTCTATTGCAGTTCTCCCTTCTAGAGTAAGCAGAGTGTATTTCTCTGACCTATTGATGCTGGGCTTAGAAATATGACTTACTTTAACCAATGGAATATTAGAATATGTGACTCAAGCAGAGGCTTTAAATATATTTGAGTGGTTTTGTTTGGTCTCTTCTGTCATTTACTATGAAAACTTATCCTCAAGTAAGTGCTGGTCCCAGATTGAGGAAATACATGGCAAACTAAACCCAACCCAAAAGTTTGGGAGGTAACCCTAGCTAATCTCAGCTAACCTAAACAGAGCTTTGTCTGAACTATAGAAAAGCTTTTGGCTTTGTCAAATTTTTTCTACTCCGTTAATTTTCTGTTTCACTCATTTTTGCTCTTATGTCTACTGTATCCTTCCTTCTACTTACTTTGTGTTGTACTTTTTTTTTACTTTGTTTTTAGTTCTTTTGCTTCATGAGATAAGCCTAGATCTTTGATTTAAACCTTTATTCTATGCCTACATATGCATTTTAAGGCTACAAATTTCCCTGTAAGCACTACTTTAGCTGTATTGCACATTTTAAAATGTTGTATTTTTATTATTGTTCATTTAGTAAAAGCAATTTCACTTACTCTTTCAAAAAGTATTTTATTGTATATATGTACAGAAAAATGTACAAATTATGAGTATAAAGTTCAATGAACTTGTACAGGTGAACACACGTATGTCACCACTACTTGGGCCTCTCTTTCTTCCCTTCAAATCAGTAACTTTTCCATCCTGGCTTCAAAAACTATATATTAGTCTTGCTAGTATTTAAACTTTATATAAATAGAATCATAACAGATTTTCTTTTAGATCTGCCTTATCTGGTTTCTTCTGCTCAATATTATGTTTCTGAGAATGGTGCATATTTGGCATGTAATTTATTTTTATTACTCTATAGTATAGTTTGTATGTGCTAGACTTTTCTTATCCATTCTTTTTTAATGGGAATTTGTATTTTTTTTCTAGATTTTAGCCATTAAGAATATGGTGCTCTACACATTCTTTTTTTTATTATTATGTTATGTTAATCACCATACATTACATCATTAGTTTGATTCTTGTACATGTTTTTTGATGCACTTATAAATGTAATTATGTTGGATATGTAATTAAAAGTGGAATTTCTGACTCACAGAATATTTGTGTGTTCACTTTTATTAGATGCTATCAAACATGTTCTAGAGTGACTGTCTCACCAGCAGTGCATTAGAGTACCTGAAGTTGAAAATATTTCATTTTCATTATGATATTTTTAGGTACATTGGTTATTTTCCAAACATTTGGGGATTTTCTAGTTGTCTTTCTTTTATTGTTTTTAGCTTAATGCCATTTTGATCAGAGAATATACTTTGTATGATTACAGTCCTTTGCAGTTTTTTGAAACTTGCTTATGGTATATCATGTGGTCTATTTTGGTAAATGTTCCTTGTACACTAGAATAAATAATGTATTTTGCATTTGGTGGATTTTATGTTTTATATACATCAATTAGATCAAATTTGTTAATGAAGATTTTCATATTTTCTATATCCTTACTGATACTTTTTTGTGTTTATTCTATTAGTTACTGAATGGTAAGTTAAATTTCCAGCTACAACTGTGGATTTAATTCTCCTTTTACTTCTATAATTTTTATATATGTATTGTGAGGCTTGCTTTTAGGTGCATTTAATTTTAAGGTTACTATGTATACCTACCTCTTTAGTTGCCCTTTTTATAAATGTTAAATGTGTCTCTTTATCTCTAGTTATATTTCTTGCCTTAAAGTCTAGTCTATTTGATATTAGTATGACTATGTCAATTATCTTTCAAGGACTTTGTTTCCTTTTACTATCAACCATTCTGTATTCTTATATTTAAAATAGTCTTGTAAGCTATGTACAGTTTTTGAAAATCTAGTCTTATAATCTTATTTTTTTAACTATAGCATTTATTTTGTTTGTCATGTAATTATTAACACATTGCAGTTTAGTCTACCATCTTACTGTTTGTTTTCTCTTTATCCATTTTGTTCTTTGTTCATTTGTTTTTCCTTTTTTGGTCTTAGATCTTTTCTTATTAATCAAATGTTTATTATTGTTGTTGTTATTATTATTATTGATGTCTTTACAGCTCTACTCCAACTTTTCTCAGGAGCCTCATTGGAATTGTTTCTGTAGCTAAATACTAAATAAAATAAAGATCATATAAATATTTTACTATCTCCTCAAATCATCCTTAGTTTCTGTTCAAATTATGCTTTTATCCTATCTTTTCTTTTAATTGAGATATAATCACCATGTAACATTGTAGTAGTTTTAGGACTAAAATGTAATGACTTGATAAATGTATATATTATGAAATTATTACCACAATAAATTTAGTTTAACACCCATCACCACACAGATTACAAAATGTGTGTGTGTGTGTGTGTGTGTGCGTGTGTGTGTGAGATGGGAACTTTTAAGATCTATTCTCTTAGAGGGGCGCCTGGGTGGCTCGGTCATTAAGCGTCTGCCTTTGGCTCAGGTCATGACCCCAGGGTCCTGGGATCGAGCCCCGCATCAGGCTCCCTGCTCCGCAGGAAGCCTGCTTCTCCCTCTCCCTCTCCCACTCCCCCTGCTTGTGTTCCCTCTCTCACTGTCTCTCTTTGTCAAATAAATAAATAAAATCTTAAAAAAAAAAGATCTACTCTCTTAGAAACTTTCAAATACTCAATACAGTATTGTTAACTATAGTCACCATACTGTGCATTACATCCCCAGGACTTATTTATCTTATAACTGGAAGTTTGTATGCATTATTATTAATATTTATCCTTTCTATTAGCTTCTTATTTATTTCTTATTCTTTTAGCAGTTACCCTAGAAATTACATTATGGCTTAAATGAGTACTTCTACGATTTTCAGGGTAATACAAGTTTTGTATAATATTTTAACTCCATTCCTTTTCCTCTTTTGCTATTACTTTTCATATATTTTAAGCACATATATGAAATATATATGCATTATTACATGCATATATGTGTCTATATATGTATTATACTTATGTGCATGTTATACATATATTATATATATATGCATATGCATGTGAATGTGTGTGTTTAAACCCTTAATATGTAGACTTAGCCATGTATTTATCTTTATGGTACTCTTCATTTCTTCCTACATTGACATGTTTCCTTCTAGGATCATTTTTCTTTTGCATGAAGAAGTGCCCTTTATTATTTCTTCTAGTCTAGATCTTCAGACAGTGAATGTTTTCTTTCTTCCTGAAAATGTTCTTTATTTTTGAAGGTTATCTTTGGGTACAGAAGTGTAAGTAGTAATTTTTTTTTGTTTATTTATGTATTTATTTTGTTCAACACTTGAATGATGCCTTTCCACTGTCTTCAGCTTCTGTATTTATTGAGAGGTCAACTCTGAATTTTATTGTTGGCCCTTTGAAGTTTTATGTAATCTTTCTCCAGCTTCTTATAAGATTTTTTTCTTTGTCTTTGGTTTCTAGCAGCTGTACAATGATGTGCGTTTGTCTGGCTTCCTTTTTATTTATTCTGTTGGGGTGCATAGAACCTCTTGAATCTGTGGATTGATGTATTTTATAAGTTTTGGAAAATTCTTGGTTATTATTTCTTCAAATATTGCTTTTGTTCATTTTTTCTCATCTTTTTCTGGGATACCAGTGGCATAGATTTAGATCTTTTTATCATACCTTGTATGAGTCTTACCTCTTTTTGTATTTCCATCTCTTATTTCAGTGTTTTGATGTGGATATTTTCTCCTGACAAATCTTCCATTTCACTGTTCCTTTCTTCTTCTGGGTCTCATGTGTTATTAAAACCCATCTATGACATTCTTAATTTCCATTATTAATTTTTTTTTTAATTTCTGGATTTCCACTTGTGTCTTTATCTACATTCCAGTTCTCTGGTAAATTTTTCTATATTCTATTTTCTCAAAAATATTAATTGATAACTATTTTAAAGTTTCTGTTGGTACTTGAAATATTTAGATATAGTAGTACCCCCTTTATCTGTGGTTTTGTTTTCCATGGTTTCAGTTAACCACGTTCAGTTGCATAGCAATCTGGAAGCAGATGATGCTCCTGACATAATATCAGAAGGTTAACAGTAGGCTAATACTACATCACAATACCTATATTATTCATCTAACTTCATCTCATCATATAGACATTTTTTCATCTCACATCATCACAGGAAGGGTGAGTATAGTATAAGATATTCTGAAAGAGAGAGAGAGACCACATTCATATATCATTTTTTATAATATATTGTTTTAATTATTCTATTTTATGGTAGTTATTGTTGTTTATCTCTTACTGTGCCTAATTTTTAAATTCAACTTTATCATAGGTATGTATGTATAGAAGAAAACATAATATATATAGAGTTCGGTACTGTCCGTGGCTTCAGGCATCCACTGGAAGTTTTGGAACGTATTTCCTGTGGATAAGGGGGACTACTATAATCTGTGGGTAAAATCTCTTCCTTCCCTCTTTTCTTTTCTTTCCTTTCCTTTTTTTAAAGATTTTATTTATTTGACAGAAAGAGACACAGTGAGAGAGGGAACACAAGCAGGGGGAGTGGGAGAGGGAGAAGCAGGCTTCCCGCTGAAGCAGGGACCCTGGAGGAGCCCAATGCAGGGCTCGATCCCAGGACCCTGGGATCATGACCTAAGCTGAAAGCAGACACTTAATGACTGAGCCAACCAGGCACCCCGCCTTGCTTTGCCTTGCCTTGCCTTGCCTTGCCTTGCCTTTCCTTGCCTTTCCTTCCTTTCTTTTCTTTTTCTTTCTTTCTCTTCTCCTCTCCTCTCCACTCCTCTCCTTTCCTCTTCTCTCTCTCTCTCTCTCTTTCTCTCTTCCATTTGTTTCTATTTCTTCATATGTCTGGTAAATCTGGTTGATGCAGGATACTGTATTTTAAAATGTTGATGCTTTTATTGATACTATTTTTCTCTGAAAGGATTCAGTTTTCTTCTGTCTGGCAGATAATTTTTGGAAAGATTATCTCTGTATAGTCAAGGCTGAATTTCAGGTATATAAATTCAGGTATGTTTCACTTACCCTTACTCCAAGGGCGTAGGCATTCTCGTATCTCAAATAGTGTGGAGTGTTTACTAAGGTTTTCTTACTTGGTGGGCCCTGAACTCCAAACTGTTTTTCTGCAGTACTGTTAGACTGTTAAAATCTTCACTTAGCATCTTAACCTCCTTGATGCTGCTTTTTACTTGGTTTATTAGCAACTTACCCTGTTTATGAGCAGCTTAACATTTTGCAAATGACTTGAAGGGAAATTACACACAGAATTTTGATCTCACTTTTCTATGATTTCTTTAGTTCCTAACTGCCTTGGCAGCCCTGAAAGGCAATCTGTATTTTGCCAAGCTCATATTCACTAGATTCAGCAAATGCTCTCTTAAGGAGCATTTAAAAGGTGTTTTATATAGTAAGGGCAGTTGAGACACCTACCATCTTACAATATCTCTAGTGTTTTTGCATAGCACATATTTCTTTTTTGAGATACATCTCCCTAGGCCCATTGATGGGAATTGGCAGTCTTTTTATTTGAAATATGACAATATAAAATAGAAAAAAAGCATAGACTTTGGAGTTAGACAAAACCAGACTTGGGTTCCATTCATCCCATCTCCACAACAAAAGCTATATCATCTTTAGAAAGTATGTTAAAGAGTCTGACTTCATTTTTGACATTTGACTGCTAACACCTTTCAAGTCCCCCCACCTTCACATTTGCCCCACATCTGGGCAAGCTGATAAGGAAGCACAGGTGGACCATCCTTTAGCACTGGCAGGAAGTTCAAATCACAAAAGCTCTAGTTGTGCACTTGAGAATCCTTACCCTGGCCGTAGCCCCTAACCAGCCTAAAATTTCAAGAAAGCCTCCTTTCCTGTTCTCTCAAGCTAATTTCAGACCAGTTTGGGACACTATTCTGCCCTTGCCAGAAATCCTCATTATGTGAGTAATAAACCTTTTATTCACTGAGTCACTACTCAGTGATGTGGCATCATCATTCTCAACATCCTAACCAAATCTGGGTGAGAGAGTCCAACCCATCTCTGAAGGATGAGCAAATAGAATTGTTTGATCTCTTTTTCTTCTTATTACTTTCCTAAGTTATAAAATGAAAAACAAGATTTACCTGTAAGATTTTTTTAAGTATTAGAAATAATATACAATACAAAAGTACCTAACCATTTCTTTGGAATTTAGTGTTCAGCACATTATATATAAAATAATCTTTTTTATGCCAAACAGATCATAGACTATCTTCCACTCTATCCCTGGCCCTTTATTAATTTTTCATAGTTCTTATTACTACCTCATATTGCATGATACATTTATTTATTTACTTGTGTGTTACTTGTTCACCCGTGTATCCCCAACACATAAAATAGCTTGGGGCACATAGACAGAGACCAGTGAATGTTTCTTGAAAGAATAAAGGAGTTAATCAGATATGTATAGAATCTAGAATTTCCCTTTTTGCTCTTGACCTCACTTAACTGTTTTACTTTGTCCAAACTCCTCAGTCCATGACTCTGGACTTTAGTCAGTTATCTCTATTTTTAGAAGTGGACAAATAAAAGATCAGAGAAAGGAATTAATCTTCTTAAGGTCAAATAAACCAGGAAGAGAAGACAGGTCTGCTTTCTCCCAGGCCAACTTTCTTCCCACTCTAGCTTCTCCTTTAACCCACCCAAAGATAGGCATTCTCCTGTAGGGCTTTCTTTGTTTCCAAAATCCACTGAATCATGTTGAATAAAGCAAACACTACTTTTTAGTAGAAGTCAACCTTTTCCTAATTGATTTTTCTCATTTTTCAACAGATTTGTAATTGTTAATTTACTTGCCAAGTGGAAAGCGGCACCTGGGTTTGTCATTCTAACCCTTGGAGTAATTTAACTCTACCTTGTAAGACAGGTCCCTATGCTTGTATTATTCTCTGTTGGCATTGTCTTTTCAATCAATCAGTCATGAAAAATTCATGCCCAAGGTAATGCCCTAGTGAACCACTCTGAGAAAAATGTGATTATCTTTAAACAAAGGGGAGATCTTAGTGTTCTCTGAAATTCATTGGAGAGAGCAGCCTTTAATAAAGAAACATTTTATCTGCTGTTTGCAATCCACAAGATACTCCCAGTTTTTCCTTTTAAAATTGATCTCTTCCAATTCCAAGGTTTCCAAAACTGCTATAAGCTGAAGCTCCATTAATGTGGATTCTAATAATTTGAAGTTTGTAAAAGCTCAACCTGAGCCTTTCATGAGTGATGAAAAATGTGTCAGGTAAACAAAGCAGGGTAATCATGTCAAAATAATTAGGATATTGTTGCATCAACTTTTCAAAACATGTTTATTTCATGTTGCAAATTATAAAATATTTTGATTTGTTTATTGACTACCCCTTAATTGTGGAGAATGACTGATTCCTTCCTCAAATGGACTGAATCTAAACCCTGGTTCCTGAACCCTTATGTTGGTTCTAGCCCTGACACCGACCATGAAATGGACCATGGGCCGGGGTGTGGCCCTGAGGTTAGCTGGAGACTGAACCTAGACATTTATTTTATTAGTGACTCCTAAACAGTTGTCATTGGCCTCAGGGGAACTGGATGAGGGAATTTGCTTGGCTTAGTATAACCCTTTTTCCTGCTGGCAAACAAATTCAAGCACCTGATCTGATATCAGGAAGTGACATGGTTTCTGCCCTGGAGAGCAGTACCATAACGTCATGCTGTAGAACATCCCATAATTCCCAAAGCTTTGGGAAAAGGAAAGTTCTTTCTAAGCAAATGCTTCTCTCTCTCTCTCTCTCTTAGAAGTACAGCTTTACAGTTTGCCATCCATCAAAAATTTTTTATAAAAAGATGTCTTCAGAAGCAAATTGAAAGCACGGATCTTTCTTGTATTGCCTTTTAATTTGCAACATGATTCTAAATGGAATGAGAGGAGTTTGTTACTTCTTTTTTAGCCCAGGTTGTCCAGAACTGAAAAGAGGGGCAAAGTATGGACTAATATATAGAACTCCAGCTTTTGAGTCAAATAAACCTGATTTTGAATTCTTGTTTTACCACTTGTCAGCACTGTGACTTTGGGCAAGTTACTTAATGTCTGTGACAGCTCTAATTTCCTCATCTATAAAGTGGGAATTTAAGACTTTCCTCACATTGTTGTGATTATTAAATGAGATTTTACAGGTAACGTGCCCAGCACATAATAAGTATTTAATAAAAATAGAACCATAGAAACCTATATCTTAGAGCTGAAATATCCCTCAGAAGAGCATTTGCTTTAGCTATCTAGCTGAGGATTGAACCTTCTAACAGGTAAACTATTATTCTGATTTTATGGATGGATCACCTGCGGTAAAATAACCCACTAAAGTTTACAAAGATATTGAGTGGTGGAGGCAAGTTTGAACTCTGGTTGCTGCCTCCTAAGACTAAAATCTTGTCCAAACTTCTCATTTTACAGATAGGAGAAGGAAACTGGCATTGCTTTATAACATATCCATGTTTTTACCTCCCATGAACTCAGACAATTTGTAAAATTCTCAAGGGTAGGAACTGATCTTTTTCCCATTACTTAAAGTTGAAGAGCAAAAATCTTGAGAAAAATTGGCCAAGAATATATATTAGTATGACCAAGTTTAAGTGGTATTTTAAAAATTGGTGGACTTAATATTTAAGGGAGAATAAACTTATATCCAAAATACTATAGATAATAAAGAAAAAACAAATAAGTCAATTTAATACCAAATAGTGTGATTATGAACTATAATATGAAGTAAATGACCTTTTTTTACTTTTTACTTTTATATTCATTCCCTTCTTAAAAATTTTTTTCTCAACTTTACTGAGATATAACTGACATATAACATTGCTTAAATTAGAGATGTACAAGTTCTTGCTTCAATATATATTGCAAAATGATTATCACCATAGTTTTAGCTAGCACCTCTATCACATTATATAATTACCATTTCTTTTTTGTGGTGAGGACATTTAATATCTACTCTTTTAGCAACTTTCAAGTATATAATATGGTATTATTAACTACAGTCACCCTGCTGTTCATTAGATCCCCAGAACTTATTTATCTTGTAGCTGGAAGTTTATACTTTGACCAACATTTCCCCTTTCCATCCCATATCCCAGCCATTTGTAAATACCATTCTAGTCACTGGCTTCTATGAGTTGGGCTTCTCTATATTCCACATGTAAGTGATTTCTTTCCTTTCTTTTTAATGTTTCCTTTCTTTGGCTTTCTTTTTTTGCTTTTCTGTTTTTTCCCCTATAGTTTTGATCACTGAAGCATGACATAGTGTATTATTTGGCTATTGCTAAATTACAAAGCACTCCAAAATTCAGTGGTTTAAAACAATAAGCATTTATTACTACTCAAGAGTCCATGGGTCAGCTGTGTGGTTCTTCTGTATTGGTGGTCAGCTCTGGATCAGGTAGATAATCTGCTGAGTTTGATTGGGTTCTCTCATATTTTTCCAAATCAGCTGGCTGTAGGCTGTTCTAGCTTCAGCTAGAACAAATGGTCTCTATTTAGTGTGGTCTCATCCTCTGTAAGTCTACCCTGGAGTTGATCAACTACTGGTGGTAGGATTTCAAGAGAGAATATGGAACTACACAAGACTTCTTGAAGTCTTGGCTCATTCTACCAGTTCCTAAGGCCAAGGTCAATCCAGATTTAAGAGGCTCACCTCTTGATAAAGAAGCAGCAAAATCATAGTGTAGAGATGGCTACAGGGTGGAAAGACAAATTGTGAAAAATTTTGCAGTCAATCTACCACATTTGTAAGAAAATAGGCAAACATTAAATATCTCATCAAGGAAAGGTTGTGCCAACATTAAATAAGGTAACTGAACATAATAAAATAAATAAATAAATAAGGTGACCCAAGATTGAAATCATTCCCATACAAACAAGTAGAGTATAATCTTAACAGACACCAGAAGTGGTTAGCCCTGTGGGACCACCCAGGGGTGGTAAATCCATCTCAAGGGAGGTACTGAATGAATAAAAAAAGGAGGAGATTTTGTTTTACCTAAGTATGGAAACCTCTCCATTCCTGTTTGAGAATTCAGAGACCCTGAAAAAATAAACAAACAAACAAAAACCTTTGACTTTTTCTTATGCCTGATGAGCAGCTCATTTAATCAGTCAAATGTGTGTGTACACCTATTGCCCCACCTGTCCTATTAACTTTTTAGTACCTCTGAGCAGGGGAAACATGGAGTGGGTAAATATAGCGATTCACTCTCTTGGCACATTGTAGGTTGGCTTAAGATTGGGCCCATGCAGGCAGTTGGTGCTCTATTCATTCTCCCTGACTTTCCATCACCTTGGGAGGAGAACAGGAAGTCAATTTTGTGTTGCTCTTTCTAAAACATAGGTCTGAACCTTTCACACCTACACTTAAAACTCAATAGCCCGTTCATACTGTTTTTATAAAAGTTAAAATTTCTTAATGTCTTGTATACCTTTTAATGTCACAGGCTCATCTCTTACCCCACCCAGCCCCAGAATTTTTTGCTCCAGCCACAGGAAACATCTTATAATTCCACAAAACACTCAACCTTTATTCTCATTGCTTCCTCTGACTCTGGAATGCCTTCCATGCTTTCCTTCCTGCCCAACCAGTCTTTATTCATCAATAAAGTTTCAGCTTTCTTTCTACTAGGCTGGCGACAGACACCACCTCAGCATTTTATTCATGTGTGTGTGTTACATGTTAATTTCCCTCAGTAAGTAGTTCCCTAAGGGCTAAGGGCCAAATTTTATTTATTCCTATAATCCAAGCACATAGCAGATTAAGAGTTCTATAACTTTATTAAATGAAATAATTAAATGAATATTTCTTGAATGAATGAATGAATGAATGAATGAATGAAATTGAGAACAAAATTCTGTAGGAAATCCTGTCAGATTAAGGAAAAGAGAGGCATTTTTTATCTGTATATTGTTGGATATTTATTCTGAGTTATGGGGAGAAGAGAGTCCCTGAAAGATCTTATTTTTCTTGTCATGTTGCTAATGTCTTTGTTTGATATGCTAAACTTCCCTTGATAAGAATGTTTTGCTCCATTCCCCTTCTACTTCTTTTGGCTGCCTTCTCAAGCTTACAGTGAGGAGGAAGAATTTTTTAATGTGCAACCAGTAAACCATTTCTTTATTATCTCTATCAGACTGCACTGTGTGAAGATTTTGACAATTTCCAGTTAACAAGACAGAGGGGCAGCTGATTAACAAACTTTGTTGGTTCCTTGTGACACCTCAACATCAGCTTACAATAGATAAGGATTCATTTTTCACATAGTGATTATCTATATGCCAGACTCCATGCTTTTGATATATCAGGTCCAGGATTTCTTGGCATTCTTTCAGGAAGTGGGGTGGTAACCTGTAGATTCTTCAGGGGCAGGAGGCTTAACTTAATCGTATATACACCCACACACATATATGTGTAGATGAATATACGTGTGTGTGTACATATGTATATATACATGTACGGATACATACACACATGTGTATAGTCTTTTATTGCTTCCCAATCATATTGTCTTGGCAATTATATTTAACCCCAACAACAACTCTTATCAGCTAGGTATGAGTTTTCTCTTTGTAGATGAGGCAAACAAGGCTCAGAAAGATAATAAAACATGGTCAAAGTTATACAGGGACTAGTAGGTGTGGAACTCCAACATTTCTCTCCACAATGCTGGGAATCAGATTTGGTTCAGAGTAGGCAATATAAAAATAGGGACTATGAAGGAAAGTAGCTGATTGTTTGAAAAAAATAGAGACATATATTTTATTCCCAACTCAGTGCCATATTACCTATATAACATTTTATATGTTGTGACACCTCGGCAAATTCACCCTAAACTCCTGTGCAGTTCAACCCAAGTCACAATAACCTGGCTACATGGGAGCACATGGACTGGAACACAGACATACTCCAAGCAGCTTTCTCCCATTGTGTTATATATCTCTGGATATTATCAGAATAGGTTAGTAACAAGTGGTTGTCTCAAAAGGAGTTACTGACATCACTCATATATAAACTACTCATACCTAACTTAAGGATTCCAATTCATTTTTTAATTTAAATATAACCATTAGTAGAATAAAACTAGGACAAATGATTCGCAAATAACTAACAAAAGAAGGAAAAGCAGAAAGAAAGATTTCATGGAATTGTTGTTAAATACAGCATTTAAAAAATGTGAGAAAGCATGAACAAAACAAATTGTGAAATAAAATAACCAATTAGAGACAAAAAAGTTCACGGGTGTGATGCCATAAAAAATAACAAAAGAAGAACATTAACTAGAGATTTGCCCTAATATAGTTGAAACATATCATAAAACTACAATTATCAAAACAATGGCTTGTTGTCACTAGAATAAACACACAAATCAGTGAAAGAGAAATGGAAGTTCAGACATAAACCCAAGCATATAAAAGCTTATTATACAGAAAAAGTGACATTTGAAATTAAGAAGGAAAGGGATAACTTATTCAGTAAGATGTTAGAAGAACTTAAAAAAAAAAAAAAAAAAAAAGAACTTGTTAACCATCTGGAAAAAAATGTGATGGTTCTTTGTATTTTACACTACAATTTCTAAAGAATTAAAGGTATTTAAAGTGTTTAAACTTTTAAATTCGGTAAATTTTCTACTACACATAAAATAATACAAAAAGACTCCAGGATCCACCACTAAGATTAAGCAGATATGAACATTTGTCATTCTTTAGATTTTGCTTTCTTTTATTGATTTTGATAAATATAACATTATAGGTACAGTTAAACACCTCTCCTTCCCTCTTCCTTTCTCCCAAAAGCAACAATAGGCATGAAATTAATGGGTATTGTTCCCATGTATGATTTTGTACTTTTATTTTATATGTATATAGTACATTAAAATATACTATTGTTTTGTGTTTTAATGTGTGCCTTTGTCACTAAACAGTTCTGGGTGTTTATTTGTGTTGATGAATGTCACTCTAGTTCATTCATTTTGAATGCTGAACAGTCTATTATATTAATGAACCACAATTTATCCATTCTAATTCTGAGTTAAGTGGTTTTAGCTGCTTGTTTGGCTATTATAAATGAACAGTGCTACAGTGAGCATCCTTGTATATATCTCCTTATGCAATATGCAAAATTTGTCTCAGGAGAACACTCAGAAGTGGAATTGCTGGATTATACATGATAGTCATCTTTCTTTACCTCTTGTCAAGTTCTTCTCTAACAAGGCTATTCTATTTTACATCCTCACCAGCAATGTTCAAAATCACTATTTTATACATAATTACCAATACTTGGTATTTTTAGATTTACTAAATTTGCTGATGGTTGAGAAATGTATTTAATTATTTTCTTAATTTTATTTTCTTGATTACCAGTGGGGTTATAATCTTTTCATATATTTATAGACCTTTCATTTCTTCTTCTGTAATTTGTCTGGTTATATCTTGTGCCTATTTTCTATTGGATTGTTGTTCTTTCATATTTTTATTTATAGGAGTTCTTTATAAGTTGGTGTATTAATCCTTTTCCATTATATGTGTTACATATACCTTCTTTATTTTTTTTTTTTTTTTAAAGATTTTATTTATTTATTTGACAGAGAGAGAGAGACAGCGAGAGAGGGAACACAAGCAGGGGGAGTGGGAAAGGGAGAAGCAGGCTTCCCGCCGAGCCGGGAGCCCGATGTGGGACTCGATCCCGGGACTCCAGGATCATGACCTGAGCCGAAGGCAGTCGCCTAACCAACTGAGCCACCCAGGCGCCCACATATACCTTCTTTAATCACTGGCTTGTTTTCTCATTGGTTTACTGTATATTTTGATATAGCTTTTTTGTAAAGCAGTCAAATATATCTGTTTTCCTTCATTACTCATGTGTCTGTTTTCCTTCATGACTTATATATGCTCTATATACCCTTAGTCCATAGAGTAATCTCCTGCATACCTTTTATTCCTTAATCCATTTGGAATTTATTTTTCTTTTGGTATGAGGCAGAAATCTAATGTGATTTGTTTTCCATATGGGTGACCCATTGGTCTAGCATCATTCATTTTTAGTTCAATTTTCCAATCTGATGAACAATGTAATCTTTGATATATATATAGCATCTGTTTCTAGGCTCTGTGTTGTGTTCCATTGGTCTGTTTCTATAGATCTATAGCAATGTAAGTCATATTGTTTTAATTTTCATAACTTCATAGTAAGTCTTATTATGTGATAAGACTGTCTGCTATTTTTTGCCCTCTGTATTCCCATAGAATTTTTTAAATCAGCTTATGAATTTTATGCTCATGCATGCACGCACACACACACCCCTCTGCTGGGATTTTAGTAAATTACATTGTTTCTAATAATGAATCTTTAATTTTTAAATATGATATATTCCTCCATATATATATATATATATATATATATATAGTGTATGTATATATGTATATACACTATATACATATGTATATGTATAGCAACATTATTAACAACCAAACTATAGAAAGAACCCACCTGTCCATTGAATGGTGAATGTCTATTTATGTCTTCTGCCCATTTCTTAACTGGGTTATTTGTTTTTTGGGTGTTGAATTTGTAAGATCTTTATAGATTTTGGATACTAACCCTTTATCAGATATTTGCAAATATCTTCTCCCCTCCATAGGTTGCCTTTTAGTTTTGTTGAATGTTTCCTATGCTGTGCAGAAGATTTTTGTTTTGCTGTAGTCCTGATAGTTTATTTTTGCTTTTGTTTTCTTTGCTTCAGGAGACATATCTAGTAAGAGGTTGCTATGGCTGATGTCAGAAGGTTACTGCCTGTGTTCTCCTCTAGGATTTTGATGGTTTTGATGAAATTTTTGAAACATGTAAATTAATCAGTTTCCAATTTTTGTGATTACTGATATTTGGAATTATTTTTACTATCTTATTTTGGGTTTTCCATATACAATGCTTTTTCTTTGATTTTTATCCTCCCATCCTGTCTCACATTTAGGACTTTCATCCATTTTGAATTTATTTTTGTGTATGGTATAAGAAAATGGTCCAGTTTCATTCTTCTGCATGTTGCTGTCCAGTTTTCCCAACACCATTTGTTTTCTCCTTGTGCTTATCCCTGTTCCCTTCACTCTCTCTTCCCTTTCTCCACAACCAGGGCTCCCTCCCCTCCACAGCACCAGTGATCTGTTACTCCCCCATACTACACCTCTGCACTTCCTACCTTCCTTGAAGCAGCCTTTTCTCTCCCTCTCTCCCTCTAGTTGTGCAGTTTGTTCTTTCAGTCATCAGGTCAATTTTCTGAGTATTCAGAATGCTTTGATAGTTACCTAGCTGTGTTTGAGGGATGAGGTAAGCCCAGAGTCCTCCTACTACACCACCATCTTAGCTCCCAAGCATGCTTTAAATCATCCCAAAGTTTCTCAGTTTTAAAATCCTCAGGGGAAGGTTTATGTGCATCCCCATTCATTGGTTCCAGGTAGTGGATGCTGAAGTCAGCTGATACCAGCTCTCAGTGGTTGATTGTCAAATTTTCAGGAACTTTGTGACTTGTGTTGAATACAACCAGAATTAAAAATAAATACCATGTCCATAGTAACATTATTCACAATAGCAAAGAGGTGGAAGCAACCCAAATGTCCCTCATTGGATTACTGAACAAAATGTGGTATATACATGCAATGGAATATTATTGAACCTTAAAAATATATCCTGTTACATTTAAATTATCTTTACGTTACTGTGTAAATATCTTTACATTTAGGTGTTAACATTTTAGTCATTACCTGGGAAAGATGGTAAATGTGGATTTTTTTTTTCCTAATCAGTTTGAGAAATTTTTTAAACATGTAAATTAATCAATTTACAATTTTTGTGTTACTGATATTTGGAATTATTTTTACTATCTTATTTTGGGTTTTCCATATACAATGCTTTGTCTTTGCTTTTTATCCTCCCATCCTGTCACATCTTCTATTATATTTGTTAAGTTTTCTTTATTCTCTTTTTCTTTTTACTCATTCGGAATTTATAACTCCTGTTTCTATAATTATAGTGACTACTCTTAAACTGCCACATGCTTATTTGATAGCAATGTCTTAAGTTATTTAGCATCCTCCTTTGGAACCATACAAAGAACTTATCATACTTTAACTCTGATTTTGCCTCCCTCCACTTTACCCCAGTTTCAAACACATCTGTTATTGTTGACCAGTGTTTTGGTGCAAGCTTATTAGCACTTCTCAAATTTATTATTTCATAATAATCATTTTATGCAGTCAATTCTTATTTAGATTTACCTGTTACTCTGTTCACTGTTGTTTTTTGCCACTCTTTACCTTCGGTGTTCAGTTTCTTTCTTTGAAGTTCATCCTTTAGTAAGTAGCTCCTTCACTGAGGGTCTGAAACTGCTATACTTCTTAGCTTTGTTTGTCTGGAAATTTATTTTACCTTCATTCTTGGGTGATAGTAAGTACATTATTTTCAGGTCTCTCATATTGCTGGTGTTAAGTCTGCTTAAGTCTAATTTCTGTGACTTTGTAGGTAATTTATGTTTTCTCTGATTTGCTTTGAAAGCATGCCCTTTATATTTGTATTATGCAGTTTCACTATGATGTGTCTATATCTAGATTTTTTTTTAATCCTGCTTTGGATTGATTTGTGACTCTTGAATCTGAATAGCATTTTCTTTTGAGATTTTTGCCTCTCCCAGTTTCTTTATCTCTCTTTCTATAACTCATATCTAAGGTAGATTTTTGTTTTTTCCTCTCTATCCTTTTGCCATATTTTGTTAATTCACTGTGTTGAGTTTTGGAAATGTCATCATGCTGCATTTTAACCTGTCTTTTAAGATCAGTTAGTGTAAAAAATATATTTCTAGAAGCTCTGTTTAATTTTTTAGAGAATATTTCTGGTCTTTAATTTTTTATTATGTTTTGTTGTGTTTTCATCTGTTTGAAATGTTATTTTAATTTTTTAGTCATTGCAAAAATATACTTTTTTATAGTTGACCAGATAGTTTTATGACTTGAAATTCTTTGTGGCCAAATTCGGTTATTTATTTTTTGGTTGATTCTCACTTTTAGTGTGGATTATTTCCTTATATGTTTTATAAATACGTGTGAAAGCTTAACCTCCACAGGACTTTGTTTATGGAAATTCTGTGTTCTTGGGCTGCAAATGTGTGCATTTAAAACAACTTTTCATTGTTTTTACTAGGGATATAGGGATATCTCCAGGGATATCTGCCTGTAACTAAATTTATTTTAAATATTTGACCTGGATTCTTAAGTCCAAGTTGTAGTATAAATTCAAACCAAACCCAAAAATATTCTGGCCCATTTTTAAAAATTATTTTTTCCACCCCAAACCCAGAAATAGTTAGGCATGCTTCTTTGTCATATCCCACTGCTTATGAGTGATTTCTTTCTAGAACATAGTTCTATTAATACTATATCATTTTGAGAGTACTAGATTTATGGAGGCATCTCATTCCAAACATCCTGGCTCATGAAGATTTAAGGCCTCATTTGCTATCCTTGTATGGGTATTAAAATGTAAGTTCCTAGATACCAAGACCAATAACCTGCTTTCTACACCTCTGTATTTTTCTGGCATCTGTGGATTTCTATTTATTAGGAACTCTTTATGTAAAGAATGTTCCCGGGGTGCCTGGGTGACTTAGCTGGTTAAGCGGCTGCCTTCAGCTCAGGTCATGATCCCAGGGTCCTGGGATCGAGCCCCACATCGGGCTCCCTGCTCAGCGGGGATCCTGCTTCTCCCTCTTCCTCTGCCTGCTGCTCCTCCTGTATGTGCTGTCTGTCTCTGTCAAATAAATAAATAAAATCTTAAAAAAAAAAAAAAGAATGTTCCCGAATGTTCCTGTGGTTTCTAGTACTTCACAAAAGGTTATCTATGGCAGTATTGTCCAACTTTTTTCATGCCTAGGTACACAGAGAAAATAATATTAATTCACACAGAGAAGATGATATTGTACAGAATGTTAGGGTAACTGGGGAACATTTCTTGGATAACCATAGAAGTTTGGTCAAAAAAATTAACACATAATTTAAAAATAAAACATAAATTATAAAGAGGAAATCAAATGTTAAGTTTATATAGACAAACCATGAGAGACTCTGGACTCCAGGAAACAAACTGAGAGTTACAAAAGGGAGGGAGCTGGGGGGATGGGGTAGCCCAGTGATGGGTATTAAGGAGGGCATGTGTTGTGATGAGAACTGAGTGTTATATACAACTAATGAATTGTTGGACACTACATCAAAAACTAATGATGTAATATATGTTGGCTTACTGAACGTAATAAAAAAAGAATTAAATGCAGTAAATGAAAGAAAGAAAGAAAGAAAGAAAGAAAGAAAGAAAGAAAGAAAGACAAAAGAATCTCTTTGGCTCCCATAAGATTGAAGTCAAAGTCAAAGTACCGATTTGCACATACTAAAAATATAAGAAAAAGCCTAACTTTCTGGAATGTTCTTCCTCATCATGATATGTAATTCTGTATGTTAAACAAAACAAAATAAATATATAACCCTGCCCCAAATGTTCCTTCTCTGGAGCACTCCCTTCTCTGTGAAGATTGTGTATTATCCCAGGCAGCTGTCCTGACTTGGGTCTGAATAAAACTTTCTTCCTTTCTCTCTAAAATGTTAAAAATCAATCAATCAGTCAATCAATCTTCAAATTTTTAATTGAAACTCTTCAGTTTGTGTCTGGGAACATATAATTTTTATATGAGGCTTTTATTTCTGTAATGGATGCATGAGATTCCTAATCAAGGCTTTTCAGTGACAACCTCTTCAAAATCTTAATAGTCACCATCAATGAGAAACTGTTCACACAATAAAGTGATAAAAAATTTAAAAGTGTTCAAATATTTAAGCTGTATGAAATTATATTTGTCATTGAACAGCTCTCCTGTTCCTTTCACTCAATGTTGAAGTTTCATGTGAAAATCAAATGACTTTCAGATCTAATCAAACTTCTAATAAAATGTTTTTAGATAATGAAATATTTTAAAATTGTGATGACCCCTTAATTTACAGCATGCACATGCCTATTTAGAATAGTTGCTGGGAGTAGCTTGGACAACCTTAAATGGGAAACTTACTTATGATTAGACAAAAGTATCAGATATATGCAGTCAGAGAATCAAGTCTACTGTCTAGCCAGCATGCAGGCTCTTCACTATACCCTCAGCCACACTGGATCCTTCCATGGCTTACACCTAGAATGAAGCTTGCACTCCTCCAGAGGACCATGAATTGCTTGGTCAGGATGGACAGACCTCCAGGCCTCACATATGGCTGCTTGAGATCTATAATCCACCCTCAGCCTACCGGTGTGCTGCAGGTAACTATTTGCACAGCTCTGATGTAGAGCAACATATTGCTAAAACAAGAAGCCTTGATTAAAAATTTTAATCTAGAGAAGAAAGAAAAAGAAATAAAAGGAAGAAAGGAAGAAGTGGTAATGAACTAAAATTTCCAATTTTATTGAAGATAAGGAGGAAGGCTTGATAAATACTGAGTACCTCTTATGAGGTAGGCACAATGTGCTGGGTAACTTACTTATACAATCTCACAGATTCTTATAAAAGTTTGTCAAGATATTCTTGTCATCCCAATTTTAGATACAAATAATCAACAGAAAAAATTACCTTGCCCAGGCTCACAGAACTAGTGGGGAACTGGGTTTCTGTTCAGACATGACTGTCTAGAATGTCCATGACTTTATTACTTTTGAGTCAATAGACTTTGTTCAAATTCAAACTGTTCTACTTATTAGTTATATGATTTTAATTTAGTTAATCTCAAAATTACTTGCCTTATCCATAAGTAAGGGATAATAAATAGTCCATGTCTCAAAAAATTCATTATCCTCAAAATAAATGAGATAATGCATCAGATATCAGAGCGTATGATTGGAATTGAGGCCCAAGCATCAGTAGTTTTTAAAAGTTATCAAGTTTGACTTCTTCTTTGCCAATTTGAATACCTTTTATTTCTTTTTGTTGTCTGATTGCTGTTGCTAGGACTTCCAGTACTATGTTGAACAATAGTGGCAAGAGTGGACATCCTTGTTGTGTTCCTGATCTTAAGGGAAAGGCTCTCAGCTTTTCCCCATTGAGGATGATATTCGCTGTGGGATTTTCATAGATGGTTTTTATGAAATTGAGGAATGTTCCCTCTATCCCTATACTCTGAAGAGTTTTAATCAGGAAAGTATGCTGTATTTTGTCAAATGCTTTTTCTGCATCAATTGAGAGAACCATGTGGAGTCAAACTCTCTCTCTTTGCAGATGATGATACTTTATGTGGAAAACCCAAAAGACTCCACCCCCAATTACTAGAACTCATACAGCAATTCAGTAATGTGGCAGGATACAAAATCAATGCATAGAAATCAGTTGCTTTCCTAAACACTAACAGTGTAACTCTAGAAAGAGAAATTAGGGAATCAATTCCATTTACAATAGCACCAAAAACCTCAAGATACCTTGAAATAAACCTAACCAAAGAGATAAAGGACCTAAACTCTAGAAACTACAGCACACTTATGAAGGAAATTGAAGAAGACACAAAAAGATGGAAAAATATTCATGGATTGGAAGAATAAGCATTGTTAAAATGTCTATGCTGCCCAGAGCAGTCTATACTTTCAACACCATCTGGATCAAAATACCAATGGCATTTTTCAAAATGCTGGGAACAAACCTAAAATTTGTATGTAACCAGAAAAGACCCCGAATCACCGAGGAAATGTTGAAAAAGAAATACAAAGCTGGGGGCATCATGTTGTCTGATTTCAAGCTATATTACAAAGCAGTGATCACCAAGACAGCATGGTACTGGCATAAAAACAGACACATAGATCAGTGGAACAGAATAGAGAGCCCAGATATGGACCCTCAGCTCTATGGTCAACTAATCTTTGACAAAGCAGGAAAAAAATATGCAATGGAAAACAGACAGTCTCTTCAATAAATGGTGCTGGGAGAATTGGACAGCTATATACAGAAGAATGAAACTCGACCATTCTCTAACACCATACACAAAGATAAACTCAAAATGGATGAAAGACCTCAATGTGAGACAGGAATCCATCAAAATCCTAGAGGAGAAAATAGGCAGTAACCTTTTTGACATGGGCTAGGCAACTTCTTTCAAAACAGGTCTACAAAGGCAAGGGAAACAAAATCAAAAATGAACTTTTGGGACTTCATCAAGATAAAACGCTTCTGCACAGCAAAGGAAACAGTCAGCAAAACAAAGAGACAACATACAGAATGGGAGAAGATATTTGCAAATGACACTACAGATAAAGGGCTGGTATTCAAGATCTATAAAGAACTTCTCAAACTCAACACCCCCAAAAAACAAATAATCAAGTCAAGAAATGGGCAGAAGACATGAACAGACACTTCTCCAAAGAAGACATACGAATGGCTAACAGACATATAAAAAAAAGTTCAACATCATTAGCCATCAAGGAAATTCAAATCAAAACCACATTGAGAAGGGGCAGGAGCAAGATGGTGGAGGAGTAGGAGACCTAAATTTCATCTGGTCCCAGGAATTCAGCTAGGTAGGGATCAAACTTTGCTGAACACCTACAAACTCAACAGGAGATCAATGAAAAGAATAGCAGCAACTCTGAACAGAAAAGCGACCACTTTCTGGAAGGTAGGATGTGCGGAGAAGTGAATCCGAGGCGATATTCAGGAAGATAGATGGTGGCGGGAGGGAGCCTCTGTCAGCCGCTACCAGCAAGTGATAGAGCAGTGGAGCACAAAATCGGAATTTTAGAAGTCTGCTCCGCTGAGGGACGTCTCTCCAGTGGCTAAGCAGGGGGTGGAACACTCGCTGGGACAGTGTGGTCTCAGGATCCTCGGGGTCACATAAAGACCGGGGGTGCCTGAGTGGGCAGAGCTCCCAGGTATCGGAGCAGGGAAGCCGGCTGCAAAGACGGAGCCAAGGAGTGGGCTCTCAGCTCGGGGTTACCATAAACCGTGATCCGCAGCACAGTCAGGCCACTGCTTTTCCAGCAGGGACACAACAAGCAGCATATCCGGGGAGACTCACCTTCCTCCCCCGGAAGGAGTGGCACGGAAGCTCACTGCAGGAATCGGCTAGGTTTGGAGACTCCACACGGGGGTCGTGTGCCAGAGATAGAAACACTTGGTCACTGGCCGGGTGAGCACAGAGTGCGGCCGGAGACCGGGGAGACAGGACTGATTGACTGCTTTTCTCTGGGGGCGCACTGAGGAGTGGGGCCCCGAGTTCTCGGCTCCTCCAGGGCAGAGATTGGGAGGCTGCCATTTTCACTCTCGTCCTCCAAACCTGTACGGAAAGCTTGCAGGGAACAAAAGCTACTGAGAGCAAACCTGAGCAGATTACTTAGCCTGGCCCCCAGCAAGGGCAGGACAATTCAGCCTCCAGCAAAGACATTTGAAAACCACTGCAACAGACCCCTCCCCCAGAGAATCAACAAGAACAGGCAGCCAAGACCAAGTTTACCGATCAATGAGTATGGCAGAACGCCAGCAGTAGGGGAATACTGCACATAAAATTCATGGCTTTTTTCCCCATGATTCTTTAGTCTTTCAAAGTTAATTTTTTTAATTTTCTTTTTTTTTTTTATTTTTCTTTTTTCCTTTCTCAACCAACATCTTATCAGTCCCTTTTTTAAAAATCTTTTTTATCTTTCATTTTTAGAGTCATATTCTATCCTTTCATATTAGTTAACCTTATTTTTGGTATATATATAAGTTGTTTTCTCTTTAAAATTTTGGAATACAGTTTCTTCTCACAGACCAAAATATACCCTAAATCTCTAGTGTATGGCTTTGTTCTAATCTCCTGCCTGATCACATTCTCTCCCTTTTCTTTTCTTTTTTTTTAATTTCTCTTCTTTTTTCAACCAACTTCTTATCAATTCCTATATAAAATCTTTTATAATTTTCATCTTTACAGTCATATTCCATACCTTCATCATATTTACCTTTATTTTTGTACATAAATCAGCTTTTCTTTCTTTAAAATTTTGGGAGGCAGTTTCTTCTAACAGACCAAAATATGCCCAAAATCTAGTGTGTGGTACTGATCTATTCACCAGCCTGATCATATTTGATCATATTCTTTTTTTCTTTTTCTCTTTCTTTTCTTTTTTTTTATTTCTTCCCTTTCTTTTCCCCCAGTTTCAGGTCTCTTCTGATTGGTTTAGTGTATATTTTTCTGGGGTAATTTTTACCCTATTAACATTTTGTTCTCTCATTCATCTATTCTCCTCTGGACAAAATGACAAGATGGAAAAAACCACCTCAAAAAAAAGAACAAGAGGCAGTACCTACTGCCAGGGACCTAATCAATACAGACATTAGTAAGATTTCAGAACTAGAGTTCAGAATGATGGTTTTAAAGATACTAGCTGGGCTTGAAAAAAGCATGGAAGATATTAGAGAAACCCTTTCTGGAGAAATAAAAGAACTAAAATCTAACCAAGTCGAAATCAAAAAGGCTATTAATGAGGTGCAATAAAAAATGGAGGCTCTAACTGCTAGGATAAATGAGGCAGAAGAGAGAAACAGTGATATAGAAGACCAAATGATGGAAAATAAAGAACCTGAGAAAAAGAGAGATAAACAACTACTGGATCACGAGGGCAGAATTCGAGAGAGAAGTGATACCATAAGACGAAACAATATTAGAATAATTGGCATCCCAGAAGAAGAAGAAAGAGAGAGAGGGGCAGAAGGTATATTGGAGCAAATTATAGCAGAGAACTTCCCTAATTTGGGGAAGGAAACAGGCATCAAAATCCAGGAGGCACAGAGATTGAAAGTGAGGGGGTGGAAAACAATTTACCATGCTAATGGACACCAAAAGAAAGCTGGGGTGGCAGTCCATATATCAGACAAGTTAGATTTTAAACCAAAGACTATAATAACAGATGAGGAAGGACACTATATCATACTTAAAGGGTCTATCCAAGAAGAAGATGTAACAATTGTAAATGTCTATGCCCCTAAAATGGGAGCAGCCAATTATATAAGCCAATTAATAACAAAAGCAAAGAAACACATTGACAACAATACAATAATAGTAGGTGACTTTAACACCCCTCTCACTGATACGGACAAATCATCTAAACAAAAGATCAACAAGGAAATAAAGACTTTAACTGACACACTGGAACAAATGGAGTTCACAAATACATTCAGAACATTCCATCCCAAAGCAACAGAATACACATTCTTCTTTAGTGCCCATGGAACATTCTCCAGAATAGATCACATCCTAGGTCACAAATCAGATCTCAACCGGTACCAAAAGATTGGGATAATTCCCTGCATATTTTCGGACCACAATGCTTTGAAACAAAAATTCAGTCACAAGAGGAAAGTTGGAAAGAATTCAAATACATGGAGGCTAAAGAGCATCCTACTAAAGAATGAATGGGTCAACCAGGCAATTAAAGAAGAATTTAAAAAATTCATGGAAACCAATGAAAATGAAAACACAAATGTTCAAAATCTTTGGGATGCAGCAAAGGCGGTCCTAAGAGGAAAGTATATAGCAATACAAGCCTTTCTCAAGAAACACGAAAGGTCTCAAATGCACAACCTAACCCTACATCTAAAGGAGCTGGAGAAAGAACAGCAAATAAAGCCTAAACCCAGCAGGAGAAGAGAAATAATAAAGATCAGAGCAGAAATCAATGAAATAGAAACCAAAAGAACAGTAGAACAGATCAACGAAACTAGGAGCTGGTTCTTTGAAACAATAAGATTGATAACCCCCTGGCCAGACTTACCAGAAGAAAAGAGAAATGACCCAAATAAATAAAATCATGAATGAAAGAGGAGAGATCACAACCAGCACCAAAGAAATACAATTAATTATAAGAACATATTATGAGCAACTATATGCTAGCAAATTAGATAATCTGAAAGAAATGGATGCATTCCTAGAGATGTATAAACTACCAAAACTGAACCAGGAAGAAATAGAAAACCTGAACAGACCTACAACCACTAAGGAAATTGAAGCAGCAATCAAAAATCTCCCAACAAAAAAGAGCCCAGGGCCAGATGGCTTCGCAGGGGAATTCTACCAAACATTTAAAGGAGAATTAATACCTATTCTTCTGAAGCTGTTCCAAAAGATAGAAATGGAAGGAAAACTTCCAAACTCATTTTAGGAGGCCACCATTACCCCAAACCAGACAAAGACCTCATCAAAAAGGAGAATTACAGACCAATATCCTTGATGAACATGGATGCAAAAATTCTCACCAAAATACTAGTCAATAGTACATTGACTATTGTACTAATCCAACAGTACATTAAAAGGATTATTCACCACTACCAAGTGGGATTTATTCCTGGGCTGCAGGGTTGGTTCAACATCCGCAAATCAATCAATGTGATACAATACATTAATAAAAGAAAGAACAAAAACCATATGATCCTCTCAAAGATGCAGAAAAAGCATTTAACAAAGTACAGCATCCTTTCTTCATCAAAAGTCTTCAGAGTATAGGGATAGAGGGTACATACCTCAATATCGTAAAAGCCATCTATGAAAAACCCACAGCGAATATCATTCTCAATGGGGAAAACCTGAGAGCTTTCCCCCTAAGGTCAGGAACATGGCAGGGATGTCCACTCTCACCACTGCTATTCAACATAGTACTAGAAGTCCTAGCGACAGCAATCAGACAACAAAAAGAAATAAAAGGCATCCAAATCGGCAAAGAAGAAGTCAAACTCTCACTCTTTGCAGATGATATGATACTTTATATGGAAAACCCAAAAGACTCCACCCCAAAACTGCTAGAACTCATACAGGAATTCCGTAAAGTGGCAGGATATAAAATCAATGCACAGAAATCAGTGGCATTCCTATACACCAACAACAAGACAGAAGAAAGAGAAATTAGGAATCCATCACTTTTATAATTGCACCCAAAACCATAAGATACCTAGGAATAAATCTAACCAAAGAAGCAAAGATTCTGTACTTAGAAAACTATAAAATCCTCATGAAAGAAATTGAGGAAGACACAAAGAAATGGAAAACGTTCCAAGCTCATGGATTGGAAGAATAATTATTGTGAAGATGTCAATGCTACCTAGAGCAATCTACACATTCAATGCAATCCCTATCAAAATACCATTCCCCTTTTTCAAAGAAATGGAACAAAAAATCCTAAAATTTGTATGGAACCAGAAAAGACCCTGAATAGCCAGAGGAATGTCCAAAAAGAAAAGCAAAGCTGGTGGCATCGTAATTCCGGACTTCAAGCTGTATTACAAAGCTGTCATCATCAAGACAGTATGGTACTAGCACAAAAACAGACACATAGATTAGTGGAACAGAATAGAGAGCCCAGAAATGGACCCTCAACTCTATGGTCAACTAATCTTCGACAAAGCAGGAAAGAATGTCCAATGGAAAACAGACAGTCTCTTCAACAAATGGTGTTGGGAAAATTGGACAGTCACATGCAGAAGAATTAAACTGGACCATTTCCTTACACCACACACAGAAATAGACTCAAAATGGATGAAAGACTTTAATGTGAGACAGGAGTCCATCAAAATCCTAAAGGAGAACACAGGCAGCAACCTCTTTGACCTCAGCTGCAGCAACTTCTTCCTAGAATCATCACCAAAGGCAAGGGAAGCAAGGGCAAAAATGAACTATTGGGACTTCATCAAGATAAAAAGCTTTTGCACAGCAAAAGAAACAGTCAACAAAACCAAAAGACAACCGACAGAATGGGAGAAGATATTTGCAAATGACATATCAGATCAAGGGCTAGTATCCAAAATCTATAAAGAACTTATCAAACTCAACACCCAAAGAACAAATGATCCAATCAAGAAATGGGCAGAAGACATGAACAGACATTTTTCCAAAGAAGACATCCAAATGGCCAACAGACACATGAAAAAGCTCAATATCGCTCGGCATCAAGGAAATCCAAATCAAAACCTCAATGGGATACCACCTCACACCAGTCAGAATGGCTAAAATTAACAAGTCAGGAAATAATATTGCATATTTAAAAGACCTGGGTAATTTTACTGGGCAGAGGATAGTAGGATATTAATGATCAAAAGATACTTCACTTTCTCATTTCTTTATTCCAGCTACACATATGAACATTATTTCTGTATTAGATTTTCCCTTATATTTAGCATTAATCTAGATCCTAAAAGTGCAGTATGGCTTCCAGGTTCACTGGAAATAGATCTGATACCTGGAAAATCTCAGAAAAGGGGGATTAAGCCCTGTGAGGTTCAAAGGCCATTTGTCACCTTGATACTTACTTTCTTAAACCAGACAGCAGCCAAGACCCTGGGAGAAGTAATTGAACTGAACACAGGCAGGTCCAGGTGTTTTTTGTTGTTGTCATTGTTTTAAGATTTTATTTATTTATTTGACAGAGAGAGACACAGCAAGAGAGGGAACACAAGCAGGGGGAGTGAGAGTGGGAGAAGCAGGCTTCCCGCTGAGCAGGGAGCCCGAAGCGGGGCTTGATCCCAGGACCCTGGGATCATGACCTGAGCCTAAGGCAGATGCTTAACGACTGAGCCACCCAGGCGCCCCTGGGTCCAGGTTATTAATAACTGAACAGTCTTGGACATTCTTGATGACTTAATTTAATGACAGAAGAGAAGTCTGCATCTGAAATGCCTGGTGATGGGGTCAGTAACTGGGTCTCTGAGCGGAAAGGAAAACACGTTATTCCTAAGAGCTTATTTCATGGAACAAAGCATTTTATGTTAGTCCCAAATGCGATGCCAGAGAAAATAGCTTTGATTTTCTCTTTTAAGTAAACAAAATTTTAAAAGGTTAAAAAATTACCATTTTATTTATTTTTGCCCTTACTTTACAAAACAGGCTTGGTTATAGTTAAAGAATTCTGGAACCTTAGTGAGTAACTCAAGGGTAGAGATCATGGATGTTTTACTTATCTTTTTTTATTCCCTGGATTTAAATATCAACTCTCCATATATTAATTGCATGACTTTGGACAAATTAATTAACTTCTCTGAGCTCAGTTTCCACATCTGTAAAATGGAGTTGGTAATATTTTGTATAGTTATAGTAGAGTATTTAAACATTTATAAAAATGTATAAAATTCCTGGCCCTTGATATTATATAATACATCAGACAATAAATATTTGCTCAATGAAATTAGATGTGAATTTTGATGCTTCGTTCTCTTTCACCGCCTATGGATAGAAAAACTAGCCTATGGTAACCTTTTGAAAGTTTTCCTATTTCTCTGACTATTCTTGCTGTCTTTGATCTGGTTCTCATCCTCTCTCTTTTGGACTATTTCAATGGTCATTGAGTGTCTTTTAACCCCAATTCTCTTCTCTTTCCCCATCTCTCTTCTCCACTTATAATAATGAAACTGTTTACTAAAACAAAGACTGATCTCTTTTACCTATACTACCCTCCTGGAAAGATTTTAGTCATCTAGAGCACTCCACTGCTCCATTTTAAACATGAAGCCCCCAGAGAGGGAAGGGACTTACCCAAGTACCTATGCTTCTATAAATTGATGCTGAAATTAGGGTTGAGCTCAGTACCTCTGGCCCCCAGTGAAGGATAACAAAAGGAGGTGCAGAAGAGGACATATATCCTCCAGGTCTAGTAAAAGGGGTGCTGAACAGTTGCAGAACTTTTAAACTTCAATTTTGCCTTCAGTTATTATCTTTTCTGAACTTCAAATGTAATACTCTTACTCTAATAATTCTATTACTCATTTCCATATAAATTGTAGGTCAGCCTCAAGAAAGGGCACAGTTAATAATAGCTAAAATTTATGTAGCATTAACTATGTACAAAGCATGGTTCCAAACACTGTACATATATTACCTTATTTAATTATCATCAGTAATCCTAAGTACTGTTATTATTGCCATTTTTCAAATGAGGAAACTGAAACACAGAAAGGTTTAGTAGCTTGGCAAGGTCACATGACTTGAGGGTGGTAGAGTGGGATTAAAACTCAAGCTTCCAGGTTTCAGAGTCTGTGCTCTTGACTACTGTGCTAAGCTGGCACAAATACATTGACTTTCTACGGGCACCATTTATTCTCACTATACTGTTGGCAACTAGTCCATATGGCTTCCTGTAACCTTGCTTATCATTTCCATTCCTGATTAGCAGGAAGTGACGACTTGCATAGCATAGTCTTCTTATAAACTTTTTTCCTTTTTTTTCAGAGAGTCATTTTCAACATTGTTAACTTCAGTAAAACCAAGAGTCTTTATAGAGATGGAATGGCTCCTATGGTGAAATCTACAAGCAGACCCAAATGGTAAGTGACCAGAACGGGGCCTACTTCTGGTTGGGAATTTGACCCAGGTCTCAAAGTTTATGTGCTGGATGGCTAGGGCTTAACCTCACTGGCACTGAGAGGAGTAAGATGAGTTTTCTTGATGGCTATTGTCTGGGTTCTAGGTCAAGGGTAGGGCTCTCTGAGAATGTTGGAATAGGGAACATGGTTCCACATATGGAGTGACCAGCATTCCATTATGAGGGAAGGTACAGTCTGTTATTTGGTAAACTTCCTGTCCTGTTGGCCTTTTATCATGGTGTCTTTGGAAATGTAACTGAAATTGATTCTATGTTGTTTTATTTTTGTTTCCTAGCCTGAGCAGAGATGTTGTATAGTAACCTGGTAGAACATTGGGAACTACAGTTTAGTAGATTTCCCTTGCTTTGATGGTTTCTTTGTGGCATTTTTATATAGATGTGTGCTTTGTGCATGTTAAAATTATACTTGTTCATTGCTGTAGCGAGGGTGAGGAGAGTTTGATAGGCTTGTTTAAAATAGTAATAATTATGGTAGTGATGATGATGATAACTGCTCTCACTTACTGAGAGCCTGTTCTTTTTACATATTTTACATTTGCTGTCAGTATTATCACAACAGTTTTGCAAGGGAGAGCTTAAATATTCCTATATTACAGATGAAAAAGTTGAGGCTAGGAGAGGGTAAGTACTTTCTCTATACCATAGGTACTGAGAGGAGCCTGTGTTATTTTTATTACCCCACAGTACCATCCAAACCAATTAATTTTTCATCCATCCATTCATTTATTCTTTCAACAAACATTGATTGAATGCACCAAAAATGAGAGTTTTTAAAGATAGAAGCCAATGTTATTCATCTATCACACAGTAGGTATTAATTGAATGCTTGTTGAACTAAACTGAATTCGTTATGAGAATTTACATGTAAAGTGCCTGGCACTTGCTAAGTGCTCAATAAATGTCATCTATTATTAATAGTATTATGTAAAACACTATACAAATGTGAGGATTTGTTAATATTATTCTAGCTTTGATCCCTATTCAAATTTTAATGACTAGTGAGAAGATCATCTCCAAATGTCTATATTTATAGAAAACTAGCAATTCATAAATATTGAATTGTGCTTTTATCTACAAACGATACTTGGCAATTTTCTATAAATGCTGGGCTGAGAAGCTCAGGTTTGTAAAAGTGTAGGCATTGGATGATAATGAAAACTGTTTATTAAAAGATAAAAATATCTTCCTGGGCTTGTTGTTTTTTTTTTTTTTTTTTGCTTTGCTGCATCAAGTCAACTATACTGCCATTCCTGGATCTCCTTTTGACAATGGAATCTGGGCAAGGGGTAGGCCTTTGTTTTGAATTTCTGAACTCAGCCCAGTGGATAATAATATAGCACATCTCTCTGTTAATAGGTGTCTATGTGTAGATGTGTACTTCAAACCTTGCCAACAAAAGGACATCACTGTTGATCTGATCATGAGGGTCCTCAAAATAACATTGTATTTCTTTTATGAGGCTCTATGTTAGGATCTTACACAGCAACCATAATCACCATCCCTTTTCCCCAACTGTTCAATGCTGGAGTCTTCTCTCTTTTTTTTTTTTTTTTTTGTGCTTTTAAAATCCTTAAGCTTTAATCATTTCATTTTGTTTTGTTTTGTTTCTTATGGATTATCATCTGGGGCCTCTCTGTCAGGGCTCTTGACAAGATTTTAAAATGTTAATGAGTCCTTGCATTTATATTATAATATCTGAGGATGAAGTTAGTACTCTTATCCAGTATTGGCAGGCTCTCAGCAGCAGCCATTATCCAGTCATGGGGCTTCTCTAATAGTCTGAAAAAGCTTAAATATTCAGAATTCAGTTTATTGTAGTTCATCAGGCTGGTAAGGTATGAGGTACCAGAGCAAATCAGGTTGTTGATATGTCTCATCTCTCATCTTTTTGACTTTGCTAACCCCAGACTTTGGATGCAAAACTACTCACATTCCTTCATAGTCCCCTTTCTTAAAGCCAGACTGAGATATTATTCACTTAGTAGGACTTTATTGATCATCTTAATGTATCACATACTATTCTAGATATTGGGGATACAGTATGTATATGACAGAAAAGATCTGTCCTGAAAGGGAATTTTCTTTTTAGAATTTTATTAACTGATCTGTACATGCCATAATTGTTATACTCCTTGCTACTGGTTTGTTCTAAGGATTCTTTCTGTCCCTTTGGTGTTTTCTGCTTAGGACTTTCTTCTCTTTCTTGTGTCAGTTACCTGTACCAGAACCTGTCTTCCAATAGTCATTCTAAATGTTCTTAGGGCAACACAAAAATTGTACATGACTGTTTGGCTCTCAGATTATTAGATTTTATTGGCCCTGAAGAGTCCATTATAATTTAGGATTCTAGACAACAGCCTGACTCAAAACTGACAAATACATTGTAGATTCCAGTATTAGAATATCTACTCTAGTGTTTTCCTAATTCTGGTTTTCTCCAAATCCAAGGCAACCAAACAAAAGAAGTTTCTGATACCTTTCTTATCTAGGGATTTCACTTCCTTTAATATTCCAAACAGGCCTTGGAAAAATTCTTACCTCATGACAAATAATAAAAATTCTCAATTTCCTGGATGAAATATTTACCAGATTAGGAAAAGACACTTTCACCTTTTCAAGGTAAAATAAAACATTCTTCTTCACCTCTATTATAGGGGCCCATAACTGATGCCAAGTAAAGATGCCTTCAGGCCTTAGCATAGGTTTGGTAATCAACTAGTTGTAGAAAGCTGATGAACAAAAAAGCAACTAAAAGCCATTGTGCAAATATATGGCTACTCAAGATTGTTCTGCCTTGAGGAGATAAAGTCAGAATACCTAGCACCAAAATGGAGAAGCTAAAATATTCAGAAATTTTCTGCCTATTTTAATTCACTCTAATTTTGTTTCCATATTAGACTTCTTAAGAAGTGTTGGTTTTTAAGGCTCAAGTTTATGCAGCAGCAGTTCATTAATATTTTTTAATATTGTCCAAGGCTGAAATTGCTTTGTGATAGGCACTGCAGGGACTGGCATTACAAGACAGCCAAAATTAATATTCTTACTTAAGCAGAAGCTAAGTCTAGGATATTTGTACAAGCAGTAAGTGGTAGCATTAGCCAGAGACCTCAGGACTCCCAAGTTTACTATTGTTCCCATATTCAATGCACAGGGAAGGTGGAAGAAGGGGACACAAAGAAGCAGGGACTTGCATGCTGCTGTTTGGCCTTTGGTAGATCTGAAATAACTTTTCTGATCGACTTGTCCATTATAGTAGATTGAGGAGATTAGACTAAATCTCAAAAGTGGCTTCCATTTAACACAATTTTATTGAACATCTAACTTTATGCCAGGTCTTGGGGTGATAATATGAATCTGATAATATGAATAATCTGATCTGGATTATTTCTTTAAAATTTTATTTTCTACAAGTTGAAACACAAACAGAAATAAGTACAAAATAAAGAGTATTGTGCTAAAATAAAGTATGCTGTGGGATTAGAGAAGAGAAAGAAAATTACATGATTAGGGCTGTGGAGAGTAAAGGAGAACCTTTGGGTGCACTTGGACATGAACAAAATTAAGGAAATGGAATTCCAGATGGCAGATATAACATGATGAGCTATGACATTTATTTTATAAGCCTCAATTTCCTCACTGTAAAATGCAAAGTAGCTTTTTCAGTTTTATAAGAAACACATGTGAAATGGGTAACTTTAAAAAGTTTCAAAGAGCTTATGAATTCAGTAAATTCCCTGACCATTTCTTTCCTTTTTCCCCGACTCACTCAAGACTGATTGGGTGAGCATTATGCCTTCTCTTTCTCTCTCCTTTTCTTCCTAACCTTTCTCCTTCCTTCCTTCTTCCCTCCCTCCTTCTCCCTGTCAATAAATCCTTATAAGTAGTTACAGTAGACCAGGAATTATGCAAGGTATCAGAACAAAATAATAGGGAGACATGTGATTACTGTTATCATAAAGCTCATAGTCTACTGGGCTAGGCATCAAACATGTAAATATAGTAAAGTGTGATAACTGTGAAAACCGGGAGAATTTAGCATACTGTGGAAACTATTCAGCATTTAAGACTTAACCTGCTTCAAGGATAAGAGACCTTTCGTAGGTGTGTTACTTATGCTGAGAACTGAAAGATGAACAGGTGAGATCATAGTAAGTTGGGATATGTGTGAAGTAATAAAGTGTGTTTGAAAACAAAGGGATGAGAAAGAACATTACATTTTTGTTGAGAAAAGGCCAATATGATTGGAACATGAAATTCTAAAGAGAAGGTGACTAGAGAGGTAGGTAGGAGTGAGATTGAGGTGAGTTTTGTAAGCCAAGGTAAAGAGCTGGACTTGATTCTGAAGGCACTATAAAGAAACTGAAGAAATTAAACAGGGCATGATCAGAATGGCAGTTTAGAAAGATCAGTCTTAATGCTTAATAGTGAATATCTTGGAAGGAGTGCAGTTGTTTGGAGGTTTTTTGCAATACCTTAGGCTACAGCTGATGATGGATTAGACTGGTAACAGTAGTGATGAAAACAAGTGGGTGGATTTGAGGGTTAACAGAAGATTGAATCAATTTAACCTTTTGATTGAATAGATGTAGAGGGTAAAAGAGAGGTAGGAGTTCTAGATGACTCCGGGGTTTTCTGGCATATACAACAGAAGGGTTGGTGGTGTTATTTACTGAAGACGAGGGTTATAAGAGGAAAGAGTTTTGGCAGATTTGGTTGGAAAGAGGAGATGATGATCTTGACCTTGGAAGCATAGAGCTAGAAATGCCTGAGAGATATCCAAGTACAGATGTCAAGTAGGCAGTAGGGTTTATTGGTAAGAGACCCAAGAGAGGAATCTGGAGGTACAGATTCAGGAGTCATCAGCCTGTAGATGATAACTAGAATGGTGGGGGCAGATGTGGTCTCCCAGGGAGGTTGTATGGACTGAAGAGGGAAGATTAGGACAGGGCTCTGAGAAATCCCTCAATTTAAAAGTTGGATAGAGGGTGCCTGGGTGACTCAGTAGGCACCTGCCTTTGGCTCAGGTCATGATCCCAGGGTCCTGGGATCGAGCTGCGCATCGGGCTCCCTACTCCACGGGAAGCCTGCTTCTCCCTCTCCCACTCCCCCTGCTTGTGTTCCCTCTCTCATTGTGTCTCTCTCTGTCAAATAAATAAATAAAATCTTTAAAAATAAATAAATAAAAGTTGGATAGAGGATGAGAAACTCACAAAAGAGGTTAAGAGGAACTGGCCAGAGGTGTAGGAAGAAAACCAAGATAGTATGATGTCATGTAACCAAGAAGAGAGGGCTTTTCTAAAAAAGAGGGAGTGACTAACACTGCCAATTGCTACTGAAAGGTAAAAGATAATTAAAGTCTTAAAATGCCCAATGCATGTAGTGATGTAGAGGTCATTAGAGACTTTGTTGACTGCCATTCTAGTGACACGGCAGGAGTTCAAGCCAGCTGTATGAGATAATGAGTGAGTTGAGGGATGAAGAAAGTGTAAAGAAATGGAGACTATAAATATAGATGGTTCTTTCAAAAGTTTGGCTACAAAAATTCAGAAAGAGATACAAGTCCATGGGACAGACAACAAGTAAACAGGCAGTTACAATAAATACCCTTTTGAGGGGCACCTGGGTGACTCAGTCGTTAAACGTCTGCCTTCGGCTCAGGTCATCCCAGGGTCCTGGGATCGAGCCCTGCATCGGGCTCCCTGCTCCCTGGGAAGCCTGCTTCTCCCTCTCCCACTCCCCCTGCTTGTGTTCCCTCTCTCGCTGTGTCTCTCTGTCAAAAAATAAATAAAATCTTTAAAATAAATAAGTAAATAAATAAATACCCTTTTGCATTAAGTGTAGTGATAGTATGTACAAATAGCATTGGCTCTATATTATTCTTAATCTCTTATATTATTCTTAATCTAATGATAATCTTTAGTCTTGATCTTGTGAAAAAAGAAACTAAACTTTTGAAATTAAAGATGTATTTTCTGAAATAATGGGGCTTTACTCTATTGTTACAAAAAATAATATTTAAAAATTATAAATTAATGAATTCACATTTAAAAACAAATAAGTCATACATTTACAATAAAATTATATCCCTTAGCCCCCCATATACGTAATCTTCCTGCTTTATTCTTCTGTATAGTGCTTATTACCATCTAGCAAACTATAATGTATTATTTATTTTGTTAGCTGTCTCTCCATCTATTAGAAAGTAAGCCATGAGAATAGGGATTTTCATCATTTTTGTATTCATTTGTGTATCCTTAGCACCTCAAACTGTGCTTGGTCTATATGACATACTCAATAAATATTTGTTAAATAAATTCATTAATCCATTATCCTTCTGCTAAACCTAACAGTTGTTTTAATTTTACATATTCTTTTTTAGTTTTTGTTTCCATAAGCACGTTTTCACACAGCAGCAATCAAATATGTATACCCATTTATATTCTCTTCTTTTCATTTAACATTGTATCAAAACAGTTTCTCATGTTTTCTACTAGTGTTCATTATACCATAGTTGGAGAATTGTTTACTGTTTTTATATGTCATAATTTACTCTATCATATCTCCATTAGTGAGCATTTAGTTTTTTAATATATTTGATATATTTTTTCTAAAGTAGAAATATTAGATAGATAGATGATAGATAGATAGATAGATAGATTTGTCAAATTATTTTTTAGAATCAGTTCCTGAAGGAGTGATTACAGGATTGATGACTATAAGCTTCTGGTATGCATGCTCTCAAAATATGTTGCACCAATTTAAAATGCTACCTTTGATCTATCAGTTTTACTGCAATCTGGACAGCATTAAGAATTGTCATTGAAAAAAAAACTAGTTTAGGAACTGTAAGATTGTCCTTTTGTTTTTTGTTGTTGTGGTGGTTGTTGTTGTTCTCATTTGAGCTTGTGTCTTAAGAATATTGGCATTAGTATAGTGTCAAAACTGAGTTTCCAAAAATAAATATAATTGCATTAAAAAGAAAAGGTAAGACATTACAGACATTCTGGGAAGGGATGGAGTAGATGCACTCTTCCCTATTTCTCCCACTAAGTACAGCTAAAAACCATATACATTACTTTTGGAACAAACATAGAAGACCTGAAAGGTGGAGAGAAGAGGGAAGACTGGCTGAGTTTCTCAGGACCTGAAAATTATATAGTGGTGAGTTCCCTGGGTTTCATTTTTGCATCGTATATGCTAGAGTGGTTGCTTGAGAAGCCAGAAACCTAGAAATGCCAATGGGCATAGATAAAAAACAAGTCTTCCCAAAAGCCTATTCTTGCTAAACAAAAGACAACAAAGGGGGGGTTCAGCCCAGTAAGACAGAAAACTTTGGAGATAGTAATTGCCTGCTCTAGCCAAACACCATGGTAAAAAATTGCCCACTTCCACCCTCACCAACAAAGGAGGAGTGGAGAGCCTAGACTTCCATCTTTGCTCCAACCCTCCACCAGGTGGTGTCAGAGAAAAGTAGGGAACTGGGAATTTCATTCCTGCTAGTCAGTAATGAATCCTTTCCTCTTCTCTATGATGTCAGACCACATGAGGAATCTGAACTTCTACCATCCACTTGAAGATGGGATCAATAGCAGAGTGCAGGGAGTAGAGAACAGAATAAATGAACCTGAGGATAGAACAATAGAAGTTATTAGATCTAAACAATGGAGAAAAAATAGACTAAAAAGAAAAATGAACAGAACCTCAGGGACCTGTGGGACCAAAAATCTAACATTCATATCATTAGAATTCCAGAAGGAGAGGTGAAAAATTTGTTTGAAATGGCTGAAATCTCAAATTTGGCAAAAGACATAAACCTACAGATTCAAGAGAATGAGTGAACCCGAAACAGGAAAAAAGTGAGGGAAATCCATGCCAAGAAACATCATAATCAAACTAAGGAAAGAAAGAATCTTGAAAACAGTGAGAGAAAATCATACCTTACCTATATGGGAAAATAAATTTGAACACAACAGATTTCACATCAGAAACTATAGAGGCCAAAGGAAAGTGGCACAATGTTCTTCAGTACTGAAAGAAAAGAACTGCAAACTTAGAATCTAATATCCGGCAAAAATATCCTTCAAGAAATCAAGACATTTTTTTTTTTTTTTAAAGATTTTATTTATTTATGTATTAGAGAGCGAGCGAGAGAAACAGCATGAGAGGGGAGAAGGTCAGAGGGAGAAGCAGGCTCGCCGCTGAGCTGGGAGCCCGATGTGGGACTCGATCCCGGGACTCCAGGATCATGACCTGAGCCGAAGGCAGTCGCTTAACCAACTGAGCCACCCAGGCGCCCCAAGAAATCAAGACATTTTGAAGAAGGACAAATTTCATCAAAAGGAAAGAGTATTCGTCAACAGAAGACCTCCCCTAAAAGAATGGGAAAAGGAAGTTCTTAAAACAGAAAAAAAAATTATAAAAGAAGGACTCTTGGAATGTCAGAAAGAAAGAAATAACATAAAAAGTAAATAGGTAAATACAATAAACTCCTTTTTCTCCATTTCTAAATTATGTTTGATGTTGAAGCAATAATTATAACATTGATTCAGTTTTCAATGTATGTGGAGGAAATATTTAACATAATCATATTATATGTGGAAAGGTAAAAGGACTTAAAAGGAGGTAGAGTTTTTGCACTTACCTCAAAATGGTAAATTTCAACACCAATAGTCTGTGATAAGTTATGTATAATATATAATATAGGATGGTAAATGATAGTGGGGTGGGTTTGATCATAAGGGGTAGCATCTGAGAGATCTTTATGGTGATGAAGTAGTTCTATATCTTGATTATGGTGGTGATAAAATGGCATAGAACTATGCACACATGTTGTACCAATGTAAATTTCCTGGTTTTGAAATTGTTACTCATTATTCATAACTATAGTTATGTAAAATGCAGCCTTTGAGGGAACCCAGATGAAGAGTACACAAGACCTCTCTGTACTGTTTTTGAAAATCCATAAGAATCTATAATTATCTCAAAACAAAAAGTTAAAACCACATTACTTAACCCACTCTTCACAAAAAAGCCCAAAAAGTATAAGAATATTTTGAAGAATTTCAACAAGTGCAGAAGGATCTGAAGCTTCCCAGAGACTGAATGAGGGTTGGGAGGGAAACATGGGGAGGGTCTTTTTGAATGTGTAACAAAAGGAAAAACTCTAAAAATCATATTCTAGAATGAATAATGTAACCTGAGGAAATGTGGAACTAGAAATAGGGCAGTGGGGTGGGAATAACATGGACCTGAGTCTATATTTCATCTCTGGGTCTTCTAGTAGCTCACTTAACCTCTCTGTGCCACCATTTCTTCACACAGAGCACAGCAAGGTTATCCACTCTAGATAATTTTCACCCTGTGCTGCCTGGAGAGTTCTTGCATAGGTCAAGGAGAAACCTCAGTGAAAATGCAGGCTGTTCTCTTATTTCCACCAGAGCAAATGTACTTTTGTCTGCTTCACTTATCAGTTATATGAATCAAATTTTATTTTAAAAAACACGTAGACTGATATCTCTCACTACTCTATATAAAATAAAGATTATTATTCACAGTCTTTCAAATGGGGAAATAGAAATACAAGAAGATATATGACTTGTCACAAATCATACAGCAAGTAAGTGCATAGCAGAGCCTGGAGCCCACATGGGAATGATTGTCTACCTATCACTTTCCTCACTGTGCCACATGGCCTTCAAATAAAAGTTGAAAACTTTGAGCTTGGTAACAATTTCTAACAATTTCCTTTAGTTTTCTACAGTGTGTCCTATAAATAGAACCTTTCCAGCGTTGAGGGACTCTCAGCATGTGGTGAGTTCTGGAGCTGCCTCAGTAGAAAGAGGATGTCCACCTGTCATGGAGAAAGTGGAGAGGATTTCTGCCCTGGGAGGGAGGGTGGACCATCCATATCACTGTCAGTGTTCCCAATCAAATTATAGGGCATACTGGGAAAGTATTACAGTTATTGTAATTGTTTTGACCTCAAAACTCAAATGGAAGGAAGCACAGAAAGGAAGAGAGAAAGAATCTATGCTACAATCCCAGTCATGGGATGGTGAGACAAATGAGGAAATGAGTAAGAGGCAAGGAGAATTTGCTGGTTAATGAACCTGAAGGTGGTGACTTCCAAGATCCCTTCATATTCAAACTATGGCCTAAAATATTATGATTCCAGTCTCCTTGTATGGAGTTCAATTCAATTTAATTCAAGATTATTGTATATCTTTCTGCCGTAAGCAGCTTTCAGATTTTGTACTAAATGCTTTGATTCTCTTGGAACCTTGGGAAGGGTATCTGTCACTTTCCCAGTTTTACAAATGAGTATACCAAGGCTCAGGATGATGAAGTAACTTGCCCTAATAGTTTAGGAAAGCTAGAATGTGGCAGAGCTGATATTTGAATGTAAAGTTGCTAAGTTTAATCTTAATCCTTTTTCCTTTTTCTAGTATAGTAGTGGTTAATAGCTTAAGCTTTGGAGTGGAGAAATCTGAATTTAACCTGGTTCTGTTGTTTGTTATGAGGAGGGTAGGTGACTCACTCAAGATCATACAGCAAGTAAGAGCAGAGCAGAGCCTGGAGGCCACATGGGACTGACTGGCAAGCCCATTGCTTTCTTCTGTGCTGCCATACTGCCTCCCTTTTCTTTTACTCCAGGTAAAGGGGCTGAAAGATAACAGCTTGGTGCAGGAAAAAAGCATTGGCTTTGTGGTCAACCAGTCAAACCTGAATTCAAATCTTACCTCTTGCCTTTGGATGGCGCCAATAATAGCTACCATTAATTAAACTCACATTAATACACTCCCTGTGCTACTGTGCTGTATGATTTCTCTCTAACTCTCACAGCAAACAGGCCAGGACATGAGTGAGGAAACCTGGTGTTTGTGTCATGTGATGCCAACATCTCAGGAGGAAGGAGTCTTAGTGATCACCTAGTCCAAAGCCCTTATTTTGCACAGGAAGAAACTAAAGGACAGAGAAGTATTTGTCTAAAGACTCCTAACTGTTCTTCAACAATTATATTTGAACCCAGTTTGTCCAACTCTTGAGCCACAACATTAAACAGTCTGCAAAATACTTTATTGTTACAAAAGGATTTTGCATCATGATATCCTCACAATAGCTCTAGGAGGCAGGAAAGTCAGAGACTATCACCTCCAGATGAGGAAACTGAGGCTCAGAAAAGAGTCACATAACTAGTCAGAGGCAGAGCCAAGAATCTGTCCCAAATCTGTGAGAGATCTATAGCCATGCTTGCTCGCTTTCTTTCTCTTTCTCTCTCTCTTTCTTCATCATGATAAGTGTACTCTTAAATCCCTATCACCTATTTCACCCATCCCTCCCCCCAGCTCCCCTATTGTAACCATCAGTTTATTCTCTATAGTTAAGAGTTTGTTTCTTGGTTTGTCTCTCTCTCTCTCTCTTTTTTTCCCTTTACTCATTTGTTTTGTTTCTTAAATTCCACATGTGGGTGAAATCATATGGTATTTATCTTTCTCTGACTGACTGACTTCTCTTAGCATTATATTCTCTACCTCTATCCATGTTGTTGCAAATGGCAAAATTTCATTCTTTTTTATGGCTGAGTAATATTCCTAGATAGATAGATAGATAGATGATAGATAGATAGATAGATCTTACGTATTCTTTATCTATTCATCTATCTATGGACACTTGGGCTGCTTCTATAGTTTGACTATTGTAAATAATGCTGCCATAAATATAGGGGTTCATGTATCCCTTTAAATGAGTGTTTTTGTATTTTGGGGGTATATACCCAATAGTATGATTACTGAATGGTAGGGTAGTTCTATGTTTAACTTTCTGAGGACCCTCCATAGGACCCTCCATACTGTTTTCCATAGTGGCTGCACCAGTTTGCATTCCAACCAACAGTACACAGTGGTTCCTATTTCTCCACATCTTTGACAACACTTGTCGTTTCTTGAGTTTTTAATTTTTTTTTTTTATTTTAGCAATTCTGACTGGTGTGAGGTTTTGATTTGTATTTCTTTGATGATGAGTGATGTTGATTATCTTTTCATGTGTCTGTTGGCCACCTGTATGTCTTTTTGGAGAAATGTCTGCTCATGTCTTCTGCCCATGATTCATTGGATTATTTGTTTTTTGGCATTGAGTTATATAAGTTCTTTATATATTTTGGATACTAACCCTTTATCATATATGTCATTTGCAAATATTTTCTCCCATACAGTAGGTTTCCTTTTAGTTTTGTTGGTTGTTCCCTTCTCTGTGTAGAAACTTTTTATTTTGATGTAGTCCCAGTAGTTTATTTTTGCTTTTATTTCCCTTGATTCAGAGACATATCTAGAAAACTGTCGCTACAGCCGATGTCAGAGAAATTACTGCTTGTGCTCTCTTCTAGGATTTTTATGGTTTCACATCTCACATTTAGACATTTAATCTATTTTTAGTTTATTTTTGTGTATGGTGTAAGAAAGTGGTCTAATTTCATTCTTTTGCATGTAGCTATCTAGTTTTCCCAACACCATTTGTTGAAGAGACATTTTCCTATTGCATATTCTTGCACCTTTTGTCAGAGGTTAATTGACTATATAATTGTGGATTTATTTTTTGGGTTTTCTATTCTGTTCCATTGATCTATGTGTCTGTTTTTATGCCAGTACCATGCTGTTTTAATTACTATCACTTTATAATATTACTTGAAATCTGGAATTGTGATATCTCTAGTTTTGTTTTTCTTTGTCAAGATTACTTTGGCAATCTGCGGTCTTTTCTGGTTCCATACAAATTTTAGGCTTGTTCTAGTTCTGTGAAAAATGCTGCTGGTATTTTGATAGGGATTGCATTAAATGGGTGGATTGCTTTGGGTACTATAAGCATTTTAACAATATTTTTTCTTCCAACACATGACTATGTAATGTCTTGCCATTTCTTTGGGTTATCTTGAAATTTTTCATTTGTTTTATAGTTTTCAGAGTATAGGTCTTTCACCTCTTTAGTTAAATTTATTCCTAGATTTTTTTTATTGTTTTTGGTGCAGTTGTAAATGGGATTGTTTTCTTAATTTCACTTTCTGCTGCTTCATTATTAGTATAGAAATGCAAAAGATTTCTGTACATTGATTTTGAATCCTGCAACTTTACTGAATTCATTTATCAGTTCTAGCAGTTTTTTGGTGGAGTCTTTCAAGGTTTTCTATATAGAGTATCATGTGATCTACAAATAGTGAAAGTTTTACTTCTTCCTTACCAATTTAGATGCCTTTTATTTCTTTATGTTGTCCAATACTGTGGCAAGGATTTCTGGTATTATGTTGAATAAAAGTGGTGGGTGTGGACAGCTTTGTCTTCCTCCTGACCTTAGGGGAAAAGCTTTTTTTCACATTGAGTATGATGTTGGCTGTGGGTTTTTCATAAATGGCCTTTATTATGTTGAGGTATGTTCCCTCTAGATCTACTTTGCAGATGGTTTTTAATCATGAATGGATATATGGTAGTTTGTTGAATGCTTTTTCTGAATCCGTTGAAATGATCATATGGTTTTTACCATTTCTTATTGATGTGATGCATCACATTGATTGTTTTGCCAATATTGAACCACCCTTGCATCCCATTTGATAATAAATCTCATTTGACTGTGGTGTGTGATTTTTTTAATGCATTGTTGGATTAGGTTTGCCAGTATTTTGTTGAGGACTTTTGCGTGTATATTCATTAGAGATATTGGCCTGTATTTCTCTTTTTTCTGTGGTTATTTATTTGTCTGGTTTTGGTATCAGGGGGATATTGGCTCCTTAGAATGAATTTGCAAGTTTTCCTTCCTCTTACATATTTTGGAATAGTTTGAGAAGAATAGATGTTAACTCTTCTTTAAATATTTGGTAGAATTTACCTGTGAAGCTATCTCATCCTGGACTTTGGTTTTTGGGGAGTTTTTTGATTACTGATTCAATTTCATTGCTGACAGTTGGTCTGTTCAAATTTTCATTTTCTTTCTGCTTTAGTTTTGGTAGGTTATATGTTTCTAGTAATTTATCCATTTCTTCTAAATTGTCCAATTTGTTGGCATATAGATTTTCATAATATTTTGTTACAATTATTTGTATTTCTGTAGTTTTGATTATTTCTCCTCTGTTTTTAGGGATTTTGTTTATTTGGGCCCTCTTTTTTTTTAACTGTGTCTGGCTAGAGGTTTATTAGTTTTGTTGGTCTTTTCAAAGACTTAGCTCCTGGTTTCATTGATCTGTTCTTTTTTTTTTTTTAATTTCTATATCACTTATTTCTACTCTAATCTTTATTATTTCCTTCCTTTTGCTAGGTTTGGGTTTCATTTGTTCTTCATTTTCTAGCTCTTGGTGTAAGGTTGTTTAGTTGAGATTTTTCTTGCTTCTTGCAGTAGGCTAGTGTTGCTTTAAACTTCCCTAGACCACTTTTGCTTCATTCCAAAGTTTTGGACCCTTATGTTTTCATTTTCATTTGTTGCCATGTAATTTTTTATTTCTTCTTCGATTTCTTGGTTGACCCATTTATTATTTAGTAGCATGTTATCTAACCTTCATGTATTTGTGCTCTTTCCAGATTTTTTCTTGCGCTTGATTTCTAGTTTCATAGCATTGTGGTCAGAAAAGATGCATGGTATGATATATATAGATATAGATATATAGATATAGATATAGATAGATATAGATATAGATATAGATATAGATATAGATATAGATAATTTGTTGAGACTTGTTTTGTGACCAATATGTGATCCCTTCTGGAGAATGTTCCATGTACACATGAAGAGAATGTGTATTCTGCTCTTTTAGGATGGAAAGTTCTGAATATATCTGTTAAACCCATCTGGTTCAGTATGTCATTCAAAGCCATTGTGCCTTTGTTGATCTGTCCATTGATGTTAAGTGGGGGTGTTGAAGTCTCCTACTATTATTGTATTACTATATATTAGTTCCTTTATGTTTCTTATTAACTGTTTTATGTATTTGGGTGCTCTCATATTGGTTGCATAAATATTTGCAATTGTTATATCCTCTTGATGGATTGACCCCTTTATTATTATAGTGTCCTTCTTTGTCTCCGTTTACAGTCTTTGTTTTAAAGTCTATTTTGTTCAGTATAAGTATTGCTATCCTAGCTTTCTTTTCATATTGATTTACATGCTAAATATTTCTCCGTCCCCTCATTTTCAATCTTCAGGTTTCTTTCAGTCTGAAATGAGTATCATGTAGGCAGTATAGATGGGTCTTGGTTTTTTTTCCCCCCACTCTTTCACCCTCTGTCTTTGGATTGGAGCATTTAGTCCATTTACATTCAAAGTAATTATTGATAGATAAGTATTTATTGCCATTTTGTTACTTGTTTTGTGCTTGTTTCTAAAAATTTTCTCTGCTCCTTTCTTCTGTTGCTCTCTTTCATGGTTTGTTGGACTTCTTTAGTAATATGCTTGGATTTCTTACCTTTTAATGTTTACATATCTATTACTCATTTTTGATTTGTGGTTACTATTACATTTCTATATAACATCTTCTGCATATAGCAGTCTCTATTAAGTTGATGGTCGTTTAAGTTTGCACTGATTCTTTACTCCTCTCCCCTCCACGTTTTAGGTATATGGTGTCATATTTCATATGACATATGTCATTATTTATATGCTGTCTTTTTTCCATTGCATATTTTTTCCTGCTTTGTCGAAGATTATTTGACCATAGAGTTGAGGGTCCATATCTGGGCTCTCTATTCTGTTCCATTGGTCTATGTGTCTGTTTTTGTGCCAGTACCATGCTGTCTTGGTGATCACTGCTTTGTAATATTGCTTGAAATCGGGCAACGTGATGCCCCCAGCTTTGTTTTCCTTTTTCAACATTTCCTTGGTGATTCGGGGTCTTTTCTGATTCCATACAAATTTTAGGATTGTTTGTTCCAGCACTATGAAAAATGTCATTGGAATTTTAATCGGGATGGCGCTGAAGGTATAGATTGCTCTGGGTAGCATAGACATTTTAACAATGTCATTCTTCTGATCCATGAGCATAGAATGTTTTTCCATCTTTTTGTGTCTTCAATTTCTTTCATGAGTGTTCTGTAGTTCCTAGAATATAGATTCTTTACCTCTTTGGTTAGGTTTATTCCGAGGTATCTTACGGTTTTTGGTGCTGTTATAAATGGAATTGTTTCTCTAATTTCTCTTTCTACAGTTGCATTGCTAGTGTTTATGAAAGCAACTGATTTCTGCGCATTGATTTTGTATCCTGCCACATTACTGAATTGCTGGATGAGTTCTAGTAATTTGGGAGTGGAGTCTTTTGGGTTTTCCACATAAAGTATCATGTCATCTGTGAAGAGAAAGAGTTTGCCTTCTTCTTTGCCAATTTGAATACCTTTTATTTCTTTTTGTTGTCTGATTGCTGTTGCTAGGACTTCTAGTTCTATGTTGAACAATAGTGGCGAAAGTGGGCATCCTTGATGTGTTCCTGATCTTAAGGGAAAGGCTCACATCTTTTCCCCGTTGAGAATGATATTTGCTGTGGGTTTTTCACAGATGGATTTTATGAACTTGAGGAATGTTCCCTCTATCCCTATACTCTGAAGAGTTTTAATCAGGAAAGGATGCTATATTTTGTCAAATGCTTTTTCTGCATCAGTTGAGAGGACCATAGTTCTTCTTTCTCCTCTTATTAATGTGTCCTATCACATTGATTGATTTGCGAATTTTGAAGCTCCCTTGCAACCTGGTGATAAATCCCACTTGGTCGTGGTGGATGATCCTTTTAATGTATTGTTGGATCCTATTAGCTAGGATTTTGTTGAGGATTTTGGAATCCATATTCATCAGGGATATCAGTCTGAAATTCTCCTTTTTGATGGGATCTTTGTCTGGTTTGGGGATTAAGGTAATGCTGGCCTCATAGAATGAGACTGGAAGCTTTCCTTCTGTTTCTATTTTTTGAAACAGCTTCAGTAGAATAGGTATTATTTCTTCTTTGAATGTTTGGTAGAATTCCCCAGGAAATCCATCAGGCCCTGGACTCTTGTTTTTTGGGAGGTTTTTGATCACTGCTTCAATCTCGTTACTGGTTATTGGCCTATTCAGGTTGTCAATTTCTTCCTGTTTCAGTCTTGGGAGTTTATGGGGTTCCAGGAAGGCATCCATTTCTTCCAGGTTGCTTCATTTATTGGCATATGTTGATAATAATTTCTAATAATTGTTTCTATTTCCTTGGTGTTAGTCGTGATCTCTCCCCTTTCATTCATAATTTTATTAATCTGGGTCCTTTCTCTTTTCTTTTGAATAAGTCTGGCCAGTGGTTTATCGATCTTATTAATTCTTTCAAAGAACCAGCTTCTAGCTTCATTGATCTGATCTACTGTGTTTCTGGTTTCTAATTCATTGATCTCTGCTCTAATTTTAATTATTTCTCCTCTAATGCGTGGCTTAGGCATCATTTGTTGCTTTTGCTCCAGTTCTTTGAGGTGTAAAGTTAGTTGGTGAATTCGGGATTTTTCTATTTTTTGAGTGAGGCTTGGATGGCTATGTATTTCCCCCTTCAGACCACCTTTGCAGTATCCCATAGGTTTTGGACTGATGTGTTTTTGTTCTCATTGGTTTCCATGAATTGTTTGAGTTCTTCTTTGATTTCCTGGTTGACCCAAACATTCTTGAGCAGAGTGGTCTTTAGCTTCCAAGTGTTTGAATTTCTGCCAAATTTTTTCTTGTGATTGAGTTCCAGTTTTAAAGCATTATGGTCTGAGAAATGCAGGGAATAATCTCGATCTTTTGGTATCAGTTGAGACCTGATTTGTGACCCAGTATGTGGTCTATTCTGGAGAAAGTTCCATGTGTGCTTGAGAAGAATGAGTATTCTGATGTTTTAGGGTGGAATGTTCTCTATATATATATGAGGTTCATCTGGTTCAGTGTGTCATTCAAAGCTCTTGTTTCCTTGTTGATTTTCTGCTTAGATGATCTGTCTATTGCTGAGAGTAGAGTATTGAGGTCTCCTACAATTAACATATTATTATCAACATGACTCTTTATTTTGGTTAACAGTTGGCTTATGTAGTTGGCTGCTCCCATGTTGGGAGCCTAGGTATTTACAATTGTTAGATCTTCTTGTTGGATAGACCCTTTAAGAGTGATATAGTGTCCTTCTGTGTTTCTAACTACAGTCTTTAGCTTAAAATCTAATTTGTCTGATATAAGAATTGCTACCCCAGCTTTCTTTTGAGGTCCGCTGGCATGGAAGATGGATCTCCATCCCTTCACTTTCAGTCTGGATGTATCTTTAGGTTCAGAATGAGTCTCTTGTAGACAGCGTATGGATGGGTCCTGTGTTTTTATCCAATCTGCAATCCTGTGTCGTTTTATGGGAGCATTTAGGCCATTCACATTGAGAGTGATTATGGAAAGATATGAATTTATTGTCATCATGTTGCCTGTGAAGTCCTTGTTTCTGTAGATTGTAAATTTGTGTTCTGTATCACTCTTGGGATCTTTCTCCTTTTATAGAACCCCCCTTAATCTTTCTTGTAGGGCTGGCTTGGTGGTCACATATTCTTTCAGTTTCTGCTGGTCTTGGAAGCTCTTCATCTCTCCATCCATTCTAAATGACAGCCTTGCCAGATAAAGTATTCTTGGCTGCATGTTCTTCCCATTTAGTACCCTGAATATGTCTTGCCAGCCCTTTCTGGCTTGCCAGGTCTCTGTGGATAGATCTGACGTTATTCTGATGTTCCTCCCTCTGAACGTAAGAAATCTCTTCCTCCTAACTGCTCTTAAGATGGTTTCCTTGGTTCTAAGATTTGTGAGTTTTACTATTCCATGCCGGGGTGTTTGCCTGTTTTCCTTGATCTTGGGAGGGATTTTCTCTTCCTCTAGGACACAAATGTTTGTTTCATACTCCAGATTAGGGAATTTCTCAGCTATGATTTGCTCAAATATATCTTCTAGTCCTTTCTCTCTCTCCATCCCCTCAGGGATCCCAGTAATTCTGACATGGGAATGTTTCATGGTGTCACTTATTTCTCTGATTCTATTTTCATGGATTTTGCGTTGTTTCTCCCTGGCCTCCTCTTTATCCTTCTTTTCTATCAGTTGGTCTTCTAGATCACTAATTCGTTCTTCTGCCTCGCTTACCCTAGCTGTTAGATTATCTAGATTAGATTGGATCTCATTGATAGCATTTTTAAGTTCTGCTAGTTCAGCTTTCATTTCTACCCTTAGAGACTCTATGTTGCCATTAATCAATTTCTCCATTCTAGCTATCGTCTTCACAACTGCTACCCTGAATTCCATTTCTGACATCTTGGTTTTATCTGTATCCATTTGTAAATCTGTGGCAGAAGTCACCATCTCTGAGTCTTTCCTATTTGGGGGGGTTCCTCCTCCTAGTCATTCTGTTGAGGGGTGGTTGAGGGAATGTACAGAGTCCAGATTATTGACCACAACCCAGGAAGATGCACCTGTTTTATAGGGACCTTAGGGTTGTTGGCCTCTTGTTCTCCCAACCTGTCTTCTGGGGGAGGGGCCTGCTGCACTACTACTCAGGCAACCCTTTTTGGGCAGAGTTGTCTTGCCCCCTGTGTGGGGGAGATGGGCTCAGTGAAAACCGGTTTTGGGGGGCTTTTGTTCTCTTGTGGCTTTCTTTGGTGGCTTTCCATGTTTCTTCTGAGAGTCAGAGCAGAAGAGATTGTTTTCAACCCTCTGCCTCAGAGCAGAAAAATCGCAGTCTGTTCTTCAGTGAGCTCTCCAGGCCACACTATCTCCATTTCTGTCTGTGCTGCTATAAACTGCAGTGTCCTGTGTTGTGCACCCCTCAGTGGGGCTCCCAGTCCTTGCCTTCAGGTCAGGGTACAGGGAATGTCTCTGCCCTTTGTGCTTCTAAAACCACCAGCCTCCCCTAGTTTGCCCACGCAGCCCCACTGCTCCAGGTTTCAGTCTGGGGGGTTTCCCTAAAGTCCTTTCCCCACCCTACCGGTCTGCAAGTCTGTGCCCTTCCCTAGCATGGGAGGCTTTCACTCACCAGCGGTGTAGGATTCCCATGGCTCCCTCCCCCTTCTCTTTATCTTATGATATGTGCCCGCAGAATCATGGCTCCCCACTTCATACCTCGAAACCAACTGCATCTGATATTGTTTGTAGAGATCCAGATATATCTTCTTATATCTCAGGCTTATTTCATTGGTGTTCAGAGTGGTCTGGTAGATATCCAGCTCAATTCCAGAAACTGGTTGGAATAGGGTCCCCTACTCCTCCACCATCTTTTCTTTAGTTTTTTTATCATTAATTTTAACGTTATTACCAAATACCCTTGAATGTTTTCTTACAAAATAATAGTACTGAGAGCTATGTTTGCATTAAATTTCAAAGTACTCCCTTTTGACCATGGGTTAGGAATCACTAAGAAATCCTGAACATTTACATGGAAACTTAAAATGGCATTATATTAAAGTGTCCATGTAGTTTAGTATTTTAAGAGTTGGAAGTAGAATAGGAATCTAAAAATCTGAGTTCTAGCCCTGTCAATACTGTTTTAAGATTTAAATAATCAGGAAAGTTTCATATTATAGAAAAATCTCTTTTTACAAAGGTGTTCATTAGGGTGGTTGATAACAACAGCAACCCAAGTCAACCTAAATGTGCAAAACCAAAATTAGTAAATTATAGTGAGTGAACTTGATGCAATATTATGCAGACATTAAAAATAGTTTTCAGGGGCGCCTGGGTGGCTCAGTTGGTTGACCATCGGACTCTTGGTTTCAGCTCAAGTCATGATCTCATGGTCATGAGATCAATTCCCACATTTGGCTTTGCACTCAGCATGGAGTCTGCTTGGGATTCCCTCCCTCTCCCTCCCCCTGTACCCCTCCCCTCACTCATGCTCCTGTTCTTTCTCTCTAAAATAATTAAATTAAAAAATATAGTTTCCAGGCACTTGTAATAACTCAGGAAATTGTTGATCTTGTATGAAGTAAAAAAATGGGGTAGAATACTTTCTATAATTGTTGTAATAGTATGAAACCTACACATATATTAAATATGCACACCTATAATACTGTTAAAAGATGTCTTTGGATGGTAGGATTATGGTAGATTTTTGTTTCTTTAAAGTTTTAAAAATATTTTCAGAAATTCCATAATTTTATATTTGTGAAAAAACAAAGTATTATTTATTAAAAATAAAATAATAATTTGTCAAGTGATATTAAAAATTACATGTAATATGATTTCAAGTAGGTCCCATCATTTTACCTCATGTTTAATAATAAAATGGATATAGCATAATAGAGTATCCTTCTGATCTTCCAGAGTATTATTGAGATCAGTAGAGACCCTTGGAGTGGGAGAATGAGAGGTATTTGGAAATATGGGTGGGTCCAAACGTCAAATTCTTAGATGAGACAGACATGTAACCATATCAGTCACCTGTGGAAGTGGATTGCTAGCTGAACATATTAGCTTGCAATAGCTAATTATTAACTTTTCAGCAATTTTGTAAGTTGATTTTTAAATCATTGCTAGCTTGAAATCACCATGTATTTGTTTCATGGAATTCGGAAAATGCTACAGATAAGGTCTTTATATGGCCTTAGGCCAGAAATTCAGATAAATTTCTTATAAAACTTATTATAAACTTGAACTATGAAAGAACACGTGGAGGAAATCTCTGTGAATAAAACTATAAAGCTCTCAACTCTCTGGTCATAGAGGGTCTCTTTGCCAGGACTCATGACCCAGGTCTCAGGGAACTGGACCTCCTACAGAGAGTTGCCAGAGGGTACTGAGACATGCCACAAGCATCTGGGACTGACATCTGCTATATCTGGGGAGGTAGTGCTTAAATTTCAAATTGACATCAGCACCTCTTGAATGTGTGAGAGGCTGAAGAAATGAACAGGAACATGTAGATTCTTATATTCACAGGACTATGTCTCATTCAGGGTCTGAAAAGGAAACTGTTGGCACACCCAAATTAGGATAATCTGAGGAAGGTTTATTTATTTATAAAGAGCCATTGTATTAGGGACAGATGGTGTGTAGAACCAGAAATGGTGTGCAAGAACCTGGGACTAGTAATATCAGAACTGTTACCACCCTTAGGGAAACAAGAGGTTTCTGGAACCTAGGAAGAGTGTGGAGTGGGCTGCTTTGAAAGTTGTGGTGACCTTCTACTAAGAGACACAGACAGCCTTAGATGAGTTCTCAGGATGGGATATCAGGACATGAATACTCTAACCTCCCCCTTCTTCCGGCCTTGGATCTCTTGCTAGAATTCCCCATTGGAAGACCTAAACAGAAGTCAGATGCACAGATACAGTTGATGTAATCCATAGAAATCAGCCACCTTGGGCAGAGAAAAGGGTAGAGAATGGTGGAAAGTGCTTACAGAGGGGCGAATGGACTATTTCTAGTACAGTTTAGCTTCAATTTTCAGCTGACACTGACTTTAAGTCCTTCTATTTTCATTCAAAATGTGTATAATAATACCATACTTTTCAGAATGGTTTTGAAGATTTGATAGAAAGTAGGTGAATCATATTTAGGAAGAATGTGATGCATAGTGTCCAGAAATAATGCTAATTATTACTGACTATATTAATTCATATCATTGAGCTTTACTTTCCTATCAATAAAATAGAGAAAATACTGCTATCTGCTCAATGGTTATTATAATTATAAATATTAACCTTAGGATGTGAAAGCAGTCTCTAACATACGATGCTTTAAATAATATTAAATTTAAGATGGAACCTCTACTCTTGATGAGGGGACTGAAAACTCAGCTTTCTGTTTCTGGATCCATTGGATTAGAAGTTTTATGGTTAGTTTTTTTTTTTTTTTTACTCATTTCTGTATCTCCAGCACCTAGACTGTATTTAGCACAAAGTAGGTACTCAGTAATAAGTACTATTTAATTAAAAGAGCCTTTTTAAAAACTTCCTGGTCTGTCTGATTGACCAGATGCTCTGACAGTGCTCCCTGGTGCTGGCCCTTCCCTGGATCTGGGACTGCCTTGTTCTTCCAATGGTCACCTTCTGTCTGGGTGAGGAAGTCTTAAACCTACTGTATCTCCTGACTTTCCTTTTCATATAAACCAGCACAAAACCTTAGTTCTATTCAATATGGTCCCTCTCTTGCTCGTCCCTGTCCCCCATGTCCCCAGTGTTCTGGCACAATTGAGTGTATTTAAGAATGACTAAACCATGTCATCTTCTGAGCTCCTACCATGTATCAGCCACCTTACTCTTTTTTGTACTCCAGAGGAATATGGCCCACCCTCTTATACACTGCATTTGTTCCTTCCACTAAGAATGTCTCACCCCCTTTCTCTACTTAGGGAAATCCTCTGCACCAATGTTTTGTTTTTTGTTTGTTTATACTTCACACTTTGCCCATGTTCTTTCTCTGCCCAGAGTATTCTTCTTTTTCCCCTTCCTTCTCCTACTTTTCCTAGATAATTCCCATATATGTATCAGGCCTCAACTTAGATGACATTTCTTCAGGGGGAAACTTCATCACTCCTTTATGATGAAATTAAGATGAAATCAAGCACTCCTGTACCCCCAGAGGTTTCTCCTATCAGATACTTTGTCATATATTCATATGGATTTAACTTCCTTCCCCATAAAATTGTAAGTTGCTTGAGATCATGACAAGTTTATTTATCATGTCACAGTGTCTATATATATTAGGGTAGACCAACTTTTGTGTTAGAATGACCATAAAATGTCTAATGGATTGAGCAAATACAAGTTGTTTTTTCATCATGAACAAATGGGCAGAGCATCTCTTAGCCATATAGTCATTCAGGGACCCAGGCTGACTATTATCTTCAATGCTTAGCTTCTAGGGTTAGCTGGGCATCATTTCCATTCCAGCCAGCTGTATGGGAAAGAGGTAGAAGATCCCATGTGGTAGCTTCCAATTAGCAGTCCTGGAAGTGGCTCATATTACTTTCAGTCAAATTCCACTGACCAAATCATAGTGTAATGGCTTCATCTAACTTTAAAATGTCTAGCTATGTGTGCAGGAAGAAGTAGAGAGCATGGATTTTTGCTAGGTAGCTGGCAGAGTCAGCTGTACTCCCACAAATAGTTACTCAAATATTTATTAAATGATTGAATGAATTCATCCTTAATAGTATATATCACATACATTAAGACTTCTCTGATTTTACTAAGAAAATATTTGTGTTTGCATCATTTTTGTGGCACTAATTTTCCTTTCCCTAAATTACATTCATTTGTACATATCTTGCTTCCTACCAAAAATTAGGTTCCTTGAGGGCAGTGTCTGGCATGTGAAGCAGTGAGGTCTAGTGAGGTCTGTATGACTTTGGAATCATATAGCCTCAATTTGAGTCTAAATCTGCCAATTAGTACATGTGTGATCTGGGATAATTTCCTTGGCCCTCTGAATCTCAGTTGTTATTCATATTCATGGCCTAGCTTATTTCTTCAGGCCTCTACTAACCTTTTTTGGTTTTGAATCAACACCTTGAATTTCTTTTCAGTTAATGTTAACTGACAAAAATCACAATTAGTTCAGGCTGGATTTATTTGGGACCATGTGTTTACCTTTTAGTATAATTAAGTGATTGGATGAGGAAGAGAGACCATGGATTTCCAAAGACTGTAATTAATGAAATTAAAATATTAGCTGACACTTAGCTGCTGCTCTACTGAATTTGGGGTTTCATATTTATTATTACAAAAGAAATAGAGATATGTCCAAATATTTGTTTTTAAGGAAGTTCATGGCAGTGTTCATTATATTAGGAGAATTTATAAATTATCTAAATACTCATCAGTAGAGATTGGTTAAATATATTTGGCATATCATAGGAAGAAGTCATTGAAAATCATGTTGCAAAAGAATATTTTATATATGGATATATGTGTACTAAAATATGCATAGTGGTTTATCTGGGTATTTTGGATATTGTCTTTCTTTTTGTAGTTTCCATTTGTTATTTTCCAAATGTTTAAACATGAATATAATTGCTTTTATTACTTAAAATTTATTTATAATTAACAAAACAAAAGTTACTACAATAGTTCCTCTGACTTCCTGTAGGCCTTTTCTGTAGATCATATTCTTCTTGAGTCCAAGGTTGCCAGATTATCAATGTTGGGCAAGTCCTCAAATTAGGATTTCTAATCTTGTACCAGCTAGATCTGGATCTGGTCATTTTATTTTTATAACAGCTTTATTAAGATATAATTCATATACCATATAGTTTATTTATTTAGTGTACAATTCAGTGGCTTTTAGTATATTTTGAGTTGTGTAACCATCATTGTGATCAATTTTAGAACATTTCATCACTCTCCCAAATAAAAACTTGTACCCATTAGCTGCCACTCTTCTTTCACCAACTCTGCAGACCTAGGTGGTACTTTTCATCTCTGTGTTCTGAAAATTTCATGTAAATATAATTATACAATATGTGTTTTTTTGTGAGTGGCTTTCATCACTTAATGTAATGTAATGTAATGTAAGATTCATCCATATTGTAGCATGTATCAGTACTTTTTTATGGCTGAATAACATTCCAGTATATAGATATATTGTATTTTATTTAGTCATTTATTGGTTGATGAACATTTAGGTTATTTCCACATATTATGAATAATACTCCTATGATTATTTGTGTACAACCTTTTGTGTAGACAAATCTTTTCATTTCTCTAGGGTATATAATTTGAGTGGAATTACTGTGTTTTATGGTAGCTGTTTAGTTTTTTGAGAAATTGCCAGACTGTTTTCTAAAGTCACTATAACATTTTACATTCCCACCAGCAATGTATGAAGTCAAGCTCTTTTTGATTTCTTTATTTTGTTCTCCTATGTAATATGTGCGTGTGTGTGTATGTGGTATATGGTATGTGTTGGTTTATGTGTAGATTTATGTCATGCAGGGCATATGTGGTATGTGTAGTTTTGTGTGTATGTCTGTGTGTATATATATGTATGATTGGGTACATAATGTATATGTTTGTGTGTATGTGTTTAACTGCACATATGTATCTCTTTTACATCAGAGTCAGATTTATTGATAGTGTTGAGATACTGCATTTTCCGCCCTTCCCAGAGTAAGATTTCTGCTGGCCTGGGACAGATTTTTCTTGGCAGCAGCTTGCATCCAACCCCATAGCCTGGTAGCTACCAACTCTGCAAATCTGCTAGTGGGTCCCAGGATTTCCAAGCTTTGGGAAGTAGAGTATTTCCTGTCCCTTCCAGTAGGTGCCAGGCAAAATGGTATGGGATGGGGTCCAGTTGTGGAATTCAGGCTGCCAAAGTCTCTTAAGGTGGTTATTAAACTTAATTATCATGAAGGGTTTTAAAGAAGACCAACTCTTGCCTCAGCAGTGCCCCTTTGCTTCTTGATCCCTCTCTCTGGAACCAACTTCTAAAAACTAGGTTCCACCACTTACTTTGTTAGGTGATTAAGCAATTTATGTAACTTTTCTGAGCCTCTGCTTCCTCAGATATAAATGGAACTACTAATATCTATCTTACAATGTTGTGAGAATTAAATCTATGTGACTCCTCAAACTATTGTAGCTATAAGAATTATTGGTTCAATTCACTCTTTTTTCATAAAAATCCTGTATCATCTCTAGCACTTAATGCTTTTCCATGAAAGTTTGCTTTTGTTGTCAGGTCTGTATTTTCAATACATCCCAGAAGTCTTTATTTGATATAAGAACTTAATAAGGATACTTGGATCATAAGCAGAATACTTACTGTTCTTTGGCTTATGATCAAGTATATCGGAAACAATAAAATGATTTAACTTGAACCCAGATGTGGTTTAACATAAAGGAATTGGAAAAAAAAAAAAAAAAAGGAAACTCTCTACTCACAAAACAGCACATTATAAAACCCCAGTCATTTAAAGAAGATATAACTGAAATAGAAGGGATTACCTCCCACTCACTCTGGTAAGAAGAAAAGGAACAATTAAAATGAATATATTAGGGAGAATATTATTTTTATTTCAATATTTCCATTATATTTCCTCCAATTACATGCTGAATAGAGTTCTCTAATGCAACTGAAACCCCAAGATAGAGTTTTTAAAAGAGTGAATCATGGAAGATAAAGGCAGCTCTCTTTTGCTGGGTGGAAGGTAGGTTTTCCTGACAAAAACAAAAGATGAGACATTAAATGTGGGGGGAGGGGTATGCAGTTCTCAGTGAATCAACAGTGATAAAGTCCCTCGAGACTCTACCCTTTGTCAAACTTCTCTTTCCAAACTGGATAGTATAAAAAGATTCTTTAAACACTGCTTCTTGAGAGGGCATGTGGGTGTGTGTAGAGGGATGGTGGGGGGAGGGGGAGGAGAGAAGAAAGTAGCATCTGTAAAATTCTTACTACATATCATAGAATTTCAGAGTTTGAAGAGACTTTAAAGATCACTTGGTCCTAACTCTCAATGAACAGTGATAAAAATGAGGCTCAAAGAGGAGAAATTATTCTCCTCAAGACATGTAGCAAGGTGGATAGAACCATGCTGGAACTTGGGTCTTCCCTCGGGCCAGAGCCAGACTCCTAAGCTGAGCAGGTAGCATGGGTAGCTTCAGTCCTTTGACTGAAAGGGGTCTGAAGAAAGATGCAGGTGTAAACATAGGCTCTACCTGGTATCATATATGGCTCTGAACAAGTTGTTTAATGCCTCTATGCCTCAATTTCTACAACTATAAGAGGTAATTATGCCCAGCTTTTGGTAAAATGGGAGGATTATGTGAGAGAAGGTGGGTGAGTCACCCAGTGCACTCCTGGCATCCCCTTTCCCTACCCACTCCCTTTTAGCTTAGATTTTACCCTTTACCATGGCCAGGCCTGGCTAGTTTTCCAGACCCTCTCAACCTATCCCCAGCCCTAGTCCTCTCTGGCTTAGTGCTATGAGTACCAGCCCCAGGCAGTGCTGAGTCACACCCACAGCTGGTTGCTCACTCTGTCCTGCTCAGCACATGTCTAGCCCCACTACAACTTAAGCAGTCTCCAAAGGTCAGGATCCAAACACCAACAAGTCCTTTTCTGAATTTAATCAAGGAATTCAGATACTTGTTCTGATTAGTGGAATTTTATAGATGGCTGACTCCCACTGACCATGTCATCTACCCCAGTTTCTAAGACTATTTCTGGAGCTGAACGCTTGCTCAGAAATGTTCCTGAAACCTGAGTTGTTCTTACTCAGTTTGCTCCCAGTTGTCTCTTTAAAAAGAACCATGTGCAAGTGGTTTTTCTAGACCAGGTTGGCAACTTTTCGAAAGTGGCTTGTGCTAGTTCTTTTCTTCCTTTCTCCTGTTCTTTTCTGTTCTCCTTTTTTTTAAAGATTTTATTTATTTGAGAAAGAGAGAGAGAGAGCACGAGCAGGGGGAGGAGCAGAGGGAGAAGCAGACTCCCCGCCCAAGAGGGAGCCTGATGCTGGGCTTGATCCAGGACTCAGGGATCATGACCTGAGCCAAAGGCAGATGCCTAACCAACTGAGCCACCCAGGCAACCCTGTTCTCCCTTCTTAACTTACTCTCTGTGTTTAGCAAAAAGATAATGAAGGCAAAGATCTTGGCTAGATATTGTAGACACTGAATAAGTCATAATACCTGTAATTTATAGTCTAACAGGAATCTATTTATAATGCCTCTAGGTAAGTGATATGCCCAGGATGCTAGGGAAATAAACAGGAAGATGACCAATTCTGTTACTAGCTGTTAGGGAAAACTTTCTTGAAAAGGTAGCATTTGAGTTGAGTCTTAAAGAAGTTGAAATTTGTGAGTTTAGCAAGCTGGGTAAATGGGTGGGCAAAAGGAAGGGCAGTGCAAAGACATGGGAAAGCATGCTATGTTTGGGAAATAATGAGCAATTTGGGCTACCAGGAATACTGTGTGCTGGGAACGGGAAAGATGAACAGAGCTTGAGTCCTGTGGTAGGTAATGAGGCTGGAAAATAGGTTAAGAACAGATTGTTGACTGTGAACTTCTTAAGGTGGAGACTATATTGTCTTCTTAGAGAGCCAGAAACACAGTAGATGTCCTGTGAATGTTGTTGAACTGGTCTGAGCCACCACCATCTTTTTTCTGAATTACTGCAGTGACCTAATGACTTCCTGCTTTTACCCTTATACCCCTATAGTTTATTTCCTACAGAGCCACTGGAGCAATCTTTTCAAAACACAAGTCAGATCATATTACACCTCTACTCATTTCATTTCTTACTACTTCTCCCTTGCTCACAGTGATTGATTGATTTATTGATTGATTGATTTTGGATTTTATTTTATTTTATTTTATTTTTTTAAGATTTTATTTATTTATTTGACAGAGAGGGACACAGTGAGAGAGGGAACACAAGCAGGGGGAGTGGGAGAGGGAGAAGCAGGCTTCCTGCGAGCAGGGAGCCTGATGCGGGGCTCGATCTCAGGACCCTGGGACCATGACCCGAGCCGAAGGCAGACGCTTAACGACTGAGCCACCCGGGCGCCCCGCTCACAGTGATTTAGCTGTACTCATCTCCTTACTAGTCCTCAGATATGCCAGACTTACTCTTGTCTTAGGGCTTTTTCACTAGCTGTTATTTTTGCCTGGAAAGCTTCTACCTCAAATATCCATATAGCCACTCCCTTACCTCCTTCAAGGTGAAGGAAAGCAGTATTGTGTCCATTTTTGCATAACATGTAGAACATCCTGTAGAACATCCAGATAGAAGAGTCTGGCTGGCAGTTGGACATTAAGTCTGGAGCTCAGGAGAGACATCAAGAAAGGATAAGGAGATTTGTTGTTACTAAGACATGGGTGATGGTGTAAGCCACCTCCCGAGATGTAACATAATGTGGTAAGAGACTCCTCCTGCCTTCCATGAAGCTCCAACAGGCATAATTATAGAGCAGATTATTAAATATTTAACAGAGTTTGCAACAGATAAAAGCCATTTTGTCTAATTTCCCTAAATATTAATATCTTTGTGCACCTTAATCCTTTCATTATCATAAACGTTTATTCAAGTTAAGTATTGAGCACACTGATTTGTCGGGATTTGGGTGTGCTTTTTTTTTTTTTTTTTTTTTTTTTTTTTTTTTTTTTTGCATCTGATCTCACTGAGTTTTAAGCTGGAAATGTGAATGAATTGAAACTGCTTGGCACCAACAGATTGCTTTTGCCTACTCTTGTATTGTCTGAAGTTTCCGAAAAGGAAAGAGTATGGACTTTGTTAACAGGTGAACCTGGGTTTCATTACTACTTTCCAGCTATGATAGATAAGTGGCTTAATCTTTCTGAGCCTCAGTTTTCTCATTTTTACATTGCAGTTAAGATTATCTTAGTAATTAAAAAGAGATAACATAATCCTAACTCAACATGGTACCTAGCACTTAGGAAGTACTCAGTAAATGCCCATTTCCTATGAATCCAGTTCTCAAAGTGATTGATCTTTTTGCACTGAGCCTTGTATTACTATCTCTCAAATACCACTGGCTCTGGATGGGCTGGCAGCAAGCTGGATAGGAAAGTCTATGATTCTCCATGGCCACTAGCCTTGTAGCCCTAAGGAGTTGGAACATTTGTCTGCTTTATAATACATAGGAGTCTTGTTTGCTTATATCATATATGGTCCATACCAGGATACACTTACCGAAAATAAACTCCTAATTAACCAAACTCTGTGAGCTGTGCCAACATAAGCATGATATACCAAAGCTAATTTGGCAGCTTCTCTAATTTCACCCCACCAGGACTTCCTATCCTTGTTAAGGTGTGTAGGGTCATCTTGAAGCAGTCCCAGCTTGGGGCTAGTGGAAATCCATGATTAATCTGCCTGGCTAGAGGCCTTCTCTGACTTTTTTACCTAGTTATTTAATATTTTATTCTGGTGATCAGTGAAACAAGCTAAATAGCCTATATCTTTGCAGTTGTGGCCCTTCTCCTTTGTAAGACTGGGACATTAAACAGGTCATTCAAAACAAGATAGTTTCTATTTCTTCATTAACAGTTCAGTTCCACAGATATTTTCTATTGCAAAATACAGAATAGACAGTCTTTAATTTTGAGGCAGTTATAATTTAGTGGGCAAAAAAGAAACTTAAATGATTCCTATATTGAAGGCAGGATTTATGCCTAATTTTTCATCTTCGTATGCCTCCTGGCATTCAGTAGCTTACATGTAACTGGTGCCCAGCAAGTTCTGGTTGGTTGAATAGATAAATGAATGAATAAAGGGAGTCAGTAATGAGTCTTAGGGCCTTCCTTATTTTTCTGTAGTTAGCATATTTGGCATCATCTGACTGTTTTGCTTTCCTTTTCATAATTCTTGTCTTCTCTTAGAGATTACACATACAGGTATAGGCATGCATGCAAGTATACATTTGTACATGGGAACATATACACACATGTGCTCTGTGAATGCTGGATCTATCACAAAGGAACCTGATTAAAAGATTAAGTGATGTAATTCCCTACTACCCCATCCCAACCTGACCAATTCCTTCTACTTACTCCTCTGCTAGGTGAGCCCCTTTTGGACCATGAACTCCCACAGTAGAGACTGTGTCTGATTCATCTCTGTATTTCCAGTATCCAGCACAGGGCTTGCCACAGAGCCTGCCCTGTGTCAGTTTGGTTGCACAACAGAGAGAAACAGATTTTTGGTAGTGTTGAATTCCAGGGCCATGTGGAACTTGGTGTAAGAAGTGTAAACTTTTAAGCTTCTTCTCCACTCTTCTGTTTTTCCCAATTTTCTTGTGCTTTCTAACTAATGGCTGAAGTCCCTTGAATGGGTGCATAGCTACCTTTTAAAAATAGACTTCCAAGTGAGAAAGAAGAGAACCTAGACAAGAAAGTGTCAATGATACAGATTTATGTAACTTTTACAATATTTTCTGAATGTATACTATGTACAAACATATTTGATCCTCACAATTTGCCTTAGGTAGTATAGAAAATAATATTTCTGTTTTACAGATATGAAAATTGAAATTCATAAAAATTAAATGAAATGTAGGGCCACACAATGATTTAATGGCAGAGCCTATAATATTAGCGATAGAGAAAAACCATAAAGTAATCAAACTAATGGAATGGCAGAGAGCTGAGGATTTGATAAAACTCAAGATAGAATTTTCTGGTTTGTCAGGTTTTTTTATGGGTTTCTCTGAGATGGTTCCTGCTTAGCTTTTCAGTTAGTTTTAGGAAACACTAATTATCATTTTTAAACACAAAAGTCTAGAACAACAAGTTCTGGGCAAAATCATGAAAACAATGTAAATTTTTGTGGCATCCTTATTGTACCAAACCACAGTGGTCTTCTTTGGGCCTATGTCCCTTGAACTCATCTCCTTCAAATCTGGTGCTCTGGATCTGACCAAAGTTTTTTGAAGTACCATCATTCTCATCCTCATTGCCATGCTTACTCTCTACAATTATCACTAGCACACATTGTTATGAGAATCAATGAGCAGATATCAAAGAGAAAGAGGAAGAATGGGAAAACCTGGTCAATAACTGATATAAAATTGCCTAAAAATATTTCTCCTAAAAATTAAGGAGTGCTAATGGCCTAATTCAAGAGTATTCAATGATGGGTATTGAGGAGGGCACATGTTGTGATGAGCACTGAGTGTTATACTTAACTAATGAATCATTGAACACTGCATCAAACACTAATTATGTACTATACAGTGGCTAACTGAACATAATAAAAAAAAAGAATATTCAACAAATGGCTGCTTAGATCCAGGAGATAGCAAGAATTCAGGGATAGCTTCATGGGTGTGCAACCCCTGCAGTCACACAGGGCCCTGTACTTAGAAGGGTCCCATGCTTGGTTTAATGCTCTATTCTTGTCCTCTTGAAATTCTTAATAATTTTTGAACAAGGGGCCTACATTTTCATTTTGCACTGGTACTCAAAAACTATGTAGTCAGTCCTATAAGAAGTCATTTCAAATTGCAGTTTGTGGTAATAAAAAAGTTCTTGAGATACAAAAAACAATAGAGTCAGAAAGAAACAAAACAAAATAAAACAGCTGAGAAGGAGCTAAAATTAAAGAATGGCTGCCCTATATAAACTGTTATACTTGACAAAAGGTTTTCACATACATATACCTGTATGGGAAGCCTTAGAATATCCAGGTAAGCAGCAAGGAGAGACGATTACAGTTATTTGCACCCATAGAACATCTTCCTTCCATTATACCACTGAGTATACTTTATGTTATACTCTACTCTTCTGTGTTTTCCTTTATCTCATTATCTTAATATTTCCAGGTATCTAATAACCCTCTCACCCTCAAACTTTAAGACTCTAACAGTAAGACTTTTCTAGATGGTTCTATTTTATCAAAATTTATTTTTCAGTGTCCTAGGTTCTCAGGGCCCAAATCTGAACTGGTTAAGCTCAAAAACAAATATCTAATATATTAAAGACCATTAGCAGCCAAATGTGACTTCTAGATCCTGCCATTTGCCCTCACTTTTGAAAGGCTATCTACATAGATATGGAATGTCCACTAATAGGTGAGACTTTAGACTTCTCAGTGTCTATAGAGCTTAGCTACAGTTTGTTTGAGGATATGGGTCTTCCCTCAGGCAAGAACATATAATGTCTATACTCTAGACCCTTGCCAGAAACTGTATCCTGGACTCTCTGTTACTAACAAAATGAGTATTTTATTAAGTGATACTTTGAAATGGTTGTTTGGAAAATGTGCATTCCATCCACCTCTCCATAAATGATAGGAACTATTACTGAATCAAGATTTACCTTCAGGAAATCATGTACTTAGAGCATTGTTTTGAACTATTTTGTTTGCTATACAGTTAGCTTTCACTGGTTTAATGTTTTATCTAGGGACATCACAAAAAACAACCTTACAAAAAATATTACTGTGTTTGCTTAAAGAAATTTACCAAGATCACTGGCCATGTATGTCATCTATTTCCTTTATAAAGTCCCACATGAGCTCTTTTGGGGGAACATACTTTGCTTCCTTGGATGAGGTAAAGTGTGTTTTATACACAGAATATGTGAGTCTTTGTTTTTGCTATGGCTGCCAGAAGATGCAAAACCAAGTTCATGACTTAACAGTATCTTCTTTTGTATGGACACTTATGGTTTATCCAATTGTGCTTCATTTCCCTCTGCCTCTAGCTTTGACCTTTTTTCCTAATCTTGATTTTTATATTGTGTTATTTTATTTTACAATTTTGTGGTCTATATTTCCTCAGGTCACCTCAAATCCTTTATGAAATGAGGTGTAGAACATAAGATTATAGTACACACATATAGACATATATAATGTGGGTGTTATATCAAGGAGTGCTTATATAACTCAAAGGCAAAGCCAAAGATTGCAAATTTTAGGCACTATAACTGGCTAATAGGTCAAACAATATTTGCAGTTAACAGAGTGCTTCTTCCAATTACATGTCTTGGTGGGTGGAGATTGGTCTCTGATTTTCCCTTAGGAAGAGCAGTCCTGAATCTGAGCTGGATGGTGAAAAAGCAAGTTACCCAGAACTCAAGATTAAGGAATTCTAGTTCTGATCCTTTTACTCACTTGCTCTGGATCATTGGGTTAAATGCCTTAACTGTGTCTTAGCTTTCAATATCTGTAAAAAATGTATTTTTTCATATTAAGATGTGTGTACTATACAACAGTTTAATAAGAATTACATTGATTTCTCAACTTTTCAGGAATGAATGGCAGTAGTATGCTGATTTTAAGACACATTACCATTTCAAAAAATATAAAATGTGAAAAAATAGATTTTTAAATGATGAAGGTACTTTCTTCACAGGGTTTTTAGAGGATTGTAAAGAAGATATTAAATAAAAATGTATATTGCAAATGATAAAATACAGGAAATATAATGCAGGAAAAGGAATACATGGTGTTGATAATGCATCATTCTCTTTTTCCAAGTTCTGCATTTTAATTGTACCCTTTGAAGAAATTTAATCTTCCCTTTTAAAGATCTATCTTACAGATGAAGAAGCCACCTAAAGTGAATGAAACATAGAGTGCTACCTTGTAATTCCCTGTGAGCTTGTACTTCCTAGCAATCAAAAGTGTTCAGTGAGGATTTGGGTGCCTCTGAAGGCTTGGAGCATTCTGTCATCTCTATAGGATGTTGAAGACAGGGTCCCATCATTGCAGAGAGTTGGATGTGACTGACCTTTGTGCCCAGTTAAAATGCTTAGATGTAATTGCTCTTTCTGTTTTGAAACAAAAGTCTTTTTATGATGCCAAGATGGGGTTCCTTTATGGCTTACAGCATAATGAAACTCCTTTATAACTGAATGCACTGTGGGGAGAGATCTCTAAATGCGTTTCCAGACCCTTCCCCAAGTATACTTTAGAACTTAATTTACTGAACATCTTGTTCCTGACTGTGAACTTCTAGAGGCCAGAAAACAGGTATTTTGTTTTGTTTTGTTTCTGCCCCTTATATTATAGCTTAGACTGTGCAAAGCAACCCTAATGCATTCTTAGTATTTAATTTAAAAAACTACAGTTTGTTTGTAATGGGTCAGGTTTGCCAAAACATTGTTTCCTTTCATTTACAGCACAATAAACCTATGGTGTAGGTAACATTTTTATTTAAATGTGGAGAAACAGAGTCTCTGAAAGGTGAACTGATTTTTTTTTTTTAAGATTTTATTTATTTATTTGAGAGAGAGAGAGCACATGAGAGGGGGGAGGGTCAGAGGGAGAAGCAGACTCCCTGCTGAGCAGGGAGCCCGATGCGGGACTCGATCCTGGGTCTCCAGGATCATGACCTGAGCCGAAGGCAGTCGCTTAACCAACTGAGCCACCCAGGCGCCCTGAAAGGTGAACTGATTTGTCTGAGTTCACACAGCTTGGAATTGGGGGGTCTGGGATGAAATCTGTACCTATGGCTCCAAAGCCATCCTTCTCTGAGGAGAACTGCAGAGTAGGAGGTAAGGGGGTTCCTAGGGTACCAGAGCCCCATATTTGCTGTAGATATGTTGGCTCTATTCTGAGAAGAAGTACTGGATGTTGTGGTGGGCAATATGGTGGAATAAAGAGAAGAAAAATAATATTTATTGATCACATACTATATGCTAAAAAGTGTATTAGCTCTGTCATAGATGTTTTCAAATTTAATCTTCTCTATAATTCTCAGAGATACCTATTCTTAATTCTCTTTTACAGAACGAGAACTTGAATATCAAAGAGGTTAAGTAACTTACCCAAAGCAAGATAGCTGGCAAGTATCATAGCCAGGATTCAAACCAAATGTTCATGATGACAAGGCTCAAGCTCATTCCACTACATAATGATGGAAAGGGACTGGAGAAATAGGGAAACAATTTCACACAGGTGAAAGTGACCAGCAAAGACAAGAGGGAACAAGGAAGCATCATTCAATTTTTGAGAGATTTATTTTGGTTTCTAAGTTCCAGTTCATTTCAGCCCAAGAACAATGGGTTCAGGACATTAAGACCAAAGCCTGTAGCTATTTGAGAATGTGTCTGAGATATTGTAATCAAGGTGACCTTACTGCAGTTTAATTTAAAGGAGAACCAATGAACTTTAATAGCTGTATATGGGCCAGATATTACCCAGCTTTGCTTCATGCTGATCTAGTTAAGGTTTTTTCTGCCTGTCTGAAAAATAAAAATAAATAAATAAATAAAACTGAGGTGTTTTGAAACTACTCTTTGTTTATGAGACAAGAGACAAGATTTCTATTTTTCCTTACTTAAACACACATAAATAGTTACACAGGATTTCAAGGAAAAGGGAGGCAATGTTAGATTGGCCGATAGAAAGCAACACAAATGTCTTGCTCAGCACTGTGTCAAGGAGCATTTCTGGAATCTTTGACAGCCAAGATTTCCTGCTGATTGAATGACCCCCAAGAAAGTGATCAACAGGGAGTGTTAAACACATTGCCCAGAAATTAACTGCTTTTTCAGTGCAGTCACTTCTGCCAGCTCTGCTGGGAACAGTAAATATTTCATTTATTCAGGGACTCTGGGCATTGCCGTGGGGTAGGAGGTTTTCTTTTATGCTTGTATTGAATCTTTTGCCTACATTAACGATGTAGAAATCATTTGTCCAGGTAAGTCTCACATGGGGCATATATTACCTTAAATATATTGCATCATATAGTAGATCTTTTTTTTTTCTCACCATTTTCTCAGAAGCTCTCATGAGTATCATGGCTCAAGGTAAAGCCATGGCGAAATCCAGAGGTTCTAACCTCTTTCCTGATCCTGATGTTCTGTGTGATCTTGGAAAAGTCATTACCATCTCAACTCATTAACCTGGCAAGAGGATAATGTAGGAGAAACCTTAGCCATTCTAAGCCCGTCAAGATGGAACAGAGGATTGAGTCCCCAGGGGCTGCTCTTAGGGACAGTGGCAAGAAGTGAAACTAGAAAACTTGATTGGAATCCATGTCATAGAGTAATTTTTGTCAGGAGGCCTGTCCTACCTTTATTTTTGTTGTAGCTTTTTCAATAGTACAGGCTGAGATTTGTATACATGTTATAAAATTAGGGAAATGAGGTATCTCCCAGTAACTTAAGACAATGGAAAAATAGATTTTCTGAAGTTAAACTTAAAACAAAACTGATTGGGAAAGAGATATGGAAAATCATCCTTGAAAGTATCTTGAGATCCATTAAGACTGACTGATAAACTAATATATTTAAAGAAGAATGTGTTGACCCATGGTGGGTGATAATCCTGTGCATCATAGAAAAGGGAGTTGTGCAGTAGTGCTGGGTGAGCCTCTGAAGTGGAGGCTCTGACCTAGGTGCTCCTGTGGTATAAACCTGTTTTAGGAGCCAGCCAGGGGTGCTAATGGAGGGGGCCACTGTAATGTGAAGGTTCCAGTGAGGAAACAAAACTCAATCTAATAAGTCATTTTGGATCATCACTTTGTGGCTGGTACTAAGGAGTGAGCTGACAGGGAGATGTTGTGAAACAGTATAAAGACTATTTGACTAGCAAATAGGACTTTAAACCAGAAGATCTTGGCTTTGAGCCAGCCTATTCCCCTATCTAGCTATGTAACTTTGTGCAAGTCACTTCACCACTCTGATACTCAGTTTTCTGATGACTTGCCAGTCTCACATTTACCACTCTATGTCCCATTTTGCACTTTATCCTTCTAAATTGCTGGACTGCTTTTGTCAACACCATGTGTTTTTCCTATGCTGCCTCCCCTGCCCTCAGCTTAGAGTACCACCTAGGTTCCCTCAATTGCTCTCCACCACCTGGATTCCTGGTGCCTTCCAGGGTTAAGTGTGCAGTTGCCAATCTCTTGGTCACTGAACCTGACTGCCCCTGCCAGCTACCTCTACAGCTATCAGCTTTGATCTTAGAAACCTGTAAGAGTTTCTGAGGTCCCAAAATAGCTTGCACAAGTGACTGCTTAATTTCTCAGTCTTTCATTAGATAGCTGAAAGGATGTCATTTGAAGGAGAAAATACATGTAAATAGTGTAGTTTTAGAGTCAGGAACAGTCTCAGTAGAGAGAAATGATAGAAAGATATAGTTTGACATTCTTAATAATTACTATCATTAAGGAATGATTGAATTCCTTATAAGGCAGTGAACTCCCTATCACTAAAGGTATTCAGTCAGAGAATGAGTGACTCCTAGCCACAAAAAGGGGATTTTTGCCCTACTAGGAAGATCAGATTAGATGGGCTTTAAGGTCTACTCAACAAATAAGTAGGTTAGAAAGTGACAAGTAACAGGACAGACAGAAGCAGACAGTTTCAGAGAAGAGCATCAATGTTGACACATGCAACTAAAGATTATTAGGCTTGCATTTGTTCATTCATTCATTCACCTTTTATTGGATGCATATTATGCTTCAGGCACAATACTATATACTAGTGATGTAGTCCCAGCCCCCCAAAAGAGCATAAGCCAGGGATAAAAGACACATACATAGACAAATGGATATGATATAATGTGCTCAATGATATAAAGGAAGGGCAAATTAAGTGTGGCATAGAGGAGAACATAAGGGAAAGAGAGAACAACTTCCTGTATAGATTGTGGATAGCTTCAGAGAGGAATTGGATCTTGAAACATGAGAGCCTTTAGCAGGATTAAAAATGGGAGCTGATCATGTATTTTCCAGGCAAAATAACAGCTTTAGCAAAGGCATTGGGATGTAAAAGAGCAAAGTATATTTGAGAAAAATAGAGAAGGTAGATGGGGTGAAGGAAAGAAAAGGCAGGCACTCAGGCTAAAAGGGGGAAGGCAAGATTCTGCAGAAAGGCTTGAAACACCAGACTCAATGAACTTTTAGATTATAAATAATGTGACTAACAGAGTGAACACGAAGACATTGTAGTTTCCTCCCTCTCTAGTTCTTCCTTCCTTGTGCTTGAATATCTAGGTGAGTTAGAACAAAGACTTTTTATCATTGTCCAAGGTCTGGCCAAGGTGCATGCTTACTTGACCTCCACACAAGGATTGTTCATCCTGGCTCTCTAGTTATCAACAGTGCAGAACCGTGTTAGGGAAGGGTATTATGTCAGAGGAGGTCACAAGGCTGGCATTCATTCTTAGTGAATTGGCTAAGGTCCCAGGGAGAGCTACGAAGGTTATTGCAAGGGGGTCCTACATCCAGATGTGGCTGTGCACTCACTATATGTACATTGACCCATAGTATCTCTCACAAAAGATGTGGATTCAAATGGACATTGTTGCTTTTGTGATTAATAAAATGCAAATTCATTTGAAAACTTCACTGAATTAATTGTATCTTTTTGTTATTACGTAGTTCTTGAGTAAAAATACAAATACTATCATGTGAAAGTTTGAGGAAAGTTTTTTAACATTTGAAAGTTTCTCATCTTTTGCAAAAATCGGTAATGGTGGTTAACTGGGAGAGACAGGTTCAAACCCTGATTTTGCCGCTCAGCTTTGCACTTTCCATATTGTACTGTAATTTACTATTAGTGTGAGTGTCTCCTCCACTCTGGGCTTCTCAGAGTCTGAGATGGTCAAATGTCTTATTTCATCTTTATGTCTCTAGAATCTAGAACTGATGCTGGGCAAGTGAGGTCAATACATGCCTGCAGACCTCACATGCTGTGTACTGAATCTACCAGTCATGTAGCCTTGGATACATTATGTAAGCTCCCTGAATCTACCTTAGTTTCCTCAGAATAAATGAGAGCTAACACTACATTATGTTGAAATGTTGTTAAGAATAAGAAACAGTAATGTATGTAACAGGATCTAGTACAGAGTCTGACAAAGTGCAGATGCTCAAAGTCTTCTTATTTTCCCTTTCTCCTCTCCTAAGCACTTGATTAAGGGTGCTCATGACTTTTTCAAGTTACATTTTCATATTTGTACTTTGAAATCACTATCAATAGAGTGAGGAATAAGAAGCTTGGTGTGGGGGGAGGGAGAGATTAGGGAATCAGCGAAAGGAGGTGATAATGGCCACAGGAAGGCAAGTTACAGAACTACTGAAGTAATATAGGTAAGAGGTTGTGAAGCTTGGACAAAGGCAGTGGAGATGAAGATGAAGAAGAGGACATAAAACCTGAAAAAATAATGTTTTGGGGCAAATGTTTCTGAGAACAGTGCTTCATGGCAGTGGATTATTTTTCCTATGGTTTACATATAAGGAGCACATTTTGTCTGGAGCTGGGCAAAGAGGGGGACCTGTCTGAAGAATTATGGAAGTTCTTTTTTAATGTTAGATATGGAGAGAGCTCTTGGGAAAGAGTGTAGAAACTGCATAGTAGGAAAGGTTGGAAACACCATGAAGTCTTGGGAACAAAGGGAAATGAGTCCTGAGAAAGTTTAGGGATACTGGCATGGCCTTGACAGTTTATATACATCTGATATATTTAAACACAAAAGTACTGTCAACCAGAAAAAACAGAGCCTGTTCACTTTACGGTTCATCTTTGGGGAATTTTTTCTCCCATTGCGCATGTAATAGAAGCTGCAGGAACTGCCCCTAATAGTGAGCATCTGATATGTGCAGGAGGAATATTTGTAAGCTGTTAAAAAGGCTTATCCTGAATTGGGTACCCTTTCACTCAGCCTAGGCCTTGATAGTCCTCCTCTTGTTTTCTACGTCATGTCTCCATTTGAAAAGTGATTTTGAAAAGTAACACACAAACTGATCTATCATGCAAACAAGGTAAAACTCCCACAGAGCACACAGAACAGAGATTATTTTTGTCTGTCTAGTTAGAATTTGCATATGCTGGACTACATCTGACAGGTTCCTTGTGGCTCTCCTGAGAAAAAAATCATGAATCTACATCTAAGTAGAAAATGAGGGAAGTTCAGGTAGAAAAAAAAAAATGGAGCAAGGTTCTTTATTTCTTAAATTTCTGTTATAACAGTTATGTGACACAAAATGGTAGTGAATGATGGTGCTTCTTGCTGATATCTTCAGATAAATGAGAAAAAAATGACTCCCCTTTGTCTTGATAGGAAAGAGGCTATGAATCACTTTTTCCCAACCTTCAAAAATGTTTCAACAACAAACATATTTGATATTGTCTTTATCCCTTCTCTACCCCTTCAGTATCAAGTCTTTCATGTCAAGATCCCATTCTAATTTTTTTTCCAAACAGGAAAAAGTGGTGTCTGAAATTAGTCTTGCTGCTATAAACATATTCCTCAATGTGTCTGGGCATGAGGATATGTGGGGAACCTCAGGAATTTGCCTGGTCATAGAAAACTTTCTCTACCACAAACAACTGGACTTCTGCCTGTTTCAATGTCCAGCGCTCTAATTTCCCATCAGGACTGGATAGGACTAGTGCTTAAGTCTGAATCCCAACTTGTTTTACTGGAGTTTTGACACCAATCTCAAGCCAATCCCATCCTCTAGAGAGGCAAAATCTTCTCTCTGCACTTCCCTCAATGAACTGGTCTCCCAGAATCTTTACTGACTGCTTGATTTTAGCTTTACCTGCTACTGGGATCCCATATCCATGCCACTTGCTTGTCACATTGGGTCCCTGGGGCAAAAGTCTGCCTCAGTCACACTGACCCCACCTTGGCATTGTGCACTGGATGATAAGCAGGTAACTAGGTTATTCCCCAATCTCTTTTCTTCTTATTCTTTGTCCCCTCACTCTTCACTGGCCAGCATCACCCAAGTTCTTTGCCAAACATATTATGAGTCTTACCATACGCCAGTCACCATGGACATACCCCTATCACCATAATTTCATACACTATATTATTTGTTTATATGTCTATCTTCCCAACTAGTCTTGAACTCTGAATACAGAGTCTTATTTATTTCTGTGCTTTCACGAAAAAATAGGACCTTAATACATGATTGTTAAGCTGAGTTGAATTTAGAAGCTTTATTTAAAATGCTTGGTGTACAAAGTAAATGAAAACTAAGATCTTGAAGGGTCATACCTAGGTTGGGGACATAGGACCTGTCTCCTATGGTTGGCTGTATCAGATGATCAGAGCCTGTTGTGTCTGATCTGGAGAGAACACCTTAGGATGCTGATCTAGAGTGAGCCCTGTGGATTACAGAAGACAGACAAGATTTCTACAGAGATATAGACACTGATCTTTCCAGATCTAAAATTGCTTAATTCACTCAAAGTTTCAAGGTGCTTGAGTTTCCAAAATACATTTTAGAAAGACATCTACTGGGGGTTTTGGAAAGTATCTCCCACCACCCCGACCTTGGATAAGAGAGGACTAGTTTATAATTCAGGGTTTTCTTAAAACTTTTAGCTTTCCTGTCTAGGGGCTAGCAGCTTGTTTAAACATTTGGTTTTAATTGGCAGCCATCAAGTTATCTATTCTCTATTCTAGATGGCCAGTGTAGTTTCTGGAAGATTGAATGCCAGAATTGGCAATACCAATGTTAAAATTTAACCATAGGTTATCTGATATGGTGTAATAATACCCTCTCCAAAGGCCACTTGTTTGTGAAACTCTTGATATGCCCCTGCTTTGTTGAATGGCAACTATTGGGACAAATCTAGAAGGATGTCTTCTGTATTTAGTGTAGAGCTCAGGGTGTTAATTGTCACCCTCTCTTTCGCACATTGAGAGAAAAATTTCCTCTTCTTCCTGATCCCCAATGTAATTTTTTCTGAGCTGCTTTGTATCTATAATTCAATTATGAATGGAGAAAAGGCCATGTCTTGGAAACAGATTTGTGTCCATGTTTGGAGTACATCACTTACAAGTTGTGTGAATAGGGGAAGCCAATAAAAATTATTGAATTTTAGTTTCATCATCTGTAAAATGGGGATCAAAGTAGTTACTTTGCAGGTTTCTGGTGATGATCGAGTGACATAATACATGTAGAGCTCCTATCCAGGGCCAGGCATAGTAGTCATGTAGCAAATAGTAGCTGCCAAGGTGAAGATGATGATGATTATCTGTAAAACTGGGTAGTTCAAACCTAATTCAAATGGTTGTTGTGAGACAATAGCTTTGAAAATTGTAAAATGCTATATAAACATAAGTTATTTAAATTGCTACATCTATGTTCATAGAACAGTCCCTACATGCTTCTATTATAAGAGTATTATAAGAGTTATTACATTACATAGTAGTTCACTTTTTACTTGCCTGATTCCCCTACTACATTGACAGCTTCTTTCATGGGTGGGGACGGCTGTGTCACAGATGATCAGTAAATGTTTGATAAGTAAAGAAGAAAATTTTAATGTTTCCCTTGAAACAGCAACAGCAATAACAGCAACTACTACTAATATTACTATTTGTTGAATTTTTCTAGTGACCCAAGATAATGCTAGGAATTTTCACATATATTTAATTTTCATAAAAAACCTTGTAATATGAGCATTATTATCCCTGTTTTACAGATAAAATAAGCACACAGTAGGCACAACTAGTTAATTTCCTCATACCCCTTTTCCTTTTTTTTTGGCTTTTGTTAAAAGTAAATTTCAGTCTATTCATTTTGTCAGTTCCCCAAAATTTGGAAATTGTGGGTTGGTTGTGAATGAATGAGAACTGTCTTTTTAACTCAACTGCACATTTCTATAATTGAAATATTTTCCCAAGACATAAATGGAAAATAAGAGAGACATTTCAAAAAGAGTATGATAATCCTATGACAGCAGTAGAAAGGCTACTAATAAAAACAATGGGCATTTTAAAAGCAATTACATGGATTAAATAGAATATTATTTTTTGTCCTGGAGAGACATCTTGCCTTTGTGCTGGGGATGCACTTGGGCCAAAAGCGGGATACCGTTTGACAGGGTACTTTGAAATGATAGGTAGAAAATTCATTTTCTAAAGAGGAAAGGGCAACATCTGGAAGGAAAAAAAATATTAAGTTCCTACTTCCAGGGCCCTATTAGAAACAAAGGAGTGTAAAATAGCATTTTCAGGGTGGAAAAGCAATACGCTTTCAAATAATTTTAGCAAGAGAAAGCTGGAGCAAAAGAAAGGGTAGAATTATAACCAGATAGGACTTGCAGCAGGGCTAGGTAGAGTCTATTATTTGTTTAGAGGATTTTCTGGGTCCACCTCATGTTCAGTATTTGTGGAAGTTCATCCAAAGATATTTCATGAGGGAATGGGTAGCATTTATATTCATTAAGCCAGCGTCAACAATATGACTTTTGCCCATGATTTTGGGGGAGATTTAAAATGATTAATGCATCTTCAAGTAGTTAGGAATGGGGGACTTTCTAAAACATCTTATCTTTATCTAATAAGGCCTCCTGAGGATACAAAAGCTTATTAAGGCATACAGAAAATTTGGAGGCAGTTTATTAAAAACACATTTGTACCAATTTTCAAAATGTGCTGCTATTGTTTGTGGAAGCTGAGATCGAGGAGGCCTCTTTAGGAATGTGTATGGAAAAGGGATACATAAAAATCCCCTGTTTAAAAAGGCAAGTGACACATGCTCCTCTGAATATATTGGGACATAGGCTTTAGAATCAGTCTTGCAATCAAATCCTGGTGCAACTTAGTAGCTATAAGACCTGAGGCAGATACTTCACTTTGTCCACACACAAATTAGGATAACAATATCTAATTTCTGCTTTTTTTTCAAAGAGATTAAATGAGATCATGTATATACAATGATGCTAAGCCTGGGAGTCTGGGCATGATAAATACTTAATAAAAAGTAGCTTAATCTAGGCAGCTAGCCAGCACAGTCTGGATAATGATCTGGAAAAATAAAAGTTGTCTGGAAACCTGTGGATGAGTGTGGTCTTCTGCCACAGATCTGGCCCCCTAACCTATCTCTTTCTCTTTCATTTCCTTCTTGGACATAAGTGTAGGTCACTCTTTGCTTAATAACTATTTATTGAGCACATCATTTGTTTTAGGTTCTGAGATACATTGGGAATGACTCTCATGAAATTTATCCTCTTACATGGATTATTGCACCAGCCTTCTGATTGATTTCCTTGCCTTCAATTTCTCCCCTTCAAATCTATTCTCCATTTACTGTTAGTATGAGTTACCCAAAACACAAATCATGTCATGTTGATCCCTTTCTAAAAACATGCCAGTGTTTTTCTTCACCTGTAGAATTAAATTTCCTATTTGTAGACATGATAGTCAAGGTTTTCAGCTTGTTCCCAGCTGACCCCTTCTGCTTCCTCTCTAACCAATTTTCATCTCACAATCCTCACTGGGCAACCTGTCCTTCCCTGGTCATGCCCTGCACTGTCAGTAATCTTACCTCTCAAATTACTCATTACCAGACTAGGTAGGCTTTGCTGTTCCCTTAATATAACATCCTTTATTAGTACTTCCACTATTAAATATATTTTGCTGTATCAATAGAAATAGTGCTGAGGGACTATAGAATGAGGGAGAAGAAGATCCTGCTCCACCCTTCCCACACTGGACTTTGGTATCCACATCTGGGGTTTTTACTGTAAACCTGATGTTGACAGAGGTCCAGTGGAGAATAACTAGAATTGGGAGTAGAAATATTTTCTTTAACCAAAATATGGTTCAAGAAAAAAATTAAATCTGCACAGATAGAAAGTTACTATTTCATCCATATAGTTCCTTTGCTCCTTGACTTAAAAATATGATCTAAGTTTCATTTCAAACTCATTTACCTGATATGATCTAAGATTGAAATGATAATATGTTTCACTTCTTTACCAGGTCAGAAATACCCAAAGTTAATTTTATAATTATTTGTTTGAGTTGTTTCAAATATTAAACTAATGGAACATTTTAATTTACTGGAATACATGTGTTAGTAGTGCTGGATTAAATGGTTTCCAAGGTCCCAGGCAACTTTCCAAGGTTCCCATGGTTGAACTCATTGCCTTTGTTTTTCATATGTCCTGGCATTCCTCCTACTAGGACTATCTGCTCAGTTGTTCTACCCAACACTGACTCACTCTTGGCTTCTGGTTATGAATATTCTTTTCATCTGGTTTTCTTGGAAAATAGCTTCAGGGCTGGGAGGTTGTATTTGTGAATGTGCGTGCCTGCACACATGTGTGAGTCCAAAAAGAGCTGACATATCACGAATAAGTTTCTCTCCTTAGAAGCCAAATCAGATATGACCCTGTTCTGGGTTTCTTTGAAAACAATGATTTGAATTAATTTTATTTTTATAGCTAAAGTAAGTCTGCTCGTTACTTATAAAATAAGCAACCCTGTGGGACAAATGCACTGTGGTAATATAAGAAGAGAAAGGTCTCCAGCAATGATGCCAAATTCTTGGAAACATTTTAGGCAGCAACCAAGCATGCATCTTCTGAGACAGGCATCATGTGTCCTCAAAAGGAGCAACTTGTCCTATAAAATCTGTCTTGAATTCCTCGAATATTCAGCTCCTCAGTTCCTGTTGTCTGAGAACTGCCTGCAAGGCTATAGAAGATGGTGTGCATGTGTGTGTATGAGGAGAAGGGGCCGTGATAGTGGAACAGGGGTGATAGGATAGGACTTAAGGTGTCAGCCAAGGCAGACTGAAGAGGTGACATCACCTATAAGGAGAATCAAAATCATCAGACTTATTATTGAAGAGAAATAAATTATTAGTGAGGCATTATAGCTTAGGGGGAAAAGCATGGGCTTTCAAGTCAGAGAGATGATCTCTTCTGAAACCTGGCTCCACCACCTTCTATTTGTATGATTTTGTGCAAAGTACAGAATTTCTTCTAGCCTGTGTCCTCATCTGCAGAAGAGAGTTAACATGTGTATAGGATAATCTAAAAATTAAACTGAGTACACATACTCAGAAGAAGCCATGGAGCAAACTAGAGCTGTTGTTATCATAGTTATAATGGTAGTAGAATGAGAAGTAAGAGAGAGGGAAGGTTAACATACAGTGAAAGAAAACATCAAGAGCATACATGGCCGAGTCAGTGGCCAAGAGAGTCAAGACTAGGAAAGGGCAAGAAGAGGCTCCGTGAATGGTGAGTGTATGTGTAAAGAGGCTTCTTTTGTGTTTTCTGGCTCTTGTTTGGCATAGGAGCATGAACTTAATGGAGAACCATCTGGCTTTTGATCTCTCAAAGGAGCATCATTCTGCCTTTTGAGCTGCCTTTCCAATTCTGTCTTTTTAGTCAATCTGTTAAATCATTGGTTATATAGCATGGGGTAAGAGAATTTGGATACTGACACTCATAGACCTCACTCTAACTGGGTCCAGCTAGAATGTTCCAACAACGATGTCATCAGGCACACCTGTATTACAGCTCACCCCTACCCAGAGCTTCCTGAGACATTTCCTCATCTTTTTTTTTGTTGGATTGGGCTTCCTTGGATAACAATACCTGCAGGACCCAGGCCAGAATTTTATTTTCTCTAAGGAATAGTGCATTAAACTTCAGGTCATCAGTTCTCCATGGACTGGGGAGAAAGAGGGAGGGAACAATCCTTCAAATAAGTTTGTTCCCCACTTTCTATTCCACTTCCTGGAAGGTTCCTGCTTCCTCCCTTTCCTTTCCACCCAAAGTCTGATACTCAGAATGTTCTCTGTAAAATATTTTTTGCCCATCGATCCTAGTTCTCCTTGGGGGTTATTATTTTTCTAATTCTTTCTACTCTTTTCAGAATATACTGGACCCAGATATGGATGCCAAAGTCCTAAAGCCTACTCACTAGGGGAAGGGTGGAGCAGAACCTTCATTTTCTTCATTCTAGCACTCTATTTATATTAATGCAGCAAAAGAATATGTATAAGGGAAGTGTTGGGGAAGGGGGTTGTGTTTGGGAAGGGTCAAAGCCTTAATTGCAGAAATAAAAAATAGACATGAAGAAAAGAACAGTTAAGAAAAGTAGACAATAGAAGAAGTAATAATAATGATGATAATAATTGTAATTGACTTTTTGTTCCTAAGGCTCTTCCCTCTCACAGGGCCATGCCAGTGGTCAGAGGTTTCCTAAATCTCAGAACCAGTTGCTAGAATTCAATGCATTTACTCTGGTCTCCCTTAAGAGAGCAAGGCCTGGGGCGCCTGGGTGGCTCAGTTGGTTAAGCGACTGCCTTCGGCTCAGGTCATGATCCCGGAGTCCTGGGATCGAGTCCCACATCGGGCTCCCGGCTCGGCGGGGAGCCTGCTTCTCCCTCTGACCCTATCCCCTCTCATGCTGTTTCTCTCTCTCTCTCTCTCAAATAAATAAATAAAATCTTTAAAAAAAAAAAAAAAGAGAGAGCAAGGCCTAAGATACAGGAACAGAAAAGCTGATTATGAACTCCAGAAATTTCTCCTTCCCCAAAAAACATGTAGGTATACCCCTCTGTCCAATGGTTCTCAACTATTCCTTGACTGCTTCTCTCAACCCATGTACTGAAGTAATTTGTACACTTCTCTGAACTGGGCCTGTTTTCTCCTTCCTTTGGTTAATGCCAAAACTTACTTCCTAAATCTTCCTTCTCATTCCCTTTGTCTAAGGCTGAAATGGCCTCTCCATTCTGCCAAATTAACTTTATTTTCCTAGTAGCTTTGCTTCATAGCTAAATCAGAGCAAGGACTGGGAGAGACCTGGAAGTTTTACCTGATGTTAAGGTGTAAGGACTTGGAGGTGTGTGGACATCCAGGTGTTCAGTCATAACATCATCAGAGCAATATCTGTGAAGGGATTTTCCATCTATGAGGTATTTTTTCCAAAATTTTGCTTATTTATAATTTTATATTGTATTGTATTATTCAGTAGGTATATATGTAACATAAAATATAATTTGTGAAAGGAAGCATTAAAGGGCTTTTAGGGTTACCTAGTACAAACCCCTTTGTTTTTCAGACAAGTAATCTAAGCCCACAGGGGAACTGTGACTCATCCAAGATAATACCACTAGGACAAGCTGGAATTGGGGCTTTTGCCAGGGTCTCTTGACTCCCAGTCCAACAACCTTATATACAGGAATCCTACCTCAACTCCTACCCCACTTTTCTATTGAGACTGATCCTGGGGGCAGAAGCAATATAGAATGTTTACACTGCACATACCTATGGCTTGTTTACCCATGCAATCAGAGGAAGTAGTACACTCAGTTTCTAGAGTTGAAGTGTTTTCCAGAGTCTAGGAGGAACAAGACAGTTAAGTGAGAATCAATAGCAACTAAATATAGATGGATGGAGGTTGTTTAAGGGACACAGGGAACAATGAAGAAGAGGAGCAGCCTTATTTACAAAGGAAAAATTCTATGCTGCCTTCTTCTGTGTCCTTGAAAGAGGAAATAGGGAACTTCTAAGGGGTCACTGTGGAAATAAATTAAAGCTATGTAGGGAAGCAAGAAGAAGTGAATTTTCAGGAGGTTATTCAATCAAAGCCCTAGCTCTAAAAGGAGCTAAGAGGCACAGGAAAGATAGGGTTGATCTGTCCCAAGGTTTATATCCCAAAAGCATGATGCTCAGAGCATGGAAGAACAAGTCCAAACATGGGCAGTAGTCCAGTACTTCTCTACGAGTAGTTGTGTCCAGAAAGAAGAAAAAAGTCGTGCAATAAAGCATCAAGAGACAAAAGCTCTGCCACTCATTAGCTATGTGAAGCAATCATTTTGCTTCTCTGAGTCTATAGGTACCATTAGAAAAGCTGTACAGATGGGGGTTCCAGTGGTGATGAGTACCCATATCTGAATAGCACTTACAGCTCACCAAACACTGTGACATGTTCCCAAGTATCTGTGCAGGAGATTTGGAGTCAAGGGACCTGGAATCACATTGTGTCTGTCACTAAATGTAAGTGAGTAATTGTCCTTATCTATAAAACATGGAATTTAGGGAGGATCAAATAAGAGAAAAATGTGAAGATGTGTTATATATTATGAAGTATAAAATGTAAATGCTTATTGTTAGTATACTCTCAAAATAACTTTATTGTCATTTGTGTTATCTTGAGACAACATTATCCAGAAAAGAGAGTCTTAACAATGTATGAGAGCAGATTCTGTTTCACAAAGTCCTTGAATCTCCTGAAATTTTATCTATAGTTTTGAGTGTAAATATCAGCATTTCAGAGGAGTCTGTGATTAAAAAAAAGTTAAGTATTTGATTTAACAGAGATTTGCAGCCTTTTATTCTGACCTAAACACCTAAAGGATGTGATAGCAGTATAGAGATTCACTTATAGCCTCGGAATTGGGGCAAATGAGCTTGGGAGAGGCTATTAGATGATAATCACTAGTGAAAAAAGGTCATGTGATATTTGAAAAAGTCACCCCAAATCTTCAAATATGTCCCTTTCTTGGTGTCCTATTTCTCCTAGCTTTCATCCCTTAGAAATCACTGAAAAAGTATATGGATCTTGGTTCATCTTTTTAAAAAAATTTTTAATTTAAATTCAATTTAATTAACATATACTGTATTAGTTTCAGAGGTACAGTTCAGTAATTCATCAGTTGCATATAACACCCAGTGCTCATTACATCATGTGCCCTCCTTAATGCCCATCACCCAATTACTCCATCCCCCTACCCACTTCCCCTCCAGCAACCTTCAGTTTGTTTCCTATAGTTAAGAGTCTCTTATGATTTGCCTCCCTCTCTGTTTTCATCTTATTGGTTCATCTTTAATTGGTTTCAGTCCACTGAGTTCTGGCTGTCATTCTTACCTCTATACTGAATCTGCTTTTGCTAGTTTACTGAAGACCTCTTAATTGCCATGTTACCAACTATAGGGGCCATTTTTTTTCAGTTCCTGTAAAAACTCTAGAGTTGGACACTTTTTGTCATTGCTCTCTCAACATTTTTTTTATTGTTGGACTTCATGATAATACATTCTTATGGCTTTTCTCCTATGCTTCCATCACTTCATTATTGCTCTTTTTTATAAATTCTCTTCCTCTATCTTCTCTTTAAGTGTGGATGTTCCCTAAGTTTTTGTTCTTGACTTACTGTTCTCTTTACTCAACCCTTATCCTCAAATTTTATCATCTTTCATCATTTCAATACCATTTATATGTGGTTTATTCTAGAGTCTATTTTCTTTTTTTTTTTTTTTACTTTTTTATTAACATATAATGCATTATTTGTTTCAGGGGTACAGGTCTGTGATTCATCAGCCTTACACAATTCATAGCGCTCACCATAGTACATACCCTCCCCTTCCCCAGTGTCTATTTTCTTCTAACTAGATCTCTTGAGCTCCAGGCCCATGTATCCAAATTTCTGTCAGATGTCAATACTACAATACATTGCATGTTACCTTCAACATATCCAAAACACAACTCAATAACTTGTTATGATGAGCACTGGATGTTATATGTAAGTTATGAAATCATTAAATTCTACTCCTGAGACCAATATTACACTATATACTAACTAGAATTTAAATAAAAATTTGGAAGAAAAAAAAGAATTAATCTTGACTTTACAAAAAAACAATGATTTTATGAAGTTTAAAATATATTTATAACAAAAATTCATGATAATAAGGCAAAAAGATAACTTTTCTGCCTGATTTTTTTCACCACTCTCCACACAAACAAACAAACAAAATGTGTCTTTAGCTTCTCTTTTAGATTCACATCTGAATTATCAAGTCTGCCAAATTTGTCTTCTAAGTATTTCTTAATCTATCTCATCCTACTTAATCATACTGCCATTAGACCAGGTCTCTTATTATCTCTCGTCTGGATGTTGACTGTCCACCTTTGCCACATCTGCCCTCATAGCATGGCTATGGGACAGACAAGGATGCGACTCTGAGAAGGGGCAGGGCAGCAGGCAGAGTGATAAATGTTCATGACAAAGAACAGGGAGGGGACTAGGATGAAGGCAAAGACTAATTACCTGACTGGAACACTGCATGAGGCAATGTAATATAGTTTCTGAAGGAAAGAGAGCACAGTCATGGTTAAATGGTTAAATGTTAACCAAGGAGGACTGGACTAGTCTAAAGATAAGTTTCAGGGTAAACTCAAAATTCTGAAACCCTGTCAAGGTGCCAGGAGACCAGGTGTGAACACAACTAGACTAGTGGGTAGAAATATAGGAAGTAGATTTTGATCTCTTATGGACAAAAATGGGAACTATGCACTGATGAAGAAGGCTGTCTCGACAGGTGGTATGAGCTTCCTGTCACTAAAAATATGGGCACAGAATCTATACAGGGGTATTCTGTATTAAGGGGAAAGCCAAATAAAATGCCTTTTGATGCCCCTTTCAGTGATCCTGAGGCTTTTTAGCAGCTGGAGAGATGCTTCCCACTCTCTTCTATTTTCACAGGTTCTCTTAGTTTGTGATCTTCAGATACTTTCTATGGAGAAGAAAGGCAGAGAGACAAAAGTAGTCTGATAATACAGTGTTGTGACTGAGAGTCTGAGCTTTGAAGTTAAACAACTATGGTTCATCTCTAGATTCAGTCATTGTTAGCTCTTGTAAGTTGTATAACTTGTCTGTGAATCCATTTCCTCATCTGTAAAATGGGCAAAAAATAGTACCTTTAGTAGCTGTGAGGATTAAATGAGACACTAGATGCTTAACAAAGTTCCTGGCATATATTAAGCACTTAATAAATGTAGTAATGATGACAATGACTGTGCTAAAGTGAAGAAGGATGCAGAGGTCAAAGACAAATATGATGTTAATGATGTTGAGGGTGATACCCTAGCTTTCTTTCATATGCATTTAAGCAAATTTAATTTTACAAACCTGTAACAAGCACATTTGTGCAAGTTGGAATTCATCTTTGACTAGTTGTTTGGCTTCCACCTCAGAAACAGGGGGACAGGCCCAATCTCTTATGATGGGAGAAGGCAAGCAGCCAAAGCTGATGGCCTAGAACAAGATTCATCCTCTAGGATCGGATAGGAAACTTAAAAGAAATGGTCAGATAACTAGAAAGAAAATCAGGAGAGACTACTTTTCCAATTGAGTTTTTGAAAAACAAAGAAACAAAAAACAAAAAAAAACTTTTAAGACACTTTTATTGAGGTATAATTGATATATAATAAACTGCATATATTTAAAGTGAGCAGTTGATAAGTTTGGACATAGTATACACCCATGAAACCATCATCACAACTGAGACAGGGAACTTATCCCTCTCTCCACACTACTCCTCCCTGCCATCCCCAGCTCAGTCCCCAAGCAACCCTTGCCAATTAACTTTTGAAGAGAGTATTTTTTTTTTAAAGATTTTATTTATTTATTTGACAGAGAGAGACACAATGAGAGAGGGAACACAAGCAGGGGGAGTGGGAAAGGGAGAAGCAGGCTTCCCAGAGCAGGGAGCCCAATGCGGGGCTTGATCCCAGGACCCTGGGATCATGACCTGAGCCGAAGGCAGACGCTTAACAACTAAGCCACCCAGGCACCCCTGAAGAGAGTATTTTAAAACAGAGACTACTCCACCATATGGAATGATGCAGAGAAATAAAATAAAACAAGGACATTGAAGAAGCCTTGAAATAGGCTATCAGGGGAAGTCAATGAGAACAATTTCTGTGATAGAAGCCTTTATGCTGGGGGGTAAAATGCAAATGAAAGGTAAAGAAAGGGAGACTGCAGTGTGGACTCCTGAGAGGTTAGAATTTCTACAAGGAGGGATTTTGTAGGTAGGACATTGCAAATGAAAGGTAATCCATAATTATTGAATACCTACTGTATGTTACATCCTGCGGGGGAGACAAGGGAATCTAAGACTTGAAGCCTGGAGGAGTAACTGACTCAGAATGCTCAAGAAATTTTATACTGAGCAATTGTGAAGGCTATTAGGGGTCTAGTCGGAGCAAAAGGATGCCGGGGAGTGCAGGACAGAATCAGAAAGCTGTCTTCAAGCAGCAGTGGGAGAGAGTTTGAGGATTCAAATCCAACAGGGACAAAAAAGAAGCACATATCCGCCTGAGAAATACCAACTTTATGAGTATTGAACTTCGTGTAGGAATTCTGAGAAGAAGGACCTTTTGTGGCTGGAGCTCAGGTAAACTCTTGAACAGAGGATGAACTTTAGTTAGGGAACAGGACAGAGGCATGTTATAGTGGCAAGAGCAGTAGGTTTAGAGTCAGCCACTCTAGGTGGTGCCATCACCTCACCAAGTGATCATTTTTGCATCTCTCTGTCTCTGTCTCTCTCTTTTTTTTTTTTTTAATAACTAGGACAAGGGGTGTTGTGAATATCAAATAAGAGAATGTTTGTGAACTGTATCTTCTAGAGCTTTATTTTTGTGTATAGTTATATTTATTAAAATGGTTGGCTAATGCTCAAATGCCCTTTCATTCATTCATTCAATAGATACTTAAGTGCCCATGGTATGCCAGCATCGAGAATGCTAAACTAAGAAAAACTTAGTTGCTGTATAATGTAGCTTTCCTTCATTATGGATTAAACAAGCATCTTGTGGCAAATATATGATTGGAGAAGTACAGGGGTGTGGTGGGAGTATCTAAAAGAAAACCCCAGCCTAGTCTATTAGGGAGTGAGACATTGATTGAGAGAATATTTTATAAATAGAGATTTCTTCCTTCTCTTAATTTACATTATCTTCTTTGTATCTCGGTTGTTTAAGGGACTTTCCATTCCATTAGATAGCAAACTCTTTGAGGGCAGGCACTGTTTGTGATCAGTTTCTCTCTTTCATTCATTGTGCTCAACACATGGTGTATACTTAACAATATTTGCTACATTGAGTTGAACCAAAAATGTCAGGGTATCCAATTTAAAACTCAGGATGAATATTTCCAGTCCAATTAAGAATGAAGCTTTTACTTTTACTTGAAATTAAAAGCCAAAAGAGTCTGGAGTTCCAGGCTTATAAAACCATATCACATTTCTAGTTTAGGTGAATCTCTTCCTCTCTTCTCAAGAACTCCTCTGTTTATCCTGTTAATTACATGCCCTAAGTGATCAGATCCAAGGTTACCACTTGCAACCTTTGCTAGTTTGTCCTTCCCTATACAATTCTAAGATTGTGGAGAAAGATAGGAACAGTGAGGGGAGGCTGGGAGAGGAATGGTAGCTACCCTATAATCATGTTTATTGTTTCATAATAGGTTTATAGAAATTATGAATGTGGCTATTTTATTAATGAGACTTTTAATTATCCACTATGGTGAAGGGTGAGGCAAAATGTCTCTCAGCCCCACTAATTAATATGGGTATTCAATGACTGTTAATTAAGGACAAAGGGGACCAAAGGAAGACAATCTACCCTTGACTCGGATGAATACAAAGTCAAAGCAATAGCTTATTTCTAAATTAACATGATTGATAAAAAGTCAAGCTCAGACCCAAGACTAGTTCCTCAGGGAACCATAATTTTCCTGTTTAGACAATAGAATAAAGCTCTCATCTGTGGGCCCAGGAACAAAGCCCAGAGTTGCAGGCCCCGAGGAGACAAGGGAGCTATGGATTATTTTGTAAAACCTGCATTTCAATAGGTGCTGTTTCATAGGCCTCTTGTATCCCCTGCTTATTTTAGAAAGTCTGTGCAGCTTCAGACCCATGGGCAGGCCCAGCCCCAGCCATAATTGGTCCAGGGGAACCTACCTTCCTGATCCCTGGTATACATGCCCATTTGCCTCTGGCCACTTCTCCCCTCCAGGTTTGTGTAGTTCTGTGAAGAATCCCATGCATGCTAGCAACCTGTCCCTCTTGAAGCAAATTGTGTTTTCACATGTCATATGCCACAGCTAATATCTTTAGTCTTTGGAGGAAAATAAAAGCAAAGAATGCATTATTGTAAGACAAGTGTCCTGTTGAAGAAAAGGTTGTATGTTTTAGAGGAAACAGTATGGGTTTTAGAGACACACTGTAGTTTTACCCCTTGATTGTTTAGTGACCTTGGGCTTGAGACTTAGTTTCCTCATCGATAAAATTTGGATATCAAAACCCACCTTTTAAGGCTTTTGTGAGAATGAAATAAGCTAAAAAATGCAAAGTTCCTAACAGGCAAAGTATTAGCAAGATCCTGCCTTGTATACAAACAGTGCTCTTTAGTTTACAATGGTTTGAACCTTACTACAAACCAGTGAGGTAAGCAAATCAAGATTTACGTTCCCCTTTTTTCACTTATAAGGAAACTGATGACCAAATAGGATAAATATAAAAGAGGTCCAATAAAAAAATAGAATGAAATATAAATTTTGAAAAAACAACAAACAACAACAAAAGGTCAGTTAATCTTGGAGCCTCAGCTTCCTCATTTTTAAAGTAGTCATACCATTGTCCACCTCTCTGGACTGTGGTGAAGACCAAATGAACTAATGGAGGTGTGCTCTGTAAACTGTTGAATCCGACTATGGCTTGATATGTTATGTTGAGGACCTGTCCAAGATCATACAGAGAAAGCAGAAGAGCTATATATTTATTCACTGTTTCATTCATTTATTCATTTGCTTGTTCATCCAATAACCATTATCAATTCTATCCTATGTGCCAGGAACAAGGCATTCATAGTCTACAAGAAAAAGATAACATGCCTAGACAACTATAAGAGAAGGCAGATTACTTTAAGTAGCTTAAGAGAGCTGTGTGAAGGTAGATTCTCTCTGATGGCTCATTTAGCCAGTCTGGGGTTCTACCCTCTATTCTGTTCCTTTCCATTTCCATTCCATTCCATTCCATTCCATTCCATTCCACTCCATTCCTTTCCTTTCCATCCCATCCCATACTGTGTCCAGATTTACACCACTCATCTAATTAATCGCTTTCTATGGATACCCACTGCCTATGCCGTAACAAATACTTGGCTACATACGTAGTCACTCTCCTGTGCCATCATGGGCAGACATTGCTAAGTGATCATAGTACTTCTTCCTACTGGATCTGGGTTCATTCTCAGAATCCTTCTCAACATAATGCTTCAGAAAGCAACTACCAATTGATTAGAGTTGGCTCTAAAAGTTATGTATCTGGGAATGGTATTCCCACTGTGTTTTTTGTGATTCTTTTCCCTGGGTATGGAGAGTCATGAAAACTTTGAACTTTCTAAATCAACAGGTGTTAGTATTTTATGAATTAGAGAGTTAAAACTCACAGAGGCTAAGAGGCTTGCTCAAAGTCACACATTTAGTAAGTCCAGGGACTGTGATTCAAATATCAGTATTTTGGTTCCAAATTCAGTTTTCTTACTGATACATCAGATTTTTTAAAATTTTATGTTCCCCAGGATTGATGTACTGCTCTGCTCAAATTCCATATTATGGAATACCATATCCATCCACTTACTCTTTCACTTTTTTTTTATTTGTCCTTTCAAAAAATATTCAGGTGTTAGGAAGTAAAGAGGTTATTACTCAAAGGCCTTTAAAAATTATCTATGTAATTAGACCATAACTTGTCTGAGGGCTGGGATTGTATTTTTGTTCACCACTAAATCCCAGTGCTGAGTATTTGTTTAATCAATCAGTAAATGTACTGTCTAGTGGGTAAACAGCCAAGTAAACAGACTATGACAATAAAATATGCAGTTGCCTGGCGTGGTCTCTAGCATTTTGTAGGTGCATAGTGTTTCTGTTAACTAGCACTAAATCCAGTGTGATATGGGGACATTGAGGAGGGCCCCTTTCTCTAGCAGAGAGAAGGAAGTGATACTGAACTGCTTCTGAAAATGGTCAAAGAATGTTACACACAAAATGAACAGTATGTGCAAGGATGGGGAGATTTGTAAGAACACAACATATTTGAAAGAATATAAATAGATTAAATGAGATGAGGCAGGTGTAAGCCACACAGTGAAGCTATACTGCGGCCCTGAAGATTTTTACTTTGTTCTGAAGGATGTTTTAGATTTATTAAAGACTTTTAAGCAAAGGAGTGTCATGATGGAATTTGTCTTTTAGAAAGAGCTTTCTGGAATTATAGTTAATTTTTGTTAATTTAAAAATTTTTAACACCAACTCAGCAAGAGGTCTTGAACATTTGACTTTCATAAATGTTTAACTTTTATTATTGTTAACACTGGAGCCAATAAATGGTTATGTGTCTCTGCATATGTATATGTATAAAAAGCAATATTAGCAGTAACATTTTCCTTAATTAATTTTCCCATGACTGAATTTCTATTTGAATATTCATTCTTACAACATTGCAGTATGTTGTGATGCACTTCGGCGAAATTAACTCAACGAGCTCCTCTTTCCAATTTTAATATTCCACTGGGTTTTCTATTCCCAAAAACTCATTAGTATCTGAGTGCAGTGCTGACGAGAAACAAGAGAGAGGCATATTGTGTGAATGTGAGTCAGAGAAAAGAGACAGCTGGCACGAGAATTTTCTAATAAAGCCCAAAAAGGCTGCTGTGTCTTAACAAAAAAAAAAAAAAAAAAAAAAAAGGTGCTTTGAGTATTTCCTTTGTACTAAAAGTTCTGAATCTTATTCACACCTTTCATGAATGCTAGCAAAAACCAAATTGTTCTCACTGAAACCTTCTCATGGATCCATGCCAGAGAAGTATTGGTGTGTTTTCCAAGTTTTCTGGTGGTGGTAGAATTTGTGTAAAGATGCACTTCAGTCGTTTGTCCATGTAGATGACATAGTTTGAATCTCCAGAAAAATGATTCTTAGCAATATAGCTTGACTGTTCTTCCTCTCCTCCTGCTTCATTCTATGTGATTTGACCATCCAGTTATGCCCCATGTTTTCCTACTTGCATGCTTTTACTTATGCCATTATTTCTTCCTTGAATGCTTTTCTTATTGTCTTTGTATGTTGATATTCTAACCATTTTCCAAAGCTGAATTCAAATGTTTTGCTCTACCAGGAGACTTCCATAGCCTGACAAGTAGATGCCAGTTTTCCTCCTTCTGGAAAATGGAATCACATTGTAAGTTCTTTGACAGTTGTTTGTGTACACATCCTCTTATAATTATTATAGCTGTCATTTATTAAGCGCCTGCCTTGTGCCAGATTTGGTATTGTTATCTATGTGGGATTGGTGTTATTATGTTCATTTTACAGATGAAGTAACTGAGGCTTAGAAATGTTCATCAAGTCCCCAAAGACCACAAAGCTGGGGACAAGCATGATTATACAACTAAAAGCTTATATTCTTTCAACCACACTGAACAGTTTTCCTGCTTTGTTTGTCCAGTGTCTTTCCCAAGACAAAGGGAAGGGCATATTTTAGATTAGCCTTGAAAAATGAATGGATTAGGAATTCTGAAGACAAGGGTTAGATGCAATTATCCCAGGTAGAGAGAAGTATGAATGTAGACATGAAGAAATAATGTATGTATTGCAGTGGGGTGGGGGCAGAGGGTGTTGGCCAACATTGGCTCATCAGATTGGTGAATGCCAAGGCTTTTATGAAGTATGGAGAAGGGAATAGGACTAGAAAGGCAACTTATGTCCAGAATGTGACAGGCCATGGGTATGGAGCAGAGGGACATTCTAGTTCCAAGGCCAGGAATGAAGGGAGAAGCCGAGGCCCCAGGTGGAGACAGGAATGCATGTAGAAAGCTTATGATGTTGCAGGGAAAGTGCTCTAGGGGCCACAGTTCATTTTTAGTTGACTAATCACTTGGCGTTGCATGGCCTTGAGACATAGCGCCAGATGAGGCTGATTTGATGCTGATATTCCTGAACTGCTATAGGAAGGATCCTTAAATCTTGCAAGAATAAGATTGAGTCAAGGAGTCCAAGTTTTAAGGAGGGAAGAGATGTGAGGGCAGGGAACTAGGCAGGGCATTGCATAAGCCAAGTAAAATCAGTCCCTAAACTGGGTCATGAGGCAGGGAGGTGTGAGGGGGAAGTAGCAAGAACTTCCTTCGTGTTTTTAATGTGTTAAGACTGTTTTAGTTCAATGTGAGGCATGATCAGGAAGAACATATGTCCAAGTTTCTCTTGTTTTGAAGTGTTGATTGGTATAACTAAGAGAATGCTAAAATAGCTCTATAGACACATTGAAACATTTCTAAAGTAACATCATAGCCTGTTCCAAGGGTGGTGAAAGGGAAAGAGGGTTTGTTGTGTTCTTATGACATGTAATTGGCCCTTTGGCACATCATTAACTTTGGACAAGTGGTACTACCTCCAGACAGACTTTTAGGATTCCTCTTTAGCAGCCAGGGGACTAACACAAGAGCTGTGATGCTTTTCTTATAGCTGGCTTGTCTGTAGTGTCTGTGGCAAGGCATCTCTGCCTTCTATGGCTATTTCTTATGCCCTTTTTTTGTAGAATCTGTTACGTCAAGGGGAATTTCTACAGAGACAGAAACTTAGTCTGTCTTACTCAGTGGAATATTCACAGAGCCTAGTATGTGAATATTTGTTGAATGAATAAATGGAACATAGCATAGACCACGAAAATCTGGGTTTAGTTGCCAGTTCAGGTAATTATTAACTAGAGGCCTCTAAATAAATCATGTAGAGTTCCTGAGTCTTAGTAAAATGGGAAAATAGTATCTGTCCTGTTTGACTCAAGGGTTCTTGTGAGGATTAAATACATATGAAACCTCTTGGAGGAACATTGTAACTAGCAGAAGAAAATAAAGGGAAGAGATCCATCATTGTATTGTGTCCTGTGCCAGGTGCTTTATCTCCAACACCATATTTCAATCTCATGACAGTATTAAAGGACATTATCATTGTCTTCATATTTTAAATGAGGACACTAATAAGGCTCATAGAAGCTAAGGCCACACATTTAGTAAGTGGCAAGCTGAAAGTGTCAGAGCCTTTTCTGTCTGACTTTGCAAAACTCATGTTCTTATTCTCCATACTGCACAAATGTGAGGTAATTTTATTGAAATACTGACATTTAAATAAAGCTTTTACAAAAACCTATCATAGAAGGTCAGAAGTCATTCTTAAAGGACACAGAAATGGCCCCTGACTTTGTCTAGGAAGAGACATTTTTGCCCTAATTAGTGTCATGGTTCCCAGCAACCTGTGTATCATCACATTTCGGTACACGTCTGTGAGAACTGGGGTGATAGTGCTTTTGCAAACAGATCTCATGTGCAAATGCTACTTTTCCTCTTTTCTGTTCAGCTCTCCATTTAGTGACACATATTCAGTGTGCTGAGTACAGAATCATTTTGCCCATGTAGACTATAGTTGGTGGAACTCTATTTTCCCCCCTTTCTTGCATTATTCTTCCTACAGTAGTTAGAACAATCTTGAGTGGTTTGAATGAGGGCAAACCTGTGCTAAGTGATGGGGGAGCACTCTACTTGGAGACAAGAAATGTATATAGAATACCAACTCCACCCTCACTTGGCCTGGGGTCCTTGGACTCTGAGAAACTCAAACTTAGCCTCCTTCTGTAGAACAGTGACAAGAGCAAATGATTAAGAGAAGTGTATCAGAGGAACACTTCTATACAGTTCTGTGTGTGAAACCTTGTGCATGTTAGTTTCCTTCCTTCTTTTCTTTATTTTTGGTGTTTGGAGTAATTGCCAAGAATCGAAAGATTTGGGTTCTAGTCTCAAGACTGAGCGAGTCACTTCACCTTGCTGGATCTCACTTTCTCTGTCTGTAATGGAGTTCAGCTAGGTAGTCTATATTTTTAACCTTGGGATTTTGTACAGGTCCCAGGTCAAAAACCGAGGGTCTACCAAATAGAATAGGAAGTGCCATGATGGGGTGATGGGGCTCTGAGAGTTACTGAGGAGGAGGACTAACTCAGCCATGGAGGAGGTGGGTTGGTGTTACAGAACAAGAGGTCAGATCACTTCCTTGGGATGACAGTGTTTCAGCTATCTCTTAAAGAGATATAAGAGCTACCTAAGCATGGAAAGGAACAGTATATTTACCAGTTAAAGCCCAAAAATGAGAAAAAGCAGGTAAGGTTCAGAAAACTACAAGTTTGTCAATAAAAGTAGGACATGTGCCTATTGTATAGGTATGCATGTATATGTTGTGAATATAGAAAGAGGGGTAGGAAAGAGGAAGGACAACTTAAAGTACGAAGGAATTTGGACTTTATTCCATAGATGATGGAGAGCTGTGGAAGGGGAGAGGGCAACATGACTGGTTTTAACTATTAGAAATACACATTTGTGACTGTAAGGAGAATGGATCGTGAGAGGCCAAGCAGGCAGACATACCAGTTAGGAGTTCTCGGTGTGTGCATGGCATATTTATGGACAGTGAAGAGACCAACTGGCTGCAGTAGTTGTGACTATGTGCTGACATGGAGGAGGAATAAAAAAGGCCAGACTAGTGAAGTCAACGTCAAAGACTCAAATAAAGCTAAAAGGAAGCAGAACCTTTACTGATTCTCTAATTTCTGTGCAATTACAAATAGAGGTCAGTTTTACATATACATACATATGCTAAGCAAAACACAGTCTCTTCCAAATCCCCTCTGAGATACAGATGGATTTCTAAATTTCTATGTAATCCTTAGGATTGAACATGGATATTAGTAAAACATCACCTTGTGGCTAGGAGACTTCCTGAGGCAAGAGAATCATCCTCTACATTTGATCAGGCTTAAGATCAGGAATTTAATGTTTTTCAGTAGAATAGATGATGAGATTATGTTTAGAAAGAGAATCAGTAACCTCTTCTTCCTTCATGGTTACCGCCATTTTGTCACTCCTTAGCAGAATTATACTCGTCATATCACTTTTATTCTCTAACTATATCATTCAAACCCCGAAGTGTGAAAAGTGGAACTGCGGCATTTCATTCCAAAAGTATTTACTGGGTATCTGTTACTTCTTAGGGGGCAGCCAGATCTAGAGAGAAAAAGGATAATCAAATAAAATTATATGAGGCATGTAAAGTGCCTAGCACAATGCTGGGCTTAAGGGCAGCTCAATTAATAATGGTCCTCTCATTTATGCCCCTAGGATATAAGGATCAAATGATGAATAAAGAATAGCTTGTACCTGCTGGAATTTATAGCTTTATTTGAAAGATGAGATATAATAAATAAAAATAATCTTTCTAATGCTTAACAGTTTACAGATCACTTTCACATCCACTATTTCATGTCAAGCTTCCAATGTCAATTCAAATAACCAGGGCAAGGCATATTATTAGCCCCATTAAACAGAGAGGAAATTGACATCCAAACAAGTTAAGAGACGGCACAAGATCAGATTGTTATCAAATGGCAGAGCAGGTCTACCTGGCTCAAGCATTTACATTGTGATAGGTACAAGGTACCATATAAACTAAATTCTAGCCTGTCAGTGGTAGGATTTATAGTTTATAATTTTATAGTAGGAACAAAGTGCTAAGGGAACCTTGAAAGAAAAGTATCCATTCTGCCTGGAACTCTGCAATCTAGTTATCAATTCTTGTGCGTTTTCAGGATTCATTTCTGAGTATGGTCATTGTTCACCTAGCCTTCTGCCCCTGCTTCACTTACTCAGATTCCAGTAATTCCCTAGGAATTGGTCAAATCTGTTGAGGGTTTTTGAACTATTCTCCTAGTCTCATGCCTGCTTAAATTGCCATCTGAGTTTGGTAGCCCTATGCCTCAGCCTCTGGGAGCCACCTGATATTAAGAACCACTGCCTAGATCCTGCTGCCTCAGCCTACTTTGTGATTTGAATTCCTGGATTCCCCTAGGGAAATCCACAGCTCTTGTCTTCTGTTATTCCTTATCTTTTGTGCAATTCTCTCCCTGGCCTCCTTAGAAATTCCACTGAACAAAACAGGCAAGACCAAATTCATTATGGCACCAACTCAGGGCCCTCAGTGGTCTGGAGCTTCTGACTGGCTTACCTTACATGTGGAAATACAGAAAAAAAAGAGAGAGAGAGAATGCTACTAAGCAGATTGTTATTTGGAGGAAGGGAGGAAAAGAGCACAAGATGGCAACCTGCAAAGTAGGTTCAACCTGAAAAGTACATCTTGAGTGCTGCTTTAAATGCATTATCTCATTTAACCTATGCAGTAGCTCTCTGGGTAGTATGAGTATCTTCACTGTGCGGAGGAGGTAACTGAGGCTCAGAGAGATCTTTATGCCTTGTGCAAGTCCCTGCAGCCAGGGAGTAGCAGGAAGTAGTTGAGGATCCATTCCTCTGACTGAATGTACTATTCTTTTCTCTTACTCCAAAGTTGTGATGGATGATCAAGTTCTAGATCACACAGTTCGGATGCCACATGTTTGTTGGATCCCAGGTTGTGGGGTGGGCTGCGGAGCAATTTTGGGATAGAGCATTTGGGGAAGGTTTTCTGAAAAAACTTGGGAGTTTAAAGATGAGTTTGGAGAGGCAAGAATAAGGGAGGAGGACATCCATAGGAACAGAGTGTGCAAGGCTGTGGAGGTGGGAATGAGTTGGGCACAAGTGGAGGTGGTGTGGATCGTGGTCTCACAGGAGTGGAAAGTGCATTCTGAGGAAGAGGACAGTTTGGTTTGTCTGGGAGGAAGGGCTATCAAATTAAATATGCCTCTTGCTCCCCTCCCTCTCATAGCTGTGGGGACCAGCCCTCTGTCAATGTGAGAAGATCCACTGAAAGCAGGAATTTGGCTCTACCTCGCAGACCATGCTGAGGAGAGGTTTTTCCAAGCCATATTTTAAAATTTGTGTTGAAAAACATCCCTAAATCCTCTAACAGAAGACAGATGTCTGCCTGAACAAATATCAGCTCTCACATAATTTGTTGTTTTTATTTCCCCAGCATTTGCCTTTTGAATCTGACAACTTCCCATAATTATCCATTTTCCAGAATGAATTATGGAGTACATGTCCCATGTATGTGGCTCACGCTGCTGTTGGTTCATGGACTGTGTGGATGTAGGGTGCTTCTGTGCAGAGAACCAGGTTCTGTCTGGCTCCTTGATGCCACTCCCCTTGCCAAACTTCGGTACTTTCACCTGGGAAATCTAATCCCTATCTTTTGGGTCCGTATCTTCAGCACTGGATATATCAAGGCCATGGTAGGTCAGGGGCTTAAAGGAGCTCCAATTTAAATAATTTAGTAAATTTAACAGTATAGCATAAGTGTTGAATTTCAGAAAGAGCAGGTTTTGATTTTTACCTCCTACTTGTAAGTTACTTAACTTCTCTAATCTTCAATCTTTCATCTTTAAAATGGTTGTTGAAAACAGGTGTTATATAAATGATAGTTATTATTATTGTCTTTTGTTCCTTCTTGTCTGGATCTTATTTATTGGTTGATAGCTAATCTTTACTAAGGATTAGGACATTTTGGTAGTCATTGATAAGTGCATTATGTCTTTTAATCCTAATAACCACCATATGGATTGGTACTATTATTTTCCTCACTTACACATAAGGAAACTAAGATTTAAAGGTGTCAAGAAACTGCCCAAAGAAGATCATACCCCTAGAAGAGGCAGAGTCAAGATTAGAACCCATGCAGTCTGGCCCAGAGCCCCTGAAGTCATAACTGCTTCATTGGCTTCCATCAGAACTCATAACTACTTCATCTGTCCTTTTCCTAAGACAGAGATATTACCTTATACCCCAATTCTGGTTGTTTCTCTATGCCTAAGCTCTTCTTTTGATAGCGTATCTAAAACTGCTTTATTCCTGCCAGCCCTTCCTATAAACTCTAGCTTAGTATTTATAGACCCAATGGCCTCTCCTTACTGGTATTGATCTCCCAATATTGCTCCTTCTGTTCTCTGCCTGCTAGGCAATGATTTGTTCATTCTTTCATCAGACTTTCACTGAGTGTCTACTAGATTCCAGGCCTAATGTGAGGTGCTGGCAAAACCAAAACAAATTAAATAGGGATACTATTTTAAAAGAAGTCAGTTCCAGTAAGGAGACAAAGATAGAAAAATGTCACTGGCATACCTAACTACTTCTTTCTTTTACCCCCATATATAATTCATCACCATAACCTGTTTATTTTGCCTCCAAAATATCTATTGAGTGTGTATTTCCTTCACTATCTACATTTCCATCCTATAGTTCAAGTTACCATTATTTCTTACTGGGCTACTGCAGTGGCCTCCTTCATGATCTCTTGTATCCAGGTTGTGTCTACCTCCAAACTGTTCTCAATATTGCAGCAAGACCGATCTTTGAAAAACGTAAGCCTGCTTAAAATACTTTAATGGCTTCCCATTGCTCTTAGTGTTATGGAAACAAAACTAAAAGCCCTCATATTTGAGAAAAGAATAGAAAGGAATTGCGCCAGCATGAGATGACTGGCTAGTCTTTAAAGATACTTCTAGCTCTAACATAAGAGATTTCACTTCATCTGACATTGGCCACAGCAACTTCTTTCAAGATACATCTCCAAAAGCTAGTGAAACAAAAGCAAAAATGAACTTTTGGGACTTAATCAAGATAAAAAGCTTCTGCACAGCAAAGGAAACAGTCAACAAAACAAAGAGGCAACCCACAGAATGGGAGAAGATATTTGCAAATGACACTCCAGATAAAGGGCTGGTATCCAAGATCTATAAAGAACTTCTCAAACTCAACACCCAGAAAACAAATAATCAAGTCAAAAAGTGGGCAGAAGACATGAATAGACACTTCTCTGAAGAAGACGTACAAATGGCTAACAGACACATGAAAAAATGCTCATCATCATTAGCCATCAGGGAAATTCAAATCAAAACTACCTTGAGATACCAGCTTACACCAGTTAGAATGGCAAAAATGGACAGGGAAAGAAACAACAAATATTGGAGAAGTTGTGGAGAAAGGCGAACCCTCTTACACTGTTGGTGCGAATGCAAGTTGGTACAGCCACTTTGGAAAACAGTGTGGAGGTGCCTCAAAAAATTAAAAACAGAGCTACCCTATGACCCAGCAATTGCACTACTGGGTATTTACCCCAAAGACACAGATGTAGTGAAAAGAAGGGTCATGTGCACCCCAATGTTCATAGCAGCAATGTCTGCAATAGCCAAACTGTGGAAAGAGCCGAGATGCCCTTCAACAGATGAATGGATAAAGAAGATGTGGTCCATATATAGAATGGAATATTACTCAGCCATCAGAAAGGATGAATACCCAACTTTTGCATCAGCATGGATGGGACTGGAGGAGATTATGCTAAGTGAAATAAGTCAAGCAGAGAAAGTCAATTATCATATGGTTTCACTTATTTGTGGAACATAAGGAATAGCATAGAGGACATTAGGAGAAGGAAGGGAAAAATGAAGCGGAGGAATCAGGGGGAGAGATGAACCATGAGAGACTATGGACTCTGAGAAACAAACAGGGTTTTAGAGGGAATGGGGGTGGGGGGATGGGTTAGCCCGGTGATGGGTATTAAGGAGGGCATGTACTGCATGGAGCACTGGGTGTTATACGAAAACAATGGATCGTGGATCACCACATCAAAAAGTAATGATGTATTGTATGGTGAATAACATAACATAATAAAACAAACAAAAAGAACCTGAAATGCCGAAAAGATAAAAAAAAAAAGAGAGATTTGACTTCATCTGGATAGAACTGTGCAGCCCTGATAGCATCTCTCACCATTTACCTACTAATTACTGACTGTTTTCCAGTTACCCCAGGCAAATGGATTTTTACTTACTTTAGTGACAGGGCCAATTCAAGAAGAATGCTTTCATTCATTTATTCATTTATTCCACAAACATTCACCAAGCATTCATTCTTTTTTGGGTCCTAGAATGGATACTGGAGATACAGACTCAGCTTATTCAATCCTAGGAACTGTTCTGGTTGCTGGTGTTTCAGCAATGAACAATAGGCAGAAAAGAGGCAAGGTCCCTGTTCTCATAAAGATTAGCTACTGGATTTATATTTCCCTGATGGCAAGTGATGTGGAGTATTTTTTTCATGTGTCTGTTAGCCATTTGTATGTCTTCTTTGGAGAAGTGTCTGTTCATGTCTTCTGCCCATTTCTTGACTGGATTATTTGTTTCTTGGGTGTTGAGATTGAGAAGTTCTTTATAGATCTTGGATACCAGCCCTTTATCTGTAATGTCATTTGTAAATATCTTCTCCCATTCCGTAGGTTGCCTTTTAGTTTCGTTGATTGTTTCCTTTGCTGTGCAGAAGCTTCTTATCTTGATGAAGTCCCAAAAGTTCATTTTTGCTTTTGTTTCCCTTGCCTTTAGAGACATGTGTTGCAAGAAGTTGCTGTGTCCAAGGTTGAAGAGGTTGCTGCCTGTGTTCTCTTCTAGGATTTTGATGGGATTCTTGTCTCACATTTAGGTCTTTCATCCATTTTGAGTTTATCTTTGTGTATAGTGTGAGAGAATGGTCCAGTTTCATTTTTCTGCATGTTGCTGTCCAATTTTCCCAGCACCATTTAATGAAGAGACTGTCTTTTTTCCATTGGATATTCTCTCCTGCTTTGTTGAAGATCAGTTGACCATAGAGTTGAGGGTCCATTTCTGGGTTTTCTATTCTGTTCCATTGATCTGTGTGTCTGTTTTTGTGCCAGTACCATGCTGTCTTCATGATCACAGCTTTATAATATAGCTTGAAGTCAGGCATTGTGATGCTCCCAGATTTGGTTTCTTTTTCAATATTCCTGTGGCTATTCGGGGTCTTTTCTGATTCCATACAAATTTTAGGATTGTTTGTTCCAGCTTTGTGAAAAGTGTCGATCACAACTGATGAATCGTTGAACATGATATCAAAAACTGATGATGCACTATACGTTGGCTAACTGAATTTAAATTTAAAAAAGAAAAAAAAAAGATTAGCTACTAGAATGAAACTTAGCTTCTGCTCTTGGAAAGTTTGTGGTTTATTAGGAAAGACATTATTCATTTATTAGCCAACATTTACTGAGTACCTACTATGTGCCAGGCCCTGGGGATACAATGGTGAATAAAACAGACACAGAGTTGTCATAATTTGGTAATTATGGAGTGGAAGGTACAAGATTAGAATTCTGTGCAAGGGACCATAGGAACCCAGAAGAGGGAGACTTGAATTCTACATGCAGGATCAGGGAGGACTTTTCATTGGCAATGACTGGTTGAATTAGAACTTAAAAACATGTAGGGCACTGTATTACTTCTAGGTACCATTAATTAGCACCAAATCTAAGCAAAATATTATACTTGACATTTCTTCCAGGCTTTAATTTTTTCAGACAATATTACTTCTAATATTTATAACACTGCATGATGTTGATGAGGAAATTCAAATTCATGGGTGTGAAGTGACTCTCTGAGAATTACAAGGCTAGTGAATGACAGGATCAGTATTCCAGCCCAATATGTCCAACTTCAAAGCTTTTGCTTTCCCTGCTCTCTACACTGTTAAATGCACTGACATTTCCTAGACTCTGTCATTCAGCCTCAGACATATCATAATTTCATTCACAATTTTTATGTATCAGAGCTTTCTAACTGTCATATCCAGTTTGAGGCTCCCCATGTGAATCCCAATGCAAGCCTGCTCTGGGACCAAAGTTCTGGAAGGATATTTACTGTTTCAGGAAAATTGCTTTCTAGTTGATATTATATTAATTCCTATCTTGTTTCCTGAGTTCTCACCATCTCAGTGATACTGAAATTTCCCTGGCAAACTCAGGCTTTCTTTCCAAGTAGCAGATGTTATTACCTCCCCACTCCTCAATAAGAAACTGGCCCTTGCCATTTGGTTTTCCCTTCAGGGGATGATGAAATCAATAGTCTGGTCTTAATAGACCTCTGTAAAAGAGCAGAGCCAGACAAAAGACATGGTACTCAATTCTGCCAAGCACAGAACATCATGCTAGCACTATAGGAAGTCAGAAGAAGCTCACCACATGGGAGTCAGGGTCAGTGTTTCAATCTGACTGATAAGTTGTTCTGTTACTATGAGCCTCAGTTTCCTCAGGTGTAAGACAAGAATGGCCGTATCAGTCCTATTAGTCCCACTTATTTGTGGAGGATCATCTGATATATAGCTATAAAAGTTCTTTAATAAGTGAAAAAGTGTTTTCGCATCTTATTGTTCCTTTGTGATCATGATTATGATCTAATTGTTTAAAAGAGCATGTAAGGGAAAACTGGATGGGAAGAAATCAGAGAGGGAGACAAACCATATGAGACTCTTGACTCTGGGAAACAAACAGGGTTGCAGAAAGGGAGGTGGGTGGGGGATGGGGTAACTGGGTCATGGGAATTAAAGAGGGCATGATGAGCACTAGGTGTTACAGTCAACTAATGGATCATTGAACATTATATCAAAAACTAATGATGTACTATACCTTGGCTAATTGAATTTAAATAAATTTTTAAAAAGAGCAGTAAGAATGGTTAGATGGTAATAAAACCATGGTGGTCTGGCTGACCAAAAACAAACAAAGCTAGCCAAGCCTTTATCTGTATCCATGCAACAAAGTATACTCCATCATACCACACTTTAAGGACATTATTGTACACATGAGTTTCTATCCTAGATTATGAGACAAAAAGACTTGACTAAGGATATATCAAGTTCCATAGTAGAGTAATAATTAGAATTCAGGAGTTTGGATATTCCAGTGCTCTCTCTGCTGTACCTTATGGTCTTCACAAGATAGAGTCTAAACAGGATCTTAAAACCAGATTGTTTGGATGGGGGCAACCCTTGAAAGACAGGCTAGAGGGTTTTGGTTTTCTTTTAAGTTTTAATTTTAATTCCAGTATAGTTAAAATACAGTGTTATATTAGTTTCAGGTGTACAATATAATGATTCAACAATTCTGTACACTACTCAGTGCTCATCATGATAAGTGCACTCCTTAATTCCCATCACCTATTTAACCCGTCCTCCTTCCTCCTCCTCTCTGGTAACCATCAGTTTGTTCTCTATAGTTAATAGTCTGTTTCTTGGTTTGTCTCTTTTTTTTTTCCTTTGCTCATTTGTTTTATTTCTTAAATTCCATATATGAGTGAAATCGTGTGGTATTTGTCTTTCACTGATTGACTTACTTCACTTAGCATTATACTCTCTAGCTCCATCCATCCATGTCATTGCAAACGGCAAGATTTCATTTTCTTATATTATGACTGAATAATATACCATTGTGTATATATATATATATATATATATATATATATATATACACTACTTCTTTATCCATTCATCCATTAATGGACACTTGGTCTGTTTCCATAGTTTGGCTATTGTAAATAATGCTGCAGTAAACACAGGGATGCATTGAATTAGAATTTTTATATTTTGGGGGGAAATACCCCCTAGTGCAATTATTGGATCATGGGGCAGTTCTGTTTTTAACTTTTTGAGGAAACTCCATAGTGTTTTCCATAGTGGGTGTACCAGTTTGCATTGCCACCAACAGTGCACAATGGCTCCTTTTTCTTCACATCCTCACCAACTCTTGTTTGTTAAGTTTTTGATTTTAGCCATTCTGACCAGTGTGATATCTCATTGTGCTTTTGACTTGTACTTCCCTGATGATGAGTAATGTGTCTGTTGGCCATCTGTATGTCTTCTTTGGAGAAATGTTTGTTAATGTCTTCTGCCAGTGTTTAATTGGATTATTCATTTTTTGGGGGTGTTGAGTTGTATAAGTTCTTTATATATTTTGGATACTAACCCTTTATTGGATATGTCATTTGCAAATATCTTCTCCCATTCAGTAGGTTCCCTTTTAGTGTTGTTGATTGTTTCCTTTGCTGTGCAGAAGTTTTTTCTTTTGATGTAGTCCCAATAGTGTATTTTTGCTTTTATTTCTCTTGCCTCAAGAGACATATCTTGAAAACTGTTGCTGGGGCTGATGTCAGAGAAATTACTGCCTGTGCTCTCTTCTAGGATTCTTTCTATAGTTTTGCTATTATTGATAATGATACTTTAAACATTGGGGTGCATGTATCCCTTTGAATTAGTATTTTTGTATTCTTTGGGTAAATACCTAATAGTACAATTGCTGGATCGTAGGGTAGTTCTATTTTTAACTTTTTGAGGAACTTCCATACTATTTCCACAGTGGCTGCACCAGTTTGCATTCCCACCAATAGTGCAGGAGGGTTCCCCTTTCCCCACATCCTCACCAACACCTGTTGTTTCTTGTGTTATTGATTTTAGTCATTCTGAAAGCTTCTGCACAGTGAAGGAAGCAATAAACTAAACTAAAAGGCAACATTCAGAATAGGAAAAAATATTTGCAAATGACATATCTGATAAAGGGCTAGTATGCAAAATATATAAAGAACTTATAAAACTCAACACCCAAAAAACAAATAATCCAATTAAAAATGGGTAGAATAGACATGAATAGACATTTCTCCAAAGAAGACACAGATGGCCAACAGACACATGAAAAGATGCTCAATAACACCATCATCAGGTAAATACAAATCAAAACTACAATGAGATACCACCTTATACCTACCAGAATGGTCTTAATCCATTTTGAGTTTATTTTTGTGTATGGTGAAAAAAAAGTGGTCCAGTTTCATTCTTTTGCTTGTAGCTATGCAGTTTTCCCAACACCATTTGTTGAAGAGACTAGCTTTTTCCCATTGTATATTCATTCCTCCTTTGTGGAAGACTAATTGACCATATAATTGTAGGTTTATCTGGGTTTTCTATTCTGTTCCATTGATCTATGTGTCTGTTTTTATGCCAGTACCATACTGTTTTGATTACTACAGCTTTTTAATATAACTTGAAGTCTGGAATTGTGATAACTCCAAACATGCTAGAGTATTGTCAAGGAATTGCCACTTGTTACTACTTCCTGGCCTAGGACCAGTCCAGTTCCTTATCAATCAGACTTTTCTTTTGTTGTTGAATTTAATATGGGAGCATGCCATGATGTCATCTTTGTGTTCTGGCAACCCCATTCCAAATTTCCCCACATACATTATAGGACTCTGTGTGTGTGTGTGTGTGTGTGTTTATAAAAGAGAAAGAGAGAGAAGAGAGATCTCTAGAAGGTTAAGAGACTCTCTTTGATAGTACTTAGGAGTACTATCAGGATCTGAAGTAGAAACCTATATTAGCTACAATTTTGTATAGGGGATTAAAGAGGCATTGGTATAATAATTTATTAATTTATATTGAGAAATGACTCTCACTAGAGGCAGATTACACTGGACCTATGTGCTCTAACAGCTGTGTATTATCTTCTATCACCAAACCAAATGAGAAGGCAAATCATTATTTCAACTTGCTGTGGTGATCATATAAGCAAGAGGAATTCATATGCTATTTTATAACTTGAGGGATTGTCCTTTCCTTGTATAGGTTAGCTATACAAATGGGACTGAAGTACTCTATATATACTTTTCATTTTTGTGATGTGGTATGAATGCCAGTTCCTATGACTAAATATGCAGATTCATGTGTTTCTGGATGTGTGTGTGTGTGTTTGTATGCATGGGCATATAAATATATAGATATTTCTAGGTTCCTTACTAAGTTTTATTTGTGGAGATTTCACTTCTTTTCACCTATTTTACCACAACTTGAAACTGATCCTAATGCTCTGTATATAGTTGGTACTCAACATTATGCCTGCTTACTATGGAACTATATATAGTTTCCAAGTATGGAGAATATGGCTCTTTCATTCCCATCATCATCATCAAACATTTATGGAATGAATACCTACTACTTGCTTAGAGAATATGGAAAACCTAGTCTATAATTTTGTTTTACCCTTAATAACATTATGCCCTCCTAGGATGATTGTGTACATGATTGAAGAATGTAGAATGAAGAATGATCAAGAAGAGTTAATGTCTGTGTGATTTATATCAGGAATAAAAGTATGCATAGAATCCATGACTTGTAGTTCATCACCATACTGTCTACTCTGGTAGCATCTCATCTCTCCTTTAGGTAGCTCAAACCACTTCCTATGTAGTCATTTATTTGGAATCTTAAAAGCTCCATGAATGAAGGTCTTTGACCCTGATTTGGAACTCAGGATAGCCTACTAACTTTTCAATTCAACTTAACATGATTCCCTGTAGACCTTGTCCTATTTTTTGGTATCTTTTAGTCTCACTGTATATAGTAAGTCAATCAAGTAAGGTTTTTCCATACTGGTTTTGGTAATAGAACTATAGCACATGAGAGCTGGAAAGCATTGTAGAGAACACCTTTTTTCCAGGGTCCTATCACTACTCCTGTTATTATTCTTGATTATTTCAACATTCAATATTTTCATGTCCGGCATCTCAGTTCTTTCATATTCACCATCCTCAGAAACTCTAGTCATTGTCATACTGTAGACCTTATCAGTTATTACATATTTTATTTAAACTAGGATGCCACTACATTTCTCTTTTGAGAGATGATAAAATGTGAAAGAAATACCTGTATCATCTCTTATCTTTTCAGTTAATCCCTTTCAAATCCCATGTGTATAATTCTGTGACCCCCCCATAAGAAACTCATACCGTTGTTCCTAATATCTTTTCAGTGCTGCTCTCACCCTAATTGTATATTTATTTTCTTCTTTATCAGCTTAGAATTCATGTTTTGTCTTAATAATCATTCCTCTGCATATACGTTCAACTACCTTGCCCCCTTTTCCCCTGTCCTACTTCCTAGAAAAGCCCCAACTCTGGTCAGATCCAAATATATCAGAATAAATTTTTCCAGTTGTTCATGAGCAGATGGATGTATCTGGAGAAAAACTAAAGCCATGATTTTTTTATTTCTCTTTAAAGTACAGCCTCAGGTGAGCCCATACTACATTTGCCAAGTTTGACTATTTAATACTTCACGAGTTGAATCATGCAGTATTTGTCCTTTTTTGACTAATATATTTCATTTAGCATAATGTCTCCAGATTAATCCATGTTGTTACAAGTGGCAGAGTAATATCTTTTTTAAAGTTGAGTAATATATCATATATATATATCACATATATATATCATATATTCCATATATATTCCATTTTATGTATACACAATATTGCTTTATTCATTCATCTGTTGATGGATACTTAGGTTGTTTCTATATCTTGGTTATTGTGAATAATGTTTCAGTGAACATGGGAGTGCAGAAATCTCTTCAAGATTCTGATTTCAGTTCTTTCAGATATATACTCAGAAGTGGGATGGTAGGTTTATTTGGTATTCTATAGTAGGTTTATTTTTAATATTTTGAGGAATCCCCAAACTGTTTTCCATAGCTGCTGCACCATTTCACATTTCTCCAGAAGAAGACTTACAAGTAGCCAACAATATATGAAAGGATGCTCAACATCTTTGATTATCAGGAAAATTCAAATCAAAATTATAATAAGATACCACGTTATACCTGTTAGGATGGCTATTACCAAAAAAAACCCAAAAGATTTTAACTGGTGTTGGCAGGGATGTGAAGACATTGGAATCCTCATATACTCCCTCCTTCATAAGCACTTTGCTTGACTTGAAACTCTACACTCTCCTGGTTTCCTCCTTACCTCTTGACCATTCCTTTTTTTTTTTTAATATCTTCCTCTCTTTCTCAATATGCTCAATATGTAAGTGTTGGAGTTTTCTCTACCTACATTCACTTTCTAAGTGATTTCATCCAGTCCTGTGGCTTGAAATACCATCTGTATACTGTCAGATATATATTGTCTCCAGTTCCAACTTTTCTCCTGGTCATACATCCCATAGTATTCCATATAGACATTCATGGAACTACCGTTTGACCAGGTGTTTAGATCAAAGAACTTGGATGAATTTTTAGCTTTTCTTTTTCTTTCACACCATGTATCCAATCATTCAGAAAATCCCATTTTTCTCTACCTTCACAATTAATCCCACCTCTGATCACATCTCCCACTGCAGTCACCTAGTCTAAGGTCACCTCTAATTTAAATTACTCCTAGCTGGTTTCTTTGCTTCCACTCTTACTCATATTCTCTTCTTCACATAGTAAATCAGATCTTGTTATTCCTTTGCTCAAATGTTCTAATGGCTTTCCATCTCAGAGTAAAATTTCTAGTCCTTACTGTAGCCTCCAAGGCCCTGCATGCTGTATGACCCTGCATCCCTACTGATCTCATCTCTTACCACTCTCTATCTCACTTGCTTTACTTCACTAAGGGCACTTACACTCTTGTTTCCTCTGCCTAGAAACTCTTCTCTAAGAAATTCACACTTTTTTGAAATCTGTTCAAATGGTACCTTTCCTAACCACACAATATAAAATTATAACCTTCAAATCCTCAGTCTTTATCCTCTTACCCTGTTTTATTCTATATAGCACTCACAACCTCCTAACATATTATCTCTCTCTCTTTTTTTTTTTTTTCCATTAGTATAGTGTCAGTCTCTCTCCACTATAATGTAAGCTCCATAGTTGGGATTTACCTATGTGGTTCACTCCATATTCATAGCAACTAGAACAGGGCCTGGCAAATAGAGGGAGACTAATAAATATTTGTTGACTTGCTTAGTGATTAACAGAATAAATATACAATTTCAAAGTCCTTCTCTGATTTAAAGACAGTAGAGAATAGGCTAAGAGTACAAACTTGGGAGTCAGATAGACCTGGGTTCAAATTCTAGCTCTACTACTTTCTATCTTACTGTTTGTTTTGGAGAAAGTAAGTTAACCTTTCTGAGCTGCTTTCTAACCAGTAAAATAAAGGCATTAATATCTACCTCATGATACTATTTGTTGGATTGAATGAACAAATATAAACAAAATACCTACCCTTAAACAATGGACATAATAGGCATTGAATAAAATGTTGTTCTCCTTTCTCTTTTTGTCTTAAGATTTACTTTTACTCTTCATATCTTAGAGGTCCTTGGGATAGTATATCAGACTATTCTGTTCAAATATGTTGATGCTTCTATCCTACTTAAACTCCATGCACTTTGGTACTACAATAATAACATTCGGGATGCTCTCACATTGATTTTCAAAGCCTTCAACAATGAATTTGGATGGTTTTTCAGATACTATAGTCTATTAACTTCTTCCCTGTACCTTGTGATTCACTTACACTTATTATTCAGGGAACACATGGTATAAGATCCTACCTCCACACTTTTATGTATTTTGCTTATCTCTGCTCACAGTATCCTTTCCCAATATCTCCCTTGTTAAAATTCTGACCATTGTTCAACTCCTGGTCAAAATAGCAAATCCCTAGACATCTCTGTCCTCAGTTCATTAGTTGCTCTTTCTCCCTTCCCTGTAAAATGTTACTGCTTCATACGGCTTCCAATCTGGCATAATCTTCTCAGGGAAACCTTCCTTGCCCCATGCCTTCCTCCCTCTCCCACACTCAGTTTCCACAAGGTACACATCTGATTCTCATGCCATACTTCCCCCTGTCTAACATTTACCATAGTGAGGGGCATTGTATGCTCGCATGTCTGTTTCCCTCCTAGATTGTAACTTTCTTGAAGGCAGGGTCAATGCCTTATCCACAATCTGCCAAGACTTAATGTGGTTCCTGGAAGATAGTTGATGCTCAATGTATTAATGAATGAACAAAGTGTCTCTTTTCTAATTGGATCTGGAAATTTGGAACTATTTCTTGGTCATCTCTATATGTTTTATTCATCCTCTATCATAGTAGCTGGAACATAGGGAAGAGATATATTTTAGTTACTAAGATATGTCCTCTAGAATCTGACATCTTCAGTTCAAGTCTCAGATCTACTATTTACCAGCTATATGATTAAACAAATTACTTACCATCTCTATACTCCAGTTCATTTATCTCTAATTCTCTATCTCTAATAATAGAGGTTGTTGTTATGAGGATTAAATATAGTAATTCTTATATACGATTTAGCCAACTATCTGGCCCATACGCTGTCAACAAACAGTTGTTATTTTTATAATGCAGTTTGGAATTTGTCGCTCAGAAGATTTCTGTGAGCATTAACCAAAAATCAGGAGTATACTATGAAGTAAGAATAGAGATGTATACCACATATTCTAAAACCATAAGGAATTCACAGTCAAGTGGCAGAGCAATTTGTTAGTTCAAATCTCCTGATAAGCAGATGCCACAACAGGATTGAAAATTGTTAGTATTCTATTAGAGTAAATGCCCGTGAGAAAAAATGGGGAGAGAGCCAAAGAGGCTTGGAAGCCATTGAGATTGCAATGTGAGTCTGAACCCAAGCAAAGTAGGGAGGAAAGTTTGGGTAAAAAGTTCAGCAAGATCACTGGGGAGTCCTTGAGCCAAAGTCACCTGTCAGAGGAGTCTCATGTCTTCCAAGAATGGGTTTGTCTTAGTATATTCCTGTCATACTCAGACATTGGGTCTTTGGCCAGGAGCAATCTGTGAGAAAAGTGGCTTTGGAGCAGGTGCAACAATGGATTTTAGAGTACAGCAGCTAGAGTCCTAGGTCAATTATGTTTCCCTATATTGAAGGTTTACAAGGTACATTCTCATGGCTTCCATAGGAAAATGTGTGAGTAATATATATATATATATAGCAGATTTGGGGATGGGCACAGAGGAAAAGGTGACCATCTCCCTGGGAAATACACAGAAGTGCTAAAAAGAGAGATACTTCAAGGATGCAGAGCTAGCTATGACCATAGCCATTGACCATACTTACTGAATCAGTATGTAAGGAAGGAACAAGTCAGCTGAGGAAGGATGATGGTCAGTGGAATGACTATCACATTGTAGCTCCTGCACTTCTAATAGTTAGAAACATATGTGAGTTCTGCTGCCACATCACTTATTTCCAGAGTTTATTTTTGGACATATTCTTGCAGAAAAAGAGTCTTTTTAAAATGTTCATCTGTTTCCACTCTAAACTCATTTAGAACTTGAGTGTTTTGGTTGGATCCAAAAATCACTTGAAATATGGGCTGTGATCAAACCTTGTACTGGAGTATGCTGATGACTCTAGGTGGTGTGTAACCCACACAAATGGAAACAATATTCAAACCTCTTATCAGGTCCGCCCACTGTAGGCACCAGAATAGTAATTCCAAAGATAACCTGGTTCCTACTCTACAAAAAAAAAAAAAAAAAAAAAAAAAAAACACTTGAAGGGGTCTGGGACTTTACAAAAACAGAAAAGCAATCAGTTGGGAAGAATTGATTCCAGATTATTACAAAAATGGCCTCCAATTAAACATAGCACCCTAAGTTCATTCCCCTTTGCAATGTGATATTGACAGTCTTCCCATCAAGAGGTAGAGTCTATTTCTTCATCCTTTCCATCTAGACTGGCATTATGACTTGCTTTAACCACCAGAATGGGCAGAAGAGACTGATTTTTGAAGGTAGGCATTAAGAGCCCTTACCATTCTGCTTTGGTGCTATTAAAATATTTTTGTCATTGTATGAAGAAGTCATCTATCCTGCTAGAGAATGAGAGACGACATGAAGGAAACCTGAGATGTCACTCCAGATGACAGTCACACCAACTGCCAGATATGTGAGTGAGACCATCTTAGATCAGCCCTAGTCGGCCATTAGATGACTGCAAATATTTAAAGAATCCTTGTGAGATTTGCAGAACTGCCCAACAGAGTCCAGCCCAAATTGCTTATGAACACAATTGTGAGCAAATAAATTATTGTTGTTTTAACCCACTAAAGTTTTGGAGTGATTTGTTATGTAGCAATAGATAACAACTGTTATAGAATTAACTGTTTTAGGTTTAATATTGTTATATATCCAAAGATAATTTTTAAATATTCCTAAAATATTAACAATTTTGAGAAAGGATAGTTTAGTGGAAAGGGGTTGGGCTTTGTCTTTGCAAATTTGGGTTCTGGTCACCTGAATATCCCACCTAGCCTCTTTAAGCCTTAGTTTTCTCATCTGCAGAACAGGAAACACAATTCTTAACTGTATAGGCTTAGTATAAGGACTGAATAGCCAAAAAGTAGTAATGCACATGGTGACTAGCACATGAACTCACACAATAAATGTGAATTTGAACCCCTGTCCTCCCTCAGCCTTACACATAGTGGGTGCTTCATAAATATATGTGGAATTTAGTTGAATCCTGCTCTCTGGTTGATCTTACTTCAGAAGATTTCCATCTTATTTGATAAACTTACTGGCAGTGATTTACATATATACACATATTTTTTTTACTTACCAAACAAGGATTTTCGAAGGATAAAAACAGATATATGTTTTCCTGTTTAGTAGATGGATGTTGGAGGTAAAGAAGAGAAGATATTAATAAAAAAATTATGTGACCAGACAAATACTTAATGGGTATGAGATTTTCTTTGGGGGTGAAGAAATGTTTTAGGATTAGATAGAGGTGATGGTTGCAAAACATTGTGAATATACTGAATTGTTCACTTTAAAATGGTTAATTTAGTTATATGAATCTCACTTCAAGTAAAAAAAAAAGTATGTGACTACATAACAAGGATGATCTGGGTTGGAACTGAAGCTGTGAAAAGTGAAATAGAGAAATGGAAGGCCCTCTAGGGAATAGAAAGGGACTGGTGTAATCAGTTCCACAAGGAATAATTCAGTTGTTATATGGATCAAGGGGGTCATGCGGCATGATATAACCAGTTATTTAGCTGGCCAGGCAATCTGTGAATTAGAGGGGAGGGTATATGTTCTGCTGCAACTGGGCTGAATTTCTTTCTTCCTACAAATGTGACACTGACTACTGCTTCAGTACTTTTTCTCATGTAGTTTCACTAGTCTAGAATGCCACCTGGCTTCCCCAAGGCAAAAATTTATATGCTAGTACTGCTTTTTAATTTAGGAGGGAGGCAGTCTCAGAACCAAGAGTGAGGGAAAAGGGGAATATAGAGAAAGAGGCAGAATAAATATATAGGTATATTTCTGGGTGACTACAGCTTTGCAACAAACATATTTGGTTTCTTAGTCTCTTTCCTCTCCCATTAGTGAAAATATACCCTACTGAGCATCAGTTCTTCCGTACTTCAGGTTGTGAGACATAGTCCCCCATGGCTGCTGAGGAACAAATTCCAAGGCAGTGGCAGCAGATGCATCCACAGATGAGTCACAGGGTACAGAATGAGTCATTAAGGAGGTAGGTGGTGTGCAAGCCAGCAGCACCCCATGCTGGCCCACCTGTAGCCTCATGGGCTTGGGTAGGTGAGCCCAGTGTAAGTGTGTAGGCACCAAGCAGATCCTATAGTGCCTTGTACCTCAGCAACAGCAGTGAAGCCCTGGCTGTAGGAGGCAAGAGTTGCATGATGCAAGATGTGAGGCCAGGCTCTGTTGGGTTATTACTATAACATAAAAATCTAGAGCTATTAAGGAGAGCATATGTTGGGATGAGTACTGGGTGTTATACACAACTAATGAATTGTTGAACACTACAACAAAAACTTATGATGTACTATATGTTGGCTAACTGAACATAATGAAAAAAAAATCTAGTGCTGTAACTGCCATGGGCCTGGCTGGATAAATAGGGAGAGTACCAAGGCAGTATGGCCTCCACCATAAAGGTAGTGAAGGAGCTCAATAAGCCTCACTCCAATGAAAATAAAACCCTTCTTCTGCAAATTCCAGGACTGTGGTTGGTGCTAGGTAATTATCATATGTAATCATGAGTAGCATCAAGTAAAAAACATGGCTGAGCAAATTTGGGGAGGTGAATAACTTGGTTGGGTATTTTCATCTGAATGATATCTCTAATTACTGTCTCCCAGATCACAGCAATTTGGCATTATCTTATAAACATTAAATATACCCTAACACCCCGCAATTCTACTTCTAGGTAAATATCCAAAATAAACTTTTAAAGTGTGGACCAGGATACAAGATTGAGCACAGCAACCCTGGTTATAATGGTAAAAATCTAGAATTAATTTTAAAAATAAATGAGCAGAGTAAAATAAGGCCGTGCATAGATAATAGTATCTCACAAAGCGTGGATTATCATTAATTTAATTCTATATACCCAACATTATCTAAAACACAATTTTTTCTTTCTGTTCTATATCCAGTTGTATCACAACATAGAGCACTTGTAATTCCTAGAATACAGTGATTTATTTACCACCTTTGCACATGATGTTTCCTTGGTCTGCTATGTTCTTTCTATAGTCACTCCTCAAACTCTAGGCCTCAGCCTAAGTAAATATCCCTCCTTTGGGAAGGAGCAATGGAACATCTCTTGAGACCAAGATATGGGCAGTTTCCCAGTCTGTCTATTCTTGAGGCCATCCCTCTGGGAGTGGTGATATGATGATGCTATCATTGATCCAGCACAGGTTAGTTGATACCCTCAATCGTGTGGTAGATAGAATAGAATTGTGGACATTATGATGAGCTTCTTCGTAAAGGGTACATGTTTTGTTATATAGAAAACTGTAAATAAGAATGTTCAGGCATATGAAGAAAGTGTGAGCAAAAACACGAAAGAGGAAAAGCATAAAATATAATCCAGGAAGAATGGGAGGTTTATTTTATGTCATGTAAGCATAGTAGTAGGAGCTAGAGATTGTAAGTCCAACATACTGATCTGGAGCTAAAGTTTGAAAGATTTTGAGCATCTTGTTAAGGAACCTGTAATTTATATTGGTGACAGTGTGAAAATCACTGAATGACTTTAGGCAGGAAGAACATCATCAAAGCTCTTTTTAGGAAATCTATTTGATAAAGTTGAATAGAAAAGATTGGCTGAGAATCATTCAGAACCTCTACAAGGAACCACAATATATACATGAGCTGTGGGTATCCAGAGCATTTTGGACACCAAGCCATTCCAGAAGGGCTATTCATGTGTTTCTGAAACAAGAAATGAAACTTGGTCCAAAGTGGAAAAAAAAAGTTATGAGGTCAAAAGCCATGAGGATTTTCAGAGTCAGGGTGCAGAGTAGTAAGCAAGTCAGTACAAGAGGTCATTCAAGATTCTGAGTGGAGCAAAAGTTTAGGACTCCTGCTTCTCCTGATTATGAAGTAGGGGACCATGCCTAAAAGCTGAACAGAATTATGAAGGGGCAAGCTGGAAACTGCATGAGGTTTACCTTTTCGGAAGTGAGAGTAATGGTTTGACAGGAGGTATAAAGAATATAAAGAGGACTGGTGGCCATGGGCTGATGTCTTGCCTATTGTCTTAAACACTTTGGGAGCTCAACTTATTCTGGGTGTACCATTTTATCTTTTTCAAGTCTGTATCCTATACCATGCAAACATTTCTGCAGAGAAATTAGATAAATACCTAATAGCTTACTGGAGTTCTAGTTCAGCCACAAATTAGTATCAAGATAGCTGCACAACCAAATTAGATCACTAAATTACTCTGGAAATGTAGGCAGATAGAGTTTTGAGTACCTGACTTGCCTGAGGACCACCATGGAGCTCTTGGCTCCCTATAAAACATTTATATGACAAATTAGAGTTTTGATAATGCCAGATATATCAGCATTCATTTGTTTAATTAAACAATCAAGGTTGCTCTTAGTGTGGGTCATTTCAAAAAACGTTCAAAATAAAATTAAACACATAATTAAACTGACAAAAGATAAAGACCCTAATGCTCCAAGTTGAAGGCAGTTAATTTATATGGATCTGGGTCCCTGAAGGCACTATACTTTATTAAGGTTACCAAGGAAGAGATGTGATAAAATATTTTATGCAGTTCTTTAAAGGCTAAATTGCTCTGGCACTTTTAAAGTCCACAGCATTCAGTCAATTAGGATGCCTTGTTGGCTAATTGTTGTTTCTCTTTCTGAAAGGGTCCAGAACTGAAAGCTCCCCCCACCCCTCTTTATTTCTTATGACTAAAAGCATCCATGTACTATCCATGGTTGTTCATGTAATCAGAAAGTCACAGATGGATAGGCCCCAGGAGTTTATTATTACTAACAATAATGAATTGAAAAGACCCATGCTCAATGTCCCAATACTGGGCATGACTCAATCACATATTGCTTTCCTCCTTCCCTTTCTCTCTCCCTTTTTTCCTCCCTCCCTCGCCACTTTTGTCTCTCTCCTACCTTTTTCTTTTTAATTCCTTCCTTTCTTTCTTCCTTCTTCCAGCATCCTCCCCTTCCCTCTCTCCTGCTTCCCCTTTTCCCTTTCTGGTCTGTTCCTCCCTGTATCACTTGCTCCATCTCTTCTTATTGTATTCTCAAGACTATGCTATTCATTAAGTTCTCTTTCAATTTTGGAGTTCACAATTTAATGCCATTTCCCTAACTGAGGGAACAGCTCTCCAAATTTGACATTCAGTCTCCTCTTATATTCTTCTAGTCATAGCAACTCATCACCTTCTAAGGATGCTCAGTCTCTCTCTGAATGAATCTGCCTCTAAAAAAATGTCTTCCATAAAGTAAACTCAAGTTTGTCTTCCTGTGCTTCCTCATTGAGTGGTTGATTCTTTCCTCATATACTCTTCTTTGCGACGTCCTTCTTTCCGAATCTAGAAAGTCTTTTACTGTCCTATCCATGCACCATGTCAATTTCTTCCCTCATGCCTCTACTCTTGTTAGTACCACTCCAGAAATTCTTTCCTCTGTCTAAATTCTATAAGTATTATCTACCCTACTGACTGATCTAACCCTCACTGAACTCACTCTGTTAACACTTCTGGTTAGTACCTACCTGATGTACATGTCATTAACTGGAGTATTTCAAGAATAAATATTATACATTGTTCTACCTAGGAGCTATTTTGAAGTATCTTACTAATGATTGTTTATGGAAGGCAGGAACAATAAAGAGTCCAGAGCTGGCACTAGACCCTGCATAGTTGGGAGCTGAACAAGTTTCACTTGCTGAGAAGGTCTCAAGTTGCTCAAAATTTATAGAATCACATTCAGTTGAATAATCAACTATGCAGTGGGGGAAATGAAACCTGTGGAGTATCCCAAAGGTGAGTTGGGCACAGTTACTAGAGATAAAAGCTATATGATATTCCAAAATTGAAGCAAGCAGACATAATTTTGGATGGCCTATCAGCAGGCAGCAGTTGACAAAATGAATTCCAGGAAAGTTAAGTGACATTCCAGAGGTTATACGAAGTGGCAGACTGGGACTTTAATATAGGGCAAAGCAGTCCTAGGAAGATAAGATTACAAAGCAGAACATCAGAACCAGAACTCTGGACACTTGGCCTCCCTCAGCACTTGGTCTACACCACTGTCACTTATCATTGTCCGTCTAAGATTATAGCTGTCTGTGCGTCTCATTATTTCCTTCTTGGGATAAAAAGCTCTCCAAAAGCAGAATCTGGGCCTCATTCATTTTATATCACAGCAGCACCAAAATCCTTGTCTTGGGCCATTGGGTGATAATGGCTTTAATGAATTCTCTCTGAGCATGCTTGAGAGGTATGCTTCCATGTAATACTTGGTGCCCCAAAGTTGAGGCAGCAGAGCTGGTGGTTTCCCTGTGAGTGTCCAGAGCTTTCACTCCACTACTCTAAATTCCCTTCTTCTAGCTTCCTACTTGGTCTCTCCACCTGCCTAGTTGCATTCTCACTCCCATATCTAGGTACAATCAATATGTTGCTAGAACTATTTTCCAAGTAATTTCATCCTCCTAAAATACATCCCTTGGTACTGTCACATGTATATGACCTAGAAAATTCAGTATAAATCCATCACTCAGCTTTCAAGGTTCTACAAAAAATGATTCTAACCTACCTTCACAGTCTTATTTTCCTGTATCTCCACAAACTAGACTGTCTAGTAGTCTCCAAACATGTATAAACCATATATACCCAACTTTCCCTGCTCTGTACTTTTGCTCAAGCTGGCCTATAGACCCAGAATGTTCTATTATTTCCTTTTTATTGAAATCCTTTTTATTTTTTAAAGCCCATATCAAATGCTACCTTCTCCATTAAACCTTTCCTGATTTTTTAACCTGGTAGACTCTTCCTCCTCTGGCCTCTTTTAAGGCTTTATTCTTTTTTCAGGAAATAGCATACATTTTTAATTGAATCACAGTTATAATGTGTGATTTTCATTTATTTATTCATTCATTCATTAACTCAACACTTATTAAACATGAGTACCTGCTTTATAGCCAGGCTCTTCACAAGTCGAACAAGATTGAGAAGTCCTTGCTATTGAAAGGCTCATACTCCAGTGGAGGAAACAAGATATTCATGAATATGTAATAAGCCTATAATGTGTTAGCCCTAAAAATAGGTATGAACAGAATCCTATGGAAGCAAAGGAGAAGGAACCAAGAACTTTAATTAATAGGAAGTTCATGGTATCTAATATAGATTAGGCAACATTTGAACTGTGATCAAGGAATGAGTAAGGGTTTGCCAAAATCAGAGAAGACTGGTGGTTCAGTAGATTTTTACCACATTATAATCTCAATGAGAGGAGAAAGTATCTTACTCATCTCCTTATTCTTTTCACTCTGCCTTGCACATAATTAGTGCTGAAATAAATATTTGTTGAATGAGCAAATGGGCAAATGTATGAAAGAATGCTTTCTCTAGGAGCTAGCCTGATGAAGTATACACTAAAATAGTTCAGAGAGTTACCTGATTGAATGCCTACTGTGAGAGGTCCAATCTATTCTTTGCTGAGGAGCTGCATTAAAAATGCAGACATGATAAAATATAACTCTCCATTAACATTTGTCTTTACTTGGGTTATCTCCTAAAGAAAAATCCTAGATATGGAATTCCTAGAAAGAAGGACAAGTTGAGAATTGATACATATTACTGAATTGCTTTCCAAAAGGGTGTATCAAGCAAAAGAACAAAGTCAGTCATAGTTATTGATTGCCTATTATGTGTCAGTTGCTGTGCTATCAATTTTTATATGTATCATCATATTGAAATCTCACAACAATATTGAGAACTAATTATTTCTCTTTTATAGAGAATAAAACAAAAATTCAGACTATTTAAGGGACCTGCATTAGATCTCACAGATAGTAAATGAAGGAGTCATGACTCAAATTCAAATAAAACAAAATAAGATGAAAACAGAGAGGGAGGCAAATCATAAGAGACTCTTAACTATAGGAAACAAACTGAGGGTTGTTGGGGGGGGGAGGGATGGGGTAATTGGGTGATGGGCATTATGGAGGGCACGTGAACTAATGAGCACTGGGTGTTGTATACAACTGATGAATCACTAAATTCTATCTTTGAAACTAATAATACAGTATATGTTGATTAAATTGAATTTAAACAAAAAAATTTCAAGGTCCAAACTTTATTTAAATTCTATACACAATTCAAGGGTAGGCTTATGACATTGGTTTGGCTGGAATGGTGGATCTGCCTGGGCATTCATGAAAGGTAAACTTGAAAGAAGCCCAGTTGAATGAAAATATGAATATTAAGTTGAGGAATTTATTTTTTTCTCACAGGCAAGAACAGGTAAATATCACCCTTGATTCTTTGCAAATATGAAACATTCATTCATTTGTTCATTTATTCATATAGCAAACATTTACTGAGTATGACTATAATGTCATGTGACTCACATATACTCTGGAATTTATACATGCAAATATGTGATGTCCCTTTTAAGGTGACTCTAGAAATACGAGGCAAATGTTTTGGGAGGGCATATGAAATGCTGGGCAGAATAATTTTCAGGGACATCGTGAAAAAATTAGATACATTTTAATAATAATAATATTAATAATAATAATGCTATGATAGTCATTAATATAGTAACCAATGTTTATTGCATACAATGTATTGACCATAATGCTAAGTGTGTAACATATATTTTTTCAATCTTCATAATCCTTTGAGAAATGTACCTTTCTATTGCCCAGATGAGGAAAAATGAGTTTCAAATAAACTAAATAACTATCCAAGATCAAAAGGGCTAGTAAAATTGTACTTGCTGACTAGAGGAGTGATTTTATCTTTATTTTGCAGATAGGAAAATGAGACTCAGGGAGGCAAAATATTGAAATTTTCTCAAGGCCACACAATTAGTAAGTAGTTTTCAAGTGGCTCCTTCCCATGAAGTAGGATCCTGGGAGGGACTAAGCACTCTGGGCAGGGAACAATATCTTAGAATCTGTAGCTGAAGCAATGTAGTATGTCACTTCCCTGTAGGCAGACCACAGTGTGGGGAACTAAAAGGGGAAATTAAGAGCTAGAGTCTTGGGTGAGATATGGAATTGAAGAGCCAAGTAGACCAGCCAAAGGATGCTGATTATAAACGGCCAGGCAGGGTAAGGTACAGAGATGGTGTCTAGGTAGGAAATTTAACAGACCAGTATTAGAAAGTCAGGAGGTGGTTGTAATGGTGATGATGGTCTCAGCTAGATCAGTACTTTTCAACCTTCAGTACACATACAGATCACCTGGGGATCTTATTAAAATGCAGATTCTTATTCAGTAGTTTGATGATGAGACCCAAGATACTTTGTTTCCAGCAGGCTCCAAGGTGATACCAATACAGCTGGTTTATGAACCAACACTCTGAATATCAAGGAGCTAAAACATACTGAGTTTACTACGTATCAGGAACTCTTCTGTGAACTTATCATGTATTAATTCATTGAATTACCTTCCTTAATGACCCCATGAAGTAATATTTTTACCTTTCTTTTGAAAACAAGGAAACTTAAGAAGCCCAAGAAAGGCTAAGTATCTTGCCAAACAAAGCAGTGGTGGAATCAGGATTCCAATTTAGACAGTCCAACTCTAGAACCCTCTATGCTCATTAACTATTACATGTTATTGTCATATCAGAACAAAAGTTAAAGACAAATCCTATAAAAAGTTCAGTGCCAATAGAAGCAGTACTGCAGGGGCTTTTTACAAGTGTTGGGCATGGTGAGGAGAGAACAGTTAATGTCATTAACTCAGCCTAGAGCATGGAAGAAACAGAATTTGACCTAAGGAGTCTGGTTGTAAAATCCACTATCTCTTTTGTGTGTGTGTGTGTGTGTGTGTGTGTTTAATATTTCAAGTTTTTATTTAATTCTAGTGGTTAACATATAATATAATCTTAGCTTCAGGAGTAGAATTTAGTGATTCATCACTTACATAAACACACAGTGCTCATCACAAGTGTCTTCCTTAATACCTATCACCCATTTAGCCCATCACCCACCCATCTCCCTCCATCAATCCTCAGTTTGTTCTCTATGGTTAAGAGTCTTTTGTGGTTTGCCTACCTTTCTTTTTTTTTCCCCTTTCCCTATGTTCATCTGTTTTGTTTCTTAAATTCCACATATGAGTAAAGTCACATGGTATTTGTCTTTCTCTTAGCATAATGGTATTTGACTTATTTCTCTTAGCATAATACACTTCAGCTCCATCCATGTTGTTGCAAATGGCAAGATTTCATTCTTTTTTATATCTGAGTAATATTCCATTGTATATATATATACCACATCTTTTTTATCCATTCATCTATCAATGGATATTTGAGTTCTTTCCATAATTTGGCTATTGTTGATAATGCTGCTATAAACATCAGGGTGCATGTATCTCTTTGAATCAGTATTATTGTATCCTTTGGGTAAATACCTAGTAGTGCAATTGCTGGATCTTCTATTTTAAACTTTTTCAGGAACCTCCATACTGTTTTCCACAGTGGCTGGACCAGTTTGCATTCCCACCAACAGTGTAAGAGGGTTCCCTTTTCTCAGCATCCTCACCAACATCTGTTGTTTCCTGTGTTGTTAATTTTAGCCATTCTGACTGGTGTGAGGTGATATCTCATTGTAGTTTTGATTTTGTATTTCCCTGATGATAAGTGATGTTGAACATCTTTTCACATGTCTGTTAGCCATCTGTAAGTCTTCTTTTGAAAGACTATACTTTCAGGGATCATTTCTATAGTTTGTAAGTCTTCGTTTGAAAAATGTCTATTCATGTTTTCTGCCCATTTCTTAACTAGATTATTTGTTTTTTGGGTGTTGAGTTTCTAAGTTCTTTATAGATTTTAGCTACTAACCCTTTATCAGATACATCATTTACAAACATCTTTTCCCATTCTGAAGGTTGCCTTTTAGTTTTGTTGATTGTTTCCTTTTCTGTTCAGAAGCTTTTTATCTTGATCAAATCACAGTAGTTCATTTTTGCTTTTGTTTCCCTTGCCTCTGGAGACATGTCTGGTAAGAATTTACTACTGCTGATGTCAAAGAGGTTGCTGCCTGTGTTCTCCTCTAGGATTTTTTTTTTTTTTTAGCTAGTTCATCCATGTATCAGCTGAAACTTTCCTTCATTTATTTTTTTTCACTTTTTTTTTATTATGTTAATCACCATACATTACATCATTAGTTTTTGATGTAGTGTTCCATGATTCATTGTTTGCCTATAACACCCAGTGCTCCATGCAGTGCGTGCACTCTTTAATACCCATCACCAGGCTAACCCATCCCCCCACCCCCCTCCCCTCTAGAACCCTCAGTTTGTTTCTCAGAGTCCATAATCTCTCATGGTTTGTCTCCCCGTCCGATTTTCCCCCCTTCATTCTTCCCTTCATGCTATCTTCTTTTTTTTTTTTAACATATAATGTATTATTTGTTTCAGAGGTACAGGTGTGTGATTCAACAGTCTTACACAATTCACAGTGCTCACCATAGCATATACCCTCTCCAATGTCTATCACCCAGCCACCCCATCCCTCCCACCCCCACCACTCCAGCAACCCTCAGTTTGTTTCCTGAGATTAAGAATTCCTCATATCAGTGAGGTCATATAATACATGTCTTTCTCTGATCAACTTATTTCGCTCAGCATAATACCCTCCAGTTCCATCCATGTTGTTGCAAATGGGAAGATTTCATTCCTTTTGATGGCTGCATAATATTCCATTGTATATATATACCACATCTTCTTTATCCATTCATCTATCAATGGACATCTTGGCTCTTTCCATAGTTTAGCTATTGTGGACATTGCTGCTATACACATCGGGGTGCATGTACCCCTTCAGATCACTACATTTGTATCTTTGGGGTAGATACCTAGTAGTGCAATTCCTGGGTCATAGGGTAGCTCTATTTTCAACCTTTTGAGGAACCTCCATACTGTTTTCCAGAGTGGCTGCACCAGCTTGCATTCCCACCAACAGTGTAGGAGGGTTCCCCTTTCTCCGCATCCCTGCCAACATCTGTCAGTTCCTGACTTGTTAATTTTAGCCATTCTGACTGGCGTGAGGTGGTATCTCATTGAGGTTTTGATTTGGATTTCCCTGATGCCGAGCGATGTTGAGCACTTTTCATCTGTCTGTTGGCCATTTGGATGAGTTTCTAAGTTCTTTGCAGAAATGTCTGTTCATGTCTTCTGCCCATTTCTTGATTGGATCATTTGTTCTTTGGGTGTTGAGTTTAATAAGTTCTTTATAGATTTTGCATACTAGCCCTTGATCTGATATGTCATTTGCAAATATCTTCTCCCATTCTGTCGGTTGTCTTTTGGTTTTGTTGACTGTTTCCTTTGCTGTGCAAAAGCTTTTTATCTTGATGAAGTCCCAATAGTTCATTTTTGCCCTTGCTTCCCTTGCCTTTGCCGATGTTTCTAGGAAGAAGTTGCTGGGGCTGAGGTCGAAGAGGTTGCTGCCTGTGTTCTCCTTTAGGATTTTGATGGACTCCTGTCTCACATTGAGGTCTTTCAACCATTTGGAGTCTATTTTTGTGTGTGGTGTAAGGAAATGGTCCAGTTTCATTCTTCTGCATGTGGCTGTCCAATTTTCCCAACACCATTTGTTGAAGAGACTGTCTTTTTTCCATTGGACATTCTTTCCTACTTTGTCGAAGATTAGTTGACCCATAGAGTAGAGGGTCCATTTCTAGGCTCTCTATTCTGTTCCATTGATCTATGTGTCTGTTTTGTGCCAGTACCATACTGTCTTGATGATGACAGCTTTGTAATAGAGCTGGAAGTCCGGAATTGTGATGCCACCAGCTTTGCTTTTCTTTTTCAACATTCTTCGAGGCTATTCGGGGTCTTTTTTGGTTCCAAACAAATTTTAGGATTATTTGTTCCATTTCTTTGAAAAAAGTGGATGGTATTTTGATAGGGATTGCATTGAATGTGTAGATTGCTCTAGGTAGCATTGACATCTTCACAATATTTGTTCTTCCAATCCATCAGCATGGAACGTTTTTCCATTTCTTTGTGTCTTCCTCAATTTCTTTCATGAGTATTTTATAGTTTTCTGAGTACAGATCCTTTGCCTCTTTGGTTAGATTTATTCCTAGGTATCTTATGGTTTTGGGTGCAATTGTAAATGGGATCGACTCCTTAATTTCTCTTTCTTCTGTCTTGTTGTTGGTGTATAGGAATGCCACTGATTTCTGTGCATTGATTTTATATCCTGCCACTTGACTGAATTCCTGGATGAGTTCTAGCAGTTTTGGGGTGGAGTCTTTTGGGTTTTCCACATAAAGTATCATATCATCTGCAAAGAGTGAGAGTTTGACTTCTTCTTTGCCGATTTGGATGCCTTTTATTTCTTCTTGTTGTCTGATTGCTGTGGCTAGGACTTCTAGTACTATGTTGAATAGCAGTGCTGAGAGTGGTCATCCCTGCTGTGTTCCTGACCTTAGGGGGAAAGCTCTCACTTTTTCCGCATTGAGAATGGTATTTGCTGTGGGTTTTTCATAGATGGCTTTTATGATATTGAGGTATGTACCTTCTATCCCTATACGCTGAAGAGTTTTGATCAAGAAAGGATGCTGTACTTTGTCAAATGCTTTTTCTGCATCTATTGAGAGGATCATATGATTCTCTTTCTTTCTTTTCTAATGTATTGTATCATGTTGATTGATTTGCGTATGTTGAACCAGCCTTGCAGCCCAGGGATAAATCCCACTTGGTCATGGTGAATAATCCTTTTAATGTACTGTTGGATCCTATTGGCTAGTATTTTGGTGAGAATTTTTGTATCCATGTTCATCAAGGATATTGGTCTGTAATTCTCCTTTTTGATGAGGTCTTTGTCTGGTTTGGGGATCAAGGTAATGGTGGCCTCATAAAACGAGTTTGGGAGTTTTCCTTCCATTTCTATTTTTTGGAACAGTTTCAGAAGAATAGGTATTAATTCTTCTTTAAATGTTTGGTACAATTCCCCTGGGAAGCCATCTGGCCCTGGGCTTCTGTTTCTTGGGAGATTTTTGATGACTGCTTCAATTTCCTTAGTGGTTATAGGTCTGTTCAGGTTTTCTATTTCTTCCTGGTTCAGTTTTGGTAGTTGATACATCAATAGGAATGCATCCATTTCTTCCAGATTATCTAATTTGCTGGCATAGGGTTGCTCATAATATGTTCTTATAATTGTTTGTATTTCTTTGGTGTTGGTTGTGATCTCTCCTCTTTCATTCATGATTTTTTTATTTGGGTCATATTTCTTTTTGATAAGTCTGGCCAGGGTTTATCAATCTTATTAAATCTTTCAAAGAACCAGCTCCTAGGTTCTTTGATCTGTTCTACTGTTCTTTTGGTTTCTATTTCATTGATTTCTGCTCTGATTATTATTTCTCTTCTCCTGCTGGGTTTAGGCTTCATTTGCTGTTCTTTCTCCAGCTCCTTTAGGTGTAAGGGTTAGGTTGTGTATTTGAGACCTTTCGTGTTTCTTGAGAAAGGCTTGTATTGCTATATACTTTCCTCTTAGGACTGCCTTTGCTGCATCCCAAAGATTTTGAACAGTTGTGTTTTCATTTTCATTGGTTTCCATGAATCTTTTTAATTCTTCTTTAATTTCCTGGTTGACCCATCCATTCTTTAGTAGGATGCTCTTTAGCCTCCATGTATTTGAGTTCTTTCTAACTTTCCTCTTGTGATTGAGTTCTAGTTTCAAAGCATTGTGGTCTGAAAATATGGAATGATCCCAATCTTCTGGTACCGGTTGAGACCTGATTTGTGACCTAGGATGTGATCTGTTCTGAAGAATGTTCCATGGGCACTAGAGAAGAATGTGTGTTCTGTTGCTTTGGGATGGAATGTTCTGAATATATCTGTGATCCATTTGGTCCAGTGTGTCATTTAAAGTCTTTATTTCTTTGTTGATCTTTTGCTTAGACGATCTGTCCATTTCAGTGAGGGGGGTGTTAAAGTCCCCCACTATTATTGTATTGTCGATGTGTTTCTTTGCTTTGTTATTAATTGCCTTATATAATTGGCTGCTCCCATGTTAGGGGCATACATATTTACGATGTTAGATCTTCTTCTTGGATAGACACTTTAAGTATGATATAGTGTCCTTCCTGATCTCTTATTATAGTCCTTGGCTTAAAATCTAATTTGTCTGATATAAGGATTGCCACCCCAGCTTTCTTTTGGTGTCCATTAGCATGGTAAATTGTTTTCCACCCCCTCACTTTCAATCTGCAGCTGTCTTTGGGTCTAAAATGAGTCTCTTGCAGACAGCTTATTGATGGGTCTTGTTTTTTTTTATCCAGTCTGATACCCTGTGTCTTTTCATTGGGGCATTTAGCCCATTTACATTCAGGATAACTATTGAAAGATATGAATTTAGTGCCATTGTATTGCCTGTAAGGTGACTGTTACTGTATATGGAAAAATGGAAAAATCCATTATCTCTTGATGTTGCTAAGAACAGACTTCATCCCATCCTCAATAAGGATCCATTGACTCCCTGCAGTGTACCAGACACTAAGGGTATAATGATGAAAAAGACCAGAAATGGTTGCTGCTCCCATGAAATGTGTATTATTGTAGGAGGAAAAATATATAATAGAGAATAAGTATTGAGTGTTTATGCTAGACGCTGTTCTAAGCACTTTACATGTAATCATCATAACAACCCTATAAAACCGGTACTAGGACTGATGAGGAAAATAGAGAAGTAAGTAACTTCCCAAGGGTCACAGTTAAATAGGAGAACTGGGAATTAAATCTAGGCACTCTTAGGCTCTGTATTTATTACCACTATGTTCTATACCTCTGTAAATAAATGAATATAGAGTAAGGTAAGAACTATGAGGAAAACAAACAAGATACTAATATAGAGAAAGATAGGAGACTTTCTTTAGATAAAGTGGTTAGAGAATGCCTCCCTGAGGAATAGGACATTTTCCTAAGACCTGAAAGATGAGAAGGAGAAGAACAGTATCTGCTGAGGAAACAGATTTTCAAAGGCCCTAGGAATAGGAAAGAGCATAGAATGTTTGAATAATTGAATAAAGCAGTATGGCTATAGCCTAGAGAACAACATGCAAGAAAAAGAAAAAGTGCCATGAGATTAGCCTGGAGAGGTAGACAGAATCCAGACCATACAGAGCCTTAAAGACCATGATAAAGAGGGTTGGATTTTATCCTAAGTATAATTGGAAGCCATTGGAAAGTTTTAAGCAAGGAGTTGACGTGATCACATTTATCTGAAAAAAAACAAAGAGAATTCTGGTTCTTAGGTTGTTAGGTGGATAATAGATCAGAAAGTTCATGAGAAGAAGCAAAAAGATCATTTAGTAGTCCAGAAAAGAGATGGTTGTGGCTTGGATCAGACTGGTCAAGAAATGAATAGAAATGATTTAGTGGTAAAGTCAGCTGGTAATGAGGCTTGGAGGAACAATGAGGAAAAGGAAGTATAGGGAAGCTCTTATAGGGAGCCAGTGGTCTGAGGTTGTTTGTCAGAAAATAGAGATGCCAGTCTAAGAGACACTGGCTGAAGATGGCCAATATTCCACCTGCTTTCTCCATGGGAATATCAACTGCCACATGGGAGTGAGGGAGTAGCATACCATTTCAAAATTGGTTCACTTGCTGCTTCCGGCTCTAAACAGTTAACTGCCAAATCAATTTTAATACTGTGGAACCAGGATGTTTCTTGTAGTTCTGCAGAGGGGCAATACAACCTGCAGATTTTTGTATGCTTATTGTGAATAGCTGAGATAGGCTAGGATAGAGAAGGAACATAAAACATCTAATATGACTGTGATGTAACTTAAAAGTCTCAGTTTTTGGTCTCCATACCCCATCATGTAATGTTGATCAAAGAGAATAGTTTGAAGCAAAGAGGAGTTAACAATTTACCATCACATCCAAAAAAACAAAAAAAAAATCTTTTTTTTTACCCCATTTCAGTGGAGATACCATGGAATTATCTAAAAGCACTTGTATGTATTGCAAATATTGCATGGAGCACTGGGTGTTATACTCAAACAATGAATCATGAAACACTACATCGAAAACTAATGATGTACTGTATGGTGACTAACATAACATAATAAAATTAAATTAAAAAAAGAAGGAACACAAGAAAAAAATAATAAAATAAAAACACTTGTTTAAAAACTCTTCTCCTTGTACAACTCAACACCAAAAAACCGACTAATTTGATTAAAAAATGGGCAGAGAATCGGAATAGGCATTTATCCAAAGAAGACCTATATGAAGGGGCACCTGGGTGGCTCAGTCATTAAGCGTCTGCTTTTGGCTCAGGTCATGATCCCAGAGTCCTGGGATCGAGCCCTGCATCAGGCTCCCTCCTCTGTGGGAAGCCTAATTCTCCTTCTCCCACTCCCCCTGTTTGTGTTCCCTCTCTTGCTTTGTCTCTCTCTGTCAAAGAAATAAATAAAATCTTAAAAAAAAAAAAAAAGACCTGTATGAAAACAGACAACAGACATATGAAAATATGCTCAATATCACTTATCATCAGGGAAATGCAAATTAAAATGATATCACTTTACACCTGTCAGAATGGCTAAAATCAAAAACACAGGAAACAACCAGTGTTGGCAAGTATGTGGAGAAAAAGGAAACTTCTTGCACTATTGGTGGGAATGCAAACTGGAACAGCCACTGTGGAAAACAGTATGAAGGATCCTCAAAAAATTAAAAATAGAACTATCCTATGATCCAGCAATTGCACTATGGGTATTTACCCAAAGAAAATAAAAATAATAATTCAAAAAGATATATGCATCCCTATGTTTATTATAGGACTATTTATAATAGCGACGATATGGAAGGAACCCACATGTCCGTCCATAGATGAATGGATAAAGATGATGTGCTATATGTGGGAGGAGGAAAAGATGATGGAGGAGTAGGGGATCCTATTCTAACTGGTCCCCAGAATTGAGCTGGATATCTACCTGACCACTCTGAACACCCATGAAATCAGCCTGAGATGTAAGAAGATCTGGATCTCTACAAACAGAATATCGCAGGTGGTTGGTTTCAAGGTACAAAGCAGGAAGCTGTAATTCCGCGGGCAGATATCGGAGGATAAACAGCAGCAGGACGGAGCCTGGCTGTGGGGATCCTGCACCTCCAGTGAGCGATAGACTCCCACGCAGGGGATGGGGCACAGACTCGCAGACCGGTAGCAGCGTGGAAAGGACTTTAGATGGAAACCGGAGTGGCGGGGTGGCATATGCGAACTGGGGGTGGCTGGCGGTTTTAGAAGCAGAAAGAGCAGAGACGTGCCTGACCTGGAGGCGAGGACTAGGAGCGCTGCAGAGGGGCGCACAACCAAGGACGCTGCTGTTTATAGCAGCACAGACAGAAACAGAGATAGTGTGGCCTGGAGAGCTCACTGAAGAACAGACTGCGATCTCTCTGCTCTGAGGCAGAGGGTTGGAAATGGTCTCTTCTGCTCTGACTCTCAGAAGAGACACGAAAAGCCGCCAGGGAAAGCTGCCAGAGAACAAAAGCCCCCAAAAAACCAGTTCCCAATGAGCCCATCCCCCACCACAGGGGGTAGGGCAACTCTGCCCAAAAAGGGTTGCCTGAGTAACAGCACGGCAGGCCCCTTCCCCAGAAGACAGGCTGGGAAAACAAGAGGCCAGCAACCCTAAGGTCCCAAGAAAACAGCTGCATCTTGCTTGGGTTGTGGTCAATAATTCAGACTCCGTACATTCCCTCAACCACCCCTCAACAGAATGAGTAGGAGGAGGAACCCCCAAAATAGAAAAGACTCAGAGATTAGGACTTATGCTGCAGATTTACAAATGGATGCAGATATAACCAAGATGTCAGAGATGGAATTCAGGCTAGCAGTTGTGAAGACAATAGCTAGAATGCAGAAATCAATTAATGGCAACATAGAGTCTCTAAGGGCAGAAATGAAAGCTGAATTGGCAGAACTTAAAAATGCTATCAATGAGATCCAATCTAATCTAGATAATCTAACAACTAGGGTAAGTGAGGCAGAAGAATGATTAAGTGACCTGGAACACTATTTAATAGATAAAAAGGGGAAAAAGGAGGCCAGGGGAAAACAACTCAGAATCCATGAAAATAGAATCAGAGAAATAAGTGACACCAGGAAGCATTCCAATGTCAGAATTATTGGAATCCCGGAGGAGGTGGAGAAAGAGAGAGGACTAGAAGATATATTTGAGCAAATCGTAGCTGAGAACTTCCCTAATCTGGGGAATGAAACAAACATTCGCATCCTAGAGGCAGAGAGGACCCCTCCCAAGATCAAGGAAAACAGGCCAACACCCCGGCATGTAATAATAAAACCTGCAAATCTTAGAACCAAGGAAACCATCTTAAGGGCAGTTAGGGGGAAGAGATTCCTTACGTACAGAGGGAGGAACATCAGAATAACGTCAGACCTATCCACAGAGACCTGACAAGCCAGAAATGGCTGGCAAGACATATTCAGGGTACTAAATGAGAAGAACATGCAGCCAAGAATACTTTATCCGGCAAGGCTATCATTTAGAATGGATGGAGAGATGCAGAGCTTCCAAGACCAGCAGAAACTGAAAGAATATGTGACCACTAAGCTGGCCCTGCAAGAAATATTAAGGGGGGTTCTATAAAAGGAGAAAGACCCCAAGAGTGATACAGAACAGAAATTTACAGGAACAATCTACAGAAACAAGGACTTCACAAGGAACATGATGACAATAAATTCATATCTTTCAATAATCACTCTCAACGTGAACGGCCTAAATGCTCCCATAAAACGACACAAGGTTGCAGGTTGGCTAAAAACACAGGACCCATCCATATGCTGTCTACAAGAGACACACTCTGAACCTAAAGATACATCCAGACTGAAAGTGAAGGGATGGAGATCCATCTTCCATGCCAGCGGACCTCAAAAGAAAGCTGGGTTAGCAATTCTTATATCAGACAAATTAGATTTTAAACTAAAGACTGTGGTTACAGACACAGAAGGACACTATATCATTCTTAAAGGGTCTATCCAACAAGAAGATCTAACAATTGTAAATATCTACGCCCCCAACATGGGAGCAGCCATCTGCATAAGCCAACTGTTAACCAAAATAGTTGTATTGATAACAATACGTTAATTGTAGGAGACCTCAGTATTCCACTCTCAGCAATAGACAGATCATCTAAGCAGCAAATCAACGAAGAAATAAGAGCTTTGAATGACACACTGGACCAGATAGATATATACAGAACATTCCACCCTAAAACAACAGAATACTCATTCTTCTCGAGCACACACTGAACTTTCTCCAGAATAGACCACATACTGGATCACAAATCAGGTCTCAACTGATACCAAAAATTGAGATTATTCCCTGAATTTTCTTAGACCATAATGCTTTAAAACTGGAATGTAATTGCAAGAAAAAATTTGGAAGAAATTCAAACACTTGGAAGCTAAAAACCACTCTGCTCAAGAATGTTTGGGTCAACCAGGAAATCATAAAAGGACTTAAACAATTCATGGAAACCAATGAGAACGAAAATACATCGGTCCAAAGCCTATGGGATACTGCAAAGGCGGTCCAAAGCGGGAAATACATAGCCATCCAAGCCTCACTCAAAAAAATAGAAAAATCCCAAATTCACCAACTAACTCTACACCTTAAAGAACTAGAGAAAAAGCAGCAAATGATGCCCAAGCCACGCATTAGAAGAGAAATAAGAGAAGAGCAGAGATCAATGAATTAGAAACCAGAAAGTAGATCAGATCAACAAAACTAGAAGCTAGTTCTTTGAAAGAATAAGATTGATAAACCACTGGCCAGACTTATCCAAAAGAAAAGAGAAAGGACCCAAATTAATAAAATTATGAGTGAAAGGGGAGATATCATGACTAACACCAAGGAAATAGAAACAATTGTTAGAAATTATTATCAACATATGCCAATAAATTAAGCAACCTGGAAGAAATGGGTGCCTTCCTGCAAACCTATAAACTGCCAAGACTGAAACAGGAAGAAATTGACAACCTGAATAGGCCAATAACCAGTAACGAGATTGAAGCAGTGATCCAAATCCTCCTAAAAAACAAGAGTCCAGGGCCAGATGGATTCCCTGGGGAATTCTACCAAACATTCAAAGAAGAAATAATATCTATTCTCCTGAAGCTGTTTCAAAAAGTAGAAACAGAAGGAAAGCTTCCAGACTCATTCTATGAGGCCAGCATTACCTTAATCCCCAAACCAGGCAAAGACCCCATCAAAAAGAATTTCAGACCAACATCCCTGATGAATATGGATTCCAAAATCCTCAGCAAAATCCTAGCTAATAGGATCCAACAATACATTAAAAGGTTCATCCACTATGACCAAGTGGTATTTATTCCTGGGATGCAAGGGAGGTTCAACATTCGCAAATCAATCAATGTGATAGAACACGTTAATAAGAGGAGAAAGAAGAACCATATGGTCCTCTCAATTGATGCAGAAAATGCATTTGACAAAATACAGCACCCTTTCCTGATTAAAACTCTTCAGAGTATAGGGATAGAGGGAACATTCCTCAAGTTCATAAAATCCATTTTTGAAAAACCCACAGCGACTCTCATCCTGAATGGGGAAAAGCTGAGAGCCTTTCCCTTAAGATCAGGAACACATCAAGGATGCCCACTCTCGCCACTATTGTTCAACATAGTACTAGAAGTCCTAGCAACAGCAGTCAGACAACAAAAAGAAATAAAAGGTATTCAAACTGGCAAAGAAGAAGTCGAACTCTCTCTTTTTGCAGGTGACATGATACTTTATGTGGAAAACCCAAAAGACTCCATCCCCAAATTACTGGAACTCATAGAGCAATTCAGTAATGTGGCAGGATACAAAATCAATGCACAGAAATCAGTTGCTTTCTTATGCACTAACAATGCAGCTGTAGAAAGAGAAATTAGAGAAACGATTCCATTTACAATAGCACCAAAAACCATAAGATACCTCGGAATAAACCTAACTGAGGAGGTAAAGGATCTATACTCTAGGAACTACAGAACACTCATGAAAGAAATTGAAGAAGACACAAAAAGATGGAAAAACATTCCATGCTCATGGATCGAAAGAATAAACATTGTTAAAATGTCTATGTTACCCAGAGCAATCTATACCTTCAATGCCATCCCAATCAAAATTCCAGTGACATTTTTCAAAGTGCTGGAACAAACAATCCTAAAATTTGTATGGAATCAGAAAAGGCCCTGAATCACCAAGGAAATGTTGAAAAAAATAAATAAATAAAGCTGGGGACATCAAGTTGCCTGATTTCAAGCTATATTACAAAGCAGTGATCACCAAGACAGCATGGTACTGCACAAAAACAGACATGTAGACCAATGGAACAGAATAGAGAGCCCAGATATGGACCCTCAACTCTATGGTTAAATAATCTTCAACAAAGCAGGAAAAAATATGCAATGGAAAAAGACAGTCTCTTCAATAAATGGTGCTGGGAGAATTGGACAGCTATATACAGAAGAATGAAACTCGACCATTCTCTAACACCATACAAAAAGATAAACTCAGAATGGATGAAAGACCTCAATGTGAGACAGGAATCCATCAAAATCCTAGAGGAGAACATTGGCAATAACCTCTTTGACATCGCCCACAGCAAATTCTTTCAAGATACATCTCCAAAAGCTAGTGAAACAAAAACAAAAATGAATTTTTGGGACTTCATCAAGATAAAAAGCTTCTGCACAGCAAAGGAAACAGTCAAAACAAAGAGGCAACCCACAGAATGGGAGAAGATATTTGCAAATGACACTCCAGATAAAGGGCTGGTATCCAAGATCTATAAAGAACTTCTCAAACTCAACATCCAAAAAACAAATAATCAAGTCAAAAAATGGACAGAAGACATGAAAAGACACTTCTCTGAAGAAGACATACAAATGCCTAACAGACACATGAAAAAATGTTCATCATTAGCCCTCAGGGAAATGCAAATCAAAACTACATTGAGATGCCAGCTTACACCAGTTAGAATGGGAAAAATTGACAGGGTAAGAAACAACAAATGTTGGAGAAGTTGTGGAGAAAGGGGAACCCTCTTACACTGTTGGTGGGAATGCAAGTTGGTACAGCCATTTTGGAAAACAGTGTGGAGGTGCCTCAAAAAATTAAAAATAGAGCTACCCTATGACCCAGCAATTGCACTCCTGGCTATTTACCCCAAAGACACAGATGTAGTGAAAAGAAGGTCCATATGCACCCCAATGTTCATAGCAATGTCTGCAATAACCAAACTGTGGAAAGAGCCGAGATGCCCTTCAACAGATGAATGGATAAAGATGTGGTCCATATATACAATGGAATATTACTCAGCCATCAGAAAGGAAGAATACCCAACTTTTGCATCAACATGGATGGGACTGGAGGAGATTATGCTAGGTGAAATAAGTCAAGCAGAGAAAGTCAATTATCATACGGTTTCACTTATTTGTTGAACATAAGGAATAGCATGGAGGACATTAGGAGAAGGAATGGAAAAATGAAGGCGGGGGGAATCGGAGGGTGAGATGAACCATGAGAGACTATGTACTCTGGGAAACAAACTGAGGGTTTTAGAGGGGAGGAAGGTAGGGGGATCAGTTAGCCCGTTGATGGGTGTTAAGGAGGGCATGTACTGCATGGAGCACTGGGTGTTATACGAAAACAGTGAATCATGGATCACCACATCAAAAACTAATGATGTATTATATGGTGACTAACATGACATAATAAAATAAAATTTAAAAAAAAAGGTGATGTGCTATATATGTACAATGGAATATTACTGAGCCATAAAATGATTGAAATCTTGCAAATTACAACAACATGCATGTACCTACATAGTATAATGCTAAGTGAAATAAGCCAGAGAGAGACAAATACCATATGATTTCACTCCTATGTGGAATTTAAGAAACAAATGAACAAACAGAGGGAAAAAAGACAAACAAAACAGACTCAAATACAGAGAAGAAAGTGATGGTTGCTAGAGGGGAGGTGGGTGAGTGGGGGGGATAGGTGAAACAGATAAAGAGAATTAAGAGTATAGTTATCTTGGTAAGTACTGAGAAATGTATAGAATTGTTGAATCATTTTTATACCTGGAATTAATATAACACTGTATACTAATTATACTTGAATTTCCAAAGAACAACAACAAAAAACTCCTTTCCTTGAAGTCCTCAGATTTGGGTTTAACTTCACTTTGCCACAGATTTTTCTGGGCATGTCACTTTATCTATCTGAACCTCAGTTTTCTCATCTGCAAATAATGACCTAAAAGCCCTATTGAGAAGTGGTTGTAACAATAAAAATAGTTTATGTCAAGTGCCATCGCATAGTGGACACTCAACAAATACTAGTGGTGTTGAGAAGGAAACATTGCTCCCTAAATATGAAGTACTGAATCTGGTCCATTTCTCTGATTCCCTCACATATAGGAACACTAAGGGGCTGATATTTCAAACCTAAGAAAGTCTCAAGAAACTTTGGAAATCATTAATTAGCCCAGACCTGAACTATATTCATTCAACAGTCAATTAACCTAAATGAAATCTAATTCTTTTGTGTTTCAAAGGGTCATAGGCTGAATATTGAGAAATACCTTTCAATTACCTTCTAATGATTATATTGTATTGTTTGCTATTTATGGTAGCCAGCCTTCAGGATGGCTAATGATCCTCAACCTACACTCTTGTGTAGTTCCCTCCCACATTATATCAGAGCTAGAATTTGTGATGAATAAAATATGGCATTAGTGATGATGTATCACTTTTGAGATAAGGTTATAAAAGACAGTGTGGGTTCTCTCAGTTTCTATTTCTCTCTCTCTCTGATTCTTTGCTTTGGGTGAAACCAGCTACCATGTCATGAAAAGTTCTATAGAGAGGCCCGTGTGACAAGGAGCTGAAGCCTACAGCCAATAGCCATGGGAATGAGCTTTGGAAACAGATCCTATAGCACCAGCAAATATTCAGGTAACTGTAGCCTAGGGTAACAGCTTGACTGAAACTTCATGAGAGACCCTGAGCTAAAACAATCCTGCTAATCCATTCCCAAATTCCTGACTCTCAGAATATGTGAGAGATAATGAATGTTTGCTCTTATAAGCTACATTTTAGAATAATTTGTCACACAGCAATATATAAGTAATATGCTATTTTGTTACTCAAATCTGGGAAAAATTGACATTTACATTCTATAGCTCTTTCTCAGAGCTTTTACTTATCTCTTGTGTTAATATCTGGGGTTGGAAATTTCTTGTCTGCTGTGTATTCTAGGGATGATTGCAATCAGGATGAACCCAAATGTCAGAATAGGGAGCTGTTACCCTTATGTGTTGTTGAGTAAAAGGAAATGTGGGATCTAGAAGTCCGTAACCAGGGTGGAATCAAAGGACTGATTTCAGATTGTTGAAGCTGCAGAGATAGCAAAAGAGTCAGAAATTCAGCATAGAGCCTGACACTTTGTAGGTACTCAGACATCTGTTGACCTAGCCCCGTCACACTTCAGTCAAGTCAGCCCGTCCATAACTAGATGGATCTGTCTCTCTAGCAAAGGACATACTTCCAGGTCCAGACTGCAACAAGTTTGCCATGTACTTATGTGCCCAGTGTCTGTGAGAAGACTGGGAACCGTGTGTGTGTGTGTGTGTGTGTGTGTGTGTGTGTGTTTATGCATGTGCATATGTGTGTGCACATGCAAATGCCTAAGTGCATGAAGGTATGCTTATATGTGTGTAGCTCTACCAAAAATCAGATTTATTTCCTATTTTTCTTTTAAATTCAGTCCAGCTACTGTGTTGGGAACTAATCTACCCTGTCAAATGAAGAGCAGTTTGCCATATGGCCATTATTATGCTGACTCTGGGCACATTCTCTTTCATCCTGGAATTGTTATGACACATGGTGGAGACAATACCCTCTGTAGGTACAATTTGAGAAAGATTAGGTTACAACCACAGTATAGTAAAGAGGCCTCTAGCCAAATCCTCTTTTGGTGGGAAGGCCAACTTAGATCAGCCAGAGAGATCATGCTTGCTGCAAAGATCCCAGACTTTATCCAGAAATGAGCATTGTTAACACTGCCAACTCATCATCTGTGAGTTCCCTGTAAAAGTGTCTTATCTTTATTAGAAATCTGTTTAATGTCCCATGGGGAACTGAGAATATGACCCCCAGTGGTCTAATTTCATCCACCTACTGATAGAAGACTGCTTCCCTATTTTCCAAGATTTTGATGTCTAGGAGTATGGTATGTGTAATGGTTAAGAGATTGGACCCTAGAATCAAATCCTGGCTTCACCACTTAATATAAGAAAAATTGGGAATGTCATTTCAACTCTCTAAGCTTTATTTTCTTGAACTATAGCATGGGATCAAAATAGCTCCTATCTTGAAGGATTATTCAGATAATTAAATCAATTAATGAATGTAAACATCTTAAAACAGTGTCTCGCACATTGTAAATGTTCAGTATTTCTTAGCTATTATTATCCCTATTAGTGTTATGAGTCAGCTTGGTGTAGAGGAAAGAACTTGGGCTTTAGGGCTGGATGAAGTTTTTGAGTGATCTTGAACAAGTTACTCAATCTCTTTAACCTCAATTTCTTCATTTGTAAAACAAGAAGATACTACCTACTCTAGAGGTTTATTTTAAAGATTAAATAAGATCAAGGCGCCTGGCTGGCTTAGTTGCTTAAGCATCCAACTCCTGATTTTGACTCAGGTCATGATCTCAGGGTCACTAGGTCAGGCTCCACGCTGAGTATGGAGCCTGCCTAAGATTCTCTTTCTCCCTCTCCTCTCCCCTCCCCCACCCCCACACTTTAAATAAAAATAAATAAATAAATAATACAGATTAAATGAGATACATACAACAAGATGTGAGATATATTAGGTAAAAATATAGTTGTTTTCCCCTTCTTTAGCCAGGTTATAAGTACTAACTCAGAAATCTCATATGTATGAAAACATAGCATCCATCGACCTTTAAAAAATGTGAAGAAGAGTCCACTGTTGTAAGGAAAAGGGAGTAGTTCTGTTTAGCATCAGATGGGCAAAAGTATTTAAGTTCATGATTGGATGCTTTTGAGTTTTTATAAAAACAAAATCTAGCAGATATAATTAAGTATGCAGCATTTAGAATGGAAGTAGGCACTCTTCTTCATTGTGTGGGCAATAAAACCTGGAAGAAAAAACAATCAATATGTTGGTTCAATTAAGTTTTCAGCTACAAATAACTAATTTCAGTCCTCATGGTTTTTCTAGGGTCCAAAATATATTGCTTATTCTTCTTAAAATATTAATATAGTCCTGAATTATTTATTGAACCAAGAAACACTGAACTCTTTTAACATGGAAGAGAATGGAAGGTTATTTCATGTCAGCACCATGGAAGACAATAATAAATCTGAAATGTAAATAATACCTCTGAGAATACAGCCTGCTGAAGGCCAAACCACGTGGTTTCTAGGCTTTTTCTTTTGTGATATAGAAGTTGGAAAGCCAATGGAAAAATGCCGTTCTGGGTTTCTGATTCTTTTAGGGTTGGTAGTATCTTGTAGGCTGTTTAAGGTCATTCTAGAATATTTTGATCTTTTATAATAATATTTAATTTCATGTCATTGAAAGAACCTACTATAATAATAGCAATAACTATCATTTACTAAGCTTTTATTATGTCCTGGGCACTATATTAAGGGCTTATATATACATTACCTTATTTATATTCCTAACTCTATGAAGTGGGTAGTGTTACTACCCATATTTTACAGGAGAAGAAATAGAGACCCAGAGAGGTTAAGTATTTTGAATTCCTAACCTCTGATTCCAGAGATCTTTTCATGATGGAACAACTTGGTGCTTTTACCTATAGATAGCTTTAATCTCTCCTGCGTCTGTCATTCAAGAGCAGAATGTCTGTGCTTCTGTTGTACTCTGCCTGGCTTTGTAAACATTTATGTTGGTATTCTCCACTATTATAGTGAAAAGAGCACGGTCTTGGAATTAAACAGACCTGTGCTTGCTTTCCACATCTTCCCCTTATTAGCAATGTTATCTTGGATTACCTAGTGCTCACAATAAATCTCTGAGGTAGGAACTATTATTGCTTCATTTTCTCTCTCAAGAATCTGGGGCTTAAGAGGTTAAGTATCTTGACCAAGATTTTACTGCAAGTATGTGGAGGAGATACATTGGAACTCAGGTCTATCAGAAGACTCCAAATCCCATGCTTTTAATAACTTGCCTTATCTACATGATTGTGAATATTCAGGTTGCAGTTTGGTGACTGTGGCATCATTGAGAAGCTCCTTTATTTTGTAGATGGGGAAACCAAGGTCCAGAAAGAGGGCATGAGTTATTAATAGACATGGGACAAAAACCCAGCTCCTGGTCCAGTGTTTTTTCCACTGCTGCCTCTTACTTGCTTGTTGGTGTCATGGTACCATTGCAGAAGCCTGAGGTTTTGATTGCTGTTAGATATTTGGGGTGAGGATAATGCTCCACAGGAGCATTGTCCTGTGCTCAGGACACGTGCTGATGGTATATACAAAGACATCCACTTTATTTGATATATATATCCTGAGCCTTTGAAAACTCACTACTCTCTATATAACTTCAGTTTCAGTCAAGTGTATTAAGGAAGGAGAAGTAAAATTTATGAGATACTATTATATGTGTAATTTGATGTATTAGCCAATTCTTTTAACAACCCCATTATTTAGGGATTATTATTTCCATTTTACCAATGAGGAGATTGAGAAAAGAGAGGTTAGGTAGTCCTTGTTTCTGCTCTTTACTAGAACTGACTAGTGGTTTGAAGTATTTGGAAAAGCTCTGCTCCCTCTTTTGATAGAAAGGTTACTCACCCTGCTATATGGTGGTATAGAGGAAACTACTGTGGAGTGATCCACATGGAGAAATTCTCTCTCTTCCTTTTGGTCTCATTGGAATAACTTATTTGCTGTGACCTTGGGTTTCTTTTCATCATTAAGAGGGATATATTGTGTGTTTAAATACTGCATTATTAATAATATTTGCCCAAGTGCAGTGTCGTGATCAATTTTTCACGTGCATCATTCTTTATGCAGCACTAGTTGAATTTCAAGTAGAGCCTTACCTTCACCTCTCCTCCCTCAGTGACTGTCTCCAAAAAGGAGGATGGCAGGCCTAAGACTCTTTATCTACAGGAGAAATCAGAAATGCTTTCCTAGGTCATCCCAAGATTCTTTGGTGATGAGGGCACAGTGAGGCAGCTGTGAGAAAGCAGTGAGTATCTTCCTAAGGCTGAACTTTATACCAGAGGATCCAGGGGTCAAAGTCCCAAACTTCTCACAATATTCTGTGACTCTTTTGTCTCATCTAAGTCTCTTCCATCCCTTCTTCCCCACATCCTCCCTTTCACCTGTTCTATTTCGAGCATTTATTGGGCATCTATAATATATAAGGCCCTGTGCCAGAGGCTGGGAATGCAGACAGAAAAGAAAAGAAGAAAAATTTCTACTTCTCATGGACCTTCCCATCCTGACTGGGAGGCAATCACAGAGCAGTGTGATTGGCACTATGATCTAGGGAAGAACTTTTTTTTTTTTTTTTTTTTTTAGTTTGAAAGTAGAGACCATGTTTTTTTCTGCCCTGTGTTATATTTACTTTGTAATCTCCTGTGAGTGAAATTTTACTCTCCTTTCCCAAGGTAACTTCTTGGCATATAGTCAGATTAGCACATTGCTCATCTCCTAGAACTCCAGGGAATATTTGAAATAGGGGACAGGTGTGCTTACCCCCCAAGTCTGACTAATAAATCTAGTTAATGAAAATTAAATTAATTTGGTGATTTCTACATCAAACTTTATACTCCTCCTTCCATGTTGCTAAATGCCTTGTCTAAGAATCCAGCCTTAAAAATGTGTGGGAAGCAGCCCTAGGAAGGGCTTCCATCCCTACCTTAGTAGCACTCTGATGCTCTTGATGCAATCCTTGGGATTTTTTCTTCCCCTCCTCTGGTTCATTTGTCCCAAGGCTTGGAAGCTGATCAACTTAATGCACTAAGAATGGGGATTTTTGAGAAGAGGGATTGGCCCTGGGCCCATCCAGCACATTGACTAACATAGAGTAGACATTTAGAGGGTATTTGAGGAAAGAAGGGAAGGGAAGAAGAAGGAACGGAAAGGAAGGGAAAAGATGAGGAAAGAAGGGAAGAAGAGTAAAGGAAGGTAATGTTCCCATTTCATCACCCATTCAGCCTAGGGAAAGAGGTTTTATGTCATCCAGTGGTGGTAGCTTAATGATTAAGAGGGAGAGTCTGAAGTAACCCAGACAGACATGACGTACTTTTTGATCTTTTATCCTTTCTATTAGGTAGGAATAATAGTACCTACTTCTTAAATTTATTACAAAAGTTAAACAAAATGTATGTAAAATACTTGCATACTGTCTACCACATAGTAAGTGCTCGATAAGTGTTAATAACTTATCCATTTTTTTTACTTATTGCCTCTTTCCCTCCTGTATTTCTTCTACTTCTTGCCTTCACCATGAGCCAGAAACTTCCTTCCTCTGGAAGGTTTATCTCTTCAACCCAGCATTTTCCAAAGTGTTCTGAGAAATAGGTATTTTTGCTTTTGTTTCCCTTGCCTTTGGAGATGTGTCTAGCAAGAAGTTGCTGCTGCTGAAGTCAAAGAATCAAAACCACATTGAGATTGGTACCACCTCACATAGATCAGAATGGCTAAAATTAACAACGCAGGAAACAACAGATGTTGGCGAGGATGCTGAGAAAAGGGAACCCTCATACTGTTGGTGGGAATGCAAACTGGTGCAGCCACTGTGGAAAACAGTATGGTGGTTCCTGAAAAAGTTTAAAATAGAACTACCCTAAGATCTAGCAATTGCACTACTAGGTATTTATCCAAAGGATACAAACATAGTGATTTGAAGGGGCACCTGCACCCCCACTGTTTATAGCAACAATGTCCACAATAGCCAAAATATGGAAAGAGCCCAAATGTCCATTGACATATGAGTAGATAAAGAAGATGTGGTGTGTGTGTGTGTGTGTGTGTGTGTGTGTGTGTGTGTAATATTACTCAGCTATAAAAAAGAATGAAATCTTGCCATTTGCAACAACATGGATGGAACTAGATGGTAGTATGCTAAGTGAAATAAGTCAGTCAGAGAAAGACAAATACCATATGATTTCACTCATATGTGGAATTTAAGAAACAAAACATAGGGGAAGGGAAGAAAAAACAAGATGAAAAGAGAGAGGGAGGCAAACCATAAGAGACTCTTGACTGTAGGAAACAAACTGAGGGTTGCCAGAAGGGAGGTGAGTGGTGGGATGGGGTAACTGTGTGATGGGCAATAAGGAGGGCACTTGATGTAATGAGCACTGGGTGTTATATGCAACTTATGAATCACTGAATTCTACCCCTGAAACTAATAATACAGTATATGTTAACTAAATTGAATTTAAATTAAAAAAAAAGAAATAGGTATTAATAAGTATTATATAAAGAAAGGAGTCATATTTAAAAAGTTTGAGAAGCACTGGATTAAAAATAAATTAGCCAGATATTTTTTAAAGATTTTATTTATTTATTTGACAGAGAGAGAGCAAGAGAGCATAAGCAGAGGGAGAGGGAGAAGCAGCTCCCTGAGCAGGGAGACTAATGTGGGGGGGAAGGGGGCTCGGTCCCTGAGTTGAAGGCAGATGCTTAACAAACTGAGCCACCCAGGTGCCCCAAATTAGCCAGATTCTTTACAAGACTTTTTAAAAGATTGGTATGTGATAATACACATTGTAAATCTTTAGAGGGGGCCATTGCATATAGCATGTTTAAGAAGTTTTTTGACTACAGACTCTCTCCCCACTTTCTTCCCACTTTCCCAGAGTATCTTATGGAATTATGTTTCTAGGAACTTTCTTACCCAATACTACCCCAAAGAATTACCAGACTATTTTTTCCATGTCCTTTTCAGAGGATGGCAGTCAGTTCCAGATTTTCTGTTACTTACTGAAGCACTGGGTAAACAATTTTTTTTGTAGCTATCAATGGGAAACTAAAACAAGTAACAACCATGACAAAACTTCCCTGAGCCTCCTAGGCTTTGTTCATATGTACATATTTTTTGAAAAGGAGTTTATTTTTTTTCTTTTCAGCCATCTATTCATGTAACAAATATTTATGAGAATCTATTTGCCACATGCAGTTCTAGGCTTTGCTGGAGTACAAGACTGGGACAGAAGGAGACAATCAAACTTTCAGTTATGTGTAGAGTGATAAGAGTCTATAGTGTAATGGGGGAGCTCTTTAGAAAACCACTTAATACAGCCTGGAGGGGTCAGAGATGGATACTTGGAGAAAGTGATACTTCTGATATAATTTCAAAGATGAGTAGGATTTAGCCAAATAAAGGTGAGTAGTTGAGGGAAAATTAGTCTGTAGGAAAGAAGGGACATTATGTGCAGAGAAGTAAGAGGTACATGTTGAAAGAAGTGCAGTGAGTTGAAAGATAAAAGTGAAAATAGCACACGCTCACATGCTTATTGTAGCAGATTTAGAAAGTAGTGTAAGTACACATGCATCAGGAAACCCTCCTCTGATTTCTCCTCTTAAAAGCAGCTGTTAACAATTTTATCATATTACCCTTTAGCCTTTTTGTCTGTTCATTTTTCCTTTGCATAATAAAGCTTAGAAAATATATATCACTTTTAATGACTAATTATGATATAACTGTAGGTGAAACCTGTAGTGACCTTTCATCTATAATGGAAGGATGATAATGCTCCTCAGATGTTTTCCTTGATCATTTCTCTGGTAATAAGAGCCCATGGTTAAGTCACTAGCTAGGCATATTTTATATCAACCTGTCCAAGGCCACTCCAAAGGTGTGTGAGGCCCCAGGTAAATATTTTTTGTGGGGCCCCTATCTATATAAACAACTTGATTAAAAATTATATTACAAAATTCATGGACCCATGAGAGATCCATGAATATAGATGATTTAGAACAATGGGTAGAGAAGAAATGTGTTTAGTTATTGTTCAATCAGTGCGTGTGAAGTGCCCAGGCACCACCTTGTCATATTCTTTATTGCCAAATGCATGGTTCCTAGCTAATTTCATATTTCCTATCTGGAGAAAAAAAGGTAGCAACACTGTTATTACTCATGATGTATAGCTCTTTGGAACATGTTTGTATTAAAGCAATATAGATCTTCTTGCCTCTGCAGTTTCCTAATACCATTTATTTAATGCTGGTTATATCATTACTCCTGGCACTTCATCATTCATGGTGTGTTAAAGAAAAAATTATTTATGACATTTGTTAAGGAGCAGTAAGGCTGACTTTATTCAGGGAGGCTACTACAATTGGGGTTTTATAAATAAGGGAGAGAGATCAGGTTCAACTCCAAATACAACAAGGAAAAGCAAGAATTTATAACCAAGGTGTGAGGAAGGGTGGTAGTCAGTGGATGGAAAATTACAAATTACTAAGAGGAAACATCAGGGTAGAGGAGGCATTCTGGCTAAACCAACCGAATAGGATTCCTGCTGAAGGCAGGCCAGGGTGATCAGACATCATCTGGGGGTTGATGGAGGATGAAGAACCTGATCAGATATCTAGGACGGAGAATTCTGGCTAAAATTGGATAATGTAGAGACAAATATGGAAGCCCAAAAGTCAGGGCCTAATTGAAAAGAGAGTTCAGAAGAGCCTGAATAGAATTTGGATAAGGAAAGAATCTTTGTCAGTGCCTCCCACAAATACTGATTTCTAATGATTCTCTCAAAGGTTTTTGTGAGCTTTATTGATGCTGAACATAATAAATGTAGGACTCACTGCAAATATGTAAATGTAAATGATACACTTATGTTCTGGTCATGTTAAATGTGCCATCCAGGATTGTATGGAATAAACATAGATCAACATATCTTCCAACCATGTCTTTTCTTGAACTCTTCAGCTTTAGTCCATAATTATTGCATCCTCAGACTGTCTTCTCTTTTGATATTGACTGCTCAGTGTTAACTGTCTTCCACACACCACCATCAGCAGGGAGAATTGGCAAGGGACCCACATGCTGAGAGAGAAGAACAGTTCCATTCGCATAAGGAAAGCTTGTTCTCATATGGCACACTTTAAGATAGACCCACGAGAGCACAACATTCACATATTGATTGATGACAATCAGAAGGATTTGCCAGAGATACATAGCGACTACTTTAAAAGACTCCAGAGAAGATAGGCATAAGATAGGCACAGCCACTTCTAGAGAACATCCCTAGCACTGCTGTTCAGGAGCAGACACAGGGAAAGGGATGCCTACTACCACCTATGCTGTCTTAAGTTGCTGTAACATCAGAGACAGCACCATGGTTGGAACATAGATAAGCAAGAGCCAGTTCCTGGACTTATACACATGACTCAAGGCCAGAGTTCAGTGGTGGGCCACCAGTAGCCCAAAGCCCCAGACTTGTCCTATGTCCAACATGAGTGGGAGTCAACACAAATCATCATGTTAGAACCATTCTGGTGACCCAACCTTGCATAATCCTGTCAAAGAAATACCACACCAGCAAACAAAAGTGATCTGCTCTTCTAGCCATCTTCCTGCAACTGGGTCATAGAACAACATGATAGCCATGAGTCCTGGAGCTCCTCGGGTCATCTGGTTGTCTCTACATAAGGGCAACAGAAGGCATAGGTTTTGAGAGTACTCTGAAGATGAAAAAGTGGGACTGAGGTAACCTGCTCAGTTGTCACTGCTATCCCTAGGTGATCTCAGGCACTGGATGGGGGGCTTAGACAATTTGAAGATAAGCATTTCTGGTGACTAGGGCCCATAGTAACCAAATCTGGGCTCAGGATATTCTGTTTGTACTGCACAGTCAGCCCAGGAGCTGGATGGGATACTTAGACAGTTTTCACAAAGATAGTACAAAGTGTAGGACCAGAGACAGGGTTCTACTTAGTAGGATCAGAAGGCATTACTGACACTGGCCCAGAAGTTTCAGTTCTCACTCAGTGACAGGTTCCAAAAAAATGACTCCTACCTCCCCCTCAGAAGTATATTCACAATAGGCAGGTTGTGTGTTGAGTGGGAGTGGAGTACATTAACTTCAGAGAAACATACGTCATTTCCATTGCCCTGAAAGAAAAGCCATAGTCCTTTAACAGAAAATAGCTACATCCTGGAAACCACTGTAAACACCCCATGACATGCTCCTCACTTCACAGGGGACAGATAATAATAGTAATGATGGCAGTAGTAACAATTGTAACGTGTAATAGTTAAAATTTATTGAATGCCTGCTATAGGCCAGGAACCATGCTAGGTGCTTTATGCATATGTTACCTTTAATTTTACTATAATGCTACAAAGTAGGTATTACCTCCATTTGAAGATAGGAAGAAACCAATACTCAGAGAAGTGAGGTGATTTACCCAGGGTCATTCAGCTGATGAATGACACAAAGCCAGGCCCACATAATTTTGTAACTTAGGTTCTTGGCATTTCATCATACTGCCTTTTCTAATTCGAGTTGTGAGTGCCCTCTGAGATAAAGAGAGAGATAGTCTTGCTTGGGACACAGTGTCAGAGTGGCACATAGAGGGCCTGCAGGACTTGAGGCTCATCCCTCCCAGCCTAAGACCTGGCCAGGGTATTTTGTCACTTTTTCCTTTTCTCTGCCTGAACCTCTACCCCTTCTTCAAGCCTGTAGGCTCTTTACTCTTTTGCAAGTATGCCACTGGATTTTTTTTTCCAAATTGCATTTGTACATCAGCATTTCATTCCTTAGTGCTAAAATTAGGTTTCCTCCCTTTCTGTAAGTAAACAAGCATGTGAAGCCTCCTAGCAAATGAACTTTAAGCTACTGGCTGGACTCGAAAGTACAATTTTCACTGGAAACCTGCTGGGGAGCAACTTTTCCTCTCTAGTGAGGTGCATCAGAGACCTGGATGCTAGCCACTGTGTGACCTTGGTCAGGTTACTGCCTCTCTCTGGGCCTGGGTTTTCTAATGTATGAAATTGGGGTGAGGATAGTTGGGAAAGGATGAGATCTAGTGGCAACTTGCTAACCTGTTCTCTTTCTCAAACTGACCTGTAGCAGCAACATCAAATTGAGTATACACATCTTATTATTATTATTATTTTTTTTTTTTTGAGAAAGAGAACAAGGGTGAGTGAGGAGCAGAGGGGGAGAAAGAGAAAATCCTAAGCAGGCTCCATGCTGGAGCTCAATCTCAGGACCCTGTGATCATGACATGAGCCGAAATCAAGAGTTCGTCGTTTAATGGACTGAGCCACCCAGGTGCCCCCCCCCCTTTTTTTCTTTAGGGAGGAGAATACACATCTTAGAATTCCCTCCTGTGTGAGCACAGGACAGTGTGGTATAAAAGAAACAGCATGGGATTTTGAGTCATAGAGCTCTGGGTTAGAATCCTTCCTTTCTACTTCTACTTGTATGGCCTAAGGAAAGTCATTTAATGTCTCAGACGTTTGTGGACAGAAAATCTCATCTCCTGCTCCACCTCTTATGTTTCTTCCCTCACTGAGGCTGTTCTCTTGCCTTTGCTACTCCTCTGTCAGATCCAAAGAATGGGTTTTGTGCTGTCTTTAGGGCTCTGATCTTGCTAAAGCTGATTAGTTATGACTTCCTCCAACCCCAGACCAGTTTCTCCTGGCTCTGAAGTTCTGGGCTCCTCAGCTGCACATTGTCACCAGGTTGTGCCTTGTAATCAGAATTTTAGGTTGCCTGTAATGATGATGGACAAGGTGGAAGAATGGAAAAGGCTGCCTTCTAGATCCCAATCGTAGGGCCACTTAGGGAGCCTAGTGTGGCCACTCAGGCCCCATTGTGCTCTCTGGAGGGGCTGTGGGGCACTTCCTAGTGTTCTTTTCACAGGTTTATGGTGATGTTCCCCACATACCAAGTATATCTGATGAAGTGGGACACTTACCACCACCATCCCACCAATTCCTCACCCTCCTGACCAGCCATCTGAGGTGGGGTTCTCTTGTCAGCCATGTCTTCTCCTTTCAACCAATATTCATTCACTTGTTTACTTAGTCACTCATTAATCAGACACACATCCATTTATTTAATTGAAAGAGCTACTGGCATAACAATAAACAGGTAGTTTTGTGATCCCTCACAATGCTAGGCACTATACACAGATGATCTCCCTCACTGTGGATAGGAGCATAGGCTCTTCAGTCAAAATGGGTGCATTCAAATCCTGAATCTTCTACTTACATGTGACCTGAGGCCAAATCCTTAATCTTTCTGGACTTTGCTTTTTTCATGTATAAAATAGGGACACAAGTACTACCTACAGTATAACAGATGTTTAGGGAATAAGTGAGTTAATATATGAAAAATGCTCAGAACTAGGCATGACACATAGTAAATATTCAATAGACATTAGTTATTATTACTAAAGCACACCATATCTTGTGAATACTATCATTATACCCATTGGTGGATGTAGAAACTAAGGCTAAGACAAGTTCAAAAAATTTCCAGATTCAAAAACTGATAAATGTAGATTTATGATTCAAAACTAGGCAATGTTATTTATGATCTGTAACTTATGTAGCAGAGGCATGGAGTGGGGTGGCAGGGGTGGTGGGGAGAGGATGATCTAAGACAAAAGTAAAAAGAAGAAGGAGAAGAAGAAGAAGAAGACAGATGATGTCTCAGATATTTAAAGATTATTATTTCCTGCCCCTACCTTCTAACTATACTCATGACTTTCTGAAACAACCCTTTTCAGACTATAACGTTCTAAAAGAATCCTTCCTCCAGCCAAGCCCCAGATTCCTTTTGCCTTTGCTGCCATTGCTTCCCTTACCTGGAATACCATTTCTGCCTACTCTAGATGAGACTGGACTGACCCATTCTGTCTTTTTTGGTTTAGCTCCAACCACCCTTCTCCCACACCTTCTGTTCAGTCATTAGATGCTCTCTCTGGGAAGTCCCAGAGAGGAAGTGTCTGGCTCTGTCACCACCATCACTACCAACCCCACTGCCTTTGCTCTCAGTGTGATCTCGGCCTAGAATGCTCTCTGTGTCTCTGTTACTCTGCCTGTGAAAGCTCTGACTTTTCCTTCAGGGCCTAACCTAAGTGCCTTCTCCTCTGTGAAGTCTTCCAGGGCTCTGCACTTCCCTCTGCAGGAAGTGTCTGGCTCTGTCACCACCATCACTACCAACCCCACTGCCTTTGCTCTCAGTGTGATCTCAGCCTAGAATGCTCTCTGTGTCTCTGTTACTCTGCCTGTGAAAGCTCTGACTTTTCCTTCAGGGCCTAATCTAAGTGTCTTCTCCTCTGTGAAGTCTTCCAGGGCTTTGCAGGTAGAGTTAATCAGTCCATGTTCCATGTGCCTTTTCCTCTTGAACTTTCTCACAGCATTTATCATTGAGTTGTCATTGTCTATTTCTAGGTCTGTCTCAGCTTAGTTCTAGAGTTAAGTTAAGGACTGTATCTCACTCATATCAGGTCTCTAACACCCATTATATAGGTGTGAGGGATCAGCAGGTACATGTAGATGAGATAAGCTGCATGGAATTGCAGTGAAGTGAGCTGGGCTTTTGAGCATGAGTATGAGATATAAATGAGAGATGGTAAGGGCTTAATGCTCGTTAAACCCAATGCTAGATTCAGGCTACTTTTTTTTTTAATTTTATTTTATTATGTTATGTTAATCACCATACATTACATCATTAGTTTTTGATGTAGTGTTCCATGATTCATTGTTTGCGTATAACACCCAGTGCTCCATTCAATACGTGCCCTCTTTAATACCCATCGATTCAGGCTACTTTTAAAGGCAAGCCTTTAGACCTAAAATGACTGATTCCCCTCTCTCCTCTCCCTCCCTTCTTCCGTGTCTTCCTCCTTTCTTTCTATCCTGCTCTCCCTCCCTCCCTTCTAGAAATGATTATGTCTATTTTGTCTTTGGTGCTGGAATACCAAAGAGTAAGCCCTACTCCTTACCCTGTATTAATCCTGCATGAGGTTTCCTTAATAATGGGCTCACTGGGGTATCCAAAGGCCCCTGCCTCCAGAGCCCTCTAACATAGCCCCTCAGATCATCTCCCTCTGTTTTTTTGCAGAGTTCTAGCATAGCTCTGGTGTCCACTGAGAGTCATCATTACCCAGCAACACATTGGCTCAAACCTTTCCCCAGTCTGCATAGATTCCAGGATAGGGCAGGTTGACAGTGTTCTGAACATTTCCATACCATTGCCTTATGTCATGATCAGTCTTCCTGGTGGAAAGGTTAAAAAAAGATATAATCTGTACCTTACAGATAGAAAAACCAAGACTCAGAGAAATTGTGAGACCCAATCTCTTTTTAAATCTGCGTATGGGCCTGCTAAAATGCATTTAACCATGGATGACCTAGGTTTTTCACAGGCAGAACCATTTTCAATAGGATTAAAGCTATTTCACACTAGAGAACCAGCTCAGTCTGGGTTGGCAAAGGGCAGATGGAGATAAAATGGTGAGAGAGTTGCTGCTGAGAAAATGACATGTTCAGGTTGGGTCTCAAAGAGCAGTAATTCCAGTAATCGCTGACTTCTACATTTTTGTTTTTGTTTTTCCACTTTGCTCCCCATGCCTTAATGTATGTAGATGGTTAGAACAGACTCCTTCCTGTTACTGTTTTCTTTTTATATGTAAGGCTTCTGGGTCAGACCTAAAGATACCCTATGAAACTTAGTTCATCCATCATGTTATCAAGTATTCCTTAAGCATCTGGTCCATGCTGAGCCCTGTCTGGGCACTGAGAATATTAAAAATTTTGACATATTTCTTGACCTAATGAAGCTCACACTGATGACAGAGATAGACATAATTTACCAAATACAACTGATACAGAGAAGATAAAATTGCACCAAATTCAAGACATAGTTGCATGTTATAGTGTGAAGATGAAGGGGCCTCTTTTAGATAGTGTATCAAGAAAGCCCTCCTAGCTATAACAAGATTTGGTTGAGACTTCAAAGATTCAGGAAGAGGTGTTACATAGGTATTCAGGAGCAGGAAAGGCATTCCAGGTAAAGGCAGCATCATATGCCCAGAAGTAACAGTTTGTTGTATTCCAGGAACAACAAGACATAAATTCAGTATGGCTTCTTTTAAAAGTAATGAATAGTCATGGTGAGCAATAAGGCTGGAGGTAGGAGTGGGTTATATCAGGGACCATTTTGATGGCTTGTCGTTAAGGCAACAGAAGGTCTCAGGAGGGAAGGGACTTACCCAGTTAATGCATATCCTTGTCTGTAGGAATGGAGTGGAATGATCCCTTATAAAGGAACTGGAAGACCTGGGTTCTGCTTCTTTTTCCATTCCCTGTAGGTTAGGCCAATTTCAAGTCTCATATCTTCAAGCCTGTTTCATCACCTATGAAATGGGCATAATATCTGACCTGCCCATCCTATAAAGTTATTTTGAGAAGAAAATGAAGAAATGGTTATTAAATAATTTTTGAGTTATAAAAAATTATTATAATTATTTATATTATCTTTTTATTATTATACTAACCTTATATTCTCAATAGACACTTTAATATCCCTCAGATAATATAACTAGCATGTGCAGTAAAAAGTTTAATGATAACTTTCCCAAGATGTTATTTAGTATGATATTTTATGGCATAGAGTTGGGAGAAAAGAAAAGAAAAACATTATATTTATTGAGCATTTATGGCCAAGTGCTATGTTAGATTCTTTACTTACACTTAAATCATTGTCTCAGTACCCCTATGAGGGCAAGTATTATTGTTCCATTTTATAGATGAAGAAACTAAGGCTCAAAGAGTTGTAATAACTTACCAAAAGTCACTAACTGGTGAATGGCAGAGCCAGGATTATAACCCAAGTATGCATTAGTCCAAATCCTGCATTCTTCTCTATACACTAAGTTTTGGAGAAAGTGGACAGCGAGACAAGAGAAACAGAAAATGTTTGCATATGGGACTAAATATGGCCTGTGTTTGAGAATGATAAACCCTTTCCAGCTAAGGGAAGAGGAGGTGGGTTTAGGATCATTGAAAATTTTTGGCCAGAAAGAATTGAATGCCATACACAGTTTTGTTTTGTTCTTGACTTATAGGCATGAATGACTGAATGTTGTTGAATAGGGGAGATCTAAGTAAGGCTGTTTTGACGGGAAGATTGGGCCAAATAAAGAAAGCTTCAGAGCAATGACATAACAATGTTGATGTTTACTAAGTTTGATAAAAAACTGTAGTTAAATAGTATATTTTATTCTGTTTTTATCTTTTAAGATACCAAATTCCCAGAGTGTATAGCCAGCAGAAAATTTAGTCTTTATAGGGTTCTGTAGCCCTCAAATTATTGGAATCTTCCATTTTTATAGTCATCATGTTAGGTTTCTAAAAGAACTTCCACCTGAATCCCTACCCTAGTTTCCTTCCAGTCCCTTTCCTGTAACTGCTAAATCCCGTGCCTAAAATGTTCTTCCCTTCTTTTCTGTCAACCAGTATTATGTCCAACCATTAAAGTTCACTTCTTTCTTGAAGTTCCTACTTTGAATTAATGCAGTTTTAGTTACTCCTTCTTTCGCTACTTCCAGTGGCTTCTCATTACAGTTAAAGTAACATTCAAACTCCTTATCGTAGTCTGTAAATCCCTGCATAATTTGATCTTTGCCTGTCTCTCCAACTTCATCTTCTCTTCCCTTTTCATTTCTCATTAAGCTCCAGCCATGCTAGCCTCTTCAGCTTCTCAGATATTCCAAGCTTATCTCCTCTATCAGAGTTCTGGAAGGAATTTGAAGAGAATTTAATAAAGGGACAATATACAAGGGTGCTGGCGGGATGTGGAGAAAATACAAGTTATAATGCTGTAACTAGGGCTAGTAATATTGGAGCATGTTACCACCCAAGCCTGAAGAGGCAAACGGAGAAAATGGTTATCAGACAACAAAAAAGAGGATTCTGTTGAGAGGGTCACCTGACAGGAGCTGAGAAATACACATTGAGGGACACAATTAGCTTAAGGTGAATCCACAAGGAAGTAAACAGTCAAACAATTCCTCTCTCTTCCCCAAATCTTTCTGGAGCTCCCTTGTCTAAACCCAACCTGGAAGCTAAAATGCAGGGTAGCCCTTTTTATTTGGTGGGTTGAACCAACTCCCAAAATCTATAATTCCATAAGGTTGAACTCAATACATACAGGTCAACCTTCTGAGCAAAGAGCAGAGATGAGAAGGGTGAGAGTAGGTTTAGAGAAGCAAACACAAGGTGCTCAGCATAGCCTCTTTACCTAAAACACTCTTACCCTGATCTTCAAGTGACTTTATTGATGTTTTCCTCAGTTCAAATGCCAGCTCTTTTACAAAGGTCTTCGGTGACTACCCAATCAAAAGTAGTGTAACCCCAAACACTAGCATCACTATTAAACCAGTTTCATGGTTTGTTCACAGTATTTTTTTTTTAAGGCTCTTATTTGTTTTCTTTTTTTTTCTTTTTTTTTAAATTTTATTATGTTATGTTAGTCACCATACAATACATCATTAGTTTTTGACGTGGTGATCCACAATCCATTGTTTTCATATAACACCCAGTGCTCCATGCAGTACGTGCCCTCCTTAATACCCATCACCAGGCTAACCAATCCCCCCATCCCCCCTCCCCTCTAAAACCCTGTTTGTTTCTCAGAGTCCATAGTCTCTCATGGTTCATCTCTCACTCTGATTCCTCTGCTTCATTTTTCCCTTCCTTCTCCTAATGTCCTCTATGCTATTCCTTATGTTCCACAAATAAGTGAAACCATATGATAATTGACTTTCTCTGCTTGACTTATTTCACTTAGCATAATCTCCTCTGGTCCCATCCATGTTGATATAAAAGTTGGGTATTCATCCTTTCTGATGGCTGAGTAATATTCCATTGTATATATGGACCACATCTTCTTTATCCATTCATCTGTTGAAGGGCATCTCGGCTCTTTCCACAGTTTGGCTATTGCAGACATTGCTGCTATGAACATTGGGGTGCATATGGCCCTTCCTTTTACTACATCTGTGTCTTTGGGGTAAATAGCCAGGAGTGCAATTGCTGGGTCATAGGGTAGCTCTATTTTTAAATTTTTGAGGAACCTCCACACTGTTTTCCAAAGTGGCTGTACCAACTTGCATTCCCACAAACAGTGTAAGAGGAGGGTTCCCCTTTCTCCACAACCTCTCCAACATTTGTTGTTTCTTTCCCTGTCCACTTTTGCCATTCTAACCGGTGTAAGGTGGTATCTCAATGTGGTTTTGATTTAAATTTCCCTGATGGCTAATGATGATGAACATTTTTTAATATGTCTGTTAGCCATTTGTATGTCTTCTTCAGAGAAGTGTCTTTTCATATCTTCTGCCCACTTTTTGACTTGATTATTTGTTTTTTGGGTGTTGAGTTTGAGAAGTTCTTTATAGATCTTGGATACCAGCCCTTTATCTGGAGTGTCATTTGCAAATATCTTCTCCCATTCTGTGGGTTGCCTCTTTGTTTTGTTGACTGTTTCCTTTGCTGTGCAGAAGCTTTTAATCTTGATGAAGTCGCAAAAGTTCATTTTTGCTTTTGTTTCACTAGCTTTTGGAGATGTATCTTGAAAGAAGTTGCTGTGGGCAATGTCAAAGAAATTACTGCCTATGTTCTCCTCTAGGATTTTGATGGATTCCTGTCTCACATTGAGGTTTTTCATCCACTTTGAGTTTATCTTTGTGAATGGTGTTAGAGAATGGTCGAGTTTCATTCTTCTGCATGTGACTGTCCAATTTTCCCAGCACCATTTATTGAAGAGACTGTCGTTTTTCCATTGCATGTTTTTCCTGCTTTGTCAAAGATTATTTGACCATAGAGTTCAGGGTCCATATCTGGGTTCTCTATTCTGTTCCATTGGTCTACATGTCTGTTTTTGTGCCAGTACCATGCTGTCTTGGTGATCACTAATTTGTAATATAGCTTGAAATCGGGCAACGTGATGCCCCCAGCTTTGTTTTTCTTTTTCAACATTTCCTTGGTGATTCGGGGTCTTTTCTGATTCCATACAAATTTTAGGATTGTTTGTTCCAGCACTTTGAAAAATGTCACTGGAATTTTGATAGGGATGGCATTGAAGGTATAGATTGCTCTGGGTAGCATAGACATTTTAACAATGTTTATTCTTCCAATCCATGAGATGGAATATTTTCCCATCTTTTTGTATCTTCTCCAATTTCTTTCATGCGTGTTTTGTAGTTCCTAGAGTATAGATCCTTTACCTCTTTGGTTAGGTTTATTCTGAGGTATCTTAAGGTTTTTGGTGCTGTTGTAAATGGAATTGATTATCTAATTTCTCCTTCTACAGTTGTATTGTTAGTGTATAAGAAAGCAACTGATTTCTGTGCATTGATTTTGTATCCTACCACATTACTGAATCGCTGTATGAGTTCTAGTAATTTGGGGGTGGAGTCTTTTGGGTTTTCCACATAAAGTATCATGTCGACTGCGAAAAGAGAGAGTTTGACTTCTTCTTTGCCAATTTGAATACCTTTTATTTCTTTTTGTTGTCTGATTGCTGTTGCTAGAGCTTCTAGTACTATGTTGAACAATAGTGGCGAGAGTGGGCATCCTTGACGTGTTCCTGATCTTAAGGAAACGGCTCTCATCTTTTCCCCATTGAGGATGATAGTCGCTGTGGGTTTTTCATAGATGGATTTTATGAAGTTGAGGAATGTTCCCTCTATCCCTATACTCTGAAGAGTTTTAATCAGGAAAGGATGTTGTATTTTCTCAAATGCTTTTTCTGCATCAATTGAGAGGACCATATGGTTCTTTCACTCCTCTTATTAATGTGTTCTATCACATTGACTGCTTTGCGAATGTTGAACCACCTTTGCATCCTGGGGATAAATCCCACTTGGTCGTGGTGGATGATCCTTTTAATGTATTGTTGGATCCTATTAGCTAGGATTTTGTTGAGGATTTTGGAATCCTATTCATCCATGATATCGGTCTGAAATTCTCCTTTTTGATGGGGTCTTTGCCTGGTTTGGGGATTAAGGTAATGCTGGCCTCATAGAATGAGTTTGAAAGTTTTCCTTCTGTTTCTGTTTTATGAAACAACTTCAGTAGAATAGATATTATTTCTTCTTGAACGTTTGGTAGAATTCCCCAGGGAATCCATCAGGCCCTGGACTCTTGTTTTTTGGGAGGTTTTTGATCACTGCTTCAATCTCGTTACTGGTTATTGGCCTATTCAGGTTGTCAATTTCTTCCTGTTTCAGTCTTGGCAGCTTATAGGTTTCCAGGAAGGCCTCCATTTCATCCAGATTGCTCAGTTTATTGGCATATAGTTGTTGATAATAATTTCTAATAATTGTTTCTATTTCCTTGGTGTTAGTCGTGATCTCTCCCCTTTCACTCATAATTTTATTAATTTGGGTCCTTTCTCTTTTTTTTTGGATAAGTCTGGCCAGTGGTTAATCGATCTTATTAATTATTTCAAAGAACCAACTTCTAGTTTCATTGATCTGATCTACTGTGTTTCTGGTTTCTAATTCATTGATCTCTGCTTTAATTTTAATTATTTCTCTTCTAATGCGTGGCTTAGGCATTGTTTGTTGCTTTTTCTCTAGTTCTTTAAGGTGTAGAGTTAGTTGGTGAATTCGGGATTTTTCTATTTTTTTGAGTGAGGCTTGGATGGCTTTGTATTTCCCCCTTAGGACCGCATTTGCAGTATCCCATAGGTTTTGGACTGATGTGTTTTCATTCTCATTGATTTCCCTGAATTGTTTAAGTTCTTCTTTGATTTCCTGGTTGACCCAAACATTCTTGAGCAGAGTGGTCTTTAGCTTCCAAGTGTTTGAATTTCTGCCAAATTTTTTCTTGTGATTGAGTTCCAGTTTTACAGCATTGTGGTCTGAGAGTATGCAGGGAATAATCTCAATCTTTTGGTATCGGTTGAGACCTGATTTGTGACCCAGTATGTGGTCTATTCTGGAGAAAGTTCCATGTGCGCTCGAGAAGAATGAGTATTCTGTTGTTTTAGGGTAGAATGTTCTGTAAATATCTATGAGGTCCATCTGGTTCAATGTATCATTCAAAGCTCTTGTTTCCTTGTTGATTTTTTGCTTAGATGATCTGTCCATTGCTGAGAGTGGAGTATTGAGGTCTCCTACAATTAACGTATTGTTATCAATATAACTCTTTATTTTGGTTAACAGCTGGCTTATGTAGATGGCTGCTCCCATGTTGGGGGCATAGATATTTACAATTGCTAGATCTTCTTGTTGGATAGACCCTTTAAGAATGATATAGTGTCCTTCTGTGTCTGTAACTACAGTCTTTAGTTTAAAATCTAATTTGTCTGATGTAAGAATTGCTACCCCAGCTTTCTTTTGAGGTCCGCTGGCATGGAAGATGGATCTCCATCCCTTCACTTTCAGTCTGGATGTATCTTTAGGTTCAAAATGAGTCTCTTGTAGGCAGCATATGGATGGGTCCTGTCTTTTTATCCAATGTGCAGCCCTGTGCCATTTTATGGGAGCATTTAAGCCATTCATGTTGAGAGTGATTATTGAAAGATATGAATTGATTGTCATCATGTTCCTTGTGAAGTCCTTGTTTTTATAGATTGTCTAAATTTCTGTTGTATATCACTGTTGGGGTCTTTGTCCTTTTATAGAACCCCCCTTAATATTTCTTGCAGGGCCAGCTTAGTGGTCACATATTCTTTCAGTTTCTGCTGGTCTTGGAAGCTCTGCATCTCTCCATCCATTCTAAATGATAGCCTTGCCGGATAAAGTATTCTTGGCTGCATGTTCTTCTCATTTAGTACCCTGAATGTGTCTTGCCAGTCCTTTCTGGCTTGCCAGGTCTCTGTGGATAGGTCTGACGTTATTCTGATGTTCCTCCCTCTGTACATAAGGAATCTCTTCCCCCTAACTGCCCTTAAGATGGTTTCCTTGGTTCTAAGATTTGCAGGTTTTATTATTACATGCCGGGGTGTTGGCCTGTTTTCCTTGATCTTGGGAGGGGTCCTCTCTGCCTCTAGGATGCGAATGTCTGTTTCATTCCCCAGATTAGGGAAGTTCTCAGCTACGATTTGCTCAAATACATCTTCTAGTCCTCTCTCTCTGTCCACTCCCTCCGGGATTCCAATTATTCTGACATTGGAACGCTTCATGGTGTCACTTATTTCTCTGATTCTATTTTCATGGATTCTGAGTTGTTTTTCCCTGGCCTCCTCTTTTCCCTTTTTATCTATTATATTGTCTTCCAGGTCGCTTATTCGCTCTTCTGCCTCAGTTACCCTAGCTGTTAGATTATCTAGATTGGATTGGATCTCATTGATAGCATTTTTAAGTTCTGCCAATTCAGCTTTCATTTCTGCCCTTAGAGACTCTATGTTGCCATTAATTGATTTCTCCATTCTAGCCATTGTCTTCACAGTTGCTAGCCTGAATTCCCTCTCCGACATCTTGGTTATATCTGCGTCCATTTGTAAATCTGCAGCATAAGTCCTAATCTCTGAGTCTTTTCTATTTTGGGGGCTCCTCCTCCTAGTCATTCTGTTGATGGGTGTTTGAGGGAATGTATAGAGTCCAAATTATTGACCAGAACCCAAGCAAGATGTAGCTGTTTTCTTGGGACCTTAGGGTTGCTGGCCTCTTGTTTTCCCAGCCTGTCTTCTGGGGAGGGGACTGCCGCGCTGTTACTCAGGCAACCCTGTTTGGGCAGAGTTGCCCTGCCCCCCTGTGGTGGGGGATGGGCTCAGTGGGTATCAGTTTTTGGGGCTTTTGTTCTCTGGCGCCTTTCCCTAGTGGCTTTCCGCGTCTCTTCCGCGAGTCAGAGCAGAAGAGTCCGTTTCCAACCCTCTGCCTCAGAGCAGAGAGACAGCAGTCTGTTCTTCAGTGAGCTCTCCAGGCCACACCATCTCCATTTCTATCCGTGCTATTATAAACTGCAGTGTCCTGGGTTGTGCGCCCCTCTGCAGCGCCCCCAGTCCTGCCTCCAGTTAGGAGCACATCTCTGCCCCTTGTGCTTCTAAAACTGCCAGCCACCCCCAGATCACATGCGTGACCCCGTAGCTCCGGGTTTCCGCCCTGGGGGCTGCCCTAAAGTCCTTTCCCCGCTGCTACCGGTCTGCGAATCTGTGCCGGTCCGCAGGGTGTGAGGCTGTCACTCACCGGTGGTGTAGGATCCCACGTCCAGGCTCCCTCCCGCTGCCATTTATCCTCCGATATCTGTCCGCGCAATCACGGCTCCCCGCTTTGTACCTTGAAACCAACCGCCTGCGATATTCTGTTTGTAGAGATCCAGATCTTCTTACATCTCAGGCTGGTTTCGTGGGTGCTCAGAGTGGTCTGCTAGATATCCAGCTCAATTCCGGGGACCAGTTGAAATAGGGTCCCCTACTCCTCTGCCATCTTTCCTCTCCAAGCTATTCACAGTATTTATCACCATCTAAACTTATCTGTTTTATTTTTCTTATTCAAATTGATTTTCTAAATCACTGACTAGAATGTCAGCTTTTATTGCATTATCATAGTCTGACTTGTACTACAGTTGTTTATATATCTTTCTCTGATGAGCTTCTTGAGACTAGCAACACTGTTTTATTCTTTTTAGCCCCCAGCCTCTGTTAGGAGGCCTAGTACATAGTGGATTACTAAAATTTTGTTTAAGTGAAGTAACAGTTTACCTTAAAACAAGGCAGGAATTTAACACTGGGTACAAGCTCTGGGACATTTTATTTTGAGCTCAAGGAACTCTCATATTATTACTACATTATTATGTACGTGTGTCTTGTCATCTCAACTCATGAAAAGATAAGCACCATGTCTTCTTCTCTTAGGTCCTCCAGAGCATTCTCAGATTCTCATTTAACAATTGTTGATACTTGCTTTAGACATATTTCTAAATAGTTTTATTGGCTGGCTTCACAGTCTGCAGTAAAATATAAGAAGGAGAGCAGAAAAGATAAAGACTGCCATAGCAAGGGCATTAACAGCCATATGAGCAACAGCTGGTAGTCTGACAGCAAAACAGGAAGCAGAAACAACTTAAATTCAAGCTCCACAAGAGTGGGGACCTTTACTCTTATTACTTGTCTCCCAAGTATCTAGAGATGTGTCTGGTATGTGGTAATAATAAAAATAATAATGGTTAGAAATAATAGTATAGGGCTATTAAATGGCAGATAACTAATATATACCTAGACTTTGGTTTCAGAGTTCATGCTCAATAAATATTTGTTGAATTAATAAATAAATAAAAGAATAAATGAATTAAATGTGTTACTTCTCAGTCTGCAAGTCATTTAATTTCATCATAGGATGGTATTTATACTTAAGAATAAATGTAATTTATTGTACTTTCCCAATTTTATAAGTGAATGGAAGTAGAGCAAAATTAATAATACCTTACCTTTTTTAATACCAGTAAATGTTAGGATGCATTCCTGTTGTGTTTAAATATAAACTCCATTAAAGCTATATTTCTCCCTTGCTTTTATATCTCAGTAGTTAAAGCAGTCTCTTAACTCTCAGAAATGACACCCACCTTTAAAAGCCCCAAGAAAGAGTACAAATATTTAGTCCTAGTTTTACATGATGGCAATTTTCCCTTAGGCACAATCCCATTGAATTTATAGCACTTGCCAGAGTTGTGCCAGTCACATGGCTCCAAAAACTGCCAAAGAAAGAAGATTAGCAAGATTTCTTTCTTTCTTTCTTTCTTTTTTTTTTTTTTAATGACTTTAAGTCTAAAAATATAAGGGGGAAAAAGAGATCTGGATGCATGTCATATCACCCTAACAGCACGTGCAGATTCTATTTTGATTACACTGCATGCAGGTTGATGGGCATATCCAAGAAGTCCCTGTCTCCTATAGCTTAAGAATCACCAGCAGTTGGGTTTTGTCAAATAATTTGTCAGCTGGCTTGGTTCCTCACCAATCATTTCCCTGAAGCCTTGACAGCATTTTTGATGACAGAATATCTCGTTTTGGGAATCTGTGCAAGTTGGAGGGCCATGTTCTTCTGTGCTGGACTGCCCTGGTGCAATGAGTACAGTTGTCGGTGCCCCACTTTAAGATGATCATGTCACTTTCCTGGGACAGGTCAGCTTGAGAGAAAAAAGGGCATAGAAATAAAGTGAAGGAGTCAAAGATGTTTAGCCTGGAGAAGAACCTGGCTTGTGGATTTGCTAGCTTTGTGATACTAGGCAGTTCTCCACATCTGGGCACTCCAGGCCTAGGTTTCCTCATTTATAATTTGTGCTTATGGTGTTGTTGTGAGAATCAAAGAGAAAGTGTATGAGAAAGTGTCATATCAATTATAAAGTTCTCCCTGGTATTGGTTTATTATTTAAGTAGTTTGTGAGGTCAAACATTCAGTCAAAAAAGTAGTTATGTTATAAAAAGAGTTAGCCTTACAATCAGAAGGCCTGAGTGCAAATTTTAGTTCTGCCGTTTGAGAACTGAGTGAATTTATGCTATTCACTTAGCATTCTGAGCTTCAACTTTCTAATCTAAAAAATTAGAATTCATAAGTTTATTCAGGAAACAGATACTGGAAAAAAAAAGAAACAGATATTGATCCCCTGTTTTGTTTATAGATTTGATCATATGTGGAGATAAGAAATGTAGGTGCTTATACCTTATGGAAAAATCAGTAAAAAACAGACTGGGTCATAATCTGTAACCAACCAAGGTTCTTACTGGATATCATCTGTGCAGCTGCATGGAGAGGAAAGTTCCTCTGACTTAAAGGTGAGCAGCCTGGGGTTTAAATTCCCGCTCTACCAGGTGAGCAGCCTGGGATTTAAATTCCCACTCTACCAGGACTAGCTGAGGACCTCTGGCTAAGTTTTAGAGCCTGGCACACAGTAGGCTCATAATAAATGTAAGAGAATGGATGAATGAATGAATGATGCCACTTTACCTCTTTGAGCCTCAGTTTGCTCATCTGTAAATGGAAATAACTCCTCGACCCCAAAATAGTTGTCAGATTAGCATGAATTACTGCAGTTAAAAAATGTTTCTGTAGATGGCAAACCAACAAATATGGCTGTTCCTGAGCTCCATCCTTCTTTTATCCAGTGCAGATGGCCATTTTCTCCCTGGAAATTACCTGCTCTGGTTTAGCTTGCTTGATTATATTTTAGAAATCTTTCTATTTGGCCAGATTACTCTGGTTGCTATGTTGATAATAGACTATAGGGCTATTAGAAGGGTTACAAGTAAAGAAACCAGTTATGAAGCTATTTGTATAACCTAGGCAAGAAATGGTGGTGACTTGAACCACAGTAGTAGCAGTGGATTGTTTATGGGTATATTTTAAAAGTAAACCCAATAGTATTTCTTAAAGGACTGGATGTGTAGTAAATGATAGAGAGGAGTCAAGGATGATTTCAGGATTTTTTGTTCTGAGCCCTAGAAGGATGGAGTTGCCATCAACTGAGATGGAGTAGATCTGTGGAGGTCAGAAGTACAGTTGGGGGATATTAAATTTGAGGTGTTTATTAGACTACAACTAGAAATGTTAAGGAAGCAGTTGGCTACATATATCTGGGAATAGAAAGGGAGACTTGAGTTAGAGGTATGAATTTGGTCAACAGTACCACAGGCCAGGCCAGCCAAGTAGGATGAACACAGCCATTGTCTTTGACAACCAGGAGATCACAGGTGATGTTTTTAGAGCCATTTCAGTGACACAATAGGGAAAGAAGTCAGACTGCAATGTGTTAAGGAATAAAGAAGCTTCAAAGAAATAGCAATAGTAAATGTGGATTACTCCTTTTAAGTATTGTGGTAGTGGAGAGAGGGCAAAGGAGGGGAGGAGTTGATGGAAGAGAATGGTGGCTTTTGGTGCACTGACCACTCATACCTCTTAACACACTTTTCTGCATTAGCTTTTTCAAAGTCTGTCTCCAACTGCTCCTTCCCTGGTTCTTTTCCCTCTGCCTACTCCTCAAAGTTTCTGTCTGCAGTATTCTTCCTTTGGACTTTGTTCACCCACCTGGCAGAGAAAGCTATGAAAATCTAGCCTGCATTCAAGACTCTCCAAGATCTGGCTCTGGTATGTTAGTGTGAGTTTCTTCCTCCCACACTCTCTTTCCCATTCAACCTAAGCTGTTTCCACTCTGGATTGTTTTCTAGTCCCAGAACTTTTCACTTTTATGCTTCTATCCTTTTAAGCAAGATCTTTACTTTGCCCAGAAGCCCTACCTCCCTTTCTTCATATATGTAAATATTTCTTTTTGTTCAAGACTCTGCTCAAATGCCATTTCTTTCAGGCAGTCTCAAACTCCCCTCCCTCACCTGTAGGAATTAGAATACAATCTCTTTTTTTATAGTAATTATTACTTTCAAATTGTCCAAAAATGGCATAAATTATTTTGTTGGTGTTGATATAAATGTCCAAGATACTGGATGATCTTTTTCCTGAAGTTTTAAGATTCTGTGTGATTCTCTTATTATCAAGTGCCCTGAAAATGCTTAATTCTGACATCATCTGCCCACCCACTCACAATGTCATTTAGTGCATCACTTCTTATACAGCTACTCTGCGGCCTTTAGAGAGTTCTCACTCCATTGCCCTGAAGATGAAGAATCTGGAATTTAGTTCTCAATTCATTAGCAGATCATGAGTATAAGTATGAAATCGTAAGTATTAACCTGAGTATCCGTCACTTTATACAAAATGAGGATCACTTGTAGAAGAGGGTAGTATAATCACATCCTTCTGAAAGCAGTGATTATGCAGACTATTTTAATGTCACCCCCTTTAGGCAGTTGTCCTGGTGTTCCCACACCAGCATCCTCCACCTCTGTGTTTCAACATCATATTATATTTACTTCTCTCATGCATTTATCACACAGTATCACTGAGTCTCTACCATATAGTTAACATCAGAGATGGTTTAGTGTCATGTTAATAAGATGGAGTTAAGATTTAGGCAGATCTCAGTTCCAACTTTCTTACTCTGCTATTTATTAGTTGTGTGACCTTGGCTAAAATTATGTATACCTTTGATCATTAGTATCATGATCTATAAAATGGGGACTTTATTAGGAAAAAAATAAGATGGTAAATATAAAACATCTGCAGACTGCTGGATACTTATCAAGTTACTCAGTAAATATTTGTCAATTCAGTTTTATTGAATTGGCACATTGCATAAAGCATGCTCTTGCTTCTCATGCCACGAACTATTGAGGGGACACAATTAGATCATTGATTTAACTTTTATTAAGTAAAAAGGGTTACAGTTTTAATCTGCTGTGAACCTCAGTAGTGGACTGATTGTTTGAAGGACTAGCATAGTTTTGTATTTAAATAGAACAAACTGAATTACACATAAACAGCAGTAGAAATTCCTGCAGAGTACTATTTTTCAACATAAACCATTATCCCAGCCAGCCATATGTATAGACACAGCAAAGCTTCTGTATTTATATTTTTTCATTAAAAACAAAATGGTTAATTTCACAAATTAATTTATTGTATTCGTCACAACAGCCAAATTCAAATTAAACAGTCTAATGCTTTAGTGATTCAAGACTGGCTTATTGAAAGGACTCTGTAATTTTGATACCATTTTCTTAGTAAGAGCCTATAGTTGTTATTTTCTAGCAAGAAATCTTAAAGGATTTCACAGCATCATTTTTCCTAGTGCATTATTTTCAGAGATTTCAAATTGGCCTCTGGTTACTTTCAGAAATCAAATTCTCTAATGTAATGTCTGTCAGCTGTGGGAGCAGCAATATGTAGTGGTATAGTGGACAAGGTGTAGCTTGAAGGTTGGAAAGGTCTACATTTCAATTCTGGCCTTGGGCAAATTCCTTTAGAAAGTGGTCCAGTTTCATTCTTTTGCATGAAGCTGTTCAGTTTTCCCAACTGAAGCTGTTCAGTCTTTTTCCCATTGGATATTCTTTCCTGTTTTGTCAGAGATTAATTCACCACATAATTGTGGATTTATTTCTGGGTTTTCTTTTCTGTTCTATTGATCTATGTATCTATTTTTGTGCCAGTACTGTTTTGGTAACTACAGCTTTGTAGTATAACTTGAAGTCTGGAATTGTGATGCCTCCAGCTTTGCTTTTCCAAAATTGCTTTGGCTATTTAGTGTCTTGTGGTTCCATACAGATTTTAGGATTGCTTTTTCTAGTTCTGTGAAAAATGCTGGTGGTATTTTGATAGGGATTGCATTAATTGTGTAGATTACTTTGGGTACATTTTAACAATGTTTTTTCTTCCAATCCATGAGCATGGAGTGCCTTTCCATTTCTTTGTGTTGTCTTGAATATTTTTCATCAGTGTTTCGTAGTTTTCAGAGTATAGGTCCTCCACCTCCTTGCTTAAGTTTATTCCTAAATACTTTATTATTTTTGGTGCAATTGTAAATAAGATTGTTTTCTTAATTTCACTTCCTGCTGCTTCATTATTAGTGTATAGGAATGCAACAGATTTCTGTACATTGATTTTGTATCCTGAATTCAATTTGTATTACTGAATTCATATACCAGTTCTGGTAGTTTTTTGATAGAGTCTTTTGGATTTTCTATATACAGTATCATGTGATCTGCAAATAGTGAAAGTTTTACTTTTTCCTTACTGATTTGGATGGCTTTTATTTCTTTTTGTTGTCTGATTGCTGTGGCTAGGACTTTCAGTACTGTGTTGAATAAAAGATGGCGAGAGTGGACATCCTTGTCTTATTCCTGACCTTACGGGAAAGCTCTTAGTTTTTCACCATTGAGGATGATGTTTGCTGTGGGTTTTTCATATATGTTATGTTGAGATATGTGCCTTCTAAGCCTGCTTTGTTAAGTGTTTTATCATGAATGGCTGTTGTATTCTGTCAAATGTTTTCTCTGCATTGACTGAAATCATATCGTTTTCATCCTTTCTCTTATTGATGTGATGTATCACATTGATTGATTTGTGAATGTTGAACCACACTTGCATCCCAAGAATAAATCCCACTTGATCATGGTGAATGATTTTTCTAATGTATTTTTGGATTCGGTTTGCTAGTATTTTGTTGAGGATTTTTGCATCTTTGTTCATCAGAAATATTGGCCTATTGTTCTCCTTTTTTTGTTTTGTTTTTGTTGTGTCTTTCACTCATTTTGGTTTCAGGATAATGCTGACCTCAAAATGAATTTGGAAGTTTTTCTTCTTCTTCTATTTTTTGGAATAGTTTGAGAAGAATAGGTATTAACTCTCCTTTAAATCTTTGGTAGAATTTATCTGTGAAGCCATTGGGTCCTGGACTTTTATATGTTGGGAGTTTTTTGATTACTGATTCAATCTCCTTGCTGGTAATTGGTCTGTTAAATTTTTCCTTTTCTTCCTGATTCAGTTTTGATAAGTTATATGTCTCTAGGAATTTATCCATTACTTCTAGGTTGTCCAAGTTGTTGGCATATATTTTTTCATAATATTCTCTTACAATCCTTTGTACTTCTGTGGTGACAATTGTTATTTCTCTTCTTTCATTTCTGATTTTATTTTGGGTGTTCTTTCTCTCTTTTTTTTGATTAGTTTGTCCAAAGGCTTATCAATTTTGTTGATCTTTTCAAAGAACCAGCTCCTGGTTTCATTGAGCTATTCTATTGTTTTTTATTTGTTTGTTTGCTCATTTTTGTTTCTCTCTCTCTCTCTCTCTCTCTCTCTCTCTATATATATATATATATATATATATATATATATATATATATATATATATATATATTTTAGAGAGTGCAAGGGTGGGGAGAGGCAGAGGGAGAAGGAGAGAGAGACTCCTAAGCAAGCTCCATGCCCAGCACAGAGCCTGACACAGAGCTTGATCTCAGGACCCTGAGATCATGACGTGAGCCAAAATCAAGTCAGACACTTAACCTACTGAGCTGCCCAGATGCACCTATGTCATTTATTTCTGCTCTAATCTTTATTATTTCTTCCCTCCTATGGACCATCCTGAGGTCTGTTTAGCTCTGTAATGTGTCTCTGCCCTTCCTACCCTCTTTGATATGGCCTCTTCTCTCCATTTAGTTGTGGAGAGTTTGTCCTGCCAGTCTTTGGGTTGTTTTCTGGGTTATTTACACTGATGCTGGTATTATCTGTGGGATGTGGGTGTAGTTGTATCTGTGGGACAAAGTGAGCTTAGGGTCCTTCTCCTCTGCCATCTTTCCAGCAATCTGATTACTTTAGTATTATACGAAGTCTTGAAATCAAGTAGTTTAAGGTTTCTAACCTTGTTTTTCTTTTTCAAAATAGTTATGGCTAGTCCAGCTTCTTTTTCATTGCTATACAAATTATAGAATCAATTCATCAATTGGGACTGCATTTAATCTATAGACAAATTTTAGGAGAATTGATAGATTAACAATATTGAACTTTCCAATACACCAACATAGTATGTTATCTTCATTTATTTATATCCTCTGTAATTTATTTCAACAATGTTTTGAAGTTTTCAGTGTTCTATTAATTGGTGATAAAGGATTATTGATGTTTCCAACTATAATTGAGATTTATTTTTCTTTCAGTTCTGTCAGATTTTACTTTTTTCAAAGTTCTATTTTAGGTCCGTACAGTTTTATGATTGTTGACTTCTGGATGTGGTGATCCCTTGATCATTGTGAAATTCCTCTTTATCCATATTGATGTTCTTTTTCTAAAGTCTGTTTTATAGTAATATAATAAATTCTGCATCTTTCTAATGATTACTGACTGCATGGTATATGTTTTTGCATTTTTTAAAATTTTGAACTATTTGTGCCTTTATATTTAAAGGGGATTTCTTGTAAACAGCATATAGTTCAACCTTAATTTTTAAATTCAGTCTGGCAATTTCTTTTTAATCGGAATGTTTAGACCATTTGAATATAATGTATTTATGAATTTGGCTGGATTTAAGTCTATCATCTTGCTCTTTGTTTTCCATTTGTTCCATCTGTTCTCTGTATCCTTTCCCCCCCTTTTCCTTATTTCATTTGGATTAATTGGAGTATTTTTAAGGATTCTATTCAATATTCACTGTTCACTTATTAGCCAGACCTATTCATTTTACCTTTTTACAGGTTGCTCTAGCATTTACAATAAATATCTGTGACTTATCACAACCTACAAACAATATTATAATTGGGAGCTCCTGGGTGACTCAGTTGGTTCAGTGTCTGCCTTCTGCTCAGGTCATGATCCCAGGGTCCTGGGGTGGAGAGCCCCATATGGGGCTCCCTGCTCAGTGGGGAGTCTGATTCTCCCTCTCCTTCTGCCTCTCCCCCCTGTTCCTGGGCAAGTGTGTGCTCTCTCTCAAATAAGTAATAAAGTCTTTTAAAAAAAATCTTTAAATAAAAAAAATTATAACTGTTGACATGTACTGAAATATCCTTATAGCAATATTCTTATATTTTTCTTTCTGTTCTTTTGCTATTGTTGTCATAGATTTCATATTTATATGTATTATAAATCCTATAATACGCTGTTGTTATTTTTGTTTTAAACATCCAGTTCTTTGTTTTAAGCATCCAAATTCTCTTAGCTTTTTTTTAGTTGCAAAAGTTTTCATTTTGCTTTAATTTTTAACAAAATTTGAGTCATTTTATTATGAAATGTTTATGTTGCTTTTATTTTAAAACATATTTTTGCTATAATTTTACTTATTTATTATATCAATTTTTTATTTACATTCTAGTTAGTTAACATATAGTGTAATATTGGTTTCAGGAGTAGAATTCAATGATTCATCACTTACATATAACACCCAGTGCTCATCACAAGTGCCCGCCTTAATACCCATCACCCATTTAGCCCACCCCCCACACTTCTCCCCTCTAGCAACCCTCAGTTTGTTCTCTATAGTTAAGAGTCTCTTATGGTTTGCCTCCCTCTCTCTTCTTTTTTTTTTTTCCACATCCCCTGTGTTCATCTGTTTTGTTTCTTAAATTCCACATATGAGTGAAATCATATGGTATTTGTCTTTCTCTGACTTATTTCACTTAACATTATACACTCTAACTCCATCCATGTCATTGCAAATGACAAGATTTCATTCTGTTCCATGGCTGAGTAATATTCCACTGTTTATTATATACCACATCTCTATCCTTTCATCAGTTGATGGACATTTGAGCTTTTTCCATAATTTGGCTATAATGCTGCTATAAACATTGGGGTGCGTGTGCCCCTTCAAATCAGTATGTTTGTATCCTTTGGGTAAATACCTAGTAGCGCAATTGCTGGGTCGTTGGATAGTTCTATTTTTAATTTTAGTTTCAGCACTCTAAATGCCATTCAGTTGTCTTCTGGCTTACATAGTTATGATGGAATTTCTGCAGTCATTCTTTGTTTCTCTTTACATGGACTTGTCTCTCCCCACTTACATTGCTGCCGTTAAGATTTTTCTCCTCATCCCTGATTTTTACAAATTTTATTATAATGTGTCTTGGTGTAGTTTGGTGTAGTTACTTTGTATTTAATCTACTTGGTGTTTATTGAGTTTCATGGATCTATGGCTTTATATTATTCAACAAATTTGGGAGTTTTTCAGGCATTATTTCTTCAAATACAATTTTTTTCTGTCCTTTTCTCTCCTCTCCTCCTGTGATTTCAATTACACATGTATTAGACCATTTGGTACTGTCCCAAAGGTCACTGAGATTCTTAATTTTTTTTAGTCTCTTTTTTTTTATCTCTATGCTTCATTTTGGATAGTTTTTTATTGTTATGTCTTCCGTTTTCTTTTTTTTAAATTTTTTTAGAGATTTTATTTATTTATTTGAGAGAGAGAGAAAGAGAGCATGGGGGAAAGGGCAGAGGAACAAATAGACTCCCCACTGAGCAGGAAGGCCTACTCAGGGGCTCGTTCCTAGGACCCCGAGATCATGACCTGAGCCAAAGTCAGATGATTAGCTGACTGAGCCACCCAGTCGTCCCTGTTTCTTGATATATCTTTAATTTTTGGTTTACTACTAGACATTATAGATTTAACTTTGTCATGTGTACTTTGTTGTTTTTCTTTAATGACTTAGATTTTGTTTTGTCGGGAAGTTCATTACTTGCAGTTCCATTTGATTCTTTTGAAGGTTTTTTTTTTTTTTATGTTATGTTAATCACCATACATTACATCATTAGTTTTTGATGTAGTGTTCCATGATTCATTGTTTGGGTATAACACCCAGTCCTCCATGCAGAACGTGCCCTCTTTAATACCCATCACCAGGCTAACCCATCCCCCCACCCCCCTCCCCTCTAGAACCCTCAGTTTGTTTTTCAGAGTCCATAGTCTCTCATAGTTCGTCTCCCCCTCCGATGAAGGGGGGGAGATCGGAAGGTTTGTTTTTAAGATACTTTAACGAAGGTATAGAGTGGCTTTACTATAGGAATAGTTTAGCCCTGTTACTAAGCCTGGCCCTTCTGAAGTATTTACTGAATGACTCAAAGTATCAATGAAGACTGTTCACTCTTGGAACATGAATAATTCCTAACCCCTCTATGATCTCTAGAAATTGTTCAACTCACAGCTCTCCCTAGTTGCTCTTTTTCTGACCTCTTCGAGTTTACCCTTATATACACATTTGGAGACTGAAGACTCAAGAGCAACACTATGCAAATTTCTGAAGCTATTTTTCTGAAAAGCTCTTTCTTCTCAAAGACTATCCCTTATTACCTCAGAATCTCTGGACTCTGATGTCTATCTTCTCAATTTAGCAACATCATTAAGTTATGCTTGGTATCCCCGCCCTTCTCCACAGTCCAAAATATGCCTTCAAACAAAAAGCCTAGTTGATTATAAGGCTCACCTCACTTTTTTCTTATATTTCAGGAATTAGAGTCCTTCATTGCCTATTGTCCAATATCTGAAAACAATTTTTAATGTTTTGGTCATTTTTCTTGTTGCTTAAGACAATAGGGTAAATCTGGCTCCTGTATTACACCATGCCTGGAAGCATAACTCCAAGTCCTTTATATAACTCCAAATGTATCTTTGAATGTGATATATCATAGCTAAAGTAGTCCAAATCCAGAATCTTTGATGTCAGAGTCTATACCAAAGCTGAATTTTAATTCAGTTTGTGAAACATTAATAATCACTGACAATCTGCTAAATTTTGGGGGGGTTCTGAGATATAAAGATAATATTAAGAAAATTCCTCTACTCAGGGAGTTATATATAGTTAGAGAAGACAGATGGGTAAGTGATCTTGAGCAAGTCATTTTACAGTATATCAAGAGAGGCACCATGGTGTAATAAGAAAGGGTGGACTGGACAACATTACTACCAGTCCTCCAACACAGATCTTGATTATACTGTGCAGAATATGCCAGGACTATTATTTCATCCTACCATTTACTATGTGTGTAACCTTGGTAAAGTTAATAGTTGTCTATACGTGAGTTTTCCACCATAATACAAACTTGTGATAGCTCCTAAAGTGATTGCAAGGTCTCAGTGTACATGAATAAAGTACCTGCCCTTCTAGTAGGTGCTCAGTTTAGTTCCCTTCTGTTTATGACTCTATGTTCTCATCCATATATTTGGAGTAATCTCCTATGTATGTTTTAGGTTACAGGACTGTTGTGAAGATTAGGGAGTATGAATTTGACAGCACTATAAAGTCTGCAGATCACTGCTGGGACTCTGCAGCCCTTGGCAATTTTCTTTATTTTCTGAGCAGCAGCCTGGGAAAGTAGGTTAAACATCTTTCTTTCTGTAAATGCCGGTGTGACTGGAAGAGTAGATTGATTTTGACTACCAGAGTTTGGGATCCTACCCAGCAGTGATAGTTTTATTATGTTCTTCACAGTGCAATTAAGACCTACCTTAGCAACACATAAGTTATTTTTTTCAAACAAATGGTATGTGCTATGGATTCTTAGACTTGTGTTGTGGGATTAGGCTAAGCATAGGTGAGTCTCTTTAGAACATTATAGAAACTGTTTCTGTTGGCCAGCACTGCTCCAGTATCTGTCCCCTTGGAGTACTTGAAAGCAGACATATTTACAAAATGGGGCTGGAGTATTGTGATTTCTTGTGTATGTTTGGTTTTTGTCCATGGTTCCTGGCTCATAGCTACTAAAACCCTTAGAATTTCCTATAATAAGAACTAAAATATGTCTTTTGTTGTGTTATTGAGGTAACTTTTGGAAAGCCCCTAGGTAACTAAAGGATGATTGCTGTTCTCCAGGGAACCAACCATGTGATTAGAAAGTTGAGGGGCTAGAGATTGAATTCAGTTGCCAGTGGCCAGTGATTTAGTTAGTCAGTGCCTCTGTGATGAAGCCTCCATAAATATCCAATAGGACAGCTTTCAGAGAGCTTTCAGATTGGTGAATACTTGAAGGTGTGGGGATAATGGCATTCCTAAAAAGGGTACAGAAGCTCCATGCCCCTTCCCACATACTTTGTCTTTTGCATCTCTTCCATCTGGCTGTTCTGAATTATATCCTTTAATAATAAACCAGTAATCGAGTAAATAAAGTGTTTCTCTGAGTACTGTGAGCCACTCTAGCAAGTTAATCAAACCCAAGGAAGGGGTGTGGGAACCTCTGATTTATAGACAGTCAGTCACGAGTACAGCTGGCCACCTGGATTTGTGACTGGTGTCTGAATTCCAGGAAGGGGGTTGGGACCCCCTATCTATAGCTGGTTGGTCAGGAGTCCAGGTGCAAACCTGGGCTTGCAATTAGTGTCTGAAGTGAGAAGGAGAGGCACACTCTTAGAGGACTGAGCCCTCAAACTGTGGAATCTGATGCTATCTCTGGGTAGATAGTGTTCAAAATTGAGTTGAATTTTATGACACATTTTTGATATCTGAGAATTGTTCATTAGTGTGAGGAAACCACTCCCCCACCCACCGTGTTGAAATTTCATGCAGAACTCAAAAGAAGGGCTGATTTTTTTTTTTCTATGTAGGAATGAGACAGTGTTTTCTAGTGACAATTAGCCTAGAAAAAAATCATCCCTCCAAGACTAACATTGTCTAGGCTGAAAAGGACAGGAACTTTGAAGAAAGACAGATTTGAGATTTGGTCTCAAACTCTCACTTAGTATCTGGGTGACCTTAAGAAAGTCAACCATCCTCTCTGAGCCTATTTTCTCATTTGAGAATGGAGATGATACTATGCACTTCACAAGGTAATTGTGAGGAACAAATGAGCTAATGGATAGTAAAGTAATTTGTAATCTATAAAAGTCCAACAAGCTATTTTCTATTATTTTTATTTTTTCCTTTTTTAATATTCTTCTTTTTATACTCTTTTTTTTTTTTTCCCAATATGGAAGCTACCATATCTCATGTGTTTAGACTGTCTACAGATTCAGACTAATTATGCTTCATACTACATTTGATCTGTTTGATGAACACAGCTCTGGTTCTCCTTGGGAGGCAGCCTGGTTTAACAGAGAGAATGTATGGGCTTTGAAGCCAATGATCTGTGCTTTATATCTCATTTCCACCACTTGTGGGCTATATGACTATGGGCAAATTATTCAAATACTCTTAGTATCATTTCCCCCTCTATAAATGGAGACATTAAACCCCACTTCTCAGCATTATTGTGAAGACTAAGTGATATGCATAGTAAGTGCCTACACATGAAAAAGGCCAAGTAAATATGCTATTATTTCTGTTACCTAAATTCTCTAAACTAGGCCTTTCTCTGTGTTTTCCAAAAAATATACCAAAATATGCTATTTTCTGGCATGTATTGCTGTTGAATGATTAAATGCTCAGATTATTTTTTTCCTCTTTTTTTTTTCTTTCAGTAAGCTTTGACTTTCATGGATCTGTAAAAAGCACCTTACACATTCACACTGTGAAATGCTTCATTTTCAAATATGTCAGCATCCCCGAGTCACTCACTGACCCAACAAACCTTGGGCTCCTATGGGCTGATTCATAGTCCTCAAGAAAACTGCTAAGCAACAATACCTCTGAGCCCAGGCAGATATCCATTCTCTGATAATTCTCAAATCCAGCTTGTCTTTTCTTTTGTGCAACTCTTCTGCAAACTACAGAGTTGGAACATGATCCCCTTCTGGGACTCTCAATCCAGCTGCCTCATTCACAGAAACTAAAGCTCAGGCAGAGGAGGAACAGTCAGCTCTCTTGGTTTCCTCATCAGTGTTATTTCCAAAATCTTTCAACATCTTGCTATGACCTTTACAGTTAATTTCAACAACCTGTGTGATAAGAATGACAATGCTATTATCACTATGTGGCACATGAGGAAACAAGTTTCAGAAGAGTGACTTGCTTAAGGTCACACAGCTAGTAAGTGACAGACTGGGTTTTTTTTTTTTTTTAATTTTTTTAATTTTATTATGTTACGTTAGTCACCATACAATACATCAGTTTTTGATGTGGTGATCCACAATCCATTGTTTTCGTATAACACCCAGTGCTCCATGCAGTATGTGCCCTCCTTAATACTCATCACTGGGCTAACCCACCCCCCTCCCCTCTAAAACCCTGTTTGTTTCTCAGAGTCCATAGTCTCTCATGGTTCATCTCTCCCTCCGATTTACCTGCCCCCCTTCATTTTTCCCTTCCTTCGCCTAATGTCCTCCATGCTATTTCTGTTTTCTCCATGAAGCTATGTCAGCCTGAAGCCATTCCCTAGTCTCCAGATTCCTTGTAAAGCTGTGCCATGGTCAGACTTGGCACATGTTGTGTGCTTATGTGGGCAGAGTTAGTTCCCCCAGCAGCAGCTAGTGGATAGTTGGGGAAGGCTCCAGCCAGGCAGATGCTAGAAAAAAAAAAAAATTCCATTTCAGAGTTCATTTATGCCATTCTTCTTAGAAATCTTTCTCTATGTGGTATCATCTGACCTCCACCCTTCTGTTCTGCATGACACTGACTATAGAGGACTACTCTTCATTGCAAACCAGAGTTGGAGGTGGGTCAAGTTAGGTTAATTCATTTTTTGCCATGGGAAATCTATAGAATTAAGATACATGTTTAGTATTTATTTATATGTTTGCTTGTTGACTGATTTATTTATTATGTTTCATTTGTCATAAATTATTTGGAGTGGATTATAAAAATACAGAACTTATAATGCTCCAGCTGGCATGTCTGTCTTTTCAGCTTCATCTCTAGCATCTGTAAAAATGATCCAATTACATGGTCTTCTCTCAGTGCCTGGAAGGAACTAGGCTCTCACATTTTAGAGATATTTCATACACTGTCCCTTCTGGCAAAATGAGAGGAGGGAAAAGAGGAAGTCAGGAGTAAAGTTAATATCTACATTTGTTGGGTTTGAGTAATAAACTTGACATTGAGATTCCTAGTAACCAAGGCAAGGAGAAATACAAGATTAGGTACATGGTTCATACTCTCCATTACAAAACTCAGTTCCATTTCTAAGGAAAAACACAGCTCTTATTGACATTGAGACCCAGGGGAGGGGAAGAGGGTAAGTGAATTTAAAGAATATAGTTTACAATGTGATAAACAGCATTCTCAGACACATCCTTAACAGTAAGGAAAAAATTTCATAGGGCTATTCTTATAACATCTTTCAATATAGTCCTTTGTTATCTGCCAAGCTGATAAAAGCAGTCCTATAAAAGACCAAAATCATGTTCTCTTGCCTTGATCCAAAGATAAATTTTAGAGTATCTTAAGGAGCAGATGAACTATATACTTTTTAGGCTGTTTTCCACATATTCTTTTTCTCTCTTTCAACTGAGCTTTTAATAATTATTGAGTGGCAGGGAACTTAAGCTTGAGTATCTGATAATTAACTGACTAGTATAATTTACTGCCCATAAGTTTTCTAAATAATCAGTGGTCTGTGTAACCCTTTTCCAACAGAAAGTTTCTAAGAATCAGACTCCTCATCTATAAATTGGATATAGTTAATACTTTCACATGGATGTTGTAAAGATCAAGTAGTATAATATCACTATAATAATAGTGGGCAATAGTTATGTAGTGGTTAACAGATATTGGACCATTTCTAGAAGTCACATACTGCTAATTGCTTTAAATAATTAATTTAATCCTTATAACAAACTTTAAAAGATAAGTATTGTTGTTTTTCCCATTATTAAAAATAAAAAACTGAGGTGTGGAGAAATTAATTAAGTTATCAAACATTACAGAGTTGATAAACAGGGGAATCAGGATTGAATTTCAGGTTGGTTGGATTCCAAAGTTCTTAATCTTAACTACTATGCTATAATTAACCATATGTGGTGTTCAATAAATGGGTTAATAGTATTTTAATAGAGTTACAATCTAAATTGTTGTTAATCAGTATAAGATTAATGTGATTTGAGTATTTTTATTAGAAAGTGTTATATAGCCTGGAGCATTTTATTTGGTGTGACTTACCACATTTCATCAAATTTAAGAAGCTGTCAACTATAAGATGCACCATTACTTTGTGTACTACTAAGAAAGAAAAATGTTGTCAATTAAACTCTGACACAATGCTTTCTTATTACATTGGATTTTTATTTTATACTTACTAAAAGACCTCTTTCAAACTTATCTATACAGAGATTTTTGTCATGGATCTCTCTTTTTTATAATAAAAATTATACAAATAAAGTGTTAAGGTATTTTAACACATTCAGGATCCAACTATTCTGAATTACTTTTAATTCAGAGTTGTCAGTAGAGACATTTTCCCACACAGTAGCAGTTTCAGTATCTTTAAGAACATGATGATGTAGCGTTTCTTCAAAGTGTCCATTGTCATTTTGGGATTTTCTCCCAAGCCTCTGACACATTAGCAAGTTTTGATATATGTATTCAGGCAATGTCAGTGAGTCATGATACTATAAGATATATCTGAATTTCAGAGATGTTAGATGGAGGGAAAATGTGTGTCTTAGAATTGACAATGAACTTTGTGTTGAGTAACAAGTGCTTTGCTTGGCTTAAACATATAACTGTTTCAATGAAGATTTGCATCTGAAGTCTCATTCATCTCAGACTAAGCATGGTAAATATCCATATATAGTTGTTGCCCAAATTAGAATAGATAATAGCTCTGGGATATGGGCTTCTGCCTTTTAAAAATGTGCTTATTTACAAGTTTTCAAGGTTATCTTCTAAAGCAGGTCTGCTGTGGTAGTACAATAGTATTTTTCTTTCCTAAAACCAAACCATAGAATATTATAATACCATCTTTTCAGTAGAAGAAGAAGAATACAGAAAAAAGATACACATGCTAATTTCAGCTTTCACACTGATATTTTGTATGACCCTAAACAAAATCCCATCTGTAAAATCAGGAGAGTTATCTTCAGAACCTCCAAGAGCATGTGCAGCCTGAATAGGATTTATTCTTACATACTAAGAAGGGAGCTGGCATTTGTTGTAAGCCAACTATGTGCTTGCTATTTCATATGTATTATCTTGATTAATTTTTAAAATAACTATTTATATAGCTATATTATATTCCAGAAAACAGACTTTTGATTAACTAATTACATCAGGTATTGGCTACTAAGGGGAAAGAACTGGGATTCCAAGCATATCTTAATCAATTCAAATCGCAGGCCCTCTACATTACACATGTTGCCTCTCTGAGTCCTTAAAATTTAACTCAGCAAAACATAGGCAGAGCTAAGAAGTTGCTAGGATTGTGAAATCAGAAAACATTATATTATTTGAAATGTCAGAATCAAAGTTAGAATGAATCTTTATTTAGTTCCAAAACCTTCTCAAGACCTACTCTTTGCTCATGTTGAATGCTGAAAAAGTAAGAGAGAAATCACATCACCCTGTTCTTAGGAAGCTCACAGTTTAGTGAAAAATATATTCTTTGCAGTCTTAGAATTCATTCAACATTATTTAACAGCTATTTACTGACTCAACTTTATGGTAAGGATGAATTATACTTAAGTAAATAAAATCATATGATTTCTATCCCCCATGGGCATTGCAGACTAATAGAGACAGTTACATATACAATTTAAAACTGTGACAAGCTATAATAACATACCAGTTTTGGTGTTAGAAAATAGCATGAGGGCCATACTTAGGTAGTATGGGCAAAGGAGGCTCTTCTGAGGAGATGAAGCTTAAAGAATTAGAAGGAGGGAAATGAAGAACACTACAGATTATGCCGAGCAGAAGGAAGAGAATGGTTGAAAACCTCTTGGGAAAGGATATAGAATTCAAGGAATTTAAAGAAGAAATGTGGTAGCAGATGAAGAGGGAAGTAGGGCTAAAATCAGATAGGGTTGGAAACCCATATTAGAACATTTGGATGTTGTCTGTAATGCAAAGTAAAGAAGACATTAAAGCCTTTTTAGTGGGGCACAAATTCAGGGGATGGGGGTTAACATTTAGGCAAACTGATGTGTGTGTGTGTGTGTGTGTGTGTGTGTGTGTGTGTGTTTCTAATACTCGGCTTCTGTGGAGAATAAAATTAAACTACAGAACAGAGGAAATAAGTAAGAAGGCTATTGCAGAAGTGAGATAATAGTGGCTTAGGGTGGTTGGCAGTAGAGATGAAAGAACTTAAAGATTTGACATATGTACTGGAAGTTAGATTATTGAAAGATTTATTATATCTGGGAATGAAGGGAGAGTGAGGAATTAAGATTGAGTTCAGGTTTCTGGCTGGGCAACTGGTTGAATATTGTTGCCATTGACTGTTTTGGGGAATTTTGAAAGGTAAGCAGTGTGGGTAGATAGGGGAGTCAGCACGTTTGTTTTGAAAATATCAAGTTTTAGATACTTATGAGATCTCTAAGGAAAGATATCTAGTAGTCTTTTGGATGTACAAGGCTGGAGTCCAGGGAAGTTTAGGCTGGAAACATACATTTGAGAGTTGTTAGCATATAGATTATATTTAATGCCTATATTTGCCTAGGAAGAAGGGTAGAGAAAAAAAAGAATAAGATAGTAGATGATCAAACTCTGGGGAATTTCCATATTTAGAGGTTGGACAAAAGAAAAGAGGTCCACATAGAAATCAGAAAATAAGTGGCCAGAAGTAGGAAGTAGGAAGAAAGCCAAAAGTAGAATGAACTGAATAGGCATTGACGAATAAGAGGTGCTGGCAGCATACATATGCAGAAGTTTTGTCAAGAAGAGGAGTAGAGAAATAAGTAGTAGGTGATGGTGTATAGAGTTGGGTGCAGAGTTATTTGCTCACGGTAATGATCCAGAGAGAGAGCAGGATTGATGATGAAGGAGACACAGGAGATGATCAAAAGGGTGCCGTCCTTGGGAAAGTGAATGGCATGGGATCCAAAAGACATGCTGAGGACCTTTGTTGGGAAGAAGGACACATTCATCCATGGTAGCGGGATTATACAAAAGAAACATAGGCATGTTTCTAATTTTGGCTATGGGAATATGAGAATCCTCCTGTCTGATGGTTTCTAAAATGGAAAGCATTAGAGAAGATTATCCTTGAAGAATGGTGGTAAGGGAAAAAGAATAAGGGTTTTCAAGAGATGGAAGAAAGTATGAACTAGTTTTTTTGTTTTTTTTTTCAGAGAAAACATGAGAAACCTACTTACCAGAATAACCTTGTAGAATTGTTGAGCAATGATAACAGCTACTTGAGGACTGAGATCAGAAATTTAAAATGTAGTCATTTTACCTTGATACGTGATTTTCTCCAGTTATATGGGGCCTGTATAAGGTAGGTAGAAGAATTCATTATGGGTATGAGTTTTGCCACAGGAGAAAAAATGGATGGCGACAAGAAGATTGAAGGTGTTCATGAGGACATAATTACGATAGACATGGATAGGAAGAAAAAACAGGAAGGAAGCTGACAGTCATGAAGTAGAAGGATTGATGGATTGGACTTCAAAGAATTATTGTAAAGTAAATGCTTCAGCAAATTATATTGAAAGTTGCAATTGTAAAACATGATGTGGACATTTGAGATTATATGTAGGGTAGAGTGTGTGCATCTGTGTATACTTAAGAAAAAGAGAAAGATGGTGGTGGTGGCAAGAGAAGCTGAAGTGGAGTGAAGGAAAAGATTATCAGAGATCCTTTTTATTCATTCAGAAAGTATCTATTAAGGACTTACCATGAGCCAAGCATTATTCTGTTTGCTGACAGCACTGAGGTGAGAAGCCATGATGTTAAATGGATCATCTGTATGAATGTAGAAATCACTAAGAAGGAAGATAGAAAGTGGGTGTGGAGAGAAGGAAGTGAGGCAAAGATTAAGGCTGTTGATGGGTAAAGCAAGTTGAGCAAATCTAGTGATTCACCAAAGTGAAAGCCATGGTATTATTGGCCCCTAAGTAATAATATTGACAACAATAAAATGAACAGTTACAAATATAGTGAAAAATACTTAAGTAATATTTATGTATCAAGCACTGCACTGAGTATTAACATATATTAGTTTAATTCACAAAATACCCATGAGATGGTTACTCCTATTCCATTATTCAGAGTAAACAGTGTTTGGGAGGAAGGAATGGGGGAAAAGCCAGGGAGCTTGGGTTGGATTAAAGGAGGTGGGAATGGAGAGGAGTGGTCAGGTGAGAACAGATGCCGGAAAAGTTCTGGACTTGTAGCAGTGACTGAAGGAAATCAATAGTAAGGTATGGTGGAATGATCTCTGATAGCCTTCCAGTTGAGGTGGGCAGTGATCTCTAGTGCCATATTCATCAGGTGGATAATGGCTTCGATGGCAACTGCTTCCTCTGAGAACAGGAGAGGTGTAGCCAAAATGACTGCGGCCTCTCCTTCTCCCATCGAGAAAAGCAAAGGGTGATTCTGCTAAGGGGAGAAGAGAAAGTGAACTCTTACCTGCCCCCTACCTCCTAATACTCTTAGAGCAGTTCTGCTTTTAATTGCTTAAGATTACAGAGATTTATGTAAGGATTTTTAGAAACATAGGCTTTGTTTAAAAATTATAAAGGTATGTTTAAAAAACACTGGTCTAGAGGATCATTTAATCTTAAGAATACTCAGTCCAATCCCCTCATTTTTGAGAGAGGGAACTAAGAGCCCTGAGAGGAGGTGGGAATTACTCAAGGTCATACCATGAGTTCATAGTAGAATCAGGTTATGTCTTCTGACTCCCAGTCTAGTGTTCTTTACCACACCCATCTGATCCAGGTTTAGAGCCCTAACAAATTCTCTAGGGTAAAGAGTGCAGCAAGCTTCTGCTGAACTCTCATCCCTATTCTGTGTCTGACCTATCTCCTGCTGGCAGCCCACATCTAAGATTTTTAAAAATTCATGTTATGTTAATTACACCATAATCCCTGTCTCTACTGACTCTATTCTATTAAGAAATAATTCACTGTTTTGTCAATAACCCTGGGTGTTCTCTCCTGACAGTGTGGAGAGGTGAAGCCTTCCAGCAAGCTTTGCTCACCCCAGCAGCAGTATTGGGCTCCATACTTATAGAATTACTAGCAGAAAGTGGTTTCCCTCATGGTTAGGAGACTCTAGGTGGGGCTCTTTGTTCTTGTTTGCAATCAGCAGAAAAGCCACTGTGCTGTCATGCAACAGAGTTCCCCCACCTTTCCCCTTCCACTTATCTGCTTTTCTGTTTTCTACTTTCATTCTTGTTTAAACTACACAGAAACTTCCTGTTATTAAAAATCCTAGAATGAGGGCACCTGGGTGGCTCAGTCGTTAAGCGTCTGCCTTCGGCTCAGGTCATGATCCCAGGGTCCTGGGATCGAGCCCCGCATCAGGCTCCCTGCTCTGCGGGAAGCCTGCTTCTCCCTCTCCCACTCCCCCTGCTTGTGTTCCCTCTCTTGCTGTGTCTCTCTCTGTCAAATAAAAAAAAAAAAAAAATCCTAGAATGAAACGGTAGGGATTCTTCTATATTTTTGTTCACTGATATATTCCAGACATCTGTAATAGTGGCCAACACATAATAGATGGTCAATAAATATTTGTTGAATGAGTAGATGCATGAACAAATGATTAAGTTGGTAAGATCTGGATAAACTGATACTAAAACTCTGCTCCAACTTTCTCACTGTACACAGGGCTAAGAGTCAAGTGCCCTGGGTACTAGTCTTGACTGGACTGAAGAGATGTAGCAAAGAGAGAAGTAACTTGCCAAGGTCACTTATCCAAATAGGCTGTGTAGATTAGATGTCAACGGTGGTATCCTGTTGTTTGAGATTCAGATGAAATTAGTTCAAAGCTCTCACCTTATGTGCAGTGGAAGCTTTGCATCCCTCTCAACCTCTCAGAATTTTGTGTGGATTGGGGTGAATTTTGGTATTGTGATTTGTTGCTGGCTCAAAGCTCTCTGAATTAGTTCAGTTTATGGTTCATTTTGCTGTCATGTGTACAATGTCCTTATTGACCCAGACAAGGAACTCATCTCCTCTCTTGGGTATACCTAAATTCTCTCTCTCTCTCTCTCTCTCTCTCTCTCTCTCACACACACACACACACACACACACACGCACATTCATGCCTATCCACAGGCATACACAAAGACATGCAAAAAAAATCTAATACATAAAGCTTTTTGTATGTGGATCAGATCTTCCTGAAGATTTAGGGAGATGGAAGGAATTTATATTATATCAATGCAAAAAAAAGAAGCTTTAATATTAGTCATGCCTGTTCTTAAAACATAACCATTTCTGTTAATTTGAGCTTCATCTTCCTCATATCTTAATCCTTATATATATACATATATCTTAATCCATTCCTCCCACTTCCCTTTCCTTCTCTGTTTACCCCATCTTTAGATTTCTGTTCATATCTTATAAATTACAAGAATTCCATCTTTTGTTTTCTTGTTACCAGTTGAACCTCATCACCTGTGATTTCATTTTCTATCCCCAAGTAGTATATCATAGATTTTTTCTAAAATAGGGCAGTTCCCTTCTCAAGATGTTCCCTTCCAATGATGTTATTGGATATTGGTTATAAGATACTGAGGTTAATTCATAGCATTTATAGAAAAGTTGAATAACAAATCCTTGGGGGAATTCCCAAGCATCACTTGGGGGATCTCAGCAATAAAATTCATGGCATGACTACTTATGTATTAACATGAATATGACTCAGTGTCAATTTTGTTTCTTGTTTCTCTATTTCCAGTTTCAGATTTACCAGAAAGTGACTGTGATTGTCCTGACCTGTCATAGTTAAATGAGTTATGCCCAAGGGCAGGACCATCTTGAATAGACAAGGCCATGTGCCCACTACTGGATATTGGAGCTGTTTCCAGGGCATGCAAAATCACTGGGGATTCAGTAGCCACCCCAAGCAGTATCTTCCACACTGCTTCTCTTAGGACTAAACTTTATGCTCATGCTTCTCATTCATTCAAAAGTATCCACTAGGAATGTGTTCATAAGTGGGCCTTGGGTGCTGGAATATAAAGAAAATAAATAAAAATGTGTGTTCTAGAAATCACTGACATTGCTGTCAGTGATTGGAGTGAGGAATACTCGTGAGGTTGTGTATGTGATTTGAGCAGGAAGGTAAACCATTTTTAATAAAGACTTGAGTATCCAAGAGAAAACTAGCTTTAAAACACCCATTACCCATTGTTGTGGACATCTCAGGAATGTTGTATAGTTCTCTAGTCTTCCAGAGCTGCTTTGAAAGCAACCAGCCTCAACAAAGAGATACATTGATACTTGAACAACTCAGTTTTGAACTGTGCAATTCCACTTATATGCAGATTTGTTTTTTAAATAAATACAGTATATCAGTGAGGTCATATGATACATGTCTCACCGATACGAGGAATTCTTAGTCTCAGGAAACAAACTGAGGGTTGCTGGAGTGGGGGGTGGGGTGGGAGGGATGGGGTGACTGGGTGATAGACATTGGGGAGGGTATGTGCTATGGTGAGCGCTGTGAATTGTTTAAGACTGTTGAATCACAGACCTGTACCTCTGAAACAAATAATACATTATATGTTTAAAAAAAAAAAAAAAGCAGGAAGGGAAGAATGAAGGAGGGGAATCAGAGGGGGAGACGAACCATGAGAGACTATGGACTCTGAGAAACAAACTGAGGGTTCTGGGCGGGGGCGGGGGGGTTGGCCTGGTGATGGGTATTAAAGAGGGCATGTACTGCGTGGAGCACTGGGTGTTATACGCAAACAATGAATCGTGGAACACTACATCAAAAACTAATGATGTAATGTATGGTGATTAACATAACATAATAATAATAAAATAAATAAATAAATAAATATAGTATAGTACTGTAAATGTATTTTCTCTTCCTTATGATTTTCTTAACAACATTTTCTTTTCTCTAGCTTACTTTATTATAAGACTTAGGATATAACATATGCAGTATAAAAATATGTGTTAATTGACTCTTTAAGTTATGGTAAGGCTGCTGGTCAACAGTAGGTTATTAGTAGTTAAGCTTTTGGGGAGTCAAAACTTATATGTGAACCAAAGCAATCCTGAGAGAGAAACACAAAACTGGAGGTATCACAATTCCAGACTTCAAGTTATACTACAAAGCTATAGTAATCAAAACAGTACGGTACTGGCATAAAAATAGGCACATAGATCAATAGAACAAAATAGAAAACCCAGACGTAAGCTCACAAGTATATGGTCAGTTAATCTTTTTTTTAAATTTTATTTTATTATGTTAGTCACCATACAATATATCATTAGTTTTTGATGTAGTGATCCACAATTCATTGTTTTCGTATAGCACCCAGTGCTCCATGCAGTACGTGCCCTCCTTAATATGGTCAATTAATCTTCAACAAATCAGGAAAGAATTTTCAGTGGGAAAAAGACAGTCTCTTCAACAAATGGTGGGGAAAACTGGACAGCTACATGCAAAAGAATGGACTGTTGGGGTAGCACTAAAAGGAGCTGAAAATGCTGAGGGTTATTGACTCTACTATATAAGCAGGACGTCAGTGCCAGGAGGCTGTTTGCAAGTTCTTAAACTGAGCCATGTAGAGTCAGACATGAATATATCAGAACTGCTAACCACAGATGGTCATGACAGAATAGGGATCTGAATCATGAGTCAGAGGGCAGGATCCCAGGCCTGGAATGGATCTTAGAAATATCTTTTCTTATCATTTATCACCTCAGTGGTAAGTTTATGGCTGCCATGGGAGAGAAGTAAGAATAAGTGATAGAAACTTGTTTTAGTGGAAACAGCCTTAGAGTCAGAAGAATCAGGTTCAAGCTCCAATACAATCATGTACAAGTTGAACATTGCTTTCAACAGCTCAGCTAACATTTCTGAGCCTTGATTTTTTTTTTCATTTGTATAATGGGTGCTATAGTAATATTTACTTCATGGGGAGGGGGTTATGAAGCTTACTTTTCAAAATGTATTCTTTCATTTATTCATTAAATTGATTCAACAAATACATAGTAAGATTCTGTTATATGTCAATAACTGTACCGGCATTAGAGATGCAACAGTGAACAAGACACACAAATTCTAAAACTGTAAAAATATAAAACATAAGTCAAATGTTAATATTTTATATTATTGTAGTGGGTCCAGAAATTTTATTTGCAGCTCATAGACAAGTTGTAATATCTTCCTTTCTGTAAAACATCTCTGGTCTTCCTCAGGAGTTCAGTGTGATAGAAAACTTGAAAAAAAATAATAGTAACACTGGATTTTATTCCAAACCAGTAAACTTAATCCTATGGCATAACCAAGCCATCCCTTTATGTATGCATTGCTCTTTACATAAAATTATCTGGTCTTTCAGATTCTGCTTCCCTCCCCTTCTCTCCTCCTCCCTTCAAAACCAATATCTAGTGGTACTGACCTCATGGCAAAAGGGACACTGGAGTTTTGGATCCATGAGGTGTTCTCTGGATTCTCCTTGATCTTGGCTATGAAATGGCAGGTCTGGGTTGCTCCTCAGACAGAAGACCACCAAGGTGTACCACCTTTTCTGAGGTCATCTACTGTAGTTAACGTGGGCTGGTATAACAATTACCATAGACTGGGTGGTTCAAACAGCAAACTTTTTTTTTTTCTTATAGTTTTGGAGGCTGGAAGCCCAAGATCAAGGTGCCAGCTGATTCAGTTTTTGTTGAGAACCTGCTTCCTGATTTTTCCGGAGGCCACCATCTTGCTGTGTGTTCACATGTTGGAGACAGAGATCATCTCTCTCATGTCTCCTCTTGTAAGGGCACTAATACCATTCATGAGGGTTCTATCTTAATGCCTTGATTTTCTCACAAAAGCCCCTCTTCCAAATATTATCACATTGGGGATTAAAACTTCAGCATATTAATTTTGAGGGGGACACAATCATTCAGTCCATAGTAGCATCTGCTTATAATGCCTATTGTTGGTGTTTTTTGTGGTCCCTCTTTCTTTCTCTCTTAATTTATTAGGGCTTTGAAGTCCTCTCTGGAGGATACAGTCTCATATGGTCTGTCCCAGGTAGTTTGTCCTGCCATGAGGACTTCTCATTAGCAAACTCCCAGCCAGATTCTCAGTTAACTGCTAAGTCCTCTCATGGGAGAAATATGGGAATTCCTAATTCTTGTTCATATCCCACAGGAACCAAGTTGTTGTTCTACGGGTAGCCTAGAGTAAGTCTGTTTTATAAGTCCTAAATTGAAAATAGAACACCCTTATAGCTGTTTCTCTCATACTTTTTTAGATGTTTTCAAAATTTCACCTCAAACAGACACACACACATAACTATTAAATTTTACATTGTCAGGAGTCAGGATTTGAATTCAGGTCTCTCTGACTCCAAAACTCATACCTTTAGTCATTATCCTATATAGTAGTTGCTCCTTTTCCATGGGGTATACATTCCAAGACCCCCAGTGGATGCCTGAAACCACAGATAGTACCAGACCCTGTAAATATTATGTTTTTTTTTCCTATACATGCATACCTATGATAAATTTTAATGTATTAAGTTAGGCACAGTAAGAGATTAACAATAATAATAATAAAATAGAAAAGCCATAACAATATACTGTAATAAAAGTTATGTGAATAGATCAAGATGTGATATATAGAGAGATATAGATATATATGGGATATTAGTCAGCCATCAAAAAGGAGGAAATCTTACCAATTACATCAACATGGATGGAACTGGAGGGTATTATGCTGAGCAAAATAAGTCAATCAGAGAAAGACAATTATCATATGATTTCACTCATATGTGGAATTTAAGAAACAAAACAGGATCATAGGGGAAGGGATAGAAAAATAAAATAAGATGAAATCAGAGAGGGAGACAAACCATAAAAGACTCTTAACTATAGGAAACAAACTCAGGGTTGCTGGAGGGGAGGTGGGTGGGAGGATGGGGTAACTGGGTGATGGGCATTAAGGAGGGCACATGATGTAATGAGCACTGGATGAATGATGAATTACTGAACTCTACATCTGAAATTAGTGATACACTATATGTTAGCTAGTTGAATTTAAATAAAATAAATTTTAAGAAGTTATGTGAATGTTCTCTCTCTCTCTCAAAATGTCTTATTGTACAGGCATATCTTGTAGATATTGCAGATTTAGTTTCAGACTACTGCAGTAAAGCAAATATTCACAATAAAGAGAGCCAAATGAATTTTTTGGTTTCCCAGTGCATATTAAAGTTATGTTTACATTATACTGTCATCTGTTAAATGTGCAATGGCATTATGTTTAAAGAAAAACAATGTACATACCTTAATTTAAAAATATTTTATTGGTAAAAATTCTGACCATCATCTGAACTTTCAGTGAGTCATAGTCTTTTTGCTGGTGGAGGATCTTGCCTTCATGTTGATGGCTGCTGATTGATCAGGTAGTGGTTGCTAAAGGCTGGGGTGGTTGTGGCAATTTCTTAAAATAAGACAACAGTCAAGTTTGCTGCTTGAAAGAAAGTGACTCTTTCTTTCATGAACTATTTCTCTGTAGTGTGCAATGTGGTTTGATAACATTTTACCCACAGTAGAACTTCTTTCAAAATTGAAGTCAATCTCAAACCCTACCACTGTTTTACCAATTAAATTTATGTGATATTCTGAATCCTTTGTTGTCATTTGAACAATCTTCACAGCATCTTCACCAGAAGTAGATTCCATCTCAAGAAACCACTTTCATCCATAAGCAACAACTCATCTGTTCAAATTTTATCATGAGATTGCAGCAATTCACTCACATCTTCAGGCTCCACCTCTAGTTCTAGTTCTCTTGCTCTTTCCACCACATCTGCAGTTACTCCACTGAAGTCTTGAACCCCTCAAAGTCATCCATGAGGGTTGAAATCAACTTCTTCCAAACTCCTGTGAACGTTGGTATTTTGACCTCTTCCCATGAATCATGAATGTTCTTAATGTCATTAAAAATGGTGAATCCTTTTTAGGTTTTCAATTTACTTTGCCCAGACCCATCAGAGGAATCACTACCTATGTCAGCTATTGCCTCATAAAGTTGATTTCTTAAATAATAAGACTCAAAAGTTGAAATTTCTGTTTGATCCATGGGCTGCAGAATGATGTTGTGTTAGCAGTCATGGAAACAACATTAATCTCATTGTACATCTCCATCAGAGCTCTTGGGTGACCAAATAAATTATCAATGAGCAGTAGTGCTTTGAAAGAAATCTTTTTCTAAGCAGTAGGTCTCAACAGTAAGCTTAAAATATTTAGTAAACCATGTTGTAAGCAGATATGCTGTCATCCAGACTTTGTTGTTCCATTTATAGAGCATAGGAAGAGTGGATTTAGCAGAATTCTTAAGAGCCCTACGATTGTCAGAATGCTAAATGAGCATTTGCTTCAACTTAAAGTCATCAGATGCATTAGCCTCTAACAAGAGAGTCAGCCTGTCCTTGAAGCTTTGATACCAGGCATTGACTTCTCCTCTCCAGCTATGACAATGCTAGATGGCATCTTCCAATATAAGGCTGTTTTGACTACATTGAAAATGTGTTGTTTAGAGTAGCCACCTTTATTAATGATTTTAGCTAGATCTTCTGGATAACTTGCTGCAGCTTCTATGTCAGCGCTTGATACTTCATCTTGCACTTTTATGTCAAACCTCATGAACCAGTCTCGGCTAGCTCCCAACTTTTCTTCTGCAGCTTCCTAACCTCTCTCAGCCTTCATAGAATTGAAGAGAATTAGGGCCTTGCTCTGGATTAGGCTTTGGCTTAAGGCAATGTTGTGGCCAGTTGATTTTATCAAAACCACTAAAACTTTCTCCATATTAGCATTCAGATATCCATAATAGCAATAAGGTTATTTTGCTTTCTTATCAAATGTATGTTCACCGGAGTAGAACTTTTAATTTCCTTCAAGAATCTTTCCTTTACATTCACAACTTAGCTAACTGTTTGGTGCAAGAGGCCTAGCCTTTGGCCTGTCTTGGCTTTCAACATGCTTTCCTCACTAAATGTAATCATTTTTAGCTTTTGATTTAAAGTGAAAGGCATGCGACTCTTCCTCTCACTTGAACACTTAGAGTCCATTGTAGGGTTACTAACTGGCCTAATTTCAATATTGTTGTGTCTCAGGGAGTAGGGAGGCCTGAAGAAAGAGAGATACAGAGGAACCACTGGTCAGTGGATTTGCCAGAACACACACATTTATCAATTAAGTTTGTTATCTTATATGGGCACAGGGTACCCCAAAACAATTACAATAGTAACATCAAAGATCACAGATCAGGACGCCTGGGTGGCTCAGTCAATTAAGCATCTGCCTTCTGCTCAGGTCATGATCTCAGGGTCCTGGGATCAAGTCCCACATCAGGCTCCTTGCTCAGCAGGGAGCCTGCTTCTCCCTCTGCCTGCTGCTCCCCCTGCTTGTGTGTGCTCTCTCTCTCAAATAAATAAATAAAATCTTTTTTTTAAAAAAAAGATCAAGATCATCATAACAAATACAATAATGATGAAACATTTGAAACGCTTCGAGACTTACCAGAATGTGATAGAGACACAAAGTGAGCAAGTGCTGTTAGAAAAATGGCACCAATAGACTTGCTTGATACAGGATCGCCTAAATCTTTAATTTGTAAAAAACAAAACAAAACAAAAAAAAACACATAATATCATCTTTGAAGTACAATAAAGTGAAGCATAATAAAATGAGGTATGCCAGTATTATTCTTACCCTTCCCCTTGCAATGTTGTGAGATGATAAAATGCCTGTGTGACGTGATGAAGTAATATGAATGCCGTAGCTATTTTTACACAGCATTAGGCTACTTTTGACCTTCTGACCATGCATCAGGAGGATTGTCTGCTTCCAGACCGTGGTTAACAGCAGGTAGCTAAAACCATGGAATGTGAAACTGCAGATACAGGTGGGGACTACCGTATAGAGAAGTCTCATTTGAAAGCATGTGCTAGTATTGTTAGATTCACATTCTGATAGATATTTAGAACTAAAAATATCTTAGAGGTCATTCTCTTCATTCTTCATTTGAAAAATTAGAAAAGACCCGTAGATGAATGATTCACCCAAGGTCACACAGAGCCTGTAGGCTTCTGGGTCTTCCTTCAGCTGGGCATTGGGAAACTCATACATATAGGAAACTCTCACTGCCCTCGACCCAGTGGTTTCCCTCCTTGTGAACAGCAATTTGGACTTGAATGTTAACTCTAGCACTTACTAATTAAGACATCTTACTGAAATCTTCTAAGCCTCAGCATCCTCATCTGTAACATGGAGAATATAATATCCTAACGTGTAAGTATTAGGATGTAAGGAGAAGAGCTGTTTAAAATGCCTAGCACAGAGTAGGAACTCAATAAACAGTAGTTTCTTTCTTGTCTGATTCTTTGTTGTTACTTCCTGGAGCTCTCCTAGCTGCTAACTTTGAAATCATGCCCGCTGTGTTGGTTGAGCCCTGCCTACTCTGTGAACACTGCCTGATTCCCTGGACTTGGCCCATTGCCAGATTGGACTTATGATCCCTGGCCCCATTGTACAGCCTCCAGGACCCCAGGCTGCCTGACGTGACTTCTACCCTAGCAGATGTTTTCTTACCCCTTTCTACCAGCTGTTCAGTCTTGCTAGAGCTTTATGCCTCTTGACCCATTGCCAGTCTGAACTTGGTGACCTTGAGATCTGTGATGGTTATTATGATGCACCAACCATATTCCCCTTCAAGGAAGACTTATTGCCCCACATCCTGGGAGTGTTTTCAGCAGAGAGCCTTCAGCTATAAGCTACAGCTCAGGTCAAAGTTTTGCCCCTTCCTGGGGATTCCACATCCAATGACTAATTCATGGAGACCCAATTTGGAACAACTCTCAAAGACCATTCTAGCTCCATAGCTCCCAAAGGGTATAGCTGAGGCTGCCCTTGGCCTTGCATCACAACTCAATTTCCCTCCATCCACTCCTCCTTCCATCCCTGCCCTTCCATAGGCATTGATCCCAAGCACTCTTTACACATCTGGAGTGCTAATATCCATTTCAGTTTCTGCTTCATGGGTCCATGAAAAAGGTCCCCTCAAACTGCAACCATTTACCAACACTGTGAATTCTGATTTTGCCCAATAGATCCTGGACTGTTCCTGCTCACACTCTAGACTGACTCTGTGTGTGTGTGTGTGTGTGTGTGGTGTGTGTAAAAGACAGACAGACAGCCTTGCTGGTCTGATAGCCAAGAAGCCAAATCTATAGGGAGGTCTTTTCACAACTTTCTGCTACTGGATTGTGTTTTAGTGAAGTTAGTAGTCAGTTGGACTTTAATCTTGAACAACCTCTATTCTTCTTGTGTGTGTGCCTTACTCTGACAGGTCCTGACGCTAGGAACACAGGTTAAATCAGACCCACTTTTGTCCTGAAGATGTCACCATCTAGGCTGAGAGGCAGGTATTATATAAATAAATTATAGTAAGGAATGGTAAGTGCAATGAAAGAGATACTTCCTGTCCTGAGGAACTTGGATGATAATGTTTTCCTGGCAGAGTAATTCTAATGATTAAATGAAGACACATCACACAATGCCTGGCACAGAGGCAACATTTATTGAATCAAATCATTTTATTTTGCAGGTTAGGAGATTAAGGGCCTAAAACATTGAGTGACTTGCTTATGATCCCATAGGTAGGTAACGGCCCAGCTGAGACTGAAACTCAAGTCTCCACATTCACCCTCCATGACTTTTTGCACCATGCACTTTGCCTCAAGAAGGTAAGAGGTGTGTGTGTGAGTGCACACGTGTGCATGCATGCACACATGTGACCTATCTGCTAGTATTGTTTTCAGACCTAAACTTCTGGAAAACTGGCTGCCTCCCTCATAATTTAGGCATACTGTATACATGGTTCCAGGCTGTGTTTTGCAAGTTCCTTTGTTTTTTGCTAAAATGAGCCCAGCAGCTGAGCAGTATTTCTGTTCCCACATCCTATTCACCCTTCATGCTTAGTGGGATGGCAGAGAAGCATCAGACCGCAGCAGTGACATTTATATGAAAAGAACCCATTGTGTCCTTTGTAAGGAATAGCACGTAGCTCTAAGCCATACTGCTTTCCCATTTGCCTTCCTCTGGGAGGCCCTGGCAAGAGCTTGGCCCTCCAGAGGGAGCTGCCTGAGTCCTCATGCCGGAAATTATATTCTGTAATTAAAATCAATAGCAAAACAGACACACAGCAGAAAGGTCATAGAACACAACAGAAAACCATTGAGTAGCATATTGCCAGGTATCAAAATAGATTTTTGAACTTTTGTTTAATCTGCAAATGCCGAAAGTCATCCGTGGGAGAGAGGCAGTGTGCCCCAAACCTTAGCCTCACCTAGGGAAGGGTTTAGCTAAAGAAGCCTCCTGCTTAAATCCTCCAAAGCCCAGCTTCTTCGGTCCAGCAGTGCTCCTTTAAAGTCTCTGACCAACCTTCTGTTATTAAGCCAGTGGACTCCTAGCCCTGGAGATCTGTTCACAGTTTGTGTCCTGAAACCCTCACCTTAGCCTATCCAGTGCTCCATCCCTTACATGCCTCTTGGAATCCCTGCTTTCTGACCTACTGCTGTGACCACAACACTCTTTTCCTCTTTAGATATGATAATTGATGTTACTTTAATGGAATTTTTCCATTCTTGGATCATAATCTATTCTCATATCTTAGGCTGCTCCAGCCCTGGTCTAAACCAGCTCAGTCTCTGGGACTTTCTTTTACTGCAGCTTCGTGTCTTCCTTGTCCAGACAACCAGGGCTCAGATGTAACTTTACCTCTTCCCCTCCATATGAATTCCCTGCTGAAATCTTCCTTCTCATTCAGATATAACATATGTATGATGATCTTCTGTATGTGCCAGGCATGGAGCTAAGGGTATTCACATATTATGTTTAATTCTTACAGATTATAGCTAATCCCATAGCCACTCATTTTACAGATGATCTTAGAATGAAGTGACTTACTCTAGCAAGTCAGTGACAGAGCCAGAATTCAAATCCATGTCTTCTGTCTCCCAGACCCAGCTTGCTCCACCACAGCAGAGCTACTTTCTCCTTGCAGAGGCAATCACATAACGCCATTACAGCATGCAACATGCTGAATTTTTCAAACAAGTAGAATAATATGTCCATAGAGTCAGGAGGTCCACAGTAGGAATGTGCCTAAACAACAAGCATGAAAGACTTTTCTTCAAGCCTAAAAGAAGTAGACCTTGTTAAATTTTTGCTTAGAGCCAAAGTCTTTCTCATTTTTAAACACTGGACCCTAGGCAAAAACCCATTGGCTTTGTGACATTCATGGTGGCCTCCAGAGGGTCCATCCAGGTGCATCAGTAAGTTGAACTTTGGTTTCTTTTTAAACTTCTTATTGAAATATAATATGCAAACATAAAAGTGCACATATCATAAGTACATGGCTTGATGCATTTTCAGTCTGAATATGCCTATGTAACCAGCACCCTATTCAAGAAACAGAACATTACCAGAATTTCAGAAGCCCTCTTTGTGCTCCACTCCCCCAAGGATAACCATTATCCTTACTTAATTCCACAATTTATTTATCCATTGTATGTTGATGGCATTTGGGTACTTTCTATTTTTGTATATTACAAATAGTTTTGTAGAATATTATTGTATATGTATTTTGGTGCACATATGCCTGTATTCTAGTGAGGATATGAGAGTAGAATTGGTCAGCCATTGAGTATACATATTCTATTAGTTTCCTGTTGTTTCTATAACAAATTACCACAAACTTAGTGACTTAAAGTGATACAAATTTATTTTCTTACATTTCTGGCAGTAAGAAGTCCAAAATGAGTCTTATGGGATTAAAATTAAGGTGTTGACAGGGCTGGTTCCTTCTGGAGTCTCCAGTGGGAAATCTGTCTCCTTGTCCTTTCTAGCTTTTAGAGCTACATTCCTTGCATTCTTTGGCTCATGGCTCCTTCCTCCATTATCAAAGTCAGCAGCACAGCATTTTCAAATCATTCTTTGCTTCTGTCTTTACATTGCCTTCTCTCTTATAAGAACCCTTGTGATTACATCAGGGCCTCCCAGGTAATATAGAATAATTTCCCCCTCTCAAGATCCCAACTTAATCACATCTGTAAAATCTTTTTCCCATATAAGGTAACATTTACAGGTTCCAGGGATTAGGATGTGGACATCCTCGGAGAGTCTGACATTCTTCAGCCTACCCCACATACGTTCTACTTTATAAATATTGCCAGCACTGCAAGGTGATACTCCTACCAGAAATATATGAGAATTCTGGTTGTTCTACATCCTCATCAGCTCTAGATCTATTCCATCCTTTTCACTTTACCCAGCTTTTTTTTTTTTTCCTGTCTAACTGAAAACTATCTGGAAAGTCAAACTTTCTGTATCCACAGTTATGCTCATGCCCTCCCTTTCCCTCTCTAAGCACAATAATTCTCCTCACTGCTATTTCTGTTAAGAAAGAACATTTTAAAAAATGAGTTCTACCCTACAGCAAAATGGGATGCCTTATGAGGTGATAAACATTTTGTCACTAAAGGTATTCAAGCCTATGCTGGATGAACATTTGTGGGAAAACTGTAGAGACAAAATCAGTATTGAATAGAGGTGCTCTCTTAACAAGCCAGAGATTGGAAGTTGAAAGACTTAGGTTTTGGTTTTGAGTTCTCTATTTACCATATAGGCACAAGCCACTTACTTAACTTCTGTGAGCTTCATTTTCCTTATTTTTACACTGAAGGTATTACTACATGCATTTGCTGTGATGATCAAATGCCACCTCCTCTGGGTTACCTAGTCAAATAACCATTTCCATAACATGGGGATATATATTTTTAAACATAGTTACCTATTACTTTTATTATAGCACTGATCACATTGGATTAGAATGACATACTGCTTACTGCTTCTTGCATGAGTCTTCAAATTCTGCAAAAGCAGGTATTTTATGGGGTGTGTTTACTGATGTATTTTCTGTGCTTAGCAGAATAAACTGCACATGGTAGGTGTACAGCAAATGCATGAATCTTATTTCCGTCCTAGGACTGGTCTGAGAATCTAGTATAATGTTGGCTAAAAACACTTGAAATTTCAGAACACTTTCAAGATGCATTGTGTTGTTCCTGTCGTATCTTGTTGGTCCAGGCAGTAAGTCTCTGGGTTAGTCACTGAAGCCAAATGGAGCCCCCTCATCAGGGAAGGATTCTGGGAAGGGAGTGACATCTGTCCCATCTGAATTTCTCTTTGAGGAACATGGGGTGTTCTCTACAGGACACTATTTCTGCTTTTCTGAAGAGCAGGTCTAATTACTGGTGATAATTAGTTGCAACTTAAGGTCCTCCAGGCAATTTGTGGAAGTGCAAATTGCATCTAGGCTCTCCAGGATTTGATGTCCTTTCCCTTGATGTCTCATACCATCTCTCTTCCTGTGAAATAAGAGCAGAAGGAAAAGGTGCCTGAATGGGGCCAAAACATAAAGGTCAGCTTTACAAAGGACCTCCTTTGCCACTGTCTGCTGCAGAATAAACCTCCAGTGCCATTCGGGTGGCTGCAAACATTTGGGTAGTCAGAGAAGGAGTCATTTACTCCTTCATTCCTTTGACAAATGTTTGAGAGTTGTCTCTGTGCTAAGCTCTGTGCTGAGTGCTGATAATGAGAGGTGAGCAGATGTGGGCCCAAGCCATTAAGTTGCTCACAGTCTACTGGGAAAGACAGATATGAAAATAGACAATTGCAAGATAATCTGATGATGATGCCAGAAAGAAAAACAACAAACAAAATTGATAACAACAACTACCATTTATTGCCCAGATAATAGTCTAGATGCCCTACATCTTTTTTTCCCCTAATCTTTATAGTAGCCTTAAAATAGTAAAGTTCCCTTTTTTAAGATGAGGAAAATGAGGCTCAAGGAAGTAATTGGGAAGTTAGAGGCAAGTTTGGTGAGGTAACTGAAGTGAAAGAAGGACAGGAAGGCCCTCTGAGCCTGAACTCAGAATGTTTGGATAAAGAGATGGCCAAAGCTGCAAGGTGAACTTGAGAAAATCAGCCCACAAACCTGTTCTAGACTTGCTTCCTAAGTCTTTTCCTTTCCATTTACTGAGTCCCACCCTCAGAACATCATTCTTTATCTTAAGATAAAGAGTTAGAGAGTAGATAGTTCTGTTACATGCAATGTTTCCCATCATCTTATTATACTTTCAGTTACATTGAACACATCTTACAGATTAGCATTATTGACAGCTGCCCCTATGGTCCTCCTCTTAATCAAAATCTGGTTTGACTTTGAGCTGATTTCTTACCTTCTAAAATTGGAATAATGATACTACCCATGATAATACTGTTGCCCTTAAATCTAGCCTCCAGCTGAATCTTACTGCCTAAATCTAAATCTTACTGCCAGCTTCCCTAGGGAAAGATTGTGCTAAGCATGGGGGCCCAATGAAAGAGGTCATTATCCTTCATGGATTAAGTTTTCAGGTTTCCTATCTCTAGCTCCTAAGCTCCTGCCTTGGGTTTTAGAGAGCATCAGACCTGGGGAGTGGTTTCTCCTCTATTGGAGGCACAAAACAAACAACAAACAAACAACAACAAACTTTTGGCCTTCCTTTCCTTTTCAATGCTAAGACAGAGAAATACATTTGGAGGATAGGGGCCTTTGGCATGACAGGTGTCTTTGTCTGGAGGAATAAAAAATGATAGGTCAGGGCCCAGAGAGGAGAAAGCAAAGGACTCCTTGCGTAGGGCTAGTTTTGGGCTCTGGGTGTGAGAGATGAAGGCGAAGCAGTTCTTTAGTGGAACAGAAGCAAGGACATCTGAAAGAAGTCCTATTTAAGAATAAAAATGAACAGATGATACCTTCAATTTCCTGAGCATTTTTAAGGTGCCAAGCACTCTCATATAGTCTTTGCATATTTTATTTACCACAATCCTCAAATAACTCTATGAAATACATATTATTTCACCCACTTTGTAGACAAAGAAACAGGCTCAGAGACTTTAAGACATGTTGCAAAATCACACAGCTAGTTAACTATAGAGCTGGGACTTTAATCCAAGTCCCCGTAACTCAAAAGATTATGTTCTTTCACATGGCCTGCTCTTTCTAGTCCTATGGGATTAGTCATTCCAGATAAAAATGATTTAAAGTTACTGAATATACTTGGAAGTTTCCAAAGCACCATCCTTTTTGTTGTTTTAAATGAGTTGTTTGTTTTACATTCCCTTGAGTTTGGAGGTAATATGTAGTTAATGAATGAATTAAATAATTGATTAAACCCATTTTTCTATTAACATTATAACAGTACTTCCATTAATATGAAAATATGAATGTGTCTCAGAGAAGTTTCCTTTGACATTATAATGACTATATTAAAATTTCAAATATAATAATGAAATTCTAATTGTTTTAGAGAAACAATTAAAGAAGGCTATATATACATGCTCTGAAAGAACTATGGGATGTTCATGAAGTACCAAAGAGGAATTTTTAGAAAAGTTGTTATAAAAAAAGTACATAATTTTCATTAGAGTGGGCTCTAATTGCAAAATAATCATCATTTAAAGAGAATCTTTTGTTTGAAGTATTACAGTGAACAAAATAAGAATTGGCAGGTTAAAACATACAATGCAGCAATTTAGACAAAGAAGTATAATCCAAATTCAGGTTAATTTATAGCCTTTGATGACCTTCTTTAAGTAGGCATGCAGGATATATTCAATTTGTCCCTCCTTCCTGATCTTCTCTCCACCCTTTTACCATACTATTTTACACCTCACCCCCAGGCCTGCCTGTGTGTATCACATCAACAGTCTCCTCTGACCTATGATTTCTATTAGTTTCCAGTCAATCAGGGATACCCCCAAAAGACAGAGGAAGGGAGAAATGTAAACTTGTGATATGTATTCCTTCCTGAAGGGTGATATTGGCTGGCTATGTCCCTTGTCACAGTTTTGAAAAGGGGCCCTCTCAACGTAGTCCCTCAGCTTCCAGGGCCTGGTAACCACTCCCTCCCTTCCCCTCCCTGCCTCCAGGTGGTATCTAGCCTCTGGGTACAACACTATTCATCTAGGTTTTCCTATTCTGCTTCCACCTTTGAAAATAGTCCTGCTTTAAACTCTCCTATGCATTAGCTAGTTTGAGTGTGCCACCTAGTTTCCTGCTGTGAACCTGGGTATTAGTCAAGTGGTGTTTTGTTTACCTTGGTTTTGTTTTTGTTTTTGTTTTGTGTTGTTTTCACAAAATCATAAAGTTGTCTTGGTTCAAGTACTAAATTTTAAGCAAGTCCTATCATCTCTCTAGACTTCAATCATATCATCTTTAAATTGAGGATAAAAATTTCTATATCCCAGGTTGTTATGAGGATTAAATAAAGTAAACTGGGTAAAGCATTCAGCACAGTTACTGGCACATAGTAGATGCTCTGAAAATACTTGTTTCCTCTTCCTTTCTTTCCTGAATTGCTTAGCACTGTATTTGTCAAAGGAGAATATATGATTTGGGGGAATTGATAGAGTAGGCAAAGTTTCGGTAAATGTGACAGTGAGTTTTTAGGCACCCGAGATATTTAAACCCAGCTGGGGAGCTACTTGATAAAAACGCTAATTCTGGGAACTAAACTGAAAAGCTAGTCCAGATCAGTGTAGATTTCAACCCCTCCTCCATTATGCAAAACCAACTCCACCATTTTTAAAGAAGGAATCAATTACCTGGGTAGGATTCTATTGTAAGTACCCACATTGCAAGGGGTAAGATTTCAAATTGATCCTGTTTCTGGGCCTACCCTTGCTTCTCTACCTCTCTTAAAAAAAAAAAAAAAATCTCATAAAAACAGGGAGTAGAAAAGTGTTTGCCAAGGAGAGGTTGATAAAAGGGTACAAACTTCCAGTTATGAGATGAATAAGATCTGAGGATTAAAGTATAACATGGTGACTGTAGTTGATAATACTGTGTTGTAAAATTGACATTTCCTAAGACAGTATGGAAATTAAATGTTTTCATTTAAAAAAAAAAGAGGTAAATATGTGAGGTGATAGATGTGTCAATTAACTTGGTGGTGGGAATCCTTTCATAATATGTACAAGTATCAAATCATCACACTGTATAGTTTAAATATATTACAATTTTATTTGTCAATTATTCCTCAATAAAACCGGGGGCGGAGGGAATGACCTTGCAACCTTGAGTCTGGCTGGCTCCAAACATGTCTCACTCATCTACAAAACTACTCTCTGGTATTCATGCCCATTTTCATTTCACAGATTTTTTTTTTTTTCACCAATTATGCCAGGCCTTTGTTGGACCCTGGAGAAACAGCATCTAATCAGTAGATATTTATTGATCACTTACTGTGTGCTAGACCCTGTCCTAAATCCTGGGGAGACAACATGAACAAAATGAAGTCTTTTCCCTGATGAAACTTTCATTATGGTGGGGCAAAACACATGACAAAACAAATATATAGTATATTATCAGGTATTGGTAAGTGACATAAAGAGTAGTAAGTCAGGAAGAAGAAATAGAGAGTTATAGAGGAGTGATATTTTAGATAATGTGGGGCAGTTGAGCAAAATCTGAATGAAATAAGAGAATGAGCCCTATGAAGCTCTAAAGAAATATATTCCAGGCAAAAGGAATAGCATGGAGTAAGGCCCAGAAATGAGAACAAGTCAGAAAGCCAGTGTAACTGAGCAGAACTGAGCAAGTAGTAAGAATGAGATCTGAGAAATAGCCAGGAGTTGGATCAGATGTAGAACTTTGTAGGCTGTGGTAAGGACTTCGGGTTTTGCCCTAAATTCACATCAGTGAATCTAATTTATGTTTAAAATATCACTTGGCTACCAGCTAGAGAGTAGACAAAAGGGGCCAGAGAAGGGGAAAGAGCAAGAGTGAAGGCAGGAAGTCATCAAAGAGCTTGCTGTAGTCATCCAGGAGAAAGATGAGGAGGACCTCAGGCCAAGGAGGCTGCTAGTGGCTCAGCAGAAAGAAAATGGTGCTTTCAGGGATACTAGTAAGGAGGCACCTGTGGTGGTCCAGGGAGAGCTGGTAGGGCTTGGGTCCTAGAGGTGGAGTGCTGAAAAGTAATTGGTTTCAGGAGGTATGTCAAAAGAATGTGCTTGTGGATTTAATATGAGGTGCTAGGGAAAGACAGGAGCCATGACTACTAGGTTTTTGGCCTCAGTGACTGGTTAGTGCAATTGAAGAAAGAAAATCAAGAATTCTATTTCAGACATGTTAGGTTTAAGATGTCCACTAGGTATCCAAGCAAAGATGTCTAGTAGGCAATTAAATACATGTCTGAAACTCAGGGGAAAGGTAGAGCATGAGATATAAATTCAAGAGCTGCAGTATCTAATTGGATTTTAAAGCCCCAGGATTGGATCAGAGTATAGAACAGGGACAGAATGCATTCTGGCCTTCAGGAAGCTCACAGGCCCTGTTTCTCTACCCTACTATTCTGTGAGGCTCTTGTGAGACAAGACTATTTGGATCTAGGTTATCTGTTCAGGCTTGGAGTTATACACATCATGATTCTGATTCTAGCTCCACTATTCGTCAGCTATGTGACCTTGAGGAAATTACTTAACTCTTCAAACCTATTTTCTCATTCTTAAAAGGGACATGTTAATAATAATGAATGGAATATAATAGTCCCTGTTACCTAGGAAGCCCTTAATAAATGTTAATTATTAATATTAAAATGATCATACTTATTATTATTATTATCATTAATGTTAGGGACTCACTGTTCCCAACCCACTTCTTCCTCCTTTTGATCATCTTTGGGAATGAATGAATTTGGAAACAAAATAATTATTCCTTCAACTCTTCACAATATTTCATATGATGCAAAGGACAACTAACATTATTTTTAGTTAATATTTATTTACATAGATTACGTCTTTATTTTATTTAATGTTTTAAAGTCTTCCTTTCAAAGAAAGAAATTGACCTAGAAAAACAGTGGCTACTCAAAGAATGAGTGACTTTTATTTTTTTAAAGATTTATTTATTTATTTTGAGAGAGAGAGAGAATCTCAGGCACACTCCCTGCTGAGCACAGAACCCCTCACCAGTTGAATCACAGAACCCTGAGATCATGCCCTGAGCCGAAATTAAGAGCCAATGCTCAAACACCCAGGCGCCCTTCAAAGAATGAGTGATTTTTAAATAATGAGTTAGTAAGAAGCTATCATCCATGTGCTTGGCTAGTTTTCACTCTTGTTTTTCAAATGTACTTGGAGGACTGAACACAGAGTCTAAAAGATGTATCTGGGTTTATATAGTATCTGTGATTCAAAAAATGTTCATGTGAAGTAGTTTTGTAAATAGAATCAGATTCCAACTGAGAAATTATATGTAATACACAGAATATATTATGTGGGATATTCTTCATATACCTTTGATGATTTAAATCAGATCTGTTCTGGAGCATAGAGTAGAGCACAAGGATTAGTGAGATGATAGTGATGGTGTTAAGCATTCAAAAATCAAATATTTTTATGGAGGGGGGACTTTTTTTGTAGTCATTCATTAATTTGTAGTCAATTTTTAAGTATCCCCTATGTGAGAAGTGCTGGGTACAACAAAACAAATAACTACTAATAACAACTACTGTTCTCAAGCACTTTATATCTAAGAGAGGGAGGCACATGTGCACACACACACACACACACACGTTCATTGAAGTGATGCAGATGTTATGACAAAAAAAAAAATCTCTAAGGAGTAGGGAACAGTGGAATCCTACACCTAACTAATTTAAAAATCAGGCACACTTTTGAGTATAATTGAGTGTATTCCCTCTAGCTTAAAGTCTCTCTATAATTGTTTCTGGCCAAGGAGAGTACTAATAGCCAGCGTAAAATAATGGTGCTTATTGACCAAGAGAAAAGAGGTGCCTGTCAGTGACTCTGAATGAGAGAAATGCTTGTTTCCTGCTGTTGTCTGGAATGGCAACAATGAGGACCTGGAGCACTGTGGGAGGCTTTTAAATATTTAGTCTGTGCCAACCCACAACTGAGGTATTTGTGTATTTAACTTGATAGAGAGATGAATTATATATGGGAATCTTTTCGTATCGCTTGCTCTACTTGTGTTGACAAACGTCCCATCATTCTCTAGGAAGCACATGCCATAGGGATTACTGCAACGTTCTGCAGACAATTTACTTGTAGGGTTTTTATCCCATATGCTGCTTTCTCTTCATCGCAGCTGTCTTTTTATTTATTAAAATACAATCACTGAACAGGGAACTTTTCCAGACTCCCTTTTCTCAAAGTGGCATTTTAGAGCTTAGGTCGAATGCACTCCCTAGTGAATGTATAGTTATTCCCAAGATTTTGTCTCTTTGAAATGTAAGGTAGCCCTTGGCCAGCTCAGTTCAGTGGCCAACAATTCCAGTGAAAATTTCATTCTAATTAAAGAGAAAATGTATCATCTTATTTAAAATTGAAAGCTGAAAGTCCACAATTTTATGCCAATTGTCAGTGCATTAGATTAGATCTGGTATATTTTTGCATGGATAATGTTCACCTTATCCACATGTTCCTTTTTGGCCATCTACACAGGTAAGTACACAGTTTTGTTGATTTCTTCATTTGCAAATGAGCGTATCAGATCTACCCTCCACTAGTTGACTGTAAGAATGTTAAGATTATGCTTTTAACTACCAGAGTGGACTATTTGTATTCCAGGAATTTGACACAAAGTGGAGCCTCAAATTCTTTGCTGTCTTATTCTGAATAAAAATCTAGTTGCAAGAAATAGCACTAATCGAAGCCTGGTTGAAGATAACACAGTTCATTAGTTCCCCTGTTCTTAGACCATGCTAGATAATCTGAGAGCCGAATAACTGGACTGCATTATCTTTGTGCTTCATAGAGTTGCCTTGGTAGAATTCCCTTTTGATATATTGCCCTTGGCCTGCATTTAAAGACCCCATAAAATAATTTTATGAATTTTCTTAATGAATTTACTCTAAATATGGTAAGAAAACAGATGCATGCCATATGAAGGCATGAAAAAAAATTGTCAGGTTTCAAAATTACGAGTAACTGGCTTATTTTTTCCCCAAGCAACTGGATTTTTTTTAATTTTATGAACTCTAAGAATCATATCACTGGTTGTAGTTCTTTTTTGCTTCAGCTACTAGGAAGCTCAATTAAAGCCTACTTTTAATGAGTGTATAGGACTTTATGGTATTCATCTGTTTGTGATATCATTACTTCAAGCTTTGTTTCATTTTCCTGCCTATGATATCTTGTCGTCATTTCCTCTTTCGTTTATTATTTATATTTCTATTATATACATCCCTATAATTCACTTCAAATTTATTTTGGACCTAGGTCTACACACACACACACACACACACACACACATATACACACACACGGCCATTTTTGGTCATCATGAGATCAAAAGTCCAGGACCCTTTCTATCCAAGTGTTTGTCCTAAAGCAGATAGGTTTTTCTTTTCAATTTTTCTAGATTTTTTATGTAAAAGTAGATACATTGTCCCAGTTTTTTATTTAAGATGAGTACATATGGAGTTTAAGTATAGAGAGAATTTCTGGCTATCTGAGGGCAAGATTTGGGATCTGCTACTAGGTTTGATCTTTCCCCTCTCCACAATTTGCCCTCAAAGACATCCCTTCCAGAATGATGCACTCCTATACAATTATACATTTGTAGAAGATCCCTCAAATGGCAAGGTTCTGAGGTAGCTTGAGAGAGACTGCAGTCTAATCACCCCTCTTCACTGAATTGTTAAATTGTGTATTTGGGCATCAGATAGACCAGATTCAAATTCTATTTTTTCTGTTCAGGAGCAATATGACACTGACATATTAACTAAATTCCTTCCAATCTCTCGAATATTTCATCACTAAAAGGAAATAGATAGTTCTTATATCCCAAGATTGCTGTGAGTGTTAAATAAGGTAATTGGCTTAGCATGGACCCAGCACACAGAAAATGCCCTCTAATTGGTGATAAGAACCTTGCATCAGTATGCAGGGAACCCAGTGAAGGCAGGGACCCTGCATACTGATGCAAAGGTTCTTGTCATTGAGTTCATCTATTCAATTCTTGTGCCAGCAACTTCTAGACACTGAAGATCTAGATATAGACACATAGTGTCTGTCATCAAGGAACTTATACTTGAGTGTCAGGAAACAACATTTCAGATGGTGACAAGTGCTATGAGGAAAATAAAACAGGGGGATGAGAGAGAGTGACTGCAGTACATCTAATTTAAATTAAGTGGTTGGGGAAAAACTCCTTGTGGGCGTGGCATCTGGGATGAGATACGAAACCATAAGAGACTATGGACTCTGAGAAACAAACTGAGGGTTCTAGAGGGGAGGGGGGTGGGGGGGATGGGTTAGCCTGGTGATGGGTATTAAAGAGGGCACGTACTGCATGGAGCACTGGGTGTTATACGCAAACAATGAATCATGGAACACTACATCAAAAACTAATGATGTAATGTATGGTGATTAACATAATATAATAATAATAATAATAAAAAGAAAGATAAGAAGGAGTTGAGGGAAGAGCATTCAAGAGAGAGGGAAGAGCAAATGAAAAGGCCCTGAGAAAGGGCTGAACTTGATGTATTTGTAGAACAGAAAGAAGGCCTGCGGGGCTAGAGCAGAGGAGGAAAGGAGAGCAGTACAAGATGAAGCAGGTGGAAGTCATATCATGATGATGAGTTTAGCTCCCCACTTTTTTGTGCAGTAGAAAGGCACTAGAAGTTTTTAAGCAGGCGTGTAAAAAAATCTGATATTACTTAAATATCTTTTCCCTTAAGTGGTATGCAAAATCCAGCTCCATCTTCCCATGCTTTTCTCTTTGCTTAGAAATTCCTTTATTATCCCTTTATCTCTTGGTGAGTTCTTAACCATCCATCCAACACATCACACAGGATTCTGTCTTATTTATCTTTAAATCTCTGTACTTAGAAAAATGCTTACATGGCGAAGGTACTGAATGTATGCTTAGTTTTGCATTATCTATACAGATCTGCTTTGACTGAGTCAGGAAATTGAGAATTAACTAAATTTTGAAATTCAAGATAGCCAGGTAGGGCATACTAACCTCATAGGCAGGGCTGCAGTTCTCTTTTCGGCAGTCTGCATCTGTGGACTGTCCAGCATTCGGAAGCACTTCTGATCTGCTGAGGCTTTGCTGCTTCCAGTGACAAAAACACTGGTACAGCTACATTCTGACTGATTTTCAAGTAAATAGAGATGCAATTTCTGACCAAAACTAAGCCAGAAAGAGCAAAGTTTCCATTCCTTTCACCCTCATTCCTATAAATATGTATTCACAATGCTGGGAATCCATTTTGGGCAAGCTGGTAGCCCTGGGGAGGACTGGGACTCATTTTTGTGAAATATCACATTCTGTAAGGTCTCAGCCCAAAAGGACAGGAAACATTGCTGAATTTATTTTCCAAATCATTCCTGCCTCTGGGACTGATGCAAGCCATGCTCTTAATAAATCTTCCTTTAAGACCTTTCTCCTTGCATTTGCCTCTTGATCTCATCACCTTTGTCTTCAGTTCACAGAATTTATTTTTTCTCTTCTTTTTTTTCCCTCTCTGCAATAACTTGTCAGCTTGCAGAACACTTTCTCAGTGTTATGCTTCAGGATGGAAGACCAGCTCAGGGAGAAAGGCCTGGCCTTTCTAACCACTCTACTTTCACAGCCCTCCTCTTTCCACACTTACCACCACTTTCTCATGCCCTCCCCAAATTCCAGACCTAGTTCAAGACACCCCTAGAATCTCTCAGAAAGGATTAGGCTGGTTGTGAAAGCTTCTGATAGGAAGCTGGCTGCTGTTCTGTCGCCCTGCCTGGAAAAGTAATCTACCCATTTGTTCTATTTTAGCTAACACTTCTCCAAAGTCTGTGAACTCTGATCACATTATATGGATCTTGTCCCTCCTTTGGTGCCATCATAGGCAAGGCAGAAGATGCAGATGCAAAACAGGAAAGATTACTTGGAGAAAATAAAGTATATGTATGATACATTTAATTGATGATATTCCTCAGTCTGACATTCAGACTCCATCCCATTCCCTACAGTTGGGTTCAGGCTTCTCTTCAGACTCCTCACCAATGATTCCTACATAAAACCTATGTTTCAGCTACATGGCCCAGTTCCTCTGGACACATCTTGTGCTTTCTCATCTCTGGTCCTTTTCATATATACTCTCTCTGTCTAAGAAATCTTTCCTCCCATTTGAATGATACCTCATTTTATCCCACTGTCAAGATTCAGCCTGAAGCCACCCTCTGGAAGAATCCTTCCCTGGACACCCTACCTATCTCTCCTATGAAAGTCCACATTGCTGGAGTTGAAGCCTGACTAACTGCCACTGACTAGCTGTGTGATCTTAAATGACATCTTTCAGTGGACACACCATATCTCCCCTACCACATACTTATTTCTTATTCAACCCAAGAAGCAGTTGAATGTCTGAGCTACCCCTATGTAGAGTTGAGATAGGCAGCTGTTTATATAGTGTGATTTGAGGCTATCATATGATCTGAAATTTTTTTTTTTACTGGTCTTTGTTTAAAGGTTTGAAGACATCTTATAAAACTAATAACATTATAATGAAATTCTTGGAATCATAACCTCATAGTCTTTGTAATCCTAGAATGTCAATTCTGTAAAGATCCTTAAAGGATCAGTTAGTTTCATCTTGTTTTGTTTGGTTTTTAATTTAATCTTCTTGTTTTTTAGTTGGAGAAATTGCTTTTCAGAGGGGCAAATGAGTTGGCAAAGACCATATATGTAATTCAAATTTCTTTATCAACATTATTGTTCAACAACATAATTCTAATTATCTAGAAGGCAAATGTGGCTTATGTTGGTGCTGTTTTCATTGTCTCAAGTTAAATTGGTTATGTATAAGTGTATAAGATACAGTTTCTTTAGTTACTAAGAATAGAAATCTATTCTAACTCAGACAAAATGAAATGCATTTGCAAGATATTGGGGACTTACAGAATCAATGGGAGTTGGAAAGAGACATGGACTTAGGGTGAGCAAGAAGGGAAGAACTTTAGCACAAGGGAGAGGAAGCCACAAAAGTGGCTTTGGGGTGGGAAAGTCTGTTCAGGACATGAAGGAACACCAAGCCTTTTATTATTTTTTCTCTATTCAAAATACAGATTTTATGGAGGCCATATCTGATTAGCATAGATAGGGTTATGTGCTTTGATTAGGGACAGCAAGGCCTTTCCTTGTGACTCTAACAAACTATACACAATGATGAAACAGTCATTTAAGTATAAGAAATAATTTGTTGTTAAGACAAGGAAATAGATGCTAAGCAGCCAAAATTTACTAATGCCAACTATGACAAGAATGCCTCATTCAAAGAAAGTTGAGTAAATAATTCTGATAGCTCCCAACTGTGGACCACCAGTGTAGGTCAGGAGCTTTCATTTATGTTCTTATTAGATCCTTTGAACAAATTTTCAAGAAAAATAATGTCATTCCCATTTTGAAAATCAGAAAATTTAAGGTAAAAGAGGATAAGTCAATTGCCTGGCAAAACCTGGAATTAAAACCAGATCTGTTTACCTCTAAAGTCTATGTTCTCACTGATTCTCCAAGCCTTCATGTGTGTGAAAGAGCTAATGCAATTCCTGGCACCTGATAGGTATTATTTCCTGGAGGAGCATGACTAGCAGGGAGATATTACTGGTACTTGCTGTTCTTTCTGCCTGCAATGCTTTTCCCCCAGAAATTAACTGGACTGACTCCTTCACTTTATTTAGGTGTTACCTCACCAGAAAGGCCTTCCTTGACAACACAATATAACAAACTTATCACTGTCCTACTTTACTTTCTATTCCCTTATGCTACCTTTTCATAGCACTGGTCATTCACACACACACACACACACACACACACACACACACACACACGAATATTTGTCTATTTGTTCTCTCCCATAAAAATGGGAACTTTGTTTTATATGCTAATTTATCCTCAGCATCAAGAACTGTGCCTGATAAACAATTGTTTGATGAGTGAACAACACAAATATAACTGGAAGAGTAGTTCTCAGCTCTGTCTCTAACCTCCAGTATGGCTTTGCCCCAGTCATTTATCTCTCCGGGCTTCAGTTGTAAAATGAAAATATCGAATCAGATCAAACCTAACCTCCCCTTTGCCTTATTTCTTGCCATGTGAATGCTTGGTTTTTATATATTGTGCTTCTCTGCTAGCTTTCTTTTTAAAAAGCACTTTAGAAGAAACTAAAAAAAATGTTTCAAAGACACTGGACTAGATATTCCTTAAAGTTCTATCTTTCTATAAAAGTGTATAGTTGTATCAGCATAAAGAGTTTATAGACCTCCCAGATAGATTACAAAGAAAGTCTTTCAAAGAACAATTATGTATTTCTTATTGGAAGAAAATAAAAAGTTCTTCACCCCCTATGCTTCTGGTTCTTAAATTCCAGGAAGAGGACTTAGGAAGTTCATTTACTCACTTCAATTACCAGAAGCTCTTTATTGAGTCCATTTTATAATTTTAATTAACATAATAATCCTGAAAAGTAGGAGGTTATGGAATACATGAATTCAGAGCTTCTAAGATTAATAAGTGTACTGAAGTATGAAAGCTCTTTCACATAATTTTTTTAACTCTGAAGATCAGTGGTATAGAAAGGAATCTGTACTGTTCCCAGGCAGATGATGGATATTGAGAAATTGACTTAGACACCGTCTTTCATGTGATGAAGACCAAAATATCAGAGCTGATTCCTGTGAGTCAACATTTTAACCAGTTACTTTGTGAGGGCATGATCTAATGGAACATAACAAGTGCCCACTTTGGAGCCAATGGCCTTTGAGTATAGGGGGTAACTGAGAACATATTTAAAATAAAAAGGTCTATCCAACAAGAAGATCTAACAATTGTAAATATTTATGACCCCTGGCAGCCAATTATATAAACCAATTAATAACAAAATTAAAGAAACACATTGATAATAATACAGGAATAGTAAGGGACTTTAACACCCCACTCACTGCAATGGACAGATCATCTAAGCAGAAGATCAACAAGAAAACAAGGGTTTTGAATGATACACTGGGCCAGATGGACTTCACAGATATATTCAGAGCATTTTATCCTAAAACAGCAGAATACACATTCTTCTCAAGTGCACATGGAACATTCTCCAGTATGTGACCCACATACTGGGTCACAAATCAGGTCTCAACCAGTACCAAAAGATTGGGATTATTCCCTGCATATTTTACAATGCTTTAAAACTTGAATTCAATCACAAGAGAAAATTTGGAAAGAACACAAATACATGGAGGTTAAAGAGCATCTTACTAAAGAATGAATGGGTCAACCAGGAAATTAAAGAATTTAAAAATTCATGGAACATAAGGAATAGAATGGAGGACATAAGCAGAAGGAAGGGAAAAATGAAGGGGGGAATTCAGAGGGGGAGACGAACCATGAGAGACTATGGACTCCGGGAAACCAACTGAGGGTTTTAGAGGGGAGGGGGGTGGGGGGATGGGTTAGCCCAGTGATGGATATTAAGGAAGGCATGTATTGCATGGAGCACTGGGTGTTATACACAAACAATGAATCATGGAACACTACATCAAAAACTAATGATGTACTGTATGGTGACTAACATAACATAATAAAAAAATTAAAAATTAAAAAAATTTTTTAAAAGTTCATGGAAATAAATGAAAAGGAAAACACAACTCTTCAGAACCTTTGGGATGCAGCAAAGGCAGTCCTAAGAGGGAAGTATATAGTAATACAAACCTTTCTCAATAAACAAGAAAAGTCTCAAATACACAACCTAACCTTACACCTAAAGGAGCTGGAGAAAGAACATCAAATAAAGCCTAAATCCAGCAGGAGAAGAGAAATAATAAAGATTAGAACAGAAATCAATGAAATAGAAACCAAAAGAACAGTAGAACAGATCAACGAAACTAGGAGCTTGTTCTTTGAAAGAATAAGATTGATAAACCCCTAGCCAGACTTATCAAAAAGAAAGGAAAAAGGACCCAAATAAATAAAATCTATTAGTGGCTCTTCACTTCTTTTATGATCAGTCTTTACTCCACAACATGGCTTACAAAGCACCATATGATTTGGTCCCTATCTGCCTTTTCGACCTCATCTTTTGCTACTCCCTCACTTATGCACTCTCGCATTCACTCACTCACTCACTCACTTGCTCATTCATTCAATAAATTTCTTTATTTAGTAATTACATGTACTAAACTTGGGTTAGCCGTTAGGGCTTCATGATGAATACAGACATGGCCTCACTCTAATGGGATAAAGAAGAACGATGTTAAACTATAATAAAGTATGATGCATGTTATCATAGGGCAGTACAGGGATCACAGGGGCATAACTAGTAGTGGGGGAGAGAATAGTTTCCAGAGGTGAGACCAAAGATAAGTAACTATAGACATTGTAGGCTAGACATAGACACTTATTAGTAGGCTCCTGTGGTTTGACAATTTAGCCCACCTGTAGACTTAGTCCCAGCCATGAAGGGGGTTTGGTTCTATTCTGCAAATAGTCATAAGTGGCGCTGGCAAGCAGTTGAAAGTTCCTCAGTTCCTAGGATTTTTTTTTTAAGATTTTATTTATTTGAGAGAGAGAGAATGAGAGACAGAGAGCATGAGAGGGAGGAGGGTCAGAGGGAGAAGCAGACTCTCCGCTGAGCAGAGAGCCTGATGCGGGACTGGATCCTGAGACTCCAGGATCATGACCTGAGCCGAAGGCAGTCGCTTAACCAACTGAGCCACCCAGGCGCCCCATCAATTCCTAGGATTTTTTCTTGGAATCATGGCTAAGTCCTGACCTAACTCGGCCTTCTAACCAGGATGATGAATCTTTGCCTTTCCCTCTGACTCCTGTGTCAGTCTCCATTCCTTACCTAGCACTTGTTATGACCCTGACATGTTGCTGAATCCATCGTTCTGGGGTCTTGGCAGCTGTCACATGACCTCAGTAATTCTTCTGGCATGCTTACAGAAGACTGCCTTCCTCTGTGTCAGACCTTCCCAAGGCTGTGTCATATCTCAGTCTTTGTTTTTCAGTCAGTGCTTTGCCTCCTCGGCTCAAATCCCATACCTCTCAGCCTGCCACACCTTATGCATCTACAGGTCATCAAGTCATTACCACTTTTCACATGAAGCAGTAGCCTGGTCCAGCTCCCTCATCTATTGGAGACTGACATCCTAAGGGATATCTCCTCAAGATTTCCATTCTGTTCCCCATGTATCCATGCCAGCCTTTCATTCCTGGTAGGGTAGATCTTATTCCTCATTCCCTTTGTCATAGTAGGAAAGAATAACTTTGGTGTCACCCAGCTTGAACCCCTGTATGTACATCATCTCTGCGAAGTAATCCTGCTCTCCTCCTTCTCACTGATTCTGATCCTATCTTCATCCACTTGAGACTGTGATTGTACTTTTTGCCCTGGAAAACTGGAAGTCACTTGCTACCCATGCCTCTGCCCTTCCTCGGTTTTTCCTTGGCAGTCTACTTCCTTCACTGCTGACTCAGTCTTGGCTCCAACATCATTATCTCTCATGACCTATCCCCCTGCACTCAGAACCTAGTTTTGGGACCAGATGATTTTTCTTTTCTTTTCTTTTTAATTATTAGCCAACATATAGTACATCATTAGTTTATGATGTAGTGTTCAATGGTTCATTAGTTGTGTATAACACCCAATGCTCATCACCACATGTGCCCTCCTTAATACCCATCACCTGGCTACCCCATCCCTCAGTTTGGTTCCCAGAGTCCAGTCTCTCATGGTTTGTATCCCTCTCTGATTTATTCCCATTCAGTTTTCCCTCCATTCCCCTGTGGTCCTCTGTGCTATTCCTTGTGTTCCACATATGAGTGAAACCATATGATAATTGTCTTTCTCTGCTTGACTTATTTCACTTAGCATAATCCCCTCCAGTCCCGTCCATGTTGATGTAAAAGTTGGGTATTCATCCTTTCTGATGGCTGAGTAATATTCCATTGTATATATGACCATATCTTCTTTATCCATTCGTCTGTTGAAGGGCATCTCAGCTCCTTCCACAGTTTGTCTATTGTGGACATTGCTGCTATGAACATGGGGGTACATTCTTTTCACTACATCTGCATCTTTGGCGTAAATACCTAGTAGTGCAATTGCTGGGTCATAGGGTAGCTCTATTTTTAACGTCTTGAGGAAATTCCATACTGTTTTCCAGAGTGGCTGTACCAGCTTGCATTCCCACCAACAGTGTAAGAGGGTTCTCCTTTTGCCACATCCTTGCCAACACTTGTTGTTTCCTGTCTTGTTAATTTTTGCTATTCTAACTTGGTATCTCATAGTGTGCTTTTTTTACTGTCAAATTTCTTTTTTAATTTTTTTTTTAATTTTTATTTATTTTTTTAAATTTTATTTTATTATGTTATGTTAGTCACCATACATTACATCATTAGTTTTCTTTCTTTCTTTTTTTTTTTTGAAAAACCTAAATATGAGATAGGAGTCCATCAAAATCCTAAGGGAGAACACAAGCAGCAACCTCTTCGACTTTAGCCACATCATTAATTTTTTTTCATACATTACATCATTAGTTTTTGATGTAGTGTTCCATGAGTCATTGTTTGCGTATAACACCCAGTGCTCCATTCAATATGTGCCCTCCTTTTTTTTTGTTGTTTGATGGAAATATTTTATATCTTTTTTTTTGTTTGATGGAAATATTTTATATCTTTTTTAAATTTTATTTTATTATGTTATGTTAGTCACCATACAATACATCATTAGTTTTTGATATAGTGATCCATGATTCATTGTTTTCGTATAACACCCAGTGCTCCATGCAGTATGTGCCCTCCTTAATATCCATCACCGGGTTAACTGATCCCCCCACCCACCTCCTCTCTAAAACCCTCAGTTTGTTTCTCAGAGTCCATAGTCTCTCATGGTTCGTCTCTCCCTCCAATTTCCCCCCCTTCATTTTTCCCTTCCTTCTCCTAATGTCCTCCATGCTATTCCTTATGTTCCACAAATAAGTAAAACCATATGATAATTGACTTTCTCTGCTTGACTTATTTCACTTAGCATAATCTCCTCCAGTCCCATCCATGTTGATGCAAAAGTTGGGTATTCATCCTTTCTGATGGCTGAGTAATATTCCATTCTATATATGGACCACATCTTCTTTATCCATTCATCTGTTGAAGGGCATCTTGGCTCTTTCCACAGTTTGGTTATTGCGGACATTGCTGCTATGAACATTGGGGTGCATATGGCCCTTCTTTTCACTACATCTGTGTCTTTGGGGTAAATACCCAGGAGTGCAATTGCTGGGTCATAGGGTAGCTCTATTTTTAATTTTCTGAGACACCTCCACACTGTTTTCCAAAGTAGCTGTACTAACTTGCATTCCCACCAACAGTGTAAGAGGGTTCCCCTTTCTCCACAACCTCTCCAACATTTGTTGTTTCTTGCCTTGTCAATTTTTGCCATTCTAACTGGTGTAAGGTGATATCTCAGTGTGGTTTTGATTTGAATTTCCCTGATGGCTAATGATGATGAGCATTTTTCATGTGTCTGTTAGCCATTTGTATGTCTTCTTTGGAGAAGTGTCTATTCATGTCTTCTGCCCATTTTTTGCCTTGATTATTTATTTTTTGGGTATTGAGTTTGAGAAGTTCTTTATAGATCTTGGATACCAGCCCTTTATCTGTAGTGTCATTTGCAAATATCTTCTCCCATTCTGTGGGTTGCCTCTTTGTTTTGTTGACTGTTTCCTTTGCTGTGCAGAAGCTTTTCATCTTGATGAAGTCCCAAAAGTTCATTTTTGCTTTTGTTTCACTAGCCTTTGGAGATGTATCTTGAAAGAAGTTGCTGTGGCCAATGTCAATACCTGCCCTCCTTAATACCCATCACCAGGCTAACCCATATCCCACCCCCGTCCCCTCTAAAACCCTCAGTTTGTTTCTCAGAATCCATAGTCTCTCATGGTTCATCTCCCCCTCCGATTTCCCCCTCTTCATTTTTCCCTTCCTACTATCTTCTTTTTTTTTTTTTTAAACATGTAATTTATTATTTGTTTCAGAGGTACAGGTCTGTGATTCATCAGTCTTACACAATTCACAGTGCTCACCATAGCACATACCCGCCCCAGTTTTAGTTTTGATTTGTATTTCCCTGATAGCTAGTGATGTGGAGCATTTTTTCGTGTGTCTGTTAGCCATTTGTATGTCTTCTTTGGAGAAGTGTCTGTTCATGTCTTCTGCCCATTTATTGACTGGATTAGTTGTTTTTTGGGTGTTGATAATTTTTCACTTCACTTTTTGACTAAGCTCTTTGGATTTGGCAGCCTGGAATTTAGGCCATTCCCTGGCTTCCTTGGACTCCAGGCCACTTGAGTCTACTCTCATGATCTATTCCTCAGGATTTCTTTTAGGGTCTTAGTTCATTTTACTTAGGTAAACAGGTACTCCCTGTGCTAGGGGTTGGATAATGAATCAGAAATACACCAGATGGTCCTGCTTCTCTATATTTCTTTGTCTATTGCAAAGCCCCCTAACCCCCACCTTGGTCATGGCTAGCCTGCAGTGCCCCACTGAGTGAGAACAGGGGGACAGCCTATGACCACTCTCTACTGGGAGGCCATTTTGATGAGAGACCCCTATTGAGTAAACCAGGCTGAGTTCTACTTTTACACTTTGGAAGGCCTCACAGTCACTCCTCACATGGTAGAGCTGGGTAACAATGAATCTTCTGACTTAAAAGCTCTGATCTGATGGTTGTGGAAGGAGAAACATGAGGAATCCAGAAACAAATCAGGATACTGCATTATGCGGGAGAGGAAAGAGAGGAAGCCTGTGTCTAGATGATTAATGCCTTTATCTTTTCTCTGAGAGAAACACTATGTGAAGTCCCATAAAATCTTAACCAGTGTAGTAGCTTAGAAGCCCCTCCACAACAATACCCACCCCTACCTAGCTCTGCTGAGAACCCACTAGCTAACTGTGGGTTTAGAACTCCTTGTCCACTCAGACCACTAACAATCAGCCTTCTTACCTTCCCTCTCTGTCATTATCCCCTCACCCAGACATATTTACTCCATTCAATTAATGAATATCTACCACGAGTCTACCATGTGTCAGGTACTCTGTCAGATGCTAGGTTATTCACTGGTGAGCAAAAAACAGATGTTGTCCCTACCCACATAGAAACTACAACCTAATTGGAAATGTAAACTGTAAGTAAACAAGTGCAAACACATATATAATTGCAAATTGAAGTAGTGCTTTGAGGAAAAGGATCTAGTTGCTCCAAGGGAGACTAACAGGAGAGCCTAATTTAAGGAGTGATAGGGAAGATAATATCTGAGCTAAAACAAAAATGAAGGATAGATGTCAGCTAGGCAAGGAAGGGAGTTAGTGTGGAGAACAGGATAGACAGAGGGAAAAATACTTAAAGGTCCTGAGATAGACTATGAACTTGGTTCATCTGAGGAAGTAAAAAAGTCATGTTAAAGAGTTTGGATTTCCATTCTAGTGTAATTGGAAATTCTGTATGAATTTTAATCCAGGAAATGGCATGAGCCAATTAAACTGTGAAAAAACTATGTGGAGAGGGGATTGGAGAGGAGAAGAGTGAGAAAAAGAAAGCTGGGCAGTGTAGGGGACTTTTTCAGCAAACTGGCAAAAACATGGAAATAGAGACAAGTAGAGAGTTTGGAGATATCTTCTAAAGATAGAATTTAAGGACCTTAATGAGATGAGGGATGTAACAATTTCAGTAAATGATATCAGGCCAAAATCTTTTTTTTATTATGTTATGTTAATCACCATACATTACATCATTAGCTTTTGATGTAGTGTTCCATGATTCATTTTTTGTGTATAACACCCAGTGCTCCATTCAGTACATGCCCTCTTTAATACCCATCACCAGGCTAACACATCCCCCCACTTCCCTCCCCTCTAGAACCCTCAGTTTGTTTCTCAGAGTCCATAGTCTCTCATGGTTCATCTCCCCCTCCGATTTCCTCCCCTTCAAAGACTAAAATAAGAGATGAGGAAGGACAATATATCATACTTAAAGGGTCTATCCAACAAGAAGATCTAACAATTGTAAATATCTATGCCCCTAATATGGGAGCAGCCAATTATATAAGCCAATTAATAACAAAAGCGAAGAAACACATTGAGAACAATACAATAATAGTGGGGGACTTTAACAGGCCAAAATCTTAATATCATTATTGACTTTTCTCTTACTTTCACATCTCATATTCAGTTTATCCTCAAATCCTAAAGTCTTTACCTTCAAAATAGATTCAAAATCCTGCAACTCCCAACCATCTCCACAGCTTCTACCCTAACCCAACCCATCATTATTTCTTCCTGGACCACTGTAGTAGCTACCCAACTGGTCTCCTGGCTTTCACCCCCCTCCTGCTCACCACAGACTACTTCTCTACTCAGGAGACCCTTTAAAAATGTAAATCAAATCATTTCATCACTCTCAGTATCTCTACCCCACAGTGGCTTCTCATACAAAACTCTTACCAAGGCCTGCAGAGCCCTGTAATCTGGACCCTTCCCCTCTAATTCATTTTGTACTAATCACCTTCTCACTTGTTCCTGTTCAATCCCACTGACCTTCCTGCTGCTCTAGAGACATACCAAGCTTATTCCTGCCCTTGGACCTTTGTGCTTGCTTTTACCTCTGGACCTCTGTTTTCTCAGATAGATAAATCGATAGATGATAGATATAGATAGATAGATAGATATAGATAGATATAGATAGATGATAGATAGATAAATAGATAGATAGATAGATAGATAGATAGATAGATAGATAGATAGATAGATATAGATACAGATATGGATTATTTCCTCATATCATTCAGTTTCTACTAAATGGTTACCTCTCTGACCACCCTAACTAAAATAGCTCCCTCCACCACCCTCTATGACCTTACCTTGCTTTATTTGTATTCATTACACCTGTCATTACCTTACACTATATTACGTTTTAATTTGTTTATCTCTCTCACTAGAATTTAAGTTCCATGAAAGTATGGAATTGCTTGTTTTACTTCTGCTTCCTTACCGTGTAGAAGAGTGCAACATGGGAAGCTCTTAAGCAAAATTTATTGAATGAAAAAAGGAAGGAAAAAGTGAAAAAGAGGAAGACATCAAGGTGGCCTCTGAAGTTTCTGTCTTGTCCAGTTGAATGGATGGAGATGGTAGGGCTATTTACTGAATTGGGTGTACTTTCAGAAGGCCAGGTGTGGAGGATGTCAGAAGATCCATTTTAATCAGGTTGAATTTTAGGTAACTTTAAGATGTTCAAGAATAGCAATCAGGTTGGCAGATGGATAGGACCACATAAATTTATCATCCCAACTGAAAGTGAACAGGGAAACTAAAAATAAAGTTTTGTACATTTTTTGAAATATTCATGTATTGACCACCAATTGTTTTATTACACTGGACTTACAAAATCATTGTTTTTTAAAATCAAAATTTGTTTTAAGTAAAAGATAAAGTAGGGGCACCTGGGTCGCTCAGTTGGTTAACCAACTGCCTTTAGCTCGGGTCATGATCCCAGGGTCCTGGGATTGAGCCTCGCATCGGGCTCTCTGCTCCTTGGGGAGCCTGCTTCTCCCTCTCCCTCTGCCTGCCACTCCCCCTGCTTGTGCTCTCTCTCTCTGTCAAATAAATAAGTAAATAAAATCTTTTTTAAAAAGATAAAGTAAAATAAAATAAATATATATCCATATACATTAAAGCAGAATTTTTGAAAAACTTCTATTTATTTTCTTTAAATCAATTCAGTAACTTTCAGAGCATATTCACATGCTTCAATCAGTTTCTTAGCTACATGTGTATCTAATACTATGTCATTGTTATTTTTATGAAGAATATCTTTTTTAATAAGGCTTTATTTTTTTTTTTTTTTGATGACATTGCCTTGAGTATTCTTCAGAATTGTATTTTACGGTTAGTAAGTTTGAAATTGTTGACACATTCAACTAATTATTCTTTGTAGATCATAATATCCTTAAATAAAAAGCATTATTTCTATAGGTGCTGAGGTACCTGGTAAACTTAGAGCAAATTCTCCTAAATAGAGGACATTCTCAGTTGTAAACTTTTTAGTATTAAAATATGTAAACATTTCAGTCCAAATATTTTCATAGTTACTCTCTTGTTTACTCCCTTCAGAGACATTTTCTTGGATTAATTTTTTTTTATAAAACAACTTTTGTCAAATAAGATGCTTCTTGACTCTTAAATTTTCACCAAATGCAGATGCTGCATAATTGTAGGCCTTCTCAATTTCATCCTACTCTGGCACAATATGTTGTATAAATATCCAATTAAAACTAGGAGCTTCATCACAAAATTCTCCTCCTAAAGTAAGTTTTCCCAAGGTATAACCACTGAATTTCAAAATTCAATCTTGTACTCCAATTGTGCTTCCATCATTTAATTTATGCAGTTCCTCCCATGCTTTTATAGAGATAAATGTCATGTCTTGTTTGCAAGCTTTGTTTTCAATAATTGCAATTTGATAAAAGCTTGAAAAGTTGAAATACTTTGGTGCTTCATTTGTTGAATATTTGATTAAAAATTTCCAGTTGATTTTGAACAAAATGCAACCAAAATTTTGTTCCTATTTAGAGGCCTTATTAACAAAATTTAAGGGTCTCATTAGCAACAAAAACAAAAAAGCAAAATCAATGTTGATTAACAAAGCAGCTTATTAAAGGCTCAAAATCTCCAAAATCCTATTGTTGGCAGACAGTAAAGAAAAGAAGCATGGTCTGCCTCCCTGAAAAAAACAAAAATTTTGTGTTTGTGTGGTTTACAATTAGCTTCATAAAAATTATATTGTTCACTTACTTTGTGTAAATTTTGATAACTATAGTTCCTATTTTAAAGGTAGAAAATAGAAGCTTATTTGGATGCAATTATGATTTATATGGATACCACAAACCAATTCAAAATAAATTTCTGCTCCGGAGGTTTGTTGATTTAACAAGTATATTGCTTTTACCAAAATTTGTATTCACATTATTATACCAAAAAATAAGTAATTTATCTTTAATGTTGAACTTTTTATTTTACTGAATTAACAATAACATTACCACTAAGACAATATTTTACCTTCAACAGAATAAATTTAGAAAACCTTACTTTGATTCCATGAATTGGCTGAAAATAATTAAATTACATTGGAATTAAGTTAAATTGTTTTCTGTTTGAAGTATCTGATGACACTGATTTAAAACTGCTGGTTTTAGTTCTGCTAACAGTGAAAAGACATTAATGGCTACCACTTTATATACAAGAAAACTTGGAATTAAAAATGATTGAAATTATTTTAGAAGAACAGTCATGTACTCTAAATAAAAGTGATACTACACATCACTCCGAAGTGTGGGTTTTCATTTATAGTACATGGACTGTTCTTCTAAAATAATTTCAATCATTTTTCTTCTGTGCTCCTGCTTTTATGTGTGTAAATTATAGTCTTTGGGCATAAGTTTTCTTAAAATAACTGTTAAATCAAGTAGATGCTGACGTTCCTTCAGCAGATTTATGTTCTCTGGTTTTTATGTGGTCATGTTATCAGTATACCCCCTACAGTGGATCATAAATACCAACAAACATCTTATACAAGTTACATGTTCATTACTAAATTTCATGAGAAATGAAAAGTTAGTACTTAACTTTTTTAAAACACGCACTTTTGTATTTTTGAGCTCGTTGCTGGTGAAAGGATTTATTGTGAAGTTTTTTTTAAGAGTAACCCAAAAATTAAGTAAATAATTTTAGATTTACACCACATGATACCAAAAGATATTAGACTATTCTCTATAAGAAGGACTGCTTAGCCTCTATTTCCCAAACATATTTCACCTTCCCCTAACCTATAATTTTCCACATGTCCTATCAGTCTGCCCAACAAGTGACCTGAAGGCTTTATGCATCTGGCAGGTTGCTGCCTGGGCATGGTCGGCTGGTACAGCAAGCTGCCAGCAGGGGCACCACATTTGAATACTTCTCCCACCACCATTTGTGAATGGAAGAGTTAACTGCCTTCCTGTATCCATATAGACACATGTAGTGTTATCAGACAGCATACCTCTTTAAAAGAGAGATGTTGGTTATATTGGGTATGGGAAGGGTCAAGAAGAGAAAACAGAGTTGTCCCTGGTTTTCTTAATTATATGTTTAAATGGTTCTCTATCCCTTGTCACTTATTTCTTTGTCCCCTACCCTGACTTTACTGCCCATTTCATACCTTAAGCACACTTAGTGTGAACTTGGAATTCATTATTCTGAACCAAGAGATAGTGTGATGCCAACTATCCATCACACAGAGCATAGTGATAATGAGTTACCATTCCTGAGCACCTATTACATATCAAGTACAAATCTCATCTCTAATCCTCAAAACAAATCCATGAGCTAGATGTTATTTTCATTTTATAGATGTGGAAACCCAGAGGCAAGGCTACCTGACTGATAAGTAATGGAAGTAGAATAGAGCCCAAGCCTGCATTCTTTCTGTTGCACTATAACTACATTTCTAAAAGGTATCCACAGCTGGAAGTGAACACAGTACTGTCTGTTTAATCAAAACTCAGCTCTGGCTGAGTTATTTATTCATTCATTCAAAATACTTATTGAGTGCCTTCTATACACTAGGCCCCATGCAAGGGGATTATAAGGAGATGCTAATCTGGTGACCTCACACCAGGAACCCTTATTGTATTTCTGCCCGTGATGCAGCAACAAAGTAACTTTGATACAAAACTTCAGTTCCAGCATGAAGCATTGCAGCTGTAGCCTACCGCCCCATCCCAAAGCACCCACCATTCTGATACTGCCTCATACACCATCCTATATCCCAGCAAATGATAGTTTTGAATGCAGAGTCCTTTACATCTAAGAGTCACAACAACCGTAAGAGGGATACAGGACACATTTTAGTATCCACATTTTACACTGAGGCACAAAGAGAGGAAGGGTCCTTCCCAAGAACTATAGCAATCCTAGTATCTTGTCCAGTGTCGTCTTCTTGCTTCCTCTCAGGAATTTGGAATGGAGAAGATAGAGTACATGACTTAGAGCCTCTCCTTGCATGGAGAGCCTGTCCCTGGAGTTTCTGATTGCATTAGCATTCTGCCAACAACCACATGTAGGTAGGAATACTGTTGCTGTCCATGACCAGGGAGAATAATCAGCCTCAGTTTTCCCCAGTTCTAAACCAGCCAAAGTAATTGGGTTTAATTTTAACTTTTTTAATGGCTTGGAATTAATAGAAGCAGCTGCTGTCCCACAGTGTGTAGGTGTCCTTCTCCAGAAGGCACAGACAAAAAAATAAATAAGTAAAAACCCTATATATAAAATAAACTATGAAAAATAAACAATAGAGTGTGTAGGACAAAAAGGTTAATTCAAGAATTGAGCAGTGTCTTTTCGTTATCAAAAATTCAGCTGGCAATATATAGCTCTGTCTCTCTCCTCCCACCACTAGTGCCCATCAGCCTCTGATAAGATGGTAATCTGATTAGACACCGTGTATAAAAATGTGTTGCCTGTATCTGAGCACTCCCTCTCTCTCTTTTTCTCCCCCTCCCTGTGACTCACCAGGAGATTAGCTGTGACAAAGTGTGGGGAAAGAAAAGAATAGATATGCTGGTGACAGGAGCACCATTATAATTATTTGGGGGAAGATAGGATTAGAATTAGGAGTGGGTCCTGTTTGCCTAAGGAGGGTGGATTTATAATGTGGGCATCCATGCCAACTGCCTGGCTGTGCCAGACACTGGAGAAGAAAAGGAGGGGGCCAACTGGCTCAAGCCAGGTGGTGGTCTAGGTTATTCCAGCTAAATGTAAACTAAAGGCCACATGTTAGCATGGATGACAAACCAGAGATTCAGCTGCCCTTATGAACGGAAGAGGGATGAAGTCTTACCTTAATTTCATATATACCTGGAAAACTGTTGCTTCCCATCCCTGGGTCAGTGAAGAAGGAAAATGAAGACTGTTTCTGCAATTGCAATTGTTGGCTGAATTTCAGTAAGCACAGCCTTGGTATGGTGGGGAGAATGTGTTTATCAGTCAGATAATAGTGTACATCAAATAGGTAACACCTTATTAATATATGGAAGGTGATTAATATATGTTACCCCCTTTGGGAGTATTTGAGTGACTTTGTCTTGCATACCTCCTTTAGAATTTACAATCTGAAAAAATTGTTATTTTCCTTTCTGCTAATATGAAGAAAAAATGTGTCTAGTGTCTAGAAAGAATGTGGGATTGGTGGGGAAATTGGAGGGGCAGAGGAACCATAAGAATCTATGGACTCTGAGAAACAAACTGAGGTTCTAGAGGGGAGGGGGGTGGAGGGATGGTTAGCCTCGTGATGGGTATTAAAGAGAGCATGTACTGCATGGAGCACTTGGTGTTAATACGCAAACAATGAATCATGGAACACTACATCAAAAGCTAATGATGTAATGTATGATGATTAACATAACATAATAAAAAAAAAAAGAATGTGGGATTGGAACTCATCTATCCATATCCATATTTTTCTGCTAGATTAAAGAGGAAATGGGGGGGCGGAGCAAGATGGTGGAGGAGTAGGAGACCAGGATTTCGTCTACTCTCAGGAATTCAGCTGGGTAGGGATCAAACCATTCTGAACACCTACAAACTCAATAGGAGATCGAAGAAAAGAATAGCAAGAACTCTCTGAACAGAAAAGCGACCACTTTCTGGAAGGTAGGAGGTGCGGAGAAGTGAATCCAAAGTGATATTTGGGAGGATAGACGGTGGGGGAGGGGCCTCCAGCAGCCGCTTCTGGCAAGTGATAGAGCCGCGGAGCACAAAATCGGAACTTTTAGAAGTCTGCTCCACTGAGGGACGTTGCTCCAGTGGCTAAGCGGGGGGTGGAACCCTCATGGGACAGTGTGGTCTCAGGACCCTTGGGGTCACAGAAAGACCGGGGGTGCCTGAGTGCGGCAGAGCTCCCAGGTGTCCGAGCGGGGAAGCCGGCTGCAGAGACGGAGCCGAGGAGCGGGCTCTCAGCTCGGGGTTGCCATAAACCGTGATCCGCGGCAGAGTCGGGCCACTGCTCCTCCAGCAGGGACCCAACAAGTGGCAGATCTGGGGAGACTCCCCTTCCTCCCCTGGGAGGAGCAGCGCGGGAGCGCACTGCAGGGATCTGCTGGGTTTGGAGACTCCACACCGAGTCAGGTGCCAGAGATAGAAACGCTCGGTCACAGGCTGGGTGAGCACGGAGTGCGGCCAGAGACTGGGGAGACGGCAGTGACTGATTGCTTTTCTCTGGGGGCTCACAGAAGAGCGGGGCCCTGAGTTCTCGACTCCTCCAGGGCAGAGATTGGGAGGCCGCCATTTTCACTCTTGGCCTCCAAAGTGGTACGGAAAGCTTGCAGGGAACAAAAGCTCCTGAGAGCAAAGCCCAGCAGATTACTTAGCCCGGACCGGAGAGGGTGGGGCAATTCCACCTCTGGCAAAAAACATTTGGGAACCACGGCAACAGGCCCCTCCCCCAGAAGATCAGCGAGAACAGCCAGCCAAGACCAAGTTTACCAATCAATGAGAACGGCAGAACTCCAGCGCTAGGGGATTAATGCACATAGAATTCATGGCTTTTTTACCATGATTCTTTAGTCTTTCAAAGTTAATTTTTTTTGTCTTTTTTTTTAATTTTTATTTTTCCCTTTTTCAACCAATATCTTATCAATCCCTTTTTTAAAAAACACTTATTTTTCAGTTTTAGAGTCATATTCTATCCCTTCATAGTAGTTACCCTTATTTTTGGCATATATATATAAGTTGTTCTCTCTTTAAAATTTTGAGATAGTTTCTTCTAACAGATCAAAATATACCCTAAATCTCTAGTGTATGGTTTTTTTCTACTCTCCTGCCTGATCACATTCTCTCCCTTTTTTCTCTCTTTTTTAAATCCTCTTCTTTCTTTTTTCAAACAACTTCTTATCAATTCCTTTTATAAAATTTTTTATAATTTTCATCTTTACAGTCATATTCCATCCCTTCATCATATCAACCCTTATTTTTGTACATATATAAGTTTTTCTTTCTTTAAAATTTTGGGAGGCACTTTCTTCTAACAGAACAAAATACGCCCAAACTCTAGTGTGTGGCACTGATCTATGCACCAGCCTGATCATATTTGATCATATTCTGTTTTTTTTTTTGTTTTGTTCTGTTTTTGTTTGTTTTTTTCTTTTCTTTTCTTTTTCTTTTCCTTTTTTCTTTCTTTTCCTTTCTTTTCCCCTGGCTTCAGGTCTTTTCTGATTTGTTTAGAGTATATTTTCTGGGGACGTTGTTACCCTGTTAGCATTTTGTTCTCTCATTAATCTATTCTCCTCTGGACAAAATGACAAGACGGAAAAAATCACCTCAACAAAAAGAACAAGAGGTAGTACTGACTGCTAGGGACCTACTCAATACGGACATTAGCATGATGTTGGATCTAGAGTTCAGAATCATGACTTTAAAGATACTAGCTGGGCTTGAGAAAAGCATGGAAGTTATTAGAGAAACCCTTTCTGGAGAAATAAAAGAACTAAAATCTAGCGAAGTCGAAATCAAAAAGGCTATTAATGAGGTGCAATCAAAAATGGGGGCACTGACTGCTAGGATAAATGAGGCAGAAGAGAGAATTAGTGATATAGAAGACCAAATGATGGAAAATAAAGAACCTGAGAAAAAGAGAGATTAACAACTACTGGATCATGAGGGCAGAATTCGAGAGATAAGCGATACCATAAGACGAAACAACATTAGAATAATTGGGATCCCAGAAGAAGAAGAAAGAGAGAAAGGGGCAGAAGGTATATTGGAGCAAATTATAGCAGAGAACTTCCCTAATGTGGGGAAGGAAACAGGCATCAAAATCCAGGTGGCACAGAGAATCCCTCTCAAAATCAATAAAAATAGGTCAACACCCCAACATCTAATAGTAAAACTTACAAGTCTCAGAGAGAAAGAGAAAATCCTGAAAGCAGCTCGGGAGAAGAGATATGTAACCTACAATGGTAGAAACATTAGATTGGCAACAGACCTATCTACAGAGACCTGGCAGGCCAGAAAGGACTAGCATGATATATTCAGAGCACTAAATGAGAAAAATATGCAGCCAAGAATACTATATCCAGCTAGGCTGTCATTGAAAATAGAAGGAGAGATAAAAAGCTTCCAGGACAAACAAAAGCTAAAGGAATTTGCAAACACGAAACCAGCCCTATAAGAAATATTGAAAGGGGTCCTCCAAGCAAATAGAGAGCCTAAAAGCAACATAGACCAGAAAGGAGCACAGACAATATACAGTAACAGTCACCTTACAGGCAATACAATGGCACTAAATTCCTATCTTTCAATAGTTACCCTGAATGTAAATGGGCTAAATGCCCCAATCAAAAGACACAGGCTATCAGATTGGATTAAGAAACAAGTCCCATCGATATGCTGTCTGCAAGAGACTCATTTTAGACCCAAAGACACCCCCAGATTTAAAGTGAGGGGGTGGAAAACAATTTACCATGCTAATGGACACCAAAAGAAAGCTGAGGTGGCAATCCTTATATCAGACAAATTAGATTTTAAACCAAAGACTGTAATAAGAGATGAGGAAGGACACTATATCCTACTTAAAGGGTCTATCCAACAAGAAGATCTAACAATTGTAAATATCTATGACCCTAACATGGGAGCAGCCAATTATATAAGGCAATTAATAACAAAGCAAAGAAACACATTGACAACAATACAGTAATAGTGGGGGACTTCTTTAACACCCCCCTCACTGAAATGGACAGATCATCTAAGCAAAAGATCAACAAAGAAATAAAGACTTTAAATGACACACTGGACCAAATGGACTTCACAGACATATTCAGAACATTCCATCCCAAAGCAACGGAATACACATTCTTCTCTAGTGCCCATGGAACATTCTCCAGAATCGATCACATCCTAGGTCATAAATCAGGTCTCAACCGGTGCCAAAAGATTGGGATCATTCCCTGCCTATATTCAGACCACAATGCTTTGAAACTAGAACTCAATCACAAGAGGAAAGTTGGAAAGAACTCAAGTACATGGAGGCTAAAGAGCATACTACTGAAGAATGAATGGGTCAACCAGGAAATTAAAGAAGAATTAAAAAGATTCATGGAAACCAATGAAAATGAAAACACAACTGTTCAAAATCTTTGGCATGCAGCAAAGGCAGTCCTAAGAGGAAAGTATGTAGCAATACAAGCCTTTCTCAAGAAACAAGAAAGATCTCAAGTACACAACTTAACCCTACACCTAAAGGAGCTGGAGAAAGAACAGCAAATAAAGCCTAAACCCAGCAGGAGAAGAGAAATAATAAAGATCAGAGCAGAAATCAATGAAATAGAAACTAAAAGAACAGTAGAACAGATCAATGAAACTAGGAGCTGGTTCTTTGAAAGAATTAACAAGATTGATAAACCCCTGGCCAGACTTATCAAAAAGAAAAGAGAAATGACCCAAATCAACAAAATCATGAATGAAAGAGGAGAGATCACAACCAACACCAAAGAAATACAAACAATTATAAGAACATATTATGAGCAACTCTGTGCCAGCAAATTAGATAACCTGGAAGATATGGATGCATTCCTAGAGATGTATCAACTACCAAAACTGAACCAGGAAGAAATAGAAAACCTGAACAGACCTATAACCACTAAGGAAATTGAAGCAGTCATCAAAAATCTCCCAACAAACAAAAGTCCAGGGCCAGATGGCTTCCCAGGGAAATTCTACCAAACATTTAAAGAAAAATTAATACCTATTCTTCTGAAACTGTTCCAAAAAATAGAAATGGAAGGAAAACTTCCAAACTCGTTTTATGAGGCCACCATTACCTGGATCCCCAAACCAGACAAAGACCCCATCAAAAAGGAGAATTATAGACCAATATCCTTGGTGAACATGGATGCAAAAATTCTCACCAAAATACTAGCCAATAGGATCCAACAGTACATTGAAAGCATTATTCACCACGACCAAGTGGGATTTATCCCTGGGCTGCAAGGGTGGTTCAACATCCGCGAATCAATCAACGTGATACAATACGTTAACAAAGAAAGAACAAGAATCATATGATCCTCTTAATAGATGCAGAAAAAGCATTTGACAAAGTACAGCATCCTTTCTTGATCAAAACTCTTCAGCGTATAGGGATAGAGGGTACATACCTCAATATCGTAAAAGCCATCTATGAAAAACCCACAGCACATATCATTCTCAATGGGGAAAAACTGAGAGCTTTCCCCCTAAGGTCAGGAACACAGCAGGGATGACCACTCTCAGCACTGCTATTCAACATAGTATTAGAAGTCCTAGCCACAGCAATCAGACAACAAGAAGAAATAAAAGGCATCCAAATCGGCAAAGAAGAAGTCAAACTCTCACTCTTTGCAGATGATATGATACTTTATGTGGAAAACCCAAAAGACTCCACCCCAAAACTGCTAGAACTCATCCAGGAATTCAGTAAAGTGGCAGGATATAAAATCAATGCACAGAAATCAGTGGCATTCCTATACACCAACAACAAGACAGAAGAAAGAGAAATTGAGGAGTCGATCCCATTTACAGTTGCACCCAAAACTGTAAGATACCTAGGAATAAATCTAACCAAAGAGGCAAAGGATCTGTACTCAGAAAACTATAAAATACTCATGAAAGAAATTGAGGAAGACACAAAGAAATGGAAAAACGTTCCATGCTCATGGATTGGAAGAACAAATATTGTGAAGATGTCAATGCTACCTAGAGCAATCTACACATTCAATGCAATCCCTATCAAAATACCATCCACTTTTTTCAAAGAAATGGAACAAAGAATCCTAAAATTTGTATGGAACCAGAAAAGACCCCGAATAGCCAGAGGAATGTTGAAAAAGAAAAGCAAAGCTGGCGGCATCACAATTCCTGACTTCAAGCTGTATTACAAAGCTGTAATCATCAAGACAGTATGGTACTGGCACAAATAATAGAGAGGTATATATGGTATGATTGTGAATTTGTTCAGTATGTACATGCATGTGTGTGAGTGTGTGTGTGTGTGTGTGTGTGTGTGTGTGCTTTGCTCACTCACATATGCATGCATGACTGGATCTGAGGATGTGAGTTACAGGGTCCCTTCACACATGTGGATGCCCTCTTCAGTCATCAGGATGGACCCAGGATGATGGTTTGTTCCAAGACCTGGATCAGCCTTTAGTTTCTAGGTCCTGAGAGCATACACTCCAGGTCTTGAATCTCTACATCTCTGGCAGAATCAAATGTTGGACTATTTCCTTTATGAAGTCTTCTGGGGAGTCATGGACAAATTTCTCCTTAAGAACAAACATTCTTGACCCCATCTTCATTTTCATCCTATCATTGGGATAAAAGGAATAACCTTAGAAGATGGTTGTGAGGATTAAAGGACTTAATACATCGTAATGTACTTAAATTATACACAGGGTCAATGATATGTATACATATTAGGAATTATAATTGTAATAACTATTATCATCATTGTTGTATTGTTTTCACTGATATCTCAGACTAACTGTATTAAATGGAATCAGAAGGCTGCCTTGTCTAACCTAACATCAACTATAAGAACTTATTTTATGGGATCCCATAAAGCTTCCCATGTTCATACTCCCCTGTAACATGGACCTTTCTACTTTCCCTTCACCAGTTGAATGCTAAAGAGTCTCTATACTGAACTAAAATCTACCTCCCTATGATATCTACCATTTATCTTCAGAGATGAGTCTTCTTTTCCTTTTATCATAGCTTTTTTAAAATAAGCAAGTATTGTTAACTTCTCTGTGCCATTTCTAGTGAGAAAGAGAGGAAAAAGGTGACACTCTTCCTGTCTTCAAAAACTTACCCTTTAGGGGCACCTGGGTGGCTCAGCCGTTAAGCGTCTGCCTTCGGCTCAGGTCATGATCCCAGAGTCCTGGGATCAAGCCCCGCATCGGGCTCCCTGCTCTGCGGGAAGGCTGCTTCTCCCTCTCCCACTCCCTCTGCTTGTGTTCCCTCTCTCGCTGTGTCTCTCTCTGTCAAATAAATAAAATCTTAAAAAACAAAAACAAAAACAAAAAAAAACCAAAAAGCCTACCCTTTCTTTGAAGAAGTCTCCATTTACTTTTGGTGTTCATTGTTAAGGAATATACCAAGTTATGAAACTTATTTTAATATTATATGTTAAAGTAGAGAAAAAATTAATGAAAATTGAATGGTCAGAGAAGGATTCAGAGAAGAAGTGTGTTAAAGGATAAACATTTATTTATACATTGTTTTGTCCATTAATTAACTAGTTCATTTAAAAATTATTTTAGCCTTGACAATCTACCTTATACCACATCTGTGAGTAGCAGTTCACCAAGTAGGTAAGATGGCAAGGAAGGCAGTCCAAATGGAAAAAAGATCAAATACAAAGAGATCCCATAGAGGTATGGGAGGAATGGCATAAAATTGTGTTAGGGAGTTGTGAGTAGCTCAGTATGAATGAAATAAAGGGTTCAAGGAGGAAGAAATGGCTGATGATACCAGATCACAGGAAGATCTCAGGCAGCCTTGTGGGCTAAACCAGAATTAAAGATAGGGAGCTGTTGGGGCGCCTGGGTGGCTCAGTCGTTAAGCATCTGCCTTCTGCTCAGGTCATGATCCCAGGGTCCTGGGATCAAGCCCCGCATCGGGCTCCCTGCTCTGGGGGAAGCCTGCTTCTCCCTCTCCCACTCCCCCAGCTTGTGTTCTCTCTCTCTCGCTGTCTCTCTCTGTCAAATAAATAAAATCTTTAAAAATAAATAAATAAATAAAGATAGGGAGCTGTTTGAAGAGTCTTTAGCAAGAGAGTACTGTGAGAGCAGATTTTTCTGGAAGCAGAAATAAGGCTATGAGCTGGATGGCAAGGGGGAAAAGGAGAGTGGTGTGGTACCATAGGGATTATGAGCACAGACTTCAGAGTCTAATACAAGCTCTGTGGATTACTAACCCTGCCACTTCGGGGAATTTTTTTTTACCTCTCTGAGCTTCAATTTTCTTGTCTGTGTAAAAGGGATGTTAATAGCCCCTGGCTCATGGGGTTATTGTGAAGTTTAAATGAAATGCATATAAAACATTTAACATGATGCCTGAGACATAGTAAAAATATAATAAGCAAAATAAGAGATAAACCAGAAGTGCATTACAAATGAGAGAGACATTTTTCCTACTTAGTACCAGCTTTATTTTCCTCTCTTCCTTGTGTTACTTGAAAGTCCTCATGAATTTGGCCTACTGAGCGCTTCTCAAACAGATTTTTATTTGTATTCTTAGCAGAGTCTAGAAAATCTAAGCCCTGAGCAGCATCTCAGCTTCCTTGAATGATTACCCCAGGGCCCATTACCTTCACTCTGTCTGCAAATCAGGTTAGGCATCCAACCCACTCAGGAGAGGAGCTGGGACAGCTGCAGGCATTAGATGAATTCTCTTGATAGCACATAATCAAATTTGGTGGAGATGGCAGGCTCTCAGAGTCAAGTTGCTAAACTTGGCTAGAATAGGAGAAAACTGGGGTGATGGAATTTAAAGCATGGACCCTGATCGGATATACTAGTAAATGAAGAGTTGAGAACATCAGCATCATAACCCGAGGGGCCTATCACTGTAGGAATCACTAGCATATGAAGACATGCTCACCTTGTGCTCAGGTCTGCGAGCCAGGGTCTGAAGCCAGTATCGCAGACCACTGATGAGAGACCTCCAGGCCACTTTCAACTTGAATGCAAATCTGGAACCCTGAGACTAGGTTATTCCACCAGCCTCACATTCTTGCATGTTCAGTCACGTCACACATGTAGACAATTACCTGTTCTTTCCATAGCCTCCTCTCTGCACTGGTCTGATCTTGGTTTTCCACTGTTTCTTTCTCTATCCAAAACTTACCACCTTTTCCTCTGAAACTCAGCTTTATGGTTAATAATCTCACTTGGGTTCTCAGTCTTTTAGTCCACTGCTTCCTTTACCTCTTCTCTTAATCAAACAATGCTTGGTGCTTGATATTTAACAAATGTTTGCTACATAAAACAATGAAGTAAGACCTGATATGGAGGCCATTTTTCCCCCCATTACCCTCTCAAGCGCTGCTCATTCTCTTACTCCACATACAGAAATATCAGGAGGAGATGACTTTTCTCTTCACTCCCCATGCACCTTCCAGGCCATTATTTCTGTCTCATCACTGGTAGCCTCAACATTTCAAAATAGGAAGGTCTAGGGTAGCAAGCTGGTTAGAAAGGAGGAGTGCCTAGGAGGGGCTTGTCTTAAAGTTAGATTTGCATTATAAGAAGACTGTTGTTATCTGCATATTTATTTGTGGTGGCTTTGGGAGTAAGAGGCAAATGGATTCTGTTGGTGGGCCCAAGCACATCCGTAGACAGCCTTTGATACTACCACTGACATTTATGGTGCAAAGCCCTGTTCCTTTGTTGCTTATGCTCTTCTCTATACCACTCCGCCCTCCTCAGCACTTTCAGGTTCTCAACCATTTTAGACTTTATGTCCCATCACTTCAGCCACTTTTTTCTAATACAGTCAAATCTGTCTTGTTATCTACACCTGTGCAGCTAACTCTCCTGTCCTTCTGTCCAGTATCATCGATTCCATGCACTGGCACAGTCATGATGCTTAACTTCTTTCACTCACTTGAAAGGTACCCTGTGACTTCAGGATAATTTTTAAATTCTTTAACATGGTTTATAGGGTCCCTTTCCAGTCTGACTTCTGCCTTCCTCTTCAGACACATTTCTCATGATTTCCCTTCTCACTCTTTGTGCTTCAGTCATGATGAATTCCTTTCAGTTCCAACGTTTTACTTGTTCTCTCTTGCCTCCTGGCTTTTGCACACACTCATATCTGGAATGCCAGAAGTTCATAACTTACCAAGAGGGATTATGGAGGAGTGTTCTAGGTACTGGACTTGGAATCATACAGAAACAAATTTGAGTCTCAGCTCTATCATTTACTTGTTCGAGATCATGGGTAAGCTCCTTAACTTTTATGAGCCTCCGCGACCACATCTGCAAAGTGGGATAATACCCACCTTGAGATATGAGAATTAAATCAGGTACTGAATGAGCCCCAGAAACAACCCATACTGTGTATGTTCTGTTCATTCCTTCCATTCTCTTTTCCCTCATTCTTCCCTCAATCCTTCTTTTCCTTTTTTCCCTCCTTAATTTTTGTCTTCCCCTCTCTGCTTTTCACTTAATGTTTGAGTGAGATTCATAAGATCCAGGGCTACAGGCAAACAATACAAGCTGCCATATGTACAGAATTAGTGTCTTGCAACCTCTGCTCTTCCACAGGAAGCCCACAGCCTTACTTCCCACCCTGGCTACTTAGGCAGCCTCAGAAGGACACCAAGGTAGAAGCAAGATTCTGCAACAAACTACATGTTACAATGCTCTGGGAGCTCTTAACAATTTTCTTCAGGATTTTGTACCTGGAGCCACCACCAATCTTGTTTTTTTCTCAACCTCATCACCTATACCCTCCTCCTCACACTGTCCTCTACATACTCCTGTGTCTCATGGCTTCTCAGTTAAATGCCAAGCCCCTACAGGTGAGCCTTGCATCCTTCACCCACTGTGCCAGTAACCCTCAGAAACATACCTGCCTCTAAGGAGCTTCCAAACTGATCCTAGTGGATAAGACTTATGAAGCCATCAATAAAGAAGCAAGAGTTACTGCAAAATGTGGGAGCTGAACGGGCCTGGAATTGTCAGTGGATGATAATAGAAAAGGCACAGTTTGAGATGGGTGTTGTAGGATCAACAGGATTTTGAAGGCACAGAAATGAAAGGCATTCACTGCAGGAAAGCAGTGTGAATAATTTGGATGTCATACAGCATGAGAGGGTATAGTGAGCCTACGGTGTGGATGAATGCAAAGAAGTTATGGGAATTATGACTGGAACATTTTGCCTTTTCTCATGTATATGTTTCAGAGTTCCTTATTGGAGAATGAGCGTGATGACTTAGCAAAATGGCCTACACAGTATATTAGAAGTAGTATTTCCCAAAGCGCTTCTGTAGAAAATTAGTGTCATGGAATGTTCTGTAGGAAAACAATAATAATAAAGAAATGTTGAATATTCTTTCCTCCCCTTGAATATTTACAATGCATATTAGCTTATTTTAAAAAGGTCTGAATTAGCCTTATAATACAAAAACCTGACTTCCCTAGGAAAAGTAGGCCTCCCCTGTTTATTTCAGTATAACATCACAGTCTTTAGTTGCCCTCAAGGCACTTTAAGAGTCTGTAACTATATCGTATATTTATTTTTAATATTTCATTGACTGCTTCCTCACCAGAGTATAGACTCCATGAAGACAAACATGTTGCCTATCTTATTTACCATTATACACCAAGAATGTATTACAATGCCTAGGCATATAATAAGTGCTCAAAATAAGAGTAAACAATGACTAAAATCTTTGTTCAACTTTGCATTTTCCAAACAGCTAATAAAGGGTAGGACTGGAGTTTGAACAAAGTGCTGCCAAATCCTGGTCTCCTTTTGACCATAGATTGTATGGTTCTTGTTCCCAGGCACCACGTGGAGTTCTTGATGTTACAGTTATTACCTTTTGAAGCTTGAATGATTGTCCAATATGCCCACATTTTTTTGTTTGTATCTTTCAGGCAAAGGCTGCCACCTAAAAATGTTTACTACTACCGGTGCCCGGACCATAGGAAGAATTATGTGATGTCCTTTGCATTTTGTTTTGACCGAGAAGAAGATATTTACCAGTTTGCTTACTGCTACCCATATACATACACACGCTTTCAGCATTACCTTGACAGCCTGCAAAAGAGAAACATGGATTACTTCTTTCGGGAGCAGCTGGGTCAGAGCGTGGTAAGGCCTACTCAGAAATAGGCAGCCTTGGGGGAGGAGCTTAGTAATGAGTTTTTATAGAATGCAAACAATGGATATTATGCTTTGTATATGCTCTGGAACTTTTAAGTATAATTATTTTTATTGTGCTATTCTTTGCCTCTGTGGCCAAGAGGAAGTCACAGAATAAGATATGAGACAGATGCTTGTCCTTCTGAATTGAAGCTGATAATGCTCTCTAACAAAATACAAAAACTCTGGTGAGAAAAGAAGGAGGCTCCTACCAGGTGTTACAGGCCTGTTAAAGGCATGAAAGCATTTTATGAGTGTGAGCCTCTGAGATAAAAAATACATTTGTCTTTTAATGAATTCAACTTGCCTGCAGTGCAGGTTAGCAAGTGGTGTGCAGTTTGGTTGTGCTGCCCACAATGTGTTCTGTCTCTGCCATCCATCAGTTCCCAACACTTCTTCCCTCCCAGGTTTAGTTCTCTGGGTCTGGAGATTTCAGTCTTACATTCTGAATTATTTCCTATTGCTGGCATAACAAATTGCCATGAACTTGGTGGCTTACAACAACACAAATTTATTATCTTACAGTTCAGGAGAAGTCTGAAATTGGGCTAAAATCAAGGTATCAGCAGGTCTGCCTTCCTTTTGGAGGTTCCAGGAGAGAATTCATTTCCCTGTTCTTTCCAGCTTCTAGAGGCTGTTTGCGTTTCTTAGCTTGTAGTTCCCTTCCATCTTCAAAGCCAGCAATGGCTGGTTGAGTCTTTCTCACGCTGCATCACTCTGACACTGAATCTCCTGCCTCCCTCTTTTACTTATAAGGACCCTTGTGATTATGTTGGGCTCATCCAGACTATCCAAGATAATATCTCTATCTAAAGATCTTTAACTTAATCACTTTGGTAAAGTCCCTTTTGTCATATAAAGTAATATATTCACAGTTTTCTGGGATTAGAACGTAGACGTTTTGGGAAAGGGGTGCATTATTCTGCCTACTATTGTTCTCTGTGGTCAGTGATACTTCAATTACTTGTAATGAATAAGCAGGTGACAAATTGTTTTTATGTTTCATTCTTTTTTATTTAAACTTCTGTGTTTAAGTTTATTTTTACATTTTTTTTTAATTTTTGAAATTTTATTATGTTATGTTAGTCACCGCACAATACATCATTTGTTTTTGATGTGGTGATCCACGACCCATTGTTTTCATATAACACCCAGTGCTCCATGCAGTACGTGCCCTCCTTAATACCCATCTCGGGGCTAACCCATCCCCCCTCTCCCCTCCCCTCTAAAACCCTGTTTGTTTCTCAGAGTCCATAGTCTCTCATGGTTCATCTCTCCCTCCGATTTCCCCCGCTTCATTTTTCCATTCCTTCTCATAATGTCCTCCATGCTATTCCTTATGTTCCACAGATAAGTGAAACCATATGATAATTGACTTTTTCTGCTTGACTTATTTCACTTAGCATAATCTCCTCCAGTCCCATCCATGTTGATGCAAGAGTTGGGTATTCATCCTTTTTGATGGCTGAGTAATATTCCATTGTATATATGGACCACATTTTTATCCATTCATCTGTTGAAGGGCATCTTGGCTCTTTCCACAGTTAGGCCATTGCGGACATTGCTGCTACGAATATTGGGGTGCATATGGCTCTTCTTTTCACTACATCTGTGTCTTTGGGGTAAATACCCAGGAGTGCAATTGCTGGGTCATAGGGTAGCTCTATTTTTAATTTTTTGAGGCACCTCCACACTGTTTTCCAAAGTGGCTGTACCAACTTGCATTCCCACCAACAGTGTAAGAGGGTTCCCCTTTCTCCACAACCTCTCCAACATTTGTTGTTTCTTGCCTTATCAATTTTTGCCATTCTAACTGGTGTAAGGTCGTATCTCAATGTGGTTTTGATTTGAATTTCCCTGACGGCTAATGATGATGAACATTTTTTCATGTGTTTGTTAGGCATTTGTATGTCTTCTTCAGAGAAGTGTCTTTTCATGTCTTCTGCCCATTTTTTGACTTGATTATTTGTTTTTTGGGTGTTTAGTTTGAGAAGTTCTTTATAGATCTTGGATACCAGCCCTTTATCTGTAGTGTCATTTGCAAATATGTTTCATTCTTTAAGAATTGTGGATTGTGCCCCTAAAATAGGCATATTGAGTACTTTAAAGATCCTAAGTGAGGATATTGGTGGAATTGGCAGAAAATACTATACTCGAGGTTCTGATATGTGTTGGTGGAAAAATGGATTCTGCCCAGTGACTGTGAGTTCCACCTAGAAGGGAGTCCCACTGCTAAATAAAAGTTTTCAAGAGTAGGCTGTTTAAAAGACATAGAGTCTGGTCCAGGATACCCCCAAAAAGGAGAGAAATAAAGAGGGCTTGTGTATGGCTCAGGTACCTGAGAGTCAAATCTGATCTCAAAAGCTAGTGGTCATGATGATATTCTTATAGTCTGAGATTCTCTATGCACTTAGATTTTCCTAAACCGTCTTCCCAACAGTGCTTCTGGTGGGTGCATGGGTATCTGGTGCCTATATATTTCGAACTGAGAATTGGGGCACATGGTGTATCAGTCAGCATGCTAACAGGAAATAGGTGGCAGCCTCATATTAGGATAATTCGAGGAGGGCTTAATAAATGGGCTATTTACAAGATGTGAGCAGTGTGTAGGGAAACCACAGGGTATAGTGCATTTCCCTGGGGCTAATAACAGTTCAAAGGGTGTGAAGGGAAGGAGTGGTTACCAGAACCCAATAGTAAAGAGTCATATAGTGGGCCACCTTGAGTGGAACATTGAGTGACCTTCAGATAAGGAACAAAGTTAGCCTGAGATGACCCCAGAAAGAGGGAGGTGAGAAAAATAAGTACATAGAAATATAGTAAATACAAAGAAAAATGAATACACAGAACTCATTCTCCTACTTCCCTCTGATTTCCTGCTAGGGGTCCTTATTGACCAGCCCAACCAGAAGTCAGAGGACAAGAGATCCCATTGATGTAATCCATACAGATAAGCCACCCTGGTCAGAGAAAATGGAGAAAGGCAGAGAGTGAATGTAGCAAGACAAATAGAACATATTAAGCACATATAGATTGATCAACAATTTATTACTGGAAACAGTGAGATTATCTGAGATAAGACTGCCAGAGAAATTCTGAGATGAGTGTTTGCCAGACATATGAATTGTGATATGAGTTAAGACAGTGATAAGTTCATTCAATACTTGTGACTCTTAATTTTAAGGGCAGGATTTGTATATTTCATTCCTGTGTCCACCCAAGCCGCTTCTTAGATTTATGCCGAACAGAATGGAGGTACATACTGAATGGCTATTACATAGATTATTGAATGAGTGGAAGAATGAATCCAATGTGGATCCAGGATGGAATTCTACCATCACATCTGTGTTTTAGGCAGTAGGATGAAGAAGATATGGGGAGAAAGAAGAAGATGCAGTTAGATAGCATTTTCTCTTCTATCCCATTTCATAGAACTCATACCCACCCTTCTCTAAAGTAAGGATGAGACATGAAGTCTTTGTTCTGGGTGACCATGTCTCCAGCTAAAAATTGGCAGTCCTGTAGATATATAGGAGAACTGATATTGAAGGACAGCCTGATATCTCTGCCACAGGAAGCCTAAATTTCGTTTTCAACTCTAATACCGAATTACTCATATGACCTTGAATATTACTTACCCTTTCTGCAGAAAAGTTTTTCATCTATAAGATGAAAAAGTTAGACCTGAATAGTGTTTTCAAATTATTCTTTGAGGAACTCCTTGGGGAAAAAAAGAGAAACAAGTTGAGACCCTTGTCCTACTTCAGACTTTATGAGGGGCACTGAGGGATATAAAACAAATCTTGGTGTTCTTCCAGAAATGTATTCTATACCTGAGGAAATAAGACATATTCAAACAGAAATAATATTTTTAAAGTATATAATTAAGGATCTCACGAGTTGTTTAGAGAGTTAATGGTCAGACTAACCATCAGGGAGAAGATAAGGCTTTAAGCTGAGTCTTATAAGATGGGTAGGAATACTAAATATAGAGTTGGGGAGAAGGCAGTCCAGACAGCAGGATATAGCTAGAGTCATTGCATGGTGACAGTTGGTTAGAAGTCTGGTTTGATTAGAGTAGGGAATCTTCCTACTAAAAGATTGGGATAAATAGGAATATCAGGGCCAAATTCTAGAAAGCTTTAATTGTCATATTAAGGAATTGGGGGGGGACACAGATGTGGGGTCACGTACTTTATGCATATTATCTTGCTTATTTCTCACAATAGTTTTATGGAGTAGGCAAAATTATCCCAGTTTGGGGATAAATAATCTAAGTCTAAAAAGATAAGTTACTTACCTAAAGCTATATGGCTAGTTCATGTCAGAGACAAAGTTTAAACCCATGGCTTCTACCACCACATCCTGGCATTTTGATGGACCACTGACATTTTCTACATTGGACCAATTGAGAGCCTCAGTAGATTTTTGGAAAAGGGATGACCTTATCCAAAGCAGCATCTTAAGAAATTAAAGTTAGTGGAAGTGCAGCGTATACCTGGGCTGGCCAAACTAATTTAGGGAAACTCTATGGGTTGGACCTCAAAGCAGATGCCAGAGACTTTAAGGCTTTCTGGCATACTTTTACAGTCAGGACAATTCTTCATTACCAGGGTGTTTGGTATGGCTCATGTCTGAAGGCACCACTATAATTAGTTAATCCTTATTCCAATTTGGAGGGAGGATAATTATAAGTGGGAAGGCTAAACATGCCAACATCCAGATCTCAGGGAAAGTAGGCAGAAAGCAAGATTTTGAGTAGTGCTGGAACTATTAATCACCATGTCCATAGCTACTATTGCTACTAATTATGTCATCTGAAGTGGCATCTTATTTTGTTATTCACTACTGACCCCATCTAACCTCACCAAACAAAATCCCTTTGAATATGCATCAATGCTGCAATCTGACATTTAAGATAAATATATCATGGAAAAGATCTTTTTTTGTTCCTGTTGTCTTAATTGTTCTTATTCTTGTCTTTATTGAGGTATAATTAATATACCATATAATTCATCCATTATAAGGGTACAGTTCTGTGATTTTTAGTGAATTTGTAGTTTTACATTATCACCACAATCCAGTTTTAGAACATTTCCATCATCCCACAGGTACGGGGAACACAAAGTTTGGGCAGTTTTCAAGTCTGCCCTGGCTTTTACTTTCCCTTCTGTGTTGTGTTTACCATGAGCATTTGTGCAGCTTCAAGTTGTTCAAGAGTGTATGACTGGCTTGAGCCTTCTCAGGTCTCTACTGAGCCTGCACCCAGTCTCAGCCAGGAATATGTTTGTCCCAGCTATGCAACTGCAGGCCCTCCTTACTTGCCAACCTCTGTGATGAATGTTTCCACAGACAATACTTCCAGGTGTGGGCACTGCCCACTCTTCCAAATTGAGTCCTTTGACCATGACAGAGAAACTTCCAATCCTCCTTAGAGTATGGCCTAACCTAACAGACCCCTGCATTCACCAAGCTTGGGGGAAGATGGAACAACCACAGCACATCACAGATTCCCATTCTTATTACCCAAAGTTCAGCAGTTTTTTAAGCATAACGGTTTTGAGATTGTTGTATGTCTTTGGTCAATTTCCAAAACACTGAAATGATTATGTCAGTTTTGTCCAGCTTTATGTTTGTTTTTTAGAAATAGGATTTACCAATACACTCCTTCCAACATAGCCAGAAGTAGATTTTAATTGACAAATATTAGTTTTTCAATCATATAACCCTCGTACTGTCAGGCACAGTAAATATGGTATTATTTTCATACATCATTGGACTAATTAGATGAACACCTAACTCTGCGTGTATGTGTGTGTGTGTGTGTTTTGAAAGGATTAGATGGAGAGCCATTCCTGTACTTAGGGATACTTGCCAAAAGGAAGTGTCTAACAAAGAAAATAATTGGATAGTGTATTTTAGGGAATCACTAGAAAATCATTTATATGGGAAAAATATTGTCTGGGTTCTGACACTGGCTAGCTCTGTGACTTTGGGAAAAGCACAGCACTTCTCTTTGGGCTTTAGAAAGTCAGGCCAGATTATTTAAAAGCATCCTTTCCAATTCCAACATAAATTATGGTTCAAACGTTCATGATATCCTGATTGTATGTTCTGAGTCAGACATCAGCCTGCTGTAATGTTGCCTCTTAATCTGCCCTTTATTTTATAATACTGGTCGTTAATTGAGTGCTTAGTATGTGCTAGGCCCAATGTTGTGATCTTCATACACATTATGTCACTCAATCCTCACAACAGCCTTATTATGTGATTCATACTGTTATTGAATGCCTAACATTGAACGAGCATGGTCCAGGTTCTAGGGATATAGCAGTGAAAACCAGGTAGAAATCCATGCCCTCATAGGGCTTATATTCTAGTAGCAAGAGACAGACAATATTCTATAAATTAAATCAGGAAAAGGGATGAGTTTTGGGGTGAAGGATTCACTTAGAAGAATTTAAGCTCTGAGATATATCAGTATTACCTTCTTCCATTTGCATTTTTAAAATCTGAGACACAATGAGATGAAGTAATTTGTCTATACCATAAAGTTGGAACTTGAAGCCAAACCTTTGTAGAAGCCAGAAAATGGACTCTAAAGCAGTCCTGGCTAGGGAAATATTTTATTCACCTATATATTCATTTACTAAATTCTTACAAAGCCATTCTTCAATCCTATAAATATCTGATGAGTACCTTCTGCCTGACAGGCTCTATACTGGGTGTTGCAGACAGAAAGATGAATACCAAACACACCTTGTCCCTGAGAAATATTCAATGTAGTGGGCAACACAGATGCAAAAACTAATAATGGCAGTGATGGTAAGAGACTTGATATAATAGAAGTAGTGGGCAGAGAAGGGGCACAAGGGAAGAAACAAATCCTTAAGTCGAAGACATCTTGAACTGAGAATCAAAATATGGATACAGAGGCTGAGACACATGATGAGTCCCGACAGTTTTGTGTGGTTCCAGATGACAAGAGCACAGGATCAGCCTAAGAAGAACAGAAGGAGTAGTGATGGAGAAAGAAGGAGAGGTAGGTGGAGGCTGACCCAGGAGTGCCTTGAATGCCAACCTAAAGAATTTGGACTTTATCCTGAGGGCAGTGAGGAACCAAGCAGGAAGGATCATGATCATTGTGTCACTTAACTCTTCCATCTCCAGGCTGCACCTGCTGGTGACAGCAGATCTAGAAGTCAGGTTAACTCCTGCCTGTCTTTCCAGTTGGCTTTTTTTTCCCCTATAGACAGAGATAATTGTTAGCCAGAAGTACCTAAAGGAAGATTACCACCACAACACCATATATAAAAATGAGAATGCCATAGAAATGCCTAGAAAAGCTGGTCTCTCTGATCTTAACAACTCACACAGTCTCTAGAGTTGGCAAAGACGATAGGGGTCACATTCAAATTTAGCAAATATATTAGGATCCTATCTCCTATGGGCAAGGACCTAAATTGTATAGACCAATATTTTCTCTTAACATTCCAGAAATACAACTTTTCAGCCTCTGCTCACACATTTCTTGAGGCAGCCTGAGCCCCATATCCAAGAGAAAAAAGTTCCACCATTCCCAGAAAGAGCCACCTCCCTGTAACCTCTTTCCTTGACTCTAGCTCCACCCTCTGGGTCTACTTCGCATGTACTTGCTTCTATAGTCCTGGGACATGTCTGTGAAGACAGCAAGCCAGTGACCACACCCCCCTCATGAGTCCTCTCCAGGCTAGTCCCTTCCTTCCTCCTCTGCCCCCATAATTCTACATTTCTGCAAATTCTGTGGTTTCTAAACTTTGTGCCTTCTTTGTTGTTCTCTGGACATAATCTAGGTTGTTAACTTCCTTTATAAAATATCAGAACTGAATGTAAAATTTTATAGGCAATATAACCTCCTACAGCAGAATAGGATTATTGTCTCTCTTGCTCTGAATGCTAAATCTCTAGAAATGTAACAAGAGTTTATATTAGCTTCTGTTAGCAGTGAAGTCTTCCTGTAGTTGATTTTTGTTGTTCATTAAATAAGGCTATTTTAATTCCTCTGATTTTTTTAAATGGACCTTTTATTTTTAAATAATTTTAGATTTAGAAAAAAACAAGTTGACCACCTGCGGGTGCCATCATGGCAGACACAGCCAGTCAGGTGCTCCTGGGCTCCGGTCTCACCGTTGTGTCCCAGCTACTCATATACATGAAAGTGCTCATCCAGGTGGAATATAAGCCTCTTCCTCCAACAATAGGACAAAATATTTTGGGGCAACAATTACGTCAGCTTCCTGGTCTGTTTTGTTATGCTTAGCAGTTTGTGAGCATTGATGGGAAGCATGGGTTGTTCATAGTCTTAACTCCAAGACTGTGTTCAGGAGTCCTTGGAACTGGTCCATGGTAACGCTTTACAGCTTTACCAGTAGTGTGAAAAGGTTGAGGAAATAGGACCTGGAAATGTACAGAAAGAAGTCACATCTTCCTTCAACCAAGTTATCAAAGAGAAAAATCGAGAGACAATGGCTTGTTCTGCTGCTACCCTCATCACACATCCTTTCCACGTGATCACTCTGAGATCTGTGGTACAATTCACTGGCAGAGAATCCAAGTACTGTGGACTTTGTGACTCCATAGTAACCATGTATCAGGAAGAGGGCATCCTAGGATTTTTGTGGGTCTCATTCCTCACCTCCTAGGGGACATCATTTCTTTGTGGCTCTGAAACTCACCAGCCTACCTTGACAATCCCTATGCACTGGACAGTGGGGTTTTCACCATGTATGAAATGAGAGTTATTCCCAAGCTGTCATAGGATTTTTTGCCAATATGTTGACCTACACCTTTGTGCTTATCTCTAATCTTATGGCTGTTAACAACTGTGGGCTTGCTGGTGGATCCCCTCCTTACTCCCCAATATATACTTCTTGGATAGATTGCTGGTGTATGCTACAAAAAGAGAGAAATATGAGCTGAGGAAATAGTTTGTTTTTCCAAAAGTTCCCCTTTGGGAAGACTTATTGTTGTGACCTGAGAATGTTAAGTTGAAGATGTGGGGCAGGGACAGTGACATTACTATTGTCCCAGATGCACAGAATTGTGGGAGAGAATGTTGCTTTCTATATAGTGTGGCATACTTTTTAAATAATCATTTAATCTTGAGAAAATGGAAAAAAATTGAAAGGATAACTTCACCCAGTTTCCTCTAATGTTAGAATCATACACAACCATGGAGCATTTGTCAAAACAAATAAATTAACATTGATACATTGTTATTCACTAAACTA